>NC_136382.1:185704105-186329105 GCF_965140285.1 Lepidochelys kempii | reverse complement strand
ATAAATGATGACCAATACAAAGTAACAAAAAATATTTAAAAAAGAAAAATAGCTTGTATGACACACTGCAAATATCTTAGCTGGTTAGATTTTTGCAGTCCTACATAGCATAGCACGGAATAGCTTGGTTCAGTGTGTACCGCACAAATGTCAATGCAGCCCTGATTTAACCAATATGTTGCTTTCAAAGTTTTTAAGTCCTGTTAATTGTTAAAGCAATCAAATTTAATGAGGTTAAATGTGCCTGTGTGAAGTGTAATCTATGCTGTGTTGGTCTCAAGATTCTAGAGAGACAAGGTAGGTGCAGTAATACCTTTTATTGACAAGCTTTCAAGTTTACACAGAGCTCTTCAAGTCTGGAAAATGTACTCAGTGTTGCAGCTAAAGGCAGGATGGCATATATTGTTTAGCCTAAGTAATTAACACACATTTTAAGGGACTTTGGCAGGTTTGGTCACAGAGTCCCCCTTGGGACTGTCACCTGACGTGCTGAAATTACCTCTGAGCTCGTTTTCCACTGCCAGCTTGGGACTCCAGAACCCTGCCTTGTGGGGGTGCCATGCTAGTCTGCTGCAACACAGACCCAGGTCTGGTCCACACCCCCAAAGCTGCAGACTTTAACCAAAAACTGCTCAGCAAGTCACTTATCTCCAGCACCCAGGCACCCAGTTCCCAATGGGATCCAAACCCCGAATAAATCCGTTTTACTCTGTATAAAGTTTATACAGGGTAAACTCATAAATTGTCTGCTCTCTATAACACTGATAGAGAGAGATGCACAGCTGTTTGCTCCTCCAGGTATTAATCACTTACTCTGGGTTAATAAACAAAAGTGATTTTATTAAGTATAAAAAGTAGGCTTTAAGTGGTTTCAAGAAATAACAGAACAAAGTAAGTTACCAAGCAAAATAAAACAAAACATGCAAGTCTAAAGCTAATACATTAAGCATCTGTTTACAGATAAAACCTCACCCTCAGATATTTCAATAAGCTTCTATCACAGACTTGACGCCTTCCCAGTCTGGGCACAATCCTTCCCCTGGGTACAGCCCTTGTTCCAGCTCAGGTGGTAGCTAGGGGATTTCTCATGATTGCAGCCCCCTTTGTTCTGTTCCACCCCCTTTTATAACTTTGGCACAAGGCGGGAATCTTTTGTCTCTGGACCCCCACCCGTCCTTCTAAATGGAAAAGCACCAGGTTTAAGATGGATTTCAGTGACATGGTCACATGTCCTGTGAGGCCCCAAGTCTCCATTCTTTCCAGCCTGACTCACAGGAACACAGAAAGGCTTACAAGTAAACAGAGCCATTTACAACCAATTGTCCCAGTCAATGGGAGCCATCAAGATTCTAAACCACCATTAATGGCCCAATCTTTGCATAATTACAACAGGACTTCAGAGTAATACTTTATATTTGTAGCTTCAGATACAAGAATGATACATTCATACAAATAGGATGAACACACTCAGTAGATTGTAAGGTATGATTACAAAGCTTATAAAGAGACCTTTTGCATGAAGCATATTCCAGTTATATTATATTCACATTCATAAGCATATTTCCCTAAACATATGGAGTGCAGTGTCACAGGGACCGTTCAAGGCCTGTTAACACCTCTCCAGTCATATAGGGGAAAGGGGAAAAATAACTGGAGGAGGGAGGAGTTAAATGTGTTATAGATTATTGTAATAAGCCATAAATCCAATATCTCTGTTCAGTCCATGTTTTTAGTGTCTAGCAAAGTTAAGAATTTAAGTTCTCAGGCTTGTCTTTTGAGAGTGTTGTGCAGGTTTCCTTTGAGGATGAAAACTGAGAGGTCAGATACAGAGTGATGGCTTTGCGAAAAGTGTTCACCCACAGATGATAAGGTGTTCTTGTTTTTTATCATTTTTCTTTGTGAGTTCATTCAAGAGCATAGTGATTGTCTAGTTTCACCCACACAATTGTTTGGGCATTTAGTGCACTGGATAAGGTACACCGCATGTGATAGGCAAGTGTAGGACCTATGGATCTTGAGACTTGTGTTGTGGGGGATGTTGATGATCATAGCAGTGAAGCTATGTCTGCAGGTTTTGCATCTGTTCTGGCAGGGTCTGATGCTGCTTTGAGTTGGTGGGTCCTGATCTGGCTTGCTTCTGATGATGAGCTTGGATATGTTGGAGGGTTGTTTGAAGGCCGGAAGAGGAGGTTCAAGGAAAAGATTTATTTCAGGGTGTGGTTCCCAGTATGGGTTGAAAGTTTGATGATATGCTGTATGGGTTCCAGTGTAGGGTGGTAGGTGACAACTAGAGGTGTGTGGTTGGAGAGGGTTTTATTACTGTATTGAAGCAGATTCTTTTGGGGTATTTGGGTGACTCATTCCATGATGCAATCTACTTTGGGGGAGTGTCCTTATTTGGGGAAGGCAGTTTTGAGTGTAAGGTGTACATCCCAGACTTCCTTCTTGAAGCATAATCTGTGATATCTACAGTCAGGCACTAAGGTAAGTTTCGGAGTAGCAGCCTTGTTAGTCTGTATCCGCAAAAAGAACAGGAGTACTTGTGACACCTTAGAGACTAACAAATTTATTTAAGCATAAGCTTTCGTGGACTACAGCCCACTTCATTGGATGCACAGAATGGAACATATAGTAAGAAGATATATATACACATACACACACACACACACACACACACACACACAAGTTGGAAGTTACCATATAAACTGTGAGAGGCTAATTAGTTAAGATGAGCTATTATCAGCAGGAGAAAAAAACTTTTGTCGTGATAATCAAGATGGCCCATTTAGACAGTTGACAAGAAGGTGTGAGGATACTTAACTTAAGGAAATAGATTCAATATGTGTAATGAGAGACTGGGAGTGGCTGGGTCATTACACATGTTGAATCTATTTCCTTAAGTAGCCCAGGAAAGCTTACGCTCTAATAAATTTGTTAGTCTCTAAGGTGCCACAAGTACTCCTGTTCTTTTGACTGTAGATAACAGATTTCTTGGTGTGTTTGGGCTTGTTACTGGATCCGTGAAGGTAGATGTGGTGGTCTGTGTGTTTCTTGTGTATAGGTAGGGCCCTACCAAATTCACAGTCCATTTTGGTCAGTTTCACTGTCATAGGACTTAAAAAATCATAAATTTCATGATTTCATCAATTTAAATTTGAAATTTCACAGTGTTGTACTTGTAGGGGTCCTGACCCAAAAAAGAGTTGTGTGTGAGTTTGCAAGGTTATTGTAGGGGGGTTGCGGTACCGCTGCTCTTAGCACCGCTGCCAGCAGCAGTGCAGAAGTAAGGATGGCATACTATGGTATTGCCACCCTTACTTCTGTGCTGCTGCCTGCAGAGGTGGGCCCTCAGTTAGCAGTCACTACTCCCCAGCCACCCAGCTCTGAAGGCAGCGCAGAATGGCAATACTGTGACCCTCTATCCCCCCCAAAAATAACCGTGTGGCCCCAGCCCTGCAACTCCCTTTCGAGTCAGGACCCCAATTTGAGAAACACTGGTCTCCCCTGTGAAATTTGTATAGTATAGGGTAAAAGGACACAAAAGACAAGATTTCATGGGGGGAAACCAGATTTCATGGTCCGTGATGCGTTTTTCATGGCCATTAATTTGGTAGGGCCCTATGCATAGTTGTCTGTAGGGTACCATCATTGAAGCTGATCATGGTGTCCATGAAGTTGATGTTAGTGTGGGGGTGTTTTAGAGAGAGTTTAATGGATAGTGATGGAAATCTGTTTAGGTCCTCTGTCCAGAGGATGAAAATATCATTGATGTATCTCAGATATATCATTGGTTTCATGGTGCATTTGTCCAGAAATTCTTCTTCAAGGTGGCCCATGAAGAGGTTGACATATTGGGAAGCCATCTTAGCACCCATGTAATTTACTCATTTAATGAACACTAGGTGGAAGCACAGTACACCAGACTTTCTCTTGTTATAGTCTATTTATATTGTATGCTTAAAAACATTGATTGTTTACAATCTCTCTTACTGGATCACAAATAAGTATTTTTATGACTAACTTTCAGAATTTGCCAGCATAATCTACAATAGTTTTAGATAAGTAGTTGAGTTTAAAATAGTGTGACCTTTGTCCAGTAACCACCAATCTGCAATCACCCTTCTGACTCTTTCTGAATCATTTAGAAGTACTCTGTAAGAATTTAAGTCCTATTTGTATGTGTGAGCTTCAGATTTTGTCCTGTTGATAAGCTTTTTAGATCTACATACTCAGAAATAACTTCTTAAGGGGCCCTGTTAAGCTTGGTACTGGTATGTCCAAGTTTGACTATTTTTATAACTGGCTGTCAAGGTTCCTTCCCCACTCTGAACTCTAGGGTACAGATGAGGGGACCTGCATGAAAAACCCCCTAAGCTTATTTTTACCAGCTTAGGTTAAAACTTCCCCAAGATACAAACTATTTTACCTTTTGTCCCTGGACTTTATTGCTGCCACCACCAAGCGTCTAACAAATATAACCGGGAAAGAGCCCGCTTGGAAACGTCTTTCCCCCCAAAATTCCCACAGCTTGGTAGGTATCGTCCACAAACTTTGTAAGTGTACTCTCTATGCCATTATCTAAATAATTGATGAAGATATTGAACAGAACTGGACCCAGGAACTGATTCCTGTGGGACCCCACTCGTCATCCTCTTCCAGCTTGATTGTGAATCACTGATAACTACTTTCTTGAAATGGTTTTCCAGCAAGTTATGCCCCCACCTTATAATAGCTCCGCCTAGGTTATATTTCCCTAGTTTGTTTATGAGGTGGTCATGTGAGCCAGTATCAAAAGCCTTAGTAAAGTCAAGATATACCATATCTACCGCTTCCCCTCTATCTACCAGGCTTTGTTACCCTGTCTAGGAAAGCTATTAGGTTGGTTTGACATAATTTGTTCTTGACAAATCCATGCTGACTGTTACTTATCACCTTATCATCTTCTAGGTGTTTGCTAATTGATTGCCTAATTATTTTTTTCATTATCTTTCTGGGTACTGAAGTTAAGCTGACTGATCTGTAATTCCCCACGTTGTCCTTATTTCCCTTTCTATAGATCGGCACTATATTTGCCCTTTTCCAGTCCTCTGGAATCTCTTCCCATCTTCCATGACTTGTTGAAGATAATCGCTAATGGATCTGTTATCTCTTCAGTCAGCTCCTTGAGTATTCTAGGATGTATTTCATCTGTCCCTGGTGACCTGAAGATATCTAACCTAATCTAAGTAATTAACTTGTTCTTTCCCTATTTTAGCCACTGATCCTACCTCGTTTTCACTGGCATTCACTATGTTAGACGTCCAGTCACTACTAATCTTGAAATGAGAGAAAAAGGTGGTACATTGTCTCATGAATACATGTATTTTTCAGGTAGTATTTGCCTTCCAGTTTTGGAATAGTCTAGTAATTATGGTGGGTTTCCAGTGTTCTTTGGGTTCTTTCCAGTGTTCTGTTATTGTTACAGAATTCCCCCAGGAGTAAGATAAGGGAAAGGAGGAGGCATGGCCAGAGTATTCTTATGTCCTGAATATATTATGCCTTGCAGTGGCCCCATGGGCCAGCAGTATGGTGCACTTTAGGACATCATATTTGTTCTCTAGCCTGTTTGGATACCCCTGGTTTAAATTAAAACAGCAGCTTTATTTTTTACATCTGTTTTTTTCCTAAGGGTCTTTTAAGTAGAAAACATAACATTTTGGAGACCCAGCAGCCCCTGAGCAGGGCAGATTGCCTCCTTTTGATCCCTGCAATGAGCTCTGGGAGAAATATGGCTCTTTGACTTTACAGTGCTCTCAAAGCAAATGTCCATGACTGTAGTGCTGCTTCTCAGGGCTTGCCTACATGGGAACAGGCAGGAAAATTAATCTGAATTAACTAAAGGTGTTAATTTGAAGATGATTCATTGAACCACATTAAATCCCCATGTGGATGCCACTTCAGAATTAAAGTAGTGTTAATTCACTTGAATTCTGAATGAGGGTGTTCACCAGGGATTTGCTGCAGTTTAATGTATCCACTTCAAATTCACACCATTAGTTAATTTCCTGGATGTGCCTGAGTAGATAAGCCCATAGTAGAAGGGCCAGTCTACACTACAAAATTTTGAGTATACCCCTATGGTGTCATTCCACTTACAGCAATCTTAAAATCAATCATGGGACGTGAGACAAGGTCAGAGGTCAACAGGGTGGAGCTGATTGGACCAAGCCATACTTTAACCATATTCATAGGTTCATAGATACTAAGGTCAGAAGGGACCATTATGATCATCTAGTCCGACCTCCTGCACAACGCAGGCCACAGAATCTCACCCACCCACTCCTGCAAAAAACCTCTCACCTATATCTGAGCTATTGAAGTCCTCAAATCGTGGTTAAAAGACTTCAAGGAGCAGAGAATCCTCCAGCAAGTGACCTGTACCCCATGCTACAGAGGAAGGTGAAAAACCTCCAGGGCCTCTTCCAGTCTGCCCTGGAGGAAAATTCCTTCCCGACCCCAAATATGGTGATCAGCTAAACCCTGAGCATACGGGCAAGATTCACCAGCCAGATACTACAGAAAATTCTTTCCTGGGTAACTCAGATCCCACCCCATCTAACATCTCATCACAGGCCATTAGGCCTATTTACCATGAATATTTAAAGATCAATTAATTACCGAAATCATGTTATCCCATCATAACATCTCCTCCATAAACTTATCAAGTTTAATCTTAAAGCCAGATAGATCTTTTGCCCCCACTGCTTCCCTTGGAAGGCTATTCCAAAACTTCACTCCTCTGATGGTTTGAAACCTTCGTCTAATTTCAAGTCTAAACTTCCCAGTGACCAGTTTATATCCATTTGTTCTTGTGTCCACATTGGTACTGAGCTTAAATAATTCCTCTCCCTCTCCAGTATTTATCCCTCTGATATATTTTTAGAGAGCAATCATATCTCCCCTCAACCTTCTTTTAGGCCTGTCTACATTATAATTACATTTGAGCTGTGGATCTGGTTACAACACTGTTCCAGCTTTCAGTATAGAAGAGACTTTAACTGTCTTCTGTAACATTCATAGAATCATAGAATATCAGGGTTGGAGGGGATCTCAGGAGGTCATCTAGTCCAACCCCTTGCTCAAAGCAGGACCAATCTCCAATTTTTGCCCCAGATCCCTAAGTGGCCCCCTCAAGGATTGAATTTACAACCCTGGGTTTAGCAGGCAAATGCTCAAACCACTGAGCTATCCCTCCCCTTGCCCCAGCCTCTTCTCCCCCCCCCCCTTTTTTTGATTGCTTTATTCCCATTATGGAAGATGAATAAGATCTCATCTATGGAATTGTGTTGTAGCTAGATCCTCTGACTCCCTAGTAATTGTAACACAGACAGATCCTCGCAGAACTGTAAAGATCTGAAATGTACCGTGATTTTGTTACATGGTTTAAAGTCAGTTTCGAGCCAGGAGTAAATCAGGTTATAACACAATCCAGAGTGAGTGCTCTCATAACTATTATCAATGCACACATTTTGCAAATGTATGTAGCCATCCCTTAATTTAAATATGAGCAGCACTAGACTGAAGGCTTTCATTTCAGTGAAAGGGGCAATGAGATCAGTTTCTTTCTGGTACAGTCGCAAAACTCACCAGCATCTTGCAGTCACTGTTGTCTTGGCTTAAGTTTTTGTGAATGGTTTTGTTGGTAAATATTGGTTTAACCAAGGATCTTTAGTTTACAGTCCTCAGTAACCTGCAAAATCCTGTGTAGTAGCCCACAGAGGAAGAATGCTTCTTCATTCTTGCCTGCCTCTGTTTTGTAGCTACTTTGATCCCTTGCTGATAGCTCTTCCTTGGCTTTGACTGCCTAATGCTTTTCACAGAAGATGCTGCAATTTTTGAAGACCTGTGTGGTACTTGCTCAGAAGCAGAATGAGGCAGCCAAGCCTAAAGAGGATTTTTGTATCTAGAAAATCTAAATTACGAAGAGGGCCAAGCTTCTAGCCCACAAATGGCCCTGTCATATTTGTTCTCTAACCTGTTTGGATACCCCTGGTTTAAATAAAAACAACAGCTTTATTTTTTACATCTGTTTTTTTTCTAATGGTCTTTTAAGCAGAAAACATAACATTTTGGAAGTCATGTATATATTTGTTTTAATTTGTCTTACTGGAAAATGATGGTATAGTAAGGGTTAACATAAGACCTTCACAGGAATTTTCCCATATAAGGTACTATCATAATACGTATTGTAGATGGTTGATTTGACAGAAATATTGCACCCTATAGATGCCTGTTAAAGCTGCAGATATTCAATGCTTCTTAATAGATTCCCATGTTAGTACACCAGCAATTGTAAAATCAGGCCAAAAAATTGTAGTTGTCTGCAGCTGTGAACTTTTTTTTTTTTTTAACTGGTATTTGAATGAAACAGTCATCAAAAATTTCAACTTAACTGTTAGACTACAGGAGGGTATTTGAGAAATGTTTTCTGATTCATGCATTAAAGTCTCTTAAATGAGATGGGATTTTGTCCTTTCTTTGTTCTTTCCTTTTTTCTATATAGAATCTTTATTTGGCCCTGAAATCTTTTTTATGCTAGATGTAGAATGTTTACTTGTCTGATTCTGTTGCAAATATCTTTTTTTTTTTTTTTTTTTTAATACTTTAACTGCATTCCAAGGACTTACTGGAGAAACAACTATTGGCTGAACGCTTAAAGCATTCTGTGTTAGTCTGTGAGGCTTCTAACTGTAGTAGTGAGGCGGCAGGCAGTTGCGTATATCAGTTGACCTTTGAATACCCTAGCCGGAAGTGAAAAGGTTCTGGCTTGTCAGCTGTACAAGATCTGGGTGCATGCAGGCAAACTCAAGATGGATGCCAAAATTGGTTAGTTCTTTTTTGTTTTAATATATATACATGAATTTAAAACTCTCTTGTGAATCCTGAGGCTTTTAATTTGTTCAAAAGACAAAAACAGTTTCTTGTGGCTCATTTATTTTTTGGGAGAGGATTTTCAGATTAAATATAAAAGCGCTTGTTTTTGTCACAAAAACAGCTATTGAAACTGTTCAGCCTTAAAAATAAGAACCTGTGATAGAAAAGACTTCAGAGAATTCAGCAATCAGCCTCTTATCACTGCATTTGCTTTAAAGGCAAAATGTAATTGGATGAGTTCTGCATGTGAGGCATGGATGCTAGCAGTACTATTTTTAGATGTGCCAGATGACAATTCATGCTTACCATATGTAGACAGCTGCACTTGCTTTAGATTAGGCCTGGAATACTTACATTGAAGGACTGTAATTGTAGTTTAGACAATGTAAATTTAAGCAAACACAATTAGCATAAGGAAGGATACTGTTCAGAGTGTCCCAGAGTATGTTTACCTTTTGTGAGTATACTGTGTTTAAAGCCAGCAGGCTGTTTTCACTAATATACAGTTTGGATTTTCTAAATTACCTTGTCTTGGGGGGGGGGGGGGATTTAAAGCAGCTTTTATCTTTTCTCAGCCACATGGACTAAAAGTTACAGTTCAATTTTGTAATTGTTTTACAAGATTGTTTACATTATTGAAAAATGAAATGAAACAGTATACATGTGGGATTAGCATTGGGGCTTATATGGTATTTCTCATTTTGAATGGGACAGGGCAGAGTATATGTGGGGGAAATGTAAAATGCAAATACAGTTCCAGGTCCAAATGAAGGAAGGGAGTAGATTGAGGTCACCAATCTTCAGTCATTAAGGAACAAAGTATTTGAAGCTAGGACTCTAGTTTTTTGGAAGTCACTATACAGATGGACCCTTACGGACTACCCCAATTTTAGAATATCTACCTTTCCAGTGAATGTTACTGGGAATTTTCGTGATTGCTGAATTACTGCCATTACATTTGTTGTTTTTAACTGTGCAGATGTAGTCCTTTACCACTGTTACAAACTGTCCCTATAAAGAGACAATAACATACGATTAATGCAGATCTTAAAATAAAAAAATCATAACAGTGAAGCTATTGTACATATATGAAAATTGTCAGGTTTTTTTTAGAAGTTTCAAAGCATAGAGTTCTTGTTTTTCCACCACCTGCTGATTAGTTCAAATCTTGTATTGAAATTATTTTAAAATGCTGAAAGGAAGGCTTCAGTTCCAAAATTGCTTATGCGTGTGCAGTTGTATGAATAATTCTATTGGCTTTTTATGTATGATAGTAAAGTTATGTCTACACAGGTATTAGCGGGATCTGGCCCTAAGGTAGCACATAATTATTTAAAGCTAGTGCATACAAATTTCCATCAGATTATACATACCACCTAATGTTATTTCAACTGCTTATCTTGTTTTGAATTAATATACGGATTTATTCTGGATTGTGGTTGTTTTGTAGTTAGAGTAAAATTCTTAAGGTAGACAAGATGCTGTTGGAGTGCTAAGCTCACATAAAGCTTAATATAACCAAATTCAGGCAGATAAACAGATGTCCCAGTGGTTTTAGAACAGATAATAAACATAGTAGTGCTTCACATTTTGAAAAGACTGGATAACTAGCTAACATTATTTATAATGCTAATAAAGGTTTTTTCTTTTACCCTCTTATATTGAGCTCTGTATCTAATAAATTTTACATAATCACTATTGATGGAGAGTGATGATGTGGAAGAGAACCCCTGCCCCCCACGCCCAAGAAATCAGCTATAAAGTTAGGCAACTCAAAACTCACCCATGACGTTTCCCATTACATAGCATTGAGAAGTGTATAAAACCTGGTTAGATCAAATACTCCTGCATGCTACAATGGAGGTTCTCACTAAATCTGTGATACTTCACTTAAAAATGCATCAGACTCAAACCCAGAAAGAGGAAACTTGATATTTTAACCCAGTGGCCAAAGATTTACGCAAAGAGCAATTAGTCTGAACAGTAATACTAAAAATGGCATCATGTGTTTCTATGGTTATATAGAAAATATATGCTCAGTTTACAAATAAACATTTTGCGCATCATTGGCTTGCAAATTTAGCTTTGACTGGAAATCAAACTGGGTTCTCCTGAGGTCCCTTCCAGCCCTACATTTCCATGATTGTTCCTAACTTTGCATCAGCATCATCACCAATAGAAAAGGTTTTGCAAGCCCAATTATGCCTTCAGTTATATTTGTGTAACCAGCCCCACTGTCTTAAAATGCTGCCCTCGGTGATATCTGTGCACTTGCCTTCATTGGGTTTACACGGGTGTAGTGGTTTCCAATTCAGCAAACAATTCTGTTGATTAGCCTCAAGAAAAACAGAATCTTTCTTTTAGCTGTTGGGTGCACAGAGGTACAGGAGTAAAAAGCAGTAAAAACTTGTCACTGTTGTGAGCAAGTGTGACTCAGAATGCTCACGAAGAGCAGATTAATTAAGATTTCATTTTGATGTAGTCTCTTTTCAGGGTAGAACTGCCCTTGAATTTTAGCAAATGCATTTTGGGTAATTCCAATAATCCAGAGTCTAGTGTAAAACCAGTTCCAACTCTTCTCAGAATGCTTATTGTTTATAATTATAAACTTTTAATAATGTAGAAATATGAGATATTGGGTTCAATTATTTAAGATGTAATATTCAGATAAAACAAATGTACACTTGTCATATGGATGTAAGAGGTCTTGTATTCTAATTTCAGACCTTTTAACTTTTAGTTGTTGACCTCCTTTACTGGCGAGACATTAAGAAGACAGGAGTGGTGTTTGGTGCCAGCTTGTTCCTGCTGCTTTCATTAACAGTATTCAGCATTGTGAGTGTGACAGCTTACATTGCCTTGGCCCTTCTTTCTGTGACGATCAGCTTCAGGATATACAAGGGAGTTATCCAGGCAATCCAGAAGTCCGATGAAGGCCACCCATTTAGGTGAGGTTTTTCTTTAATACAAAGTACATGTTTGTCGGATTATCACTACAGATGCAGCTAACTACATTTGAATATATATATACTGTACCAGTGCATGGCAATGTAAAACAGCCTCAATACTGTACAATCTCTCTCTCTCTCTCTCTCTCTCTCTCTCAACTGTAGCTACTCTCAAACATAATTGGTATTTTCACAAAATAATTTCATAGAATGGACACAAAAAATGTTAAGGAAAATGAATTAAGGCTGTTTGTCTGACATAGTGTATTTCTTCAAAAAGGCAAGACAGACTCCAGTAGCACTCTAAAACTTTATATATATATATATATATTTCAGTTTGGTTCATCGAACTTACTTACACATTAATACTTGATTCAACACTTCAGATATGCCCTGACATCAAGTACTAAGCCATTGAAAATGTCATACTTGGATAACTGTAAAGCAATTTGTGGTTTGGTAAAGATTAGTAAATACAGCAGAAGATATGTTCTGTTGCTGATTATTCACATTTTGTTATATAGCTCTTTCTGAAATCCTTTCTTAATAGGATGCTTAACTCTTACTATGCTAGCATGAATGTGCAATAATGCAGCTATATTCTAAATGAGTCCATTTGGTTGGATTATAAGCAATTTGTTAGATGCAATATCCGGGTTCATTGTGACCTGATCAGTGGATAATTCTGAAAACTTGGACTCCAATGAGGAAAACTGTAAACAGTTTCAATTTTCAAATTCAAACAGGGCCAATTTTGAAGACTTGGATGACTGAGTTCATTGAAATCCCCAAAGAGAACAGATGATTAACTTGTTAAATAATAACTGTGCCCACTCCCAAGAATGTGGCATGGGCATAGTTCGTGTGGTTAGAAAATCAGGGAGCTTTGCTATTACTATTGGGTTCATGTAGGCCATAGCAGTGCACCTACTGTAGAATTAGGTCTTTAGAGCTGTAAACTTCACATTAATGCATTAAAATAATTATTAAGAGTGCATGTTTCCTTATTGCACAACCAGCCACACCATCCAGCAACTTTCCTCCTCTCCATTCCAAAATATGGTTCAGTCTCCTTTTCTCCTCCATTTTCCCAGTTTACTTTTCTTCAGCTGCTTTTTTTGTGCTATTGCCAATTCTCTTTTCCAGATAAGATTGATATGTGGTAGCTTTTTAAAACCTCTCCTCCATGAGGACAGATGTAGCCTTCCTGTGGTGGTCTTAGGGGTCAGTTCTCCCTTCCCTCCCTCCCTTCCATTCCTTCAAAACCAAAGCAAGAGAGGTTTGCTGAGGCAGCTCATCCGTCCTCCCCTTTGGAATCTCCTCATCTGCACTCTGTAAATGCTTAGAGAAGTGGCCAGTCGACCCCCTAAAGCCAACAGCTGCCTGCAATAGGGTGTTCCTTTAAATTGGGGAGGGTGAAAACTCTCTAAGAAGGGGTAATGTTACAGTGCAGACAGATCAGGAAAAATGCATCTGTGGCTATTGACATTAAAAACATAGACCCACAGTTGTAATAGCATTCAGCAGAACAATGCAAAATAGGATACTGGCCAGCCTTAATGAAGCTGGTTTAAAAGGGAAAGCCTTTAAATTAAAGGAACTGGTAGTTGGAGTACTCTGAATGCAGTTTCTCTATAACTGGTTTTCAATAAGTACAAACTGGTTTACAGTAAGTACATAGTTAACTCCACAACATTTCTAAGATCTGACCTTTTCTTTCTGTCCATACAGTGGATATTCTCATTCAGGCCCTTCTTTCTTATTCGCTACAAACTGTTCCTCCCTGGCCTCTCCTCTCCCTGACAATCCATACAAAAAGCAGTTACCAGGTCCATGTTTCTGACCTATTGATCAAGTCATGCCAGACACCTCATCATCAAGGCCCTGCATAACTCTGCCCCTCCTTCCTTGTCCAAGGTTGTCTCTTGAAGGCTCAGTTCTGCCAGTATTAGCAGCCTTGATGCCCCATTTGTCCACTTCTCTTCTGTTTTCCCCCCTCTCCCAGCACTGCTCACTTACCTTGGAATACCCTTTTTGAGTTGGTCCCTATGGCCCTTACCATCTCCTCTTTTAGATCCCATGTAAAGATCCACTTCTTCATTCACATTCTTCTAGAATGCCTACCAGCAATGAATAACATAAATGTCTTTGTTGTCCTAACATGCTGTGTGCTAGCTTCATTTTTGACATCCCCTCTTTCCATTCGGACTGGTTGCCCCGCTATATTGCAGTTTGCTTGAACTTAGATTTCAAACTCCTCAGGGCTGGGAATCTGTCCTCTTTTGTTTGTGGTTTTGTGGGACACGTAGCACGCTTTTTGAGAATTGTAAAACAATAAATACTTTTTCCAAGTAAACAATACTTAACACAACTGTATAAATAATATAAAATGTCTCTCATAATTCTAATTACCTGTTAAATAAAATAGGTGTCTTAATGAGTAGATGTAGAACAGAACTAATTTGCCAGTCATGGGGCAGTGTAGATAGAATTGCGTGCCATATTCCAGATAAACAAGATCTCCCCTCTGAGCCCTTACTGGACATGAAACTAAATTTTAAAATGATCATTTTCTATTTAAAGAATCTAATACTGACCTAGCGACTCTGTTTAGTAGTAAATGGAAAAGGTGGGATATGGAGTGGGGGATGGGGGCGTGTGAGAACACTTTATCAGGATTACAGGATTTTTATCTTTCTGATTGGAAAATTCCTCGAACTTTCAGCTAAATCTTCAGACTTTAAGCAGAGAGAGGGAGATTGCAGGCAGAGTGGAGGAAGTCTGGCCTGTTGCAAATTGCAAACCTTAACCTTTCACTTCCAAGAAGTGAGGCACTAAATCCTTTTGGACCAGAATCCTTCTCTAGAACATTAACAATCATTTGCTTAAAGAAATTCCATTTAGAAGACTTAATAAAATGAAGAGTAACTTTATCCATCTCTTCGTGTTGATTATTGCTTAAAGGTGAGCTGCAAAGAATTTTTTTAATACTGCCTTTGCTCTTTTTTGCTGCTTTTTTCTGCATTAAAACGGGGACGTGACCCACTTTGGGGTCCTGACCCACTGTTTGAGAACCGCTGCTATAGAGTCTTCCAGAGCAGAGAAGACCTGATTTAGTAACGTAAAAAACAAGCAGGTAAAGCTTGTGTCTCATGAATGATTCTTTCATTTTGTAGGGCTTACTTGGAGACTGATGTTGCTGTGTCTGAGGAGCTTGTCCAGAAGTACAGCAATGCTGCACTTGGCCACATTAATGGCACAGTAAAGGAGCTCAGACGTCTTTTCTTAGTCGATGACTTAGTTGATTCTCTGAAGGTAAATGATAAAGCATACAACATACAGCTGTAGATTTGACTTTCCTCAACAGGGCTTAGAAAGAGAGGTTTAAATTGAGCCAGTGGTCAGATGTTAAAGGTATTTGGAATGTGTCCATTTCTTTAAAAATCTGAATTTGGGGATAGCTGGGCACAGTCTAACTCCTTTCTGTTTTTGTTTTTTGGCTCACGTGTCAGCACCAGTAAGTGGCCAGCATCTGGCCATTGAATTTCTAGGTACAGTTTCTCATTCTGCTAATCTTAAATACCCAAAAGAACATTTATAGCTGTGCAGCTTGAGATTACCTAAAGCATCGATGAACATTACATTTCAAATGGCATTTGACATGAATATCACATTTGCTAATGTTGTACAAGACTCCACCAATAATTGACTTGTAAATAGTTCTCTCAACCACCTGTTATATCCTTTCCCTCTGTGTCCGGTTCTACCTGTTGCAGTGCAGACTCCCACAGTCCCAGGGAGAGGGTACATAACACTGTCATAGAATTAAAAAGAAAAGGAGTACTTGTGGCACCTTAGAGACTAACAAATTTATTTGAGCATAAGCTTTCGTGAGCTACAGCTCACTTCAGCTGTAGCTCACGAAAGCTTATGCTCAAATAAATTTGTTAGTCTCTAAGGTGCCACAAGTACTCCTTTTCTTTTTGCGGATACAGACTAACACGGCTGCTGCTCTGAAACCTGTCATATAATTGAAATCTTTAGCAGCAGGGAGGTTTGAGTTCCTTTTATAAAGATCCTGTGAGTTCTCATTTCTTGCACTTCCCATTTCTGTTTACATGGTTTCTGTTGTTACAGTAGTCCTGGTGAAGTGGTCTAAACGGATCTGTTTCTACTTCTGCATGAGTTTCTGCAGTGACTATATTCTGACTGCTGCCCCTCCCTCTCAATCGTCACACTGAGTGATCCTCTCGTGGAAGAGTACACCACTTTCACACTCAATAAGAGGGAACTGAACTATAGACCACAGGTTGAAAACCACAGTTCTATGGTAACGACAACCTTCCACGGACCCCTTACACATAGTCTGCGGACCCAAAGGGTCTGCGCACCACAGGTTGAAAACCACTGTTCTAGCCAATTGAACAGCTGTGAAATGACCAAAGTCACATTTTGATATATAATCAATGACCTTTTAAATTGCCCTTTTTAAAAAAAAAAAAAAAGCAAATTTCCTCCATATATTGTGTGCTCTTATAGTTAGTTATTTGTGAGGCATGTTTTAGCCTTAGATTTAGGAGGTAGATTTAAAGCCTCTTTTGGCCAGGACTAAAAACTTGTGGATTTGTCTCAGGAAATACATCAGGGAAAAACTCAATCACGAAGGGCTTTTGTCTGGCAAAAAGATTTCAATAATTAAGGTGCTCCTTAAGGTGCAAGCCCTCATTTGTGATATGAGAATTTACATACCAACTGCTTGTGATGCCACAAAGAAAGAATTAGACTATCGGTTAAGAGAAAAGAATGGACAGCCAAACTGTTCTTGAAGATCTGACTTTCATTCAGTCATTATTAATGAAAGCAAGAAAAGAGAAAATTCCTTCCAAATTTTTTTTTGTTTTTTTAAAATAGCTTGGTTTGTGAGCTTCAGGAAAGCTGCTGTTTATCCTGCTAAACTATTATTTCTTTTTCTTCAATTTCTTTTGACTTCAGAATAGAATTGAAAGAGTCTAATTTGTCTTGGAGGAAAGCTTTAACCTACTTAAACCTAATGCACTTTTTATTGTATGGTAGTTTGGATGCAGTCTTTGTATGAAATCAATAAACTGTAAAGTCAGCTTACAAAATTTCATGGCTCTGAAGTAGTTTCTGTTGTAGGAAAACTTTAAAATATTGAGATTTTATGCCTAATAAGGGCCCTGGTCAACAAATGACGTTGTCTCATCTATTTAAATAAACATCTTGAGTATAGAAAATTACATTTATGCTTTTACATAATATTCCATATTACTGAATTTGAAAGTAGAACAGGAGTAGAGTCCAGTTTACCATATGTACTTATGCTAATAGTGAAATCTAGGTTGTAATCATTTCTGAGATGTTTTGATTAAACAGTGTGGACTCATGATGGTTTAAAATGGCATCTAAAATATTTGTACTGTATATGGTAAAGTTCAAAGGAACTCTTTCACTTATAACTTCAACGGATAGCTATGTACAGTACTTGCCAGGAAAAGCCAAGGAAGGGAACTATATTGTGTTGGGTGTGTGGTTATATAGTGATTCATCCAAAACTCGTGCAATAAAGAACATTTCTGTTAGGACATGAATACTGTGAAGCCATGTTGTTACTTGAATGATGGAGCCCATTACTTTACTTGAACTTGCTCATAGTAAAACAACTTGAAGAAACTGACCTATGGTTTTTATTTTAATTGGCCATTAAATTAGATTACAAAGTACTTGTATTGTGTAATCAGTTACTAATAATTGGAATAAAGTGGGTAAAGAATTACTTATGGCACTTGATTCACCCATCAGGATTACAGTAGAAGACAAGAATATCACTGTAACTCACATAGACAGTGAACTTTAGACTTTGAGTTCATTCTTTCCTGTATGGAGCCATGCAGGAAAAGCAGTATTATCTTTGTGATAGACTTTGGGCTGCTTATGCTTCACTCTGGCTTGGAGCCAGAGAAATAAAGAGCTTTAAAAAATCTTACTAAGAAAAAGCAACAACAGTTACTTTTTGGGATCAGTAAACTTCCTTATTCTATGTAGTACCTCAGCATAAAGGAGATGAATATATGGATGGGAGGCTAAGCTGGGCTCTAGTGTCTTCAGCATATGCTACTTAATTTTAGAAAGTGCTTGTTCTTGCAATAGTGTGTTTTTTCACTTTACATTACTATGATTTTGTGACTGTCCTTTACTAAATGGGACCCAATAGGGTCCTGAGGTTGCCACTTCTGTAATCTCAATATAAAGTTGACAAAAGTTTTAAAAAATTATAGATTCAGAACTTACATAATTTTGGGCTTGCTCTGCATAGAGCATGGAGGCAAATCTTTCTATCAGCAGTACTGCTCCAAGTCCAAACAAAGTCCTGCCTTCCTGATTCACTCTGCTGTACTGAGTATGGACTGGGCACAAGCAGAGGATTTGGGCCAGACTGTGTGAGTGAGAGAGAGATTAATTCTGCAGTATGATTTATGGATATTATGCCCAGTACAGCAATACATGGGTTTCAGGAGTCTTTCCTACCAGAATCTACACTTATTTTCTAAATTTTTGTTAGTCTAGAATTTTAAATCTTTTTTGTAACCTTAAAATTCCATCAGCACTTTTAATTCTTAAGGCTTTATGCTTTTTGGTTTAAATGTTCTGTGCCATAAAATGGAAGATGGACTCTGACTCCTTCCTACTATGAATATTTAATAACTGAATCCACACTTGTAAGAGTATCTGTACTGTTCATTTAAAATGAAGAAGGAAGGAAAATAAACTTGCCATTTCTTCCACACTGCCTTTCAAACAGGCCTGTGCCCTGACACAACATTACCATCTCTAACAGACAATTTAATTCTTGGCATCTGAACTGAGTCAAACCAGCAAAAATGTGGTTCTAATGGTGCTTTTTGTGATGTTGACTCTTGTATAGGCTTAATTTCACCAACTCACAACCTATGTAAAGGGGTGGCTCTGACCTTGTGGATTTGGGTGTTGGGTTGTAAGTCAGGAGACCTGGGTTCTATTTTATCTCCGCCACTGACTTGCTGTGTGACCTTGGGCAAGACAGTTATCCTCCCACCGTGCCTCACTTACTCCATCTGTAAGGAAAAAATAATCATGTTTATCCATCATCATAAAGCACTATGGATTGAAAGTGCTGTATGAGTGCGGAGAACACTGAATAGTCATGAAATGGTAGTAGCTTCTTGGTCACTATTGACCTGGGCTAAATTCAGACTTGTGACCTCGAAATGAAAGGCTGCGTATCCTATTACCCATCGCCTCACCCATACAGTCCCTCATCTATAATCATCTTTGACATACAAAGTGTTTTTTTGTTGAGTTTTATACACGCCTTTAGAGAAGGGTAATTTTGTTAAAGGCACCTCTCTTAATGTTCTAATGAACACATCTTGATTAGACTGTTTATGGCCTAACTGACCTTTGTTCTTTCAGTTTGCAGTGTTGATGTGGGTATTCACCTATGTTGGTGCCTTGTTTAATGGTCTGACATTACTGATACTGGGTAAGTGCTTTAAATTGTGTTAAATACTTTGCTTTGCAAAATAACCCTGGAAAAGTATTGAAGCCTCTTAAATGCTGTGTGTATCTACTCGCAGTACAACACAATGTAGGTTGTTGCATGATCTTTTATTTTATTTTTTTAGATTGTGGAATTATAAAAATAGTATTTTTGAATTTCATTGTTTGTCCTTAGGTTGCTGACTTTCAGGACAAAACAACATCATTTAAAAAATCATATTTAGTTTTGCTCATTGCTTTCTAGGCTACCTGTAGTTCTTACTTTCAAATTCCAGTTGCCTTGTACAAATTATATGATGGTGCAAAACTGGTTACTGTCCCGTTCCACCAGGATGACAGAAACCTGAATTGTAACTAATACAGTATTGCTACAGAACATCTTTTTCTTATGAGATCCATTTAAATTACAATAGCCTAACAATTTTTGCATTGTGATTTAGTTCTCTTTTTTGCTTTTTTAAAAATATGCCAGGCTGTGAAAACTGTTTTTAAATTTTAGTTGAGTGGCGTCTTTATCTTGTTTGTATTTAAACCCGCTTTGTTCCTTTCCAGCTCTGATTTCTCTCTTCAGTGTTCCTGTTATTTATGAGAGACATCAGGTGAGTGCTTAATGTCTGACATTCACAAATGTCTGATTAAAAATTACTCCTGTTGAATCAGAAACACTTAAGAATGAATAACTAGAAATCTGATTTTAGTCTCCTAAACCTTTAACCTCAACACCTGATATTGTTTCTAAAAATGGCCAGTGCAGGTTTCCTGACAGTGTTACAATGAGTAGTACAATTAAAGCCCATAGTGCATTTCCCCTCTTTAGGAAATATGTGAAGCATATAGTAATTATAAGAGAGGTTTGCTTAGTATGATTTCACCTTCTCTCCCTCTGATCCCAATTTGTTCAGTACTAAAGTAGCAATATCTGAGTTATGTAAAATCTCAGTAAGTAATTTATATAGTTTTTTTGAGAAGCCACCTTGAAGCTGGCATTGCAGACATTTATTCTTGAGCCCATGTGATTTGTACTACTGGCTAACGCACGTAGCGGGAGCTTGGCACAGTCTAATGCTCCTCTGGTAAATCTGTTGAAGACAGTAATTGCTGGGAGGGACAGGAGATTGTAGCAGTACTAGGCAGGAATTGGATCCATCAGGGCATAGAGTAGTTGACCAGATGAGCACTGACACAGGGATTCCTTCTCTCTGAAAAGCACCTGTACAATAAAGACACAGTGAAGAAGGCAGCAGGGACCAAATACAATGAGGCACACAGAGCAGTTTTGGGACACTCCCATCATCTGCTCTCAAACCCACTTGCACAGCAAAGATCACTCAGCATCAGAAAAGAGGGAAGTACCCATAAGATGAAGGGAAGTCACATGGCCCTGGAAGAGGAAGACTGACAACTTACCCTGTCTGCAGGCTTCCTAGTCCCACTGACTTAAATCACCAGCTGATTGTTGCTTTCTGAAAGTATAAAAATAATCCCTTTAAAATGCCCAACCTCACTTATGAAGCCTTCAATCTCTGACGGCAAAGGAACTGAATTAATACCAGTACATTCTGGCTCCCAGTGAGACATGCCGAAAACAAACAAGGCTCTGCTTATGCACTCTGCTTCAGATTGATCCTGATAGTCATGACGGATAGTATTCCTCGTTCTAAGCCTACAGGTCAAATGATTTTCAGGTGTGTGAGGTAGATTTTTCTTATGTTGGAGGGAAGTCCAAATGTTTGAGGTAAATTCATCAAAAGCCCTGCAGTCCTTGAAAGTTGGCAGCTCCTATGTTCTGCTGTCCAAACAATCAGAGGGGAATAGGCTCCATGTTTTCATTGCAAGGGAATTATTTCTTATAAAAGACAGATCACGGGGCTCTGCAATGGAGTGATCAAGTGTACCAAGATAATGAACTCTCAAGAGAGACTCTGCCTTGGCAGAAGCTGAGAGATTTAGCAGTTTTACTGTCAATGTCCAGGGAAATTTCTGAACCACTGGTTAGAAACTCCTACTATTGATAATGTGTGACTAGTAATATACATTTTTATGGTGGGCTCCATCCCACCCTTCTGCAATCCAGCGTGGCTGTTCTGTTTCAGTGGTAATACACTACTTTTGTAACATCCTAGTTGTATAGTGATTAGGAGGAAAGCCAGTTGCTATTAAGTGCCCATAACTGGCCCGTGTGCAGACTTGACTGTTTGGAACCTGTTAAACTCCAGTGTGCCAGCCAGCATTCAGTTAATCACCCTCTTCAAAGTGCCATGGGATCTCTAGTAACTGTCCAGGTGTATGTGGAGAATAGCAGAAGGGAACTGCGATATATCACTTGTTCAAAGCATTGTGCTTCTAACAGTATACATATACAGAGACCCAATACTGCACTGTCAGGAAGAGCCCAGGAATGGTTGGGACTCTTAATATATAAGTTATCACCTGTTTTGGAGCTATCAATACAATAGTTCCTCAAAATAAAGCAAAACAGAAGTGTGAACAGTACATTTGTTTTTGTGCATATAAAGGTCTTGGTTGTACACTCTGTGTAGGAGGAGTCTGAAGAAAAGGGTGGTTTGAGCTCTAGTAACTAGACTACTTATATGGAAGAAACACATGAAACGCTAGGATATACCGATTGTGGTGTTTGCAAGTGAACATACTTATTAATCCCTACTGCATCACATGCATTTCAAAAAGCAAATAGTGATGGCGACTTACTGAATGAGCTGGTTAGAATCTAAGAACCTACAGTAGCAGGCCTTTCCACATTCAGAAAGAGGGGTTGACCATTCTGCCACTTTGTGTTGTCTGTGGCTGGGAGGGGCAAAGAATAGTGAGATTTTCCTGCAGGTGTATGTACAGTATTG
Organism: Lepidochelys kempii; assembly: GCF_965140285.1. Lineage (NCBI taxonomy): Eukaryota > Metazoa > Chordata > Testudines > Cheloniidae > Lepidochelys > Lepidochelys kempii. The sequence goes on along the minus strand of NC_136382.1, from coordinate 186,306,829 downwards.
ATTCAGCTTCCTTTTTGCAGTGAGTCCCAGTATCTGTCCATCTGGGAAAGTCTCTTCCTTCACCATATAGCACTGTTCATGCTACAAGCTGGGCTGTTTCATTTACTGGTTGGTAGAGATGCGAGCAGAATAGTTTTATGCCTGTGATTTGCAAAAAATTATATGAAACCCTGAAATAAACAAAAATGGGCTCTTTGCTTGTCTTAGAATTTTTCAGGGCAGTTAATGAAGCATAAACTAATTAGACAAGGAACAATGATGACTTGCAAGTAGTAAAGCAGCCTTTAGCAGCAGTAAAGCTAAACAGCTAACTTTTCTGTTTTTTCTCTTAAATTTCAGGCTCAAATTGACCATTATTTGGGACTTGTGAACAAGACTGCCAGAGATGCAGTGACTAAGTGAGTTTATGTTGGCTGTTTCAAACTAGCTTGTATAGATAGACTTTTTGATGTACGTACAATACCTTGGGTATGTTAAGGAAGCTATATATAGTCATCAAGAGGAAAAACGTACTTAAAAACTGTGGGAGATTTACAGAATTAACTGATTCCTTGCAGTGCAGTAAAAAATATTTGATGGAAAATGTTTGAATCATGCAATTCTAATAGCAGTCCAGATATGTGGATTTATATGCAGAAGACTTTAGGTCCTCAGCAGAGCAGGGCTCTGAAGAGGGATTTAGCAACTTTACTGCCAATTTTCTTACTGTTGCAAATTAATGTATCTATGATAATTATCTTTAAACATTGACATTTTCAAGGCTACATTTATGCTATAAATATTGCTGTATTTCCACATTTAAATACCTTTTTAATTTTCTCTCACTCTTTCAGGGTCCAAGCTAAAATACCTGGATTGAAACGCAAAACTGAGTAAAAAGCCTGAAGCAACTTGTCAATTGGAGTTCATCTTTCAGGGGGGAAATATTCATTTGAATTACATAGGGAGGGTCAGGGAATAGTAAAACCTTGACATTGCAGTGCAATTTCACAGATCTTTATATTTTAGCAGCACAGTGTTTGAGGAAAAATACCTGTTTTGACTGCCATGTGTTTCATCATCTTAATTATTGTAAGCTGCTATGTATGGAATTAAAACTAATCATCTTTGTTTATCCTGTGTGCAGCACCAGCTAATACAAAAGATTTGAGAAAGCTGTATATTGTGCTTCATCAGAGGTAGTCTTGCTGCATTCAAGAAAAGGTAGAGCAGAGGATAACATTTCCCATTTTGTGCACTGTGTATGGTCTGGGTCGATTGAGGCAGATTTTCTAAAATGAGATGTTTAGAAGAATATACCATTAAAGCAAGTTTGAAAAACTTTGTCTTTTTGGTATAAGTGTAGCTGTATTGTGATTTTATTGTTTTATCAATTGCATATATATATATATACACATATATATATATATATATAATATGTAGTATTTCACAAAGCTTGGATCTTTCAGCTGCTCCACAGTGCTTGATAGTTCAGAAAATGGACTGATTTTAGGACTAGCCATAGCGCACAAACTTGAAAAATAAAATATTTCTAGAAACACTACCATCTATTTAAAAAAAACAAATGAACTTGCACACACATAAAACTTCGAGCATACACTGTGTTGCACAAACATAATCTGTGGAGCAAATATCTAATGCTGCAAATGTTTGAAAATGTCGAGCATTGTTATGCAAGAAATTACAAATGAAAATGTATACACTTGTGGTTTAAGCTGTATTGAACTAAGTCTGTGGAATGCATTGTGAAATGTAAAAACAAAAAACCCAAGTATCAATAAAGCTTATAGACTTAAAGAATTTTGGTGTTTTGTCTTGAGGAGACTTCCAGATTATAATATATATATTTATTACACAAGTCAGTCGAGCATCTGTTTTATGTAGTTCAGCACTTTGGAAAATTGAGAGGGATACGAAGTGAGTCCAGCAATTTTTCAGGATAACTTATTGATTCTACTAACTTGACTGTAAAAATAAGATCAATGAAAATTTATAACCAAATGTATTTGACACACAGGTTTTCAAATAGTTATGTGGCCATTGAAAAATAAATTCATGCATTAGTATTTTCATATACAATATAATACAGCATTACTTCTTAGCATATTATATATATAAAAAAACGACATAAACATATACAAATCATATTTATTGAAATGTTTTCCTGATAGACAACTATTGCTTTTAAATATTTTTCATAAATCATCATTTAGCAATTCATTCCATCACACAATTATTTTTATTCAGGATACAATCAACGTGAAAGGCCAACATGACAACATAGGCAAAGAAAATGCTCACCCAACATGGTTACATTATCTTAATACAGAAAAGCTTTCATTAAAAAAAAAAGAAAAAGACTACATAGGGTCTCCTATTCTGTGTCTGACAAACTGATCTTTTGTAGAGTATTGTAAGGCAAAAGTTCCATTTATTTAAAAAAAAATTCACTAAGCTTCCTCAAGCACTTTTGTGTTAAATATATATTCATTACATTTTGATAATGCTTGTCTTCTCTCTTTTCTATGATATTTTATAGCCAATAGCTACCTTCTTATCAGAGATGTGCAAGAACGAGAATTTCCATTTTTCAGGAATTTTGTTTTGCTTTGGAACAAAAACAAGATTTCCTGTAACCCACATTTACTTAGACACACACACCCACATCCCCCAAAAAAGGTTTGGGTCAATCAAAACATTTCACTTCTTACATTTGTTTATAATATGAAATATATACCAAAATGAAAAGTTGTTTTGAAATGAAAACTCAAAATGGAGCATTTACACTGTATGCTAGTTGAGACTTTTTTAAAACTAAATTTCACTGAAATAGACAATTTCTGTCGAAAGATTTGGTTTTGACAAAATGGCATTTTCTGACAAAAGCATTCCATTTGAATTTTCATCCAGTTCTTTTTATTTTTGTTAATGTCACATACATGTTTCTAAACAGCATATGAATGGTTGCCAGATTAACCTAAGGTTGTGCAGTCTCTTCTTACTGGTTTACCTGTCATTCATTATGTACAATTAGCACATCTCCAAGAAGCTCTTCCTGAGTAAAAGATGGGAAATGATGCTTTTTGGAAGAGTCCAAATCAATTTACTAATCTTTTACTGTATAAGTAGTCAAATATAAAGCACAGACCCAAAGAGAGGGAGGAGCACAAGAAGATAACAGTAGTTTTTAATGATTTTCTTTCCCCCTCCCTGAAAAAAGTGCTTTGTACCCATATCATCCCTCAGATTTGAGCTTAAATCCTGTCTTTGACCTGCTACCTTCTTGAGCCAGATACATTCTACCCCTTAACAGATTGTTCATGTCACTGACAAACAGGAGGTTCAGATAATTGCTTGTATAACAGTATGTATGTTCTCTCTGAAGGAAACATTTTGGAGTTCAGTTGTGACAGTATTAAGAATAGTAACAGCAGAAAATGCTGACCACGTCAGATCTGGAAAAGGTGTTTGTGTTAAGCCCTCCTCAGGATGGAAGTTTATAGCACCATATGCAGAAAGCTGACAGTGGTGGGAGGCCTATTGGCAAACTCTTCAAAGGCACTTCATGGATAAAGAACTTTTTAAATTAAATGTGTTCTTTTTTTAAAAAAAATAATGAATTCTAAAAATGTGTTACTTGGTTTATTTACAAAAAGAAAAGGAGTACTTGTGGCACCTTGGAGACTAACAAATTTATTTAAGCATGAGCTTTCATGAGCTACAGCTCACTTCAGAAAGCTTATGCGTAAATAAATTTGTTAGTCTCTAAGGCGCCACAAGTACTCCTTTTCTTTTTGCGAATACAGACTAACACGGCTGCTACTCTGAAACTTGGTTTGCTTAGTTATTGAAAGTGAATGTGAAACCCCCTGCGGTCATTTAAAAACAATATAAAGCTTTATTCACAATGCATACAATTCCAAACAAGAGTGTCTAACAGTTGTCTTAAAATGGGAACATTCCTGAAAGAAGGTGTAAAGAAATGATTTTACAGATTCACAAATTAAATGCTGTGTTACGTTTTAGGGTTTGTGATGCTCAAAAGGTTTTTTTTTAGGCTACAGTTGTAGCTGCTTGGAATAATTATAAAATATTTAGCAAAAGCAGTTTAATGATCAAACTGTTCGTTGCTGAGGCCTAGGAACAACCTTTAAAACTTCAGCTTCCATCGCAAGGGCATCACAGTCTTTCAAATACAAAATCATAGTAGCACTCAATATTACCACACTCAGATTCCAAAAGTGTGTAATCCATGCAGCATTTTTGTTATGAAATTAGAGCAGCCAAAGCATTGTGGACTGGGGTGACTCGTCACTCCTCTGAAGTCACATGATAGTTGCAGCACCAGAAGCAAGGGAATTCCTCTTTCAAAGACATCTCCACACAAATACACTAAAAAAGTTAAATGGTGGTAAAGTTGTCTTTAACAATTAGCACTAGAATAATACTGTACAGATTGCAGGTTGTGTTTGTGGCTTCAGCACTTGTGGAAAAAAAAAACCCTATCCTTTTACTCCCAAACTGAGCAGGTTTAGTATGGATGTCAATAAGAGAAAATGACTATGGAGCCCTATGATACATTTTTGCAGTCACTTTTCAAAGAACACTGCTCCCTTATTCATACAACAACTGTAAACATCTAGTACGGGGGTGGTTTTTTTCCTTCCAGCATTTGTTCACAAATTATCCAGCTTGCTTCCGAGAGAAGTCAGCATGGTACAGTGGCTGAATTTTAATCTTGACTATACCCTAACTCATTGTGTGCCTTTGGGCAAAGTCACTGGCATGTTGATGGTTACTTAATGTTTGCATAGCACATTGTAAACTGCTCAACAGTTACACTTGAACCAGTATTTGGTTTTGTGAGTCATAAAAATATGCATATTTCCATAGAACCATTAGCAATTCCTATGTGGATCAGATCAATTGTCCTGTCTGTGAAATTTTCCTCTGAATGAGGTTGGTACAGGATACACTGACTAAGCATCTGTGAATAACTGATAGGAAAGATTTGCCTAATCTCCAATCTGTCAGGGTTGTCATAAGCTATGGGAATCGGTTTCTGCCAGCACTTTCATTTTTGACACTTCAAACACTGCCTCATTTTGCGTACATAAAAAATGTAGGTATCTCACTACCATGCTCTAGGACAACTGATACAAAGCACTACTTCAGCTTCCTCACAGTGGCCATTTACTTACTCCTTTTGCCTGTGCTAGGTCAATAGCTACTTTCTCTTGCAGCCTTTCTGCTTCTCATCTACATGAACTTCATTGTGTTATGGCTATGGTTAGTTGCTCCTCTGTCAAAGCACTCTAGTTACACCTTACATTTCACTGGCATTGCTTACTTTTCTGCTTGAGCTGCATTTCTATTTTCTGGATCTCTGTATGGCTCAACTAAGCTCTTGAAATTTGCCATTTAGCCATACTTGGAGTTTGTTTCTTGCATTTCTGCTTACCTGTTTTTTGAGGATTATTATTCATAATAATTATATGTATTACTATACTGAACCGGAGCCCCACTCATAGACCAGTGCTTTCCTACCTCTGGGCTATATAGCCTCCAATCTGTCCTCTGCCTGATTCAGAGCAGAGACTTCAACCTGTCTCCCATCTGAGAGTCCAACGTCCTACACAATGATTGGGGTGGATTAGGCAGCTGAGAATGGGATCCAAAAAGCCAACAAGATGAGTGGGAAGACACCAAAGCCAATGAGACGGATGTAACCTAAACCTAAGGGCTTGTCTACATGCTGCATTAGTGTACACAAGCCAGGTGTAAATACTATGACTGACCAGTTGGATACACACTAACTGGCCCTGTGGAACCTGCTGGCCTGCTCTAAAAGTCCCTGAGTGTATCCTAGCATTGAGGGGTATGGTAGCTAGTGGTTTGAGCATTGGCTTGCTAAACCTAGGGTTGTGAGTTCAATCCTTGAGGGGGACACTGAGAGATCGGGGGCAAAAATTGGGGATTGGTCCTGCTTTGAGCAGCAGGTTGGACTAGATGACTTCCTGAGGTCCCTTCCAACCCTGATATTCTATGATTGTACTGGGCTGAAGGGATACCCTTATATCTGCTCAGGATTCACAACTAGGGCCCCTGTCCTGGAGTTAGGTACTGAAGCTGTTTGTTTTGGAATAAATGCTGCTGCTGCATTATGCCCCCACTCCCTTATACACTTTAGTCCAGGGGCTAGGACACTGACCTGTGATGTGGGAGATGTGTGTTCAGTTCCTCTCCAGCTAACATGGAGCAAGATTTTGAACTTGGGTCTCCCACCTCTCAGGAGCATGCCTTAACCCCTGAGCTATGGGATATGCTGGGGTGGATCACTCTTAATTTCTCCTGTTGGAGCTGTTCCACTGTGAATAAATTATTAAATGAATAATTATATATAGGCATTGGGCCAGCAGGGGAGTTGAGTGGCTCTATAGTCTAGAGTAGGGCTCTCCCCTGCAGGTGAGAAACCTAAATTCAACTCCCTTCTTCCCCCTCAGGCAGAGGGAAGACTTGAACGTTGGTCTCCCACACCTAGGGTGACCAGATAGCAAGCGTGAAAAATCAGGTCGGGGGTGGGGGGTAATCACCTATATAAGACAAAGCCCCAAATCTTGGAACTGTCCCTATAAAATGGGAACATCGGGTCACCCTATATGAGTGCTCTAACCACGGACTAAAGGTTATGTGCCTCCTTACCATCTTATGGGGGCTTAGAATGTGCTCTAAGCATGACTTCTGCTGGGGTTTAGGTAGCAAGCTGTTGGGTAGTTGCAGTGGGGGAGGTTTAGGTTGGATATTAGGAAAAACTTTTTCACTAGGAGGGTGGTGAAACACTGGAATGCATTACCTAGGGAGGTGGTGGAACCTCCTTCCTTAGAAGTTTTTAAGGTCAGGCTTGACAAAGCCCTGGCTGGGATGATTTAGTTGGGGATTGGTCCTGCTTTGAGCAGGGGGTTGGACTAGATGACCTCCTGAGGTCCCTTCCAACCCTGATATTCTATGATTCTATGGACTTAGCTGCTGAAATTTGGGTGGGTGCTTTGGGGTCTTTTCCATCAAAGAGGTAGATACTAGGTGCCTCTAGGGCAGTGGTCCCCAAGATTTTCATGGTTGCAGCTCCCAGGGGCGGACGGGGCAAGGGGGCCAAGGTTGGGGGGGTCGCAGCTGGGAGCGGGTCTGTGGGTGGGAATGGAGCCGGGGGCGGGGCCACAGTCGGGGGCCAAAGCAGGGGCCGGGAGTGGAGGCACAACTGGGGGCTGAGGCTAGGGGCGGGACTGAGAGTGGAAGCTGTGGCTGGGCCATGGTTGGGGGCCAAGGCTGGGGCCGGGAGTGGTGCCACAACTGGGACTCCATCAGAGCTGGGGGTGGAGCGGGACTGGGTCGTGCTCCCTCCTTGGCCGTCTGTGGGGGTTAGCCCAGGCCTTGTTGTGTCCTTCCGAAATGTTGCGGCGGCGGGCTGTCTGGCACCCACCACAGTCTTCTGGGAATAGGAATATACTATTCCCACAGAAAGGTTGGGGACCACTGCTCTAGGGTAAGAGGCAGCTGAGTAAGGGTTTTGTGACTGATAGTGATGCCTTTGGGAATCTACCCCGTCATGAGAAAAGGAGTACTTATGGCACCTTAGAGACTAACCAAATAAATTGGTTAGTCTCTAAGGTGCCACAAGTACTCCTTTTCTTTTTGCAAATACAGACTAACACGGCTGCTACTCTGTACCCCGTCATGGTTAGTTTAAATCCAAAGCATGAGGGTTGCTATTCCTTATAACTTTTTATCCTGATTTGTGATCTTTGAGGTCGTCTTTTGTATTATTTAAAAAAATGTGTTAAATTTTCTGACCTGTGTTTATTGAGCGTAACATCCTCATCAACACTCTAGCCTTGATAGCCAAGTACTGAGAGTGTTTTAGCCTAGCCTTTGTGTTGCTATATAAATGGATTTTGGATACAGTGTGGCAGCATGCTCTGAGAAGATGCTAAACACAGTGTTGTAATGGGGGTGGACCATACCTGTTTACAAAATTCTTGATTAGTAAAATAAGGAGTTACCTGCAGTCATTTCCTCCTGTACTTATAACATACTTGTCATCATGAGAAAAGCGTATGTTGGTAACATGAGCAGAATGACCAAAATAACGCTTGTGTTTGGCCTATTAGAAAGACAGAATATTGCAGACAATAAATAAACTATTACAGCCATTAACAAAAACAACCCTATGTTCTTTTGCAAGTATATGAAAATACGCAAATGCATCCAATGAAGTGAGCTGTAGCTCATGAAAGCTTATGCTCAAATAAATTTGTTAGACTCTAAGGTGCCACAAGTACTCCTTTTTGCGAATACAGACTAACACGACTGCTACTCTGAAACATTTCTTTTAGTGTAACACACTTCTAACCTACTGGCACTTCTTTGCCTTCAGGCCATGGTAAAACTGGTTAAACACAAAGCCTAGCATCTTAGATTAAAATAAAAGCTAAAATATACACTTACAAATTTTTCTGTGCATGGAAAGTCAAAAAGTTTCACCAGACCAAAATCATCTCCTGTCACTATATTTAAACCAGCATGGGTCACACATGCACAGTTGACATCTGCTTTATCAGCATTTCTTGGCCAAATCCCAATGACTTCATCTCCAAGAACACTGCTCCAAAACATAAAAGAAGAAGATAGTTATGAAGAAGCATGGGCCAGTACCTCTGCTGGACCAATATTATGGGCATAATGGTTGGCTTTACAGCAGGACAATGGCGGGTGACCATTAGTAAACTGCTCTCCCTAGGGATTCACCTTGTCCTCGTGCATTATTGCACCCAAATGCATCTTCATAATACAGAGAGAGCACCCAACATGTGTTCATTTTTCCCCATGCCCGAGACCACAACACAAGTCCCCTCAAGATGCACAACCTCGTCCCTCATGAGGCACTAGCCCCCATATAGCCTCCCCTCATGTGAGATACAAATACATCCTGCCTCAGTGAGACACTCTTCCTTTCCCCCACATTTTTGCTCCCACTCACACTGAAATTTTATAGCAGTGATGCCTCTTAGTAGTACTCCTTTCCTGGGCCCTACCTCCTCAAGTGAGGGGGATTATTGTTTGTATCTAGAGTGTTTCTTAAAATAGCTGTTTTTCCTCACTTAGAATGTTTGCCCACATATCAGCTCTCAAATGTATCTGCACTCCCCCACACCCCCTTACACTCTCTGACAGAAGAGGCCATAGTAATAGCTACGGCATTGCAGTCTTGTGTTTGCTTGATAACAAAGCAGTAAGAGCAAGTGTGTTATGCAATTCTACCCTTGTTCCCTAAGAGCTAAGCTAAGAGCTTGTGCATATTGTCATTTCACTGGATACTGTCAGATCTTTTGATTAATGCCTATACCAATGGCATTAGTATAGTTCATTACAGTTTTAAACTACACTGTAATTAAAAAGCCATGGAGGGTAACTTGGCTGTGCTGTTCAACAGACATTACAGCTCTGGCTACACTAAGCATACAGCCATGCTTTTTTAATCAGGTTGTGATGGTCCTATGTAACTCAGTTGTAATAACCACATTTAAGTAGTGTCCATGCAACAGCTTTTTCATAACATGACCATGTCAGCCCTGCTTTCTTTCTAGCCACATCCATCATGCTGCCTAACTGTGTGTGTATTGGTGCATTCTGGCAAAATGTGGGACATTACCGCAGAGTGCCTCAGCAAAGGACAGAGTGCCTGGAGGGCGCAACACAAAGTGGCATCAGCAATGCAGGAGGCAATGCATTCTGGGATATCAGGCAGCTCAGCTGGCTGGGAGTAAAGGGGACTGGCCAAGAGTGATTACACAGATGTGGGTAGGGGGTAATCCTGAATACCAACCACATTGTGTGTGTGGCTACAAACCATGTATGGTGTCAACTGTGACACCAACTAGTTACAAATTCATTCTAAAAGTTCGGTGCAGACAGGGCCTCAGAAAAGCAAAAGAGCTAGCATTCTTCATATAATAGTTCTGCAAATCTAAAAGAGCCCAAAACTCTGTGAATCCCAGCACTAACTGCACTTTCATAACAGTACGTTCACTTATCCTATTTCTGTAGTACAGATTCATGCACAATCAGTTGCTTGTAAAAACAAGTTCTTTGGGTTTTAGACATTTCATCACCTTGTCCATGTGGCCCATGTGATCTTTTCTATTAGTGTGGCATCTGCCACTTGCTTTCCCAATGGCACCTCATGAACCTGTCGTTTATAGGCACCGGTTGATACCTGAATGTAGAAAGAGTAGATTAACCTTTCCATAAATGTATTTTGATGTTATTTCAATATTTTAAAATTAAAAGTTTATTTCTTAACACTAATGGTCTCCATATGTACAATATAGCAGTTCACCTATATCTCTAAGTTTATAGCTTTTCTTGGGCTTCTGTAATTGAGTTATATACAATATAAACTAATCACAACAAATTTACAGTATGAACTAATGATTTGGCTATAGAATGAGCATTTTATACTAACAATCCATTGCTGATGAATAATCTCTCAATCAGATTATTATCTGTACTATCTCACATCTTCCTGTCAAAGTTGGCAGCATCAAAGACACCTTGGAGGGAAACCATGAACCATTTGGGTTCATGTACTTTAGTACTGTAGACTTTGACAAAAATATGTGAGATACTGTATATTATCTGCACTAATCTGATTGAGAGATTATTCACCAGCAGTGGATTATCAGTAATAACTGATCATTCAACAGCTCTGAGAACACGAGGGAAACTGCCATGGTACTAAGACTGTGAAACTAACTTTGCATCTAGCTAATAAAAAGCTTTTGCATAGCTACTTGTTGCCAGTAGATCCTCTTGCTATGTGATGATATACATTGCACTATGCTCAGTCTTAGAGAGATGGCATTTTTCATACAGTATCTGAGAGTAAAGAGAAGGCTTTATGCTCTCAGCTTCCATAACTAAAATTATAGGCCAAAACATTGCTGGCCCCTTGAAGCAGTGCAAGGTAAAACAAAATCCCTACTCCCTAAGTCCTCTAGCAAGAACTAGCCAAACTTACAGTCCTCATGCAAGGACTGCTACTACTTTTGTGATCCCAAAGGGGCAATGACATTTTTAAAAGACAAGGGTCTGCCCCCACTCCCACCCGCCTTTACAGTAAATAGCATAACTGCTGAGCTGTGGAGAAGAGCACATGCTATGCTTAAAAGGAGTAGCAACAGGTATGCTCCCCCCACACATTTGGGAGCTTCAAATGGTGTCATGCACAATACCGCTTTGCTGATGATCAGCACGCTAAAGGCATATTTGAGCCCTAGGGTTACAGAGTACTTTTGAGTGTGACCAGCCTTTTTCTGTGTACTTTGCAGAACACACTAGTGAAAGAATGTTGTGATGGGTTGGACCCATCCTGGGATGTCACCTGGTGTGCTGAGATACCCCTTAGTCTACCTGTTCTGCCAGCCTGGGTCCCCTTTAACCTGTCTTGCTCAGCCAGGCTCTTAAAACCTCCTCTCACCCAGCTGCAGATCAGCTCTGGGAAGACTCAGCTGAAGGGACTTGCTCCAGCACTCCCTTGGAGTACAGACCCAAAGATATATTATGAAATTCACCTCTTCTCTCAATGTGGAGGAGGGTGTACACAACTACTGCCCTCTCCCCCCATCTCACACCACCCGCTAACACTTCAGGAACAACAGTGAAAAAGCCCGACAGTGCTGATGGCCCATCAGCAAGAGACAATGGACTGTAAAAGTGCTTAGTCTTCCTGTGAATGTGTGGGTCAGCCTGTGAAGAATGGCTATAGGGGCCCTACAGAGTCAGGTGGTCTTGTCACCTGATACTAAAACATTACCTGGGACTTATTGTAACTTTCCACTGGAAGGCAAGGGAGTCAAACTAGGAAACAAGGACTCCTGCCTTATGCAAATCCTATTTAAGGGTGGGGAGTGAGGTAATCCTGGTCGTGAGAGCTCCCCTGCTTCCCCACCCAAGATGACAGCTAGAACAACTAAGACTGAACTGGGGGAAAGAACTGAAGCCAGGCTGGAAGGGGGTCTGGCCTGTGAAGAAGACTATTAGAATCACATTTAAGATGAGAACTTACATGTAACCAGTTTCTTTAGTGTATTAAGCTTAGTTTGCGTGCTCTGTTTTATTTTCTTAGTAATCTGACTTGTTCTTTCAGCTACCCCCTTACCTACTTAAAACACACCTGTTATAGTTAATAAATTTATTTCCAGTTTATAATATAACCCAGTTTATGTGATTTCTAAGTGGGGGAAGGGGCGAGACGTTGTGTACACCCTCCTCCACATTGAGGGAAGAGATGACTTTCATATAATTTTGGGTTTGTACTCCAAGTGGGGATGGACATCTGGGTGCTGTGGCAAGCCCCTTAAGCTCAGCCTTCCCAGAGCGGATCTCTGGCTCTCTGTGCAGGTGAATGTGGCCCTGCCTGTGTGCTTGGCTGGAAAAGGCTGGGGAACCTAACCTAGCAAGGCCAGGTAAATGGGGACCCAGGCTGGCAGAATAGTCTGACTCTGGCATCCCAGCACACCAGGTGACATCCTGGGGGGGGGGTCCAACCCATCACAAATGTACCCATTTTTACTGTTCTACCATTACTGTGTGTACTCTAGACCCAGATTTTGCCTTCGTTAGGCCAGGTAATTCTACCATACTGATAAGTCCTAATAGGGTACTATATAACTGTAGTTACAAATCCCTAGATTCATTAACCCTTAACTCCAGCCCAACAGCTATTTGTTATTGCAGTTTTGAATACAGGAATTTTGATGAAAATTGGGATGCTGGTTATACTCACTTGCATGCCAGTATCCCAAAATGCTCTTCTAACTCACAGATCATTCATTTCATAGCAAGGCTTGTACTTGATGTCTTGGGACAACTGATAGATTTAGGGGATGATGGTGGATGAACAGAGCTCTTTATTCCTATGCTTTACAGGCCAGACTTTTGGAAGGCTTTTTACATGCTTAATTTTGTTCCTTTAAGTGTTTGATGATAAATTAATGAGAGGAACTCTAAACAACTGCATGCCCACCTAAAACATACCTGAATATATCTGCTGTCTGCTGAAAAATCCATCTGAATGACAAAACTTGGAATATCTTTGCAGTAGCCTATCCGGTTTAAGGTTGTGCCTTGGGTGAGGTCATAAAAATCGACAGTATGTTCTTGTGAGCCAACAGCCAAAAATCTATTATCAGGGCTGATTCTAGACAACAAATCATGAAGCAGGGATATAATTTGCTGTATTGCTGCATTTGTTAAGATTTTTGTTTGCTTTGTTCCACAATTCTTAAGGTATAAAAGTTCAATGTTTTCTAAGACAAGACTGAAAAACAATAGCAAGTTCTGAGCCAGACCAAATCTCACCACTGATGTTGAAACAGTTGAATCAGAAAGGCACACTGATGCTTGAAGCATATGTAGTTAAGAATTGTTAATATTTCATTATTGTAAAGTGCCTAACGATATGGGCAAAGTACCATTTATTCTTTGAGGCTGAGCTAGGGGATTTCCCAGTGCTATGTGGTGATATTGTAATGTAACATTAACTCCTCATATTAAAAGTCTAATATGCAAAGATTACTAGCTGTATTCAGGTGGAGATTAGAATCCTAGACTTTAAGGCCTGAAGGGGCCATCATGATCACCTAGTCTGACCTTCTGTACAGCACTGGCCACAGAACTTCACCCACCCATTCCCATAGTAGGCCCACAACCTTTGGCTGAGTTACTGAAATCCTCTAATCTTGATTTAAAGATTTCAGTTAAAGAGAATCCAGCCTAGTTCAATCAGGAAATGACCCTAAATAAGGACTGCAGGTTTAGGGCAATATTGTCCTATTTCAAATGAATTTTTGATGTACCTGATATCCTGAATAGCTGATTTCCGATCTCGTTTTTTGCCCCAAACTTTAAGACTGTTTACAAGTAAGATGACAAATTCTCCATTCTTCATGCCAATAGCTACCATCTCACCATCAGGACTATATGCAGCACATCTTGCAGCATGGCCTAAATTCACTTTATTCAGCAATTTCTGTATCAACAAAAACAATGATTTCTTACTAGTTTTTTCTCTTTATAGAAAACTATCAAGTAAATAGACTTAAGCAAAGCTATCTATAAAAGAACAAAAAGACCCTTACTTAAAAGAAAATTGTACAGTTTCCTCAAAATGTCAGTCTGAAATTTCGCATAGTAAGGCACTTCTCACCAGACAGACATTGTGAAATAAATTTGAAAGTAAGGCTTTAATTAAAATGGACATTTCAGTGCTTCCAGTCATCTTGCACTGAACTCATTACAAGGAGGTAGCCCAGCAAAAAAGTTTATAAAATCAGTTTCTATATGGGTTTAACACTGATTTGAATAATTTATTTAACTATTAAATATGAAGTTCTTCTTTTGATTTGTTAAACCAGTTAATGCCATCATACATTATAATGCTCCTGCTTCTTCACTTACCTTACTGTGTTTATATTAAATTTATTTGATGTTAAAAAATGATCCATACTATCTTTGAGCCACTGTCAGGTAATTTGGATGTAAATTATTCCAGTAAAGGGGTGCTTTTATTATCTTATTCCACATACATTCCCAAGCAAAACAAGCTATAATGCTAAAAGTGTGAGCTTTGCTGGTATAACTGAATCTACACTAGGGACTTCTGCCAGCACAGCTATGTTGTTCAGGGATCACATCTCTTCACATACCTGACAGACATAACTCTGCTGGCAGAAGTCAGTAGTGTAGACATAACCCAGGTCCAATCAGATAATTAATGCAAATTTAAGACTAAGATACAGCTCTGGGGGCAGTGGAGCTACAGAACTTAAGTGGTGATGGAAGGAGGTATTATGTTTGCAGACAGGGAGCTTTGGAGCACTTTCTACACAGTTTTTTAAGGCACAGTGTATACTTTCCCCACTGCTGGCTCTGTGCACCCTAGCTGTTTGCATTCAATTAGAACATTGACCCAAGCCATTCTATAACTTCTAAACTTTTTTTTAAAATACATTTCACAGTCCATACATGACAGAAAGCACTTCTTAAGCCTGGGAGGTTTCAAATAGCTGCACATCTCAGCAAAATGCAGATACATTTCCTTTAGAAACAGCAATAAACCATATCACAAAAGACCATCTCACACAACTACAGATTAAGCTGGGAACAACATGGAAATACAGGGACAAACACTGCCCTGTATATGTGCATACTTCAAAGAGAGTTGCATACATGGACAGAGGGCAACACATAGCTCACAGTTGGAAAAATCTTGATTACGTAATGATACTGCTACTGATGACAATGCTTCTTAGTTTAAATGGTACTCACTTTGTCACAGAGGTCCCAGATTCTTGCTGTTCCATCATTACTTGCAGTGACAAATATGTCTTTTGTGGGATGAGCTGCTAAACCCCAAATCTCCCCTTCCATGTGATTGTCAATCAGCAGGTTTGAAGCAGCATTTTTTTCTCCTACTTCAAGTATTTCCCCATCTTTGGTTCCCACTAAAATTTTGCCCTGTTGTAGTCAAATATGGTGAGAACCAGATTATCAAAATAATGCACATAATATCAACACATTAAAATATAAGAAGTGTAACAGAGAACTTATTATAACTAGTCTTGATTTATGCTTCATTCAGCATCTTGAAACAATATATTAAGTGAACTAGCCTTTCATTTCCAGAAGCCAATTTTCAAATCCTGGTTTAGGTCCCTAGGGGTTTTTTGTCCAGATTATAGAGTTTATATACAATTTTGCATGATTGGCAGACTCTGCTCATGACAGACACAGAAGTGGAGTAGCAGTGATGTTGGAAGGATTCAGATAATTTACGATAAATTGTAGCACCTGCTTACGTTATCAGCCCTTGACTGCCATGAACACAACATTCATCCACAAGATTAGGAAAAAATGTCAATGTTTTCCACATTCTTTATCTTTCATTATTTTTATCTTATATTCTTTTACCACTGAATCTCTGTATCTCTGCATCTCCTCCACAGTAATATTATTATTATTGCCACTGAATTTGAACCTTTGACTGTAGTTCACTAACACAAAATGTTTAGAAGATCAAGGATATCCTGAATTCCTAGGATCTAATAATGCAAAGTTAAATAGAGCCAATATCATTATGTATCAGCATGTGCAAATAGCTGTTAGACATGTACTGTTTGTGCCTAAAAATATAAATGTGCAATTGTTTGCTCATTACCATAAAAGTCAGGCTATAATGTCTACATTTTACTGGTGCAAAAAAATCAACTATTCAGGCTGAGTTACACAACTTTTTACTTTTTTTATATTAAACAGAAAACTATTATAATTAACATGTTTAGGATTATAGTGTATTCTATTACTGGTTTCAGGATTATACAGTTTAAATCAAATGTTGCAATTCACCTTTTAAAGTAGAATTCTTTGCCTATCATTTACATCTAAAAATACCGCCATATATTACACAAATGCAAAACAAAAGTATTCTGTTTTTAAGAGTTGTTGCACATGAATCAACATTACATTAAATCTCCAAGGTCTAAATTTAGCAAGGTACTTAAAAGCAGTGCCTAACTTTAAGCGTATGAGTAGTTCCACTGACTTCACTTGAGGATCAAATCAGGGTCTAAAGCCATTTCTGCCCTCAGATGCATGTGTGACTCCCACAAAGTCAACAGGAATCTCTCTGAAGTTCCACATGAATTGATCTAAGCACAGCATTTGGCTCATAGAGGCCCAGTTTTAGCCAGACTTCTAAAAATGTTCATACATCCCTTTGGAATTCATACCCCATATTTTGATGTGCAAATGGGCATGTAAATCAGGTAGATTAGTGCATGCAAACTGAGCTAAAATTTTTGCACATAAAATTTTGTGCACATAAACTTAGAGGGGGTCTCAGTGATTATAATCTCTTTGCTCTCTTCCTGCTCCTCCATGCAACAAGAACAACATCAAGAATAACATAGGGACTTCTTATGATGAGAGTAGGCAGTAAATTGTAAAACTTGTCATTTTGACTCACTTACTTTTCCTCTACAAACCGAGCGCACACACTCAATGAGCTGTCCTGTCTCAAGCTGAAATGCTCGGCAGCGCTTCATCTCCTGGTCCCACAATTTTACAGCACCTCCTTCCTTTGTCCTGAAAAAGAGCATGTTGTCAAATATTATATGGAATTCTCCTTTCCCACTGATTGGAATTTATTAAATATGCAGATTTCATTGCTAAAGTAGTACTTTTTAGAAATTATTGTTTAAATATCAAAACATACGCATTATCTCCTTGTACTGTATTTAAAGAAGTTGCATTACTGTATTATGGTAAGGAAATAATAAAAATGAGTGTATCAAGCCATCGTTTTGCATATTTTCCAAAGCAGTACTAATACTATTACTACTACTACCACTACCATGATGTAAACAGCAAATAAGTTTTGTGATAAATTCAGGACAAATGGCTGCAAGGGGAGGGACGAAAACAGTCCCAGAAGGTTAAAAGGCCCTCCTCCCTATCAACTGGGGAGGGGTGACTACAGTTCGATCAGGTTCAGCAGAGAAAGGGTTACCAGAGATCAATTAGGATCAGCTGAGAGGGAATTACATGAGGTCAATTAGGATCATCTGATTCCAACTAAGGGCTGCCTGAGACCTTTTTAAACCCTCCCCCTCTGGGGAGAAGGGCGGGGGGAGAGAGAAGGAGTCAAGCTACCAGTAGGCGAGTAGCAGCAAGTGAGCAAGCCTCTCCAGGAGGGGAGGCTGCATTCCCTCCCATAAGGGAGAAAAACAAGCCAAAAACACTGGCTAAGAGAAGGACGGACTGCCCCTGTACAGCTAAGAGAGACTGTTTTACCCTAAGTCCGTCCCACCAAGGCTAAAAACAGCTGAGGCTGGTGAGACCAAGAAGGTGCCTTGCCACAGTCTCTCTGTTAATTAATCTCAAACCACTATCACATTGGCTGTAAAAGTGGTCAACTCTGAAAAAAGTATATTTGACTTCTGGAAAACAGAGTATCTTGTAAATCAAAGATAAAGAAATGGTCAGAAGAGAGAGTCTGGAATTTGAGTAAATCTAACAATTATGACAAAAATGCTGCTGTCAGCCTCTACTATGCAGGAGGTCAGAAACCCCACAAAATAGAAGGGAGATTGCACAAAAGTTACCTCTGCTGCCATACTGCCGCTCCTCCTGCTCCCCATTCCACTGTTGTGCCCCACATCTTCCCTCCCTATTTTACTTATTAACATCCCTTGCTGTGTTTTGTGTCATTTAGATTATAAGATTTGTGGGGCAGGTACCTCTGTTTTTTATATATCTATGAAGCACTATGCACATCTAGGGCTTTGTATAAATAATAATTATCTAATAATCTGACACAGACATAAACAATGTATTTTAGGAAGATGTGTATCTTACGGTCTTTCCTTCCCTCCAGTTACAATTAGTCCATCTCGAAGAGTTGTGTACATTGTAAACACTGGACCTGTATGAGCTTTTGCCACCAATCTAACCAGAAAATGATCCTTCCACACATATACATCTCCATTTATGGCACCAGTAAACGTAAGGTTATTCTGTAACAAACAGAAACAACCTCCACTGTAGAAATCATTAATAACATTTTTACTGCTTCTTTAGGAAACTGAATTAAAACTCTCTTCTCATTACTGTATTTCTCACAGAAAAGTCCACTGTGATACAACCACAGTATTTTAGTAAAATCATAATTTGGAAAAGAACAATTGCTTACCCTATAGTATCTACGGTTCTTCAAGATGCTGTAGTCAATGTGGATTTCCCTGTAGGTGTGCATGTGCCCTGTGTGTACAAGACTGAAATTATCAGTGTCCACTGGGGCCACACATTCACCCTCTGCCTGGTGCCTTCTTGTGTTCTCACATGAGGGCATAAAGGGTGAGGTGGCCACAACTCTCCTTCAGTTGCTTTGCAATTCAAATCCCTTGTTAGGTGAGGACTCTAAAAAGTGGGGATGGATGAAAGGTTGTGAGATCCACACCTACAACATCTCAAAAAAACATAGTTACTGCCAGGTAAGTAGCCATCCTTTCTTCTTTGAATGTGTGTCAGTGTGAGCCCCGCTGTAGATGACTGTCAAGCTGAATGGTGGGAGGGAGGAGTATCAGTTGAGTAAGTCAGAGAACGATTGAAGTATTACTCTCTCAAACGTCACATCTGCCCTCTTCACCACATCAAAGGCATAATGTTTCACAAGAGTTAGTGTACTTCATGTTGTAACCTTGCAGAGCTCAGAGACTGGAACATTTCTGAAGCAGGCAATGCACGCAGCTTGTGCTCTGGTGGACTGTGCCTTGATGATGAAAGGGGAAGGCTTATCAGATAGCTAACAAGTGTAAATGCATTTTGTGATCCACTTTGAGATTCTCTGCAATGAGATATCTTGGTTTTTGGATGAACCAGAAATGTCAACAAAGGTTGGGGGAGACTGCCAAAATGGCTTGGCCTATTAAGGTAAGTAATACAGCAAAGCTCTGGAAACATCCAGGATGTGTAATTTATCCGCTCCCAGCATTGAGTGCAGCTTTGGGAAGGAGACTTGCACAGTAATTCATTGGTTTAGGTGAAAGTCTGAGAGTATCTTAAGGATGAACTTGGGGTGTGGTCTCATCACCACTGTGTCTTTACAGAAGGATATGTAAGGTGGTCTGGCTATGAGAACTTGGAGCTCACTGACTCTCTGAACTGATGGACACCAGGAAGACCACCTTAATGGTACGGTAGTATATGCAGCCTTCTGACAGTGGCTCAAACAGAGGATCCATGAGCTTCACAAGAATGATACCGAGGTCCCACCAAAGAACCAGGTGTCAAACCACAGGGTATGAAGAAGGCCTTTAAAGAATGTTGATACCATTGGATGTGAAAATATTGTGTGCTTCTGTATTAGAGTGACAGGCCAGTATTATTGCTAGGTGGACCTGGAGAGAATTGAATGCCAGTGCCACCTTTTTTCAGGAGCAGCATAGAGTCCCGGATCTTTGGTATCAGTGCCTCCACTGGCTTCAAACTGATTGCCCTGTCCCAATTTAAGAAGTCATACTCAGCCAGTTAGATATGGCAGTGAGCAAGGTGAAGCTATAGAGAGGCAGAAGAATGTGACTGTGATGGGTTGGATCACAGAAACCCCCTTGGGAACTGCCAAATGATGTGCTGAGACTACTTCTAAGTCTGTTTTTCCTGGCAGCTTGGGACTTCAGTACCTTGCCTGGTTTGAGACAGACATGCTAGCTGGCTGCAAACCCAGACCCAGGTCTGAACCACGTCCCCTAACGGCTGTAGGCTTCACTGAAAACAGCTTAAGAAGTGTTCCTGTCTCTAACACTCAGATGCCCAGCTCCCAATGGGGTCCAAACCCCAAATAAATCCGTTTTACCCTGTATAAAGCTTATACAGGGTAAAGTCATAAATTGTTCACCCTCTATAACACTGATATGCACAGCTGTTCCTTCCCTCTCCCCTCCACGGTATTAATGCATACCCTGGGTTAATTAATAAGTAAAAAGTGATTTTATTAAATACAAGAAGTAGGGTTTAAGTGGTTCCAAGTAATAACAGACAGAACAAAGTGAATTACCAAGCAAAATAAAATAAAACATGCAAGTCTATGCCTAATACAGTACAAAACTGAATACAGATAAAACCTGACCCTCAGATGTTTCAATAAGCTTCTATCACAGACTGGACGCCTTCCTAGTCTGGGCACAATCCTTTCCCCTGGTACACCCCTTGTTCCAGCTCAGGTGGTAGCTAGGGGATTTCTCATGATTGCAGCCCCCTTTGTTCTGTTCCACCCCCTTATATAGCTTTGGCACAAGGTGGGAATCTTTTGTCTCTCTGGGTCTCCACCCTGCCTTCTAAATGGAAACGCACCAGGTTTAAGATGGATTTCAGTGCTAGGTGACATGATCACATGTCCTGTGAGACCCCCAAGCCTTCATTCCTCCCAGTCTGACTCACAGGAAGGCCTGAAAGCAAACAGAGCCATCTACAGTCAATTGTCCTGGTTAATGGGAGCCATCAAGATTCCAAATCACCATTAATGGCCCACACTTTGCATAACTACAATAGGACCTCAGAGTTATATTTTATATTTCTAGTTTAAGATACAAGAGTGATACATTTATATACATAGGATGACCACACTCAGTAGATTATAAACTTTGTGATGATACCTTACAAGAGACCTTTTGCAGCATATTCCAATTACATTATATTCACACTCATTAGCATATTTTCCTAAAATCATATAGACTGCAATGTCACAGTGATTTTTTCCCAAATAGGTTCAGTTGTCTTTGGGGCCACGCTTGCTCCACTTAGACTTCTCCTGTTCATAACTAAGGAGCCTGGGGTTGGAGTGTGTGTAGAAGTCCTCAAATCACATTGAAGGTACTTGGTACCTCATTGTTGTGGCAAATGCCTGCCACAGGGCCTTGGCTGGGTCAAGCAGTTCTTCATTTATGGGGAAGGCAATCCTGGCTTGACCAGAAGCTAACAGGATGTCAAATAGCTTGTGGGGGTTCTCTGATATCACTGCTATTTCTACTTCAGAGTGTCAGCAATCCGCAGAAGTTGCCACTGAAATGATTTAAAGTCATCAGACACTGGTACTTGTGTCACTTTGTCACAAGATGAAGATGAGAGATCCTTAGGTGGTGATAGGGGGCGTTGGAGTTGCTCTGGCCCCAGATTTGGTTCTTCCTGGTTCTCCGGTGGCAGCGGTCTGACTAGCAATGCTGAAGGGGAGAGTGACTTCTTCCTCTTGTCAAGTGTGGTGAAGACTGAGACAGTGGACCCTAGTAACCCAAATAGGGCCACTATGGCCTGCTGTATTAGTACAGTTGGCTCTCTAGGTAGTCGCCAATCTTATGCCAGTCCTGAAAAGCTGGTGGCGGCTGATTCACGTAGGGGAATCAGGGAGATCTCCCCAGGGTGTTGACCACTGACCTGAGGGGGTAGGGTTCTGTACTTGAGGACAGGGAGACTATATGACCTGGTGAGGAGTTGCTCTCTTCTAGGGGCATGGATGAAATGTGCGGCACTCTCAGTACCAAGGTCTGTACTGGCATGTCCTTTGGCACTAGTGGTTGTCCTGGTTATCCCCTAGATCTGTCCTCCATAGTCACTGTTAACACTGAAGGGTGCAGTCCTGGAGCAGGCTTGGTGCCAGCTGGGTCTCATACACTGTAGTCTGCTCCTTTCCTATAGCCCTTGATGCCATGGGAGGCCTGGTAGATTTTTCTCCAGAGACTTAGTGTTTTCTGTCCTTATGGAAGGACACCAAGTTCCCCTGGAATCTCTGCCTCTATGTTTGTAGCGATTCCTGACGGTGCTGGACTTTGACATTCTAGGTGTTTGTCAGGGTTCCCTCCCCACTCTGAACTCTAGGGTACAGATGTGGGGACCCACATGAAAGACCCCCTAAGCTTATTTCTACCAGCTTAGGTTAAAAACTTCCCCAAGGCACAAATTCTTCCTTGTCCTTGGAACGGTATCGCTGCCTCCATCAAGTAAGTTAGACAAAGATTTAGGAAAAGGACCACTGGGATTTCCTGTTTCCCCAAAATATCCCCCCAAGCCCCTTCACCCCCTTTCCTGGGGAGGCTTGAGAGTAAACAAGGTGAGCATGGACCAGACCCTTGGGTTTTTAGGACACTAAAAACCCCAACCAGATTCTTTAAAACAGAACTTTTATTATAAAGAAAAAAAAGTAAAAGAAACACCTCTGTAAAATCAGGATGGAAGATAATTTTACAGAGTAATAATTAGATTTAAAACACAGAGGATTCCCCTCTAGGCAAAACTTTAAAGTTACCAAAAAACAGGAATAAACCTTCCTCTTAGCATAGGGAAAATTCACAAGCTAAAACAAAAGATACTCTAACACATTTCCTTACTATTTCTGTAATTTTAGATGTATCATTCAGTAGGAGCTGGATTACTTGCTTGGTCTCTCTCTTTGTCTCCGGAGAGAACAACAACAGCACAAACAAAAACCTCCCACCCACAGATTTGAAAGTATCTTCTTTCCCCATTGGTCCTTCTGGTCAGGTGCCAACTAGGTTTATGGAACTGATTAACCCTTTACAGGTAAAGGAGGGATTTTATGCTACCCTTAGCTGTATTAATAAAAATATTTGAGCATAAGCTTTCCTGAGCTACAGCTCACTTCATCGGCTGCTACTCTGAAACCTTAGCTGTATGTTTATGACAGTGTTGGTGCCTGTTGTGATGCCAATGATGCCAGTGGCTTTGGTGACGGGGTGACTATGCTGGTTACTTTCTTGGCACAGTATTTTCTGTGCCAGTTTTGGATATAGTCTGTCTACTGATAGAGAGCTGGATGACACTGGCTTGTCCACTAGGAGGATCTTGGAGCTTGTCTCCTCAGGCTCTAGTGAGACCTTCATGGATTATTCCAGAAGGTGGAATTTGAGGCTTCTGTCTTGCAACTTCTGCATTCTAGCAGAAAATGACAGGCACACTGGGCATCTGCTAGCTATGTGGGACTCTCCGAGATAGAAGAGGCACTTACTGTGCCCATCTTTTAAGGGACTTAATCCATCACAGAATGGATAGGGCTTGAAGCTCACAGGTTTTGAGCATGCCATGTTAAGAAGCCTCTGTCATAAATATAAAGGGAAGGGTAACCACCTTTCTCTGTACAGTGCTATAAAATCCCTCCTGGCCAGAGGCAAAATCCTTTCACCTGTAAAGGGTTAAGAAGCTAAGGTAACCTTGCTGGCAACTGACCCAAAATGACCAATGAGGGGACAAGATACTTTAAAATCTGAAGGGGGTGGAAAAAGGTTTTTGTCTGTCTGTGTGAGACCTTTGCCGGGAACAGATCAAGGATGCAAGCCTTCCAACTCCTGTAAAGTTAGTAAGTAATCTAGCTAGAAAATGCGTTAGATTTTCTTTTGTTTAATGGCTGGTAAAATAAGCTGTGCTGGAGGGAATGTGTATTCCTGTTTTTGTGTCTTTTTGTAACTTAAGGTTTTGCCTAGAGGGATTTTCTATGTTTTGAATCTGATTATTCTGTAAAGTATTTACCATCCTGATTTTACAGAGGTGGTTCTTTTACTTTTTCTTTAAATAAAATTCTTCTTTTAAGAACCTGATTGATTTTTCATTGTTCTTAAGATCCAAAGGTTTGGGTCTGTACCAATTGGTGAGGATATTAATATCAAGCCTTCCCCAGGAAAGGGGGTGTAGGGCTTGGGGGGATATTTTGGGGGATGATGTCTCCCAGTGGTCTCTTTCCCTGTTCTTTGTTTAAATTGCTTGATGATGGCAGCATACTGTTCAAGGACAAGGCAAAGTTTGTACCTTGGGCAAGTTTTTAACCTAAGCTGAATAAGCTTGGGGGGTCTTTCATGCAGGTCCCCACATCTGTACCCTAGAGTTCAGAGTGGGGAAGGAACCCTGACAGCCTTGCACAAGGAGGTCTGTAAATGAAGGTGTCCAAGTTTATGTGTGTGTGATGCTCTGTACCTCGGGGAACACCCAGCACCCCCACGTTCATCCTTGTAAAATGACTGTGTGGTATCCAATGCAAAGTTTGTCATGTTGGGTGTCTTCAGAAGGCTCATGATGCACTGAACATTGTTGTTATAGTGATGTTATAGTAATTGTTACAGAAATGTTATAGGTTATAATTTCATGTATATAGTTATGAGGCTAAAATGTATCCTCATGGCTTAAAATAAGCCCAGGCGAAAGCTCTCCAAGAGCAGAGAGGCAGTTCTCACCTCATCAGGGCAGGTATGAGACAAACCTAGCCCAGCCTCACAGGAATAAAATGATCTGTTCAAGTGAGTCACCCCCATTCCTTTAGTCAGGATGGGACTGTGATGAAGTAATGCTCACCTGACTCTGAAGGAGGAGGAGAAAAGCCAAGAGGGAAGAAAGGACATGATAAAAGGGAGAGACGTTTGCCATGCTCTCTTTCTCTCTTCCAGCTACATCTATAGAGACACCACACCAAGCAACTGAAGCGCTGATCAAAGGGTAAAGCCTGGCTGAAGAGCAACCAGCCAGCCTGAGGAAAGAAGCATCTAAGTTTGTAAGGGTACTGAAAGTGTTAAAATCAGCTTAGAATGCATTTTGCTTTTATTTCATTTGACCAAATCCGATCTGTTATGCTCTGACTTATAATCACTTAAAATTTATCTTTGTAGTCAATAAATCTGTTTGTTTATTTACCTGAAGCATGTGTTTGGTTGAAGCATGTCAGAAACTCCCCTTGGGATAACAAGCCTGGTACATACCAATTTTTTTGTTAAATTGACGAACTCATATAAAGCTGTAATGTCCAGTGGGCGTAACTGGACACTGCAAGACGGAGGTTCCTAGGGTTGTGTCTGGGACCGGAGATATTGGCTAGTTTCATTCATTTCAATCTAAGGAGCAGCTTACATGCCAGAGGCTCCTGGGTTCCCACAGCAGAGATGGATAAAGCTGGCTCCCAGAGTCAAGAATTGGAGTGACCTAGTAGATTACCGGTCCAGACAACACCAGAGGGGAACGTCACAAGAAAGTCTAGCTAGTAATAGCAATTTTTTAAAAAGTACATCAGAAGCAGGAAGCCTGCTAAACAACCAATGGGGCCACTGGATGATCGAGGTGAGGAGCACTCAAGGATGATAAGGCCATTGCGGAGAAACTAAATGAATTCTTTGCAACAGTCTTCATGGCTGAGGATGTGAGGGAGATTTCCAAACCTGAGCCATTGTTTTTAGGTGACAGATCTGAAGAACTCTCCCAGATTGAGGTATCATTAGAGGAGGTTTTGAAACAAATTGATACATTAAACAGTAATAAGTCAACAGGACCAGATGGTATTCACCCAAGAATTCTGAAGGAACTCAAATGTGAAATTGCAGAACTACTAACTGTAGTCTGTAACCTATCATTTAAATCAGCATCTGTACCACATGACTGGAGGATAGCTAATGTGATGCCAATTTTTTAAAAGGGCTCCAGAGGTGATCCCTGCAATTACAGGCCTGGAAGTCTGACTATGCTGGTTACTTTCTTGGCACAGTATTTTCTGTGCAAGTTTTGGGTGTAGTCTGTCTACTGACAGCGAGCTGGATGACATTGGTTTGTCCAGTAGGAGGATCTTGGAGCTTGTCAGTACCGGGAAAACTGGTTGAAACTATAATAAAGAACAATATTGTCAGACATAGAGATGAACATAATTTGTTGAGGAAGAGTCAACATGGTTTTAGCAAAGGGAAATCATGCCTCATCAATCTACTAGAATTCTTTGAGGGGGTCAACAAGCATGTGGACCAAGGGGATCCAGCGGATATAGTGTTCTTAGATTTTCAGAAAGCCTTTGACAAGGTCACTCACCAAAGGCTCTTATGCAAATAAGCTGCCATGGGATAAGAGGGAAGGTGCTCTCATGGATTGGTAACTGGTTAAAAGATAGGAAACAAAGGGTAGGTATAAATGGTCAGTTTTCAGAATGGAGAGAGGTAAATAGTGGTGTCCCGCAGGGGTCTGTTCTGGGACAAGTCCTATTCAACATATTCATAAATGATATGGAAAAAGGGATAAACAGTGAGGTGGCAAAATTTGCAGATGATACAAAATTACTAAAGATAGTTAAGACCCAGGCAGATTGCGAAGAGCCACAAAGGGATCTCTCAAAACTGGATGACTGGGCAAAAAAATGGCAGATTAATTTCAATGTTGATAAATGCACATTAGAAAGCATAATCCCAACTATACATATAAAATGATGGGGTCTAAATTAGCTGTTACCACTCAAGAAAGAGATCTTGGAGTCATTGTGGATAGCTCTCTGAAAACATCCACTCAATGTGCAGCGGCAGTCAAAAAAGTGAACAGAATGCTGGAAATAATTAAGAAAGGGCTAGATAATAGGACAGAAAACATCATATTGCCTCTCTATAAATACATGGTATGCCTACATCTTGAACACTGTGTGCAGATGTGGTCGCTCCACCTCGAAAAAGATATACTGGAATTGGAAAAGGTCTAGAAAACGACAACAAAAACTATTAGGGGTATGGAATGGCTTCCATATAAGGAGAGATTAATAAGACTGGGACTTTTCAGCTTGGAAAAGAGACGGCTAAGGGGAGATATGATTGAGGTCTATAAAATCATGACCGGTGTAGAGAAAGTAGATAAGGAAGTGTTGTTTACTACTTCTCATAACACAAGAACTAGGGGTCACCAAATGAAAACTAGGGGTCACACAAATGAAAGGAAGTATTTCTTCACATAACGCACAGTCAACCTGTGGAACTCCTTGACAGAGGATGTTGTGAAGGCCAAGACCATAACAGGGTTCAAAAAAGAACTAGATAAATTCATGGAAAATAGGTCTGTCATAAATATAAAGGGAAGGATAAACCCCTTTGAAATCCCTCCTGGGCAGGGGAAAGCTCCTCTCACCTGTAAAGGGTTAAGAAGCTAAAGGTAACCTCGCTGGCACCTGACCAAAATGACCAATGAGGAGACAAGATACTTTCAAAAGCTGGGAGGAGGGAGAGAAACAAAGGGTCTGTGTGTCTGTCTATATTCTGTCTTTGCCGGGGATAGACCAGGAATGGAGTCTTAGAACTTTTAGTAAGTAATCTAGCTAGGTACGTGTTAGATTATGATTTCTTTAAATGGCTGAGAAAAGAACTGTGCTGAATAGAATAACTATTTCTGTCTGTGTATCTTTTTTGTAACTTAAGGTTTTGCCGAGAGGGGTTCTCTATGTTTTGAATCTAATTACCCTGTAAGGTATCTACCATCCTGATTTTACAGGGGGAATTTCTTTATTTCTATTTACTTCTATTTTTATTAAAAGTCTTCTTGTAAGAAAACTGAATGCTTTTTCATTGTTCTCAGATCCAAGGGTTTGGGTCTGTGGTCACCTATGCAAATTGGTGAGACTTTTTATCCAACATTTCCCAGGAAAGGGGGGTGCAAGTGTTGGGAGGATTGTTCATTGTTCTTAAGATCCAAGGGTCTGGGTCTGTAGTCACCTAGGCAAATTGGTGAGGCTTTTTACCAAACCTTGTCCAGGAAGTGGGGTGCAAGGTTTTGGGAAGTATTTTGGGGGGAAAGACATGTCCAAACAGCTCTTCCCCAGTAACCAGTATTAGTTTCGTGGTGGTAGCGGCCAATCCAAGGACAAAGGGTGGAATATTTTGTACCTTGGGGAAGTTTTGACTTAAGCTGGTAAAGATAAGCTTAGGAGGTTTTTCATGCAGGTCCCCACATCTGTACCCTAGAGTTCAGAGTGGGGGAGGAACCTTGACAAGGTCCATCAATGGCTATTAGCCAGGGTGGGCAGGAATGGTGTCCCTACCCTCTGTTTGCCAGAAGTTGGAAATGAGCAACAGGAGATGGATCACTTGATGATTACCTATTCTGTTCATTTCCTCTGGGGCACCTGGCACTGGCCACTGTCAGAAGACAGGATACTGGGCTAGATGGATCTTTGGTCTGACCCATTTCAGAGGAACAGCCGTGTTAGTCTGTATTCGCAAAAAGAAAAGGAGTACTTGTGGCACCTTAGAGACTAACCAATTTATTTGAGCATGAGCTTTCGTGAGCTACAGCTCATGAAGTGAGCTGTAGCTCACGAAAGCTCATGCTCAAATAAATTGGTTAGTCTCTAAGGTGCCACAAGTACTCCTTTTCTTTTTGGTCTGACCCAGTAGGGCCATTCTTATGTTCTTATCGATATTGGTCTAGATGGGTCAATATGAACACAGAGGTTGAAGATCAAGACAATTAAAGGAGTTCAGAAGGTCTGCAGAAGGTTTAGCCAAAGCTCAGAAGTAGGGGGTCAAACACTTTCCAGGTTCCATCTTGCTGCCACAGGTGGTAAGAGGGAACTCTGGGAGGGGAGCAGCCACCGCCTCAACCTTTATGCCCTCACATGGGAACACAAAGAAGCACAGGATATGTGCCTCGCCTCAGTGCACACAGTTCCTCAAAAAATTCTGGTCTCTCACATGAGGCATATGCATGCATACAGTGGAATACACACTGACACATTCTCGAAGAACAAAACTTCCTTTGGACATGTGTAAACTGTCTGGATTATAAGTGTTTTGGAGAGGGTCTACCTACTGATTTTGGAGTGTAATCAACTTTTGTTCAGTGCTCCCAGCAAACAGTGCTCCCTTATAGGAAGTGGGTCTCAGTTTATAGAAGATATAATTTCTGGGAATCTCTCCATGAGAAATACAAATGAAAAGGTTGAACTGAGTTAACAGTACATTATTGCTTTTTTTTGTTGATTATTGTTTTCTACTGAATAAACAGTGATTAATAACTCTGAGTTTTGACTTGTCCGCAGGTAGACCTTTATGTATGAAAAGAATTTTGTGATGACAAGTAATGGGGTTACACCTTGGAACTTATGTCATGAGAAATAATTAATAGTATAGTCTACAACAGCTGTGGTTTTGGGCCTTATTCTCCACTGCATTATTCCAGATTTACAACACTGTAATGCCATGAAATCAAAGGGAGCAGATGGGTGCCAGGCATTTTTGACAATAAGGTCACTTATTTGGGCACTTAACTGAGGAGTTAGGAGCCTATCTTTATGCACCTGTATTTAAAACCTTGGCCCTGTTGTTTAGCATGGAAGTTTAAGGGCAGGTTTAGTGTTACCATTGGTGTCTTGTATAGATTATGCCTGTCCCTGGCAAGAATAATCTGCATGGGGTTTCTGCAAGAGGCAGAGACTGGATAAGATTCTGGTCTCACATTAAGAAAAGGAGTACTTGTGGCACCTTAGAGACTAACCAATTTATTTGAGCATAAGCTTTCGTGAGCTACAGCTCACTCACATTAACACTCCATTTTCAGGCTAATGCACATCTGCGTGTGCCCTTAAAATCAAATTCGGCCATTAACTTGTTCCCTAATGAACACATAGAAAGGACTATACAGTGTCATCACAAGCTATATTACTACAGTATGTCACATATAACATCATGGGAAATTTTTTTATATAAAATCTCATAACAAAATTAAAATATTTAATTTTTCTAAATTAACTGCTCAACTGCTAAATAATTTAAGTATTGGAAATAAAAAACACATCAGGCGATGTCCCAGGTAAGCACTAATATTCCAAAGGATATTTATTATGGGACAAATCCCAGTTCAAGAAGACCCCTGCAATGCTCTGAGCACCATTTAAAAGTCCCAAGTTAAGGGTTTAAGTGTGGAATAAGGGTTCACAGAGCCTTGCATAGGTCATCCACATTGGAGTGAATTTCATCCAAACTAGCATTGATACTTTCAGGTTTTAATAAAAAATTATTGAAATTTCATAACAAGCAATTTGAACTCACAGCTCCGAAGGCAACAGAAAGCATGGTTTGCATTTTGGCATCTTCCCTGGATCCAACAACTCCTTTTTTATAAAGTAAAGCACTGCCGGCTAGTGTCCAGAACTTCATGTGTTTTACCCCAGCAGATACAAACTGAGTGTCTGAATCTGGGCGGAACTCTACAACAAATATTCTCTCCAGATGTCCTCCTCTGCTAGCCACTTTAGCCCCTGTTTTAAATTAAGAAGACATTAAAAATAATGCTAAAGTTACCTGCAAAATTAATCTTCCATGTGCTTTTATAAAAATAAGTTGACTGGTGCTACTGGATAACTTAGGGCACTACTTTCCAGACACCAAAGGATGAGTCCCTGTTCAGGAAAAGAAATAAACACACCCACCTTGCACCATTGCTTAATTTATCTTAATTTATACATCTTGCAAGCCCCCTGACCCTGGCTAACCCTTCACAACACCCACACTTAGGAAACGTTGATGTGCGGACAAATGGATCCTACTTTCAAAATTCTTTGGCTCTGGGTACATGCAGTGTATGCATACCAATAGTGGAATACACATAGGGACCAGTACTCAAAGAAGAACACCAGTTTAGGGGCCACTCTACCTTGATAGTATGAGCCATGCCATGAACTGCTAACTGCAAGCATGCCAGGTCAAAACACTAAAAAATACAATCAGAACCATTTGAGACATGGCCCCTTTAAGACTGCAGTACCTATAAGTCAAATGCAATTAAAACTTTGGGGTTTAAGGGTTTTAGTCCATACCAAATACAAAGAAAATACTTTTTAATATCAGGCTTGTGGAGAAGAACCTCATAGGGATGGATATGCAGGAGCACTGTTCCCTCTAAGCTGTGCTGGTGTGCGTGTGCACACAGATCCTAAACCCCGTGCACACAGCGAAACACCGCACGCACAAAAATTTGCACAGAAGCACAACGATTTGCACAGAAGAAATTTTCTGAGCACATGGCCTGTCAAAAATTAGAGGGAACATTGTGCAGGAATGGGAAAAATAGTGGCAGGATGAGTGAATTGCCCTGGTTGTGAGTGATTACATACAGACTCTCAGCCTGATGGGAATTATTATCACTGATCTACTTACTGCATGGTTGAAAACTAAATCTTATGGATCCATTAAGATCACTGAACCATTGTGTCTCCTGACCTGGTCAGTCTGACAGATACAGGAATTTCCTTCAATATTTATGTGAGATCTTATTGAATTAAGTTTAAATAGCTTTGGAGTCTATTGGATTATAAATACAAAGTTTATATATTATTGTGGGATTGTATGTAACTTCTCTAGGGAGGAGAGCTGGACAATATAAACCCTAAGAAGTGTTATAAGCTTCAAAGAACTAGAATAGATTCTACTTAATAGGAACCAACTATTGACACCTTATTAATTAGTTGACAAGTTGTCAAGATACTTGACAAGAAGTCAAGAACTTCCAATTCACAGCAACATTTTGCTGGGAACAAATCTTGTCCTATTGACTTTAATGGTAATGGGATTTGGATATTAGCAATGGCGGGCCTCTTAGTAACAATATTTTTTGGAAGATAGGAGCAGTGCTTCCTTCTGGGGCTGCAGCCCCACAAACCTGCCTGCGCACAGAGACTGCACAGGAAGTAAAGGGCTGTGGGCTTGGAGAGGAGGCTGTGGGCAGGGCAGTAGTATAGAGGGGCTGCAGCCCAGGTGCTGGAGCTGCACAGTACATCTCCAAGCTGTGTCCTGCCAAGGAGGGAGGGAGGGGAAGGCTGCACCAAAGGAAGGACGTGCTGAGCCCCAAACCCCAGACAGTGTAGGAAGTATGGAGCCCCCAGCTCCCCATGTCTCTGTAGAAAGCCCCAGCATCTGGGCTGCAGGTCCCGCTCACTGCTGCTGCCCTGCCTGCAGGCAGGCTTGCAAGGCTCCTGCCAGGGAAGACATGTCCCAGAACTTCCTTTCCTGACTAAAGCCCCGCAAATCTTCTGTCTGCATATTAGCAACTGCTGGAATTGCAGTTTTTTGCTGGCAAATGAGGGGTTACTGAGGGGAGAGGAATCATTTTTTTAAACAATACTCCAGACAAGAAGGAACTTTTGGGACAATGTTAAATGGGTGTTCTAGGAAATACCCGGAGGGAGAGGAATGCATATTCCCACCTCGGGACTCAACCTTGTTTGAGGTTTTGCCCTGAGGAGAGAACCATTGTCTGACTGATTCAGTCTCTGAAGATCAAAGACCCAAACAGTCTAAAGGCCAACCTATGCATAGGTGTTCTTGTTCTGAGCAAAATGCTGTTATGAACTTGTAAACACAGAAAACCCCTGTGTGGGGTTTGAAGGACTGATCACCTACTAGAGCCCTTGCTGGAGCAGGGGGTAAGCTTATTAGCATGTGTGTAGGTTTGTTTATTGTTTTTAGTATATTTTATATGTAAAACTTTCATTTTATGAATAAATGTGCTTGCTTAGCTGTGTGGTAACATACAACTATGGTAATTATTCTGTTTATAGCCTCTGGAGAGAAAGCAAAGTTCAGACACAGGCCTTTTTAGGTAGTCTGGCTTGCTGGGGAACTCACAGTATAGGCAGGGAACTGTGCAGCTGAGGAAAACCCTGGTCAGAAGAGAGAGAGACATGGGTCTCTGCCCAAGAGAGCTGAGGAGCTGGGAGCCTAAGTGGTTGCTCTTGCTGGACCATGTTAAAAAATACAAGTGCAGTTGCCCTGAACTGTGACACTCTGGAGCACCATTAATTAAGCCATACAGGAGCCTCACTCCATAATAAATGAAGGAATCAACAATTTCTAGTGTATGGTCTTCTCCTAGAGCTAAGATCAGAAGGCCAGTAGTTTCTTGTGCAGTGAGTGGCAAAGAGATCCATTTTCCACATCTCTCACTGGAAGATCTGACGAAAACTTCCCTGATTTAAGGACCACTAATGAGGTTCTATTAATTACTGAGAGAGTCTGCAGTCACATTCTTCTTCTCTGCTAGATAAGTGGAAACCAGGAATTGTATTACAGAACAGAGCCCTCTCCCACACCTATTGGGTTTCTTGACACATGATGTACAGGGCCAGCTCCAGGCACCAGCTTTCCAAGCAGGTGCTTGGGGCGGCATTTAGAATGGGTCGGCAGTCAGTGTCCCGCAGCAGCAATTCGGCAGCAGCTCCACTGCCCTTCCCGCCGCGGCAGCTTTTGGTGGCAGCTCTGCCGCTGTAGTGGCGGTGGCAATTCGGCGGCGGCTGCTTGGGGCGGCAAAATCGGGAGAGCTGCCCCTGATGATGTATATCCTTGTATATGTATATCCTTGTATAAGCTAAATTTCACCTTGATGATAGTTATATGAATTTATTGAAGATAGAATGGACCACTTAGTACAGAAGAGTTGTCGTCTGATTTATCTGTGTCACACATGGGGCTAATCACAAAGTCTTGACGGACAAAGTAAATAATTGCAAATAATAAAGAGCTGGGGCTCTAGATTTACCTTCTTGCCACCTCCACACAGTGATAGTATGTTCTGGATCAACTCCTACTGACACCAGAAGTTTGCCAGTAGCACTGAAGTTAATATAGTTGACCCCTTTGGCATGGAAGCAGCGCAGCATAGAAAGACTCTGCTTATTCATAGCATCCCATACATGAATAGAAGGAGTTGTACCTTAATGCAAAGATATGCATTAAAATGGAATTAATTCAATTTGTGAAGGCTTCAATATAAAATAAGCATTTTCAAGAACGGCATTTAAACAGACATTTAAAAACATTTTTTAAAAGATTAAGAACCACACAACTCAAAAAAAAGAAGAAGCTTGTAATAGCTTATGAAACATAGGAGAAAATTACTGTAGTTCATGAAATAAGACAAATTCTAAATGATCAACAAAACACTCATGGAGAGCCTCATGCAAAATAAACTGTCTGTTGATGTTTTTACTTGTATCTGCAATTCACACAGATACAACCAGGTAACATGAAACTTTTACATAATTGCGTTGATTAGAACTCACAAAACAGCCTTACCTGGAAATTCTGTTATGTCACCTGCATTGTGAGAGTAACAGCAAATGAGGAAGAACCAAGGGAAAACGATAGCTGAAATAAGTCATGTTTCTAATGCTGAACTCAGCATCAGCACCAGAAGGAAGCACAAAATTAAAAATTTGAAAATGGATATGGATTAAATAAACAAAATAAAAAAAGCAGGAATATCATTGATGTTCTTTAGGAACACTGTCTTTTATACACAAATATAAAACGATAACCAACAATATTGATTGCTTTTCCTGTTTTAATTAAGGCATTTAATGCTAGAGCTATGCAGGCTTTTTTACATTAAGTGATTTTTACACTAAAATGTGTCGATATTTTATGTAGGATATTGACTAAAAGTCAGACACACTGATTTTATGGGTTCTTTAAACAATGACAGAAAAGAAGAAAGGAGCTGTTCTGCAAAATTTGTTTTTTTCATGCCATCCCATCACAGGAATCTAGTTGAGAAAAATGTACAAGTATTTTATTCTAAGGAACATGTGAGTATAACAGTTCCTAAACATATTTTTTAAAGGACTCGGAAAAAGTATGCAATTTGGGTTCTATTTCAAAATTTAGGACATGATAGTATAAGCTATCTCCAAGATACTATGAATGAATGTTTTCCAAATATAAGAAATTGAAACTTAGGTTCCAATCCTGTAAGGGTATATACTCAAATGAGTAGTCCTAATGAAGTCATGGGCAAGGGTTACTCTGATGAGAGTTCCATGAAAATGCCCTTTTGACCCCAAATATCAGAAGAGCAATGCAGGGTGAGATTCTCCTTTCACTTAAACTGGTGACTTCAGTTGGACTACGCACATGAGTAAAATTACACACAAGCTTAAATCTTTGTAGGACTGAGCTCTACTTTAGCATTGTTGCATGAACTACAGAGTCAACTATTCTGTCAGATGAGATCTTAAGTTAAACACACGATGCTTTCTGTGGGCATTAAAGATTCCACTGCACTTTTTGTAAATGTTCTTATATTTCTCTTATCCTCAATGTTGTGCAGCATGCTGTGCTATGGTTCACTCCGGAAGTGAATGCATTTCAGAGAGCTCATATATAGCTAGTGTGTAATGAACTTTGGGACCCTTCAGGATAAAAAGTGTTATATACATGTAAATTATTATTATAGAATATTATTAATGAATTTAACTGGACACTGTGGAGTCACCTGAATAACATAGAGGCAGACAGAGTGAAAACAATAGGGAAAAGGCATTTTTCTTTTTAAATGTTATAAAAACCCTGAGAATAAGAAGGCAACAGCAAACAGAATGTGTCTGTTTTTTGCTGAACTCTTTTCCCCTAAAGTATAAAATAACATTTGCTCCTGTCCTGAAACCTTTTTATTTTGAGTTTTAGCCCAGGATGCATTTACAGGCAAGTTCTAATCTTCTATAAATAGCATGTGAATTTTAATAACAAAACAATGAATAAAGAAACTGCAAAATCTTCCTTTGCAATAGCACACTAGGTACTCTTTTGACAGAAGTAAAAAACTGTAAAAGTTTTTTTGAATATTTTTCCTAATATTAATATTTGAACTTGAATTTCAAATAAGGCTAATAGATAGCTAAATATATTTTCCCTACCTTTGAGCCTGCTCAATAACCAAATTTGTATTAATTTCAATGAGAACTGATCATGCTCAGAACCTCACAACTGATAAGGACAATTTGTCAAGGTGTTGATATACTGACATTTCCCTGTCTCACTGTTAAGTTTCATTAGTATAAAAGTTATGGGTTTGAGTCTTCTCCCACTTACTGTGGTGTAAAATCAGGAATAACTGTGCAAATTTCAGTGGAGTTACTTACAGCAGTGTTAAATCAGCTTAAGTGAAAAGGGAAATCAGACCCTATTTTTCTATCTTGAAGCTTGCATCTGAAGGGCCTTGATCATGCAGCTCTTAGTCCTGTGAGTAACCCATTGGAACCACTCATGTGAGTAAAGATTACTCACATAAGTATGATTTCAGAATTGGGCCTTAGGAGCTCAAACTGTTTTTTACTACTAAAGGGAGTTCATTGCAGTTTTCTCTTATTCTGCTTCACTTTCTGAGGTTTTATGAAGGTGGTTTCATTGTAATGCTTTCATTGTTCAGTAATGTCTTTGTTATACTACAGAACAGTGGCTTGGTGGGAGCAGTCCTATTCAATTTTTTTTCTTTTTCACATTATTATAACACATGATGTCCCATGATCTAAAATTCAGTGACTCACAATCAGAGATGACAGACAGATTTAAATAATAAGAAAATGCCGAAAATTGGTGATTTCATTAAGAGTGAAAGGATAATCTTGGGAAAGTAACTCTGATAATTCCCAGATTCCTAAATATGAACGCACCCAGCCCCAATTAATCAGTCCCCCTGATAAATTTTAAGTAATACTTTGTTAATATGGAGAATCACTTACCAATCTGACTGGTAGCCACAACGTTTTTATATTTCGGGTGCTGGTTCACAGTGAGGCAGAGAATATCATCAGTATGCTCCAGGTAGAAACTCTGACTTCCTAAGAAAATTCAATTACGTTTTTATTAAAAATAGTATTTCAGCAATGGCAGTGAAGAATTTTTCTAACAATCTATTGCTATGGGCCACACTAAATGATCAAGGGAAGGGATGGAAGGCAGGGCAATCATTACTTAAAATACAGCACAAACCTGCTATAAACAGAGTTTTAAAACTGTTCACAAAAAGGATGTTTGCTCTTTTTCAAATAGTTACAACCAGGGATGACTAGGGAGCAGCCAAGGCAAGGACAGGGCAAGGACAAAGGTGAACAATGCATAACTCAGATCTCTCTCTTAAGTGGAAAAACCTGTGAGAGGGGGTCAGAGGAACACTAAAGCTTTGTGAAGTTCATTTAGCAAATTATCCCCTCAAGGATGGAGAGGGAAAACAGTGTAGATAGGATAATGCCTCCCAACCACACAGATACTGGGGATGCACTGGAAAGGACATTCCCAAAGTGATGGAGACACAATGGCTCAGATGGCACTCCTTTCTTCCTAGCAGGAAGATCCTTAGGATGTACTGCTGAAATTATCTTGGTTCCCTCTAGCTACTCAGTAGCAGTTACAGACTGGGGCCTTGTCTGCACTACAGAATTTTGTTGACAAAACAGTGGAGGTATACACACTATAATGCTCCTTCCACTGACAAAACTCTCCTGCTTTTCCAACAAAATAAAACGACCTCAACAAGAGGTATAGAGCTTTTTGTGGAAAAGTTACATCGACAAAGTGTCAGTGTATACACTGCGCTTGGCTATGTTGCTGTAAATGGCCTTCAGGAGGTGTCCCACAATGCCCACCCTGACCATGCTGGTCAGCAGTTTGATCATCCACCCCTGCCCCTCTAAAGGCCTGGGAATTTTTAAAATTCCACTACCTGTTTGCTTGGCATGGACAGCTCACATCACAACTTCCCAGCTGACTATGGTCTACACAGAAAATACTGTCCTGTTTGAAGCACACCTGAGTTGTTGGATCTGCTGGTACTGTGGGGAGAGAAGGGTGTGCAGTCCCAGCTCTATTCCAGCCATAGGAACTTTGATACCTATGGTCAGATTTCTCATGGCTTGTTGAATAAGGGCTAGAAACAGGAAACACATCAGTGCTGTGCAAAGATAAATGAGCTGGGGCAGGCGTACCAGAAGGCAAGGGAGTCAAACTGTTGCTCTGGTACTGTGCTGAAGACCTGCCACGCAGTCGTTTCCCCAGGAATTGAAATTAGGGGGGGTGTTCGAATTTATGGGGGTGCGTGTGTCAGGGCTGATGAGGGGTGACACTGTGAGGGTGAAGGTGGGCTGTATGGCATCATAGTAAAAACTGAAAAATGTTTCATGACCATTTTATTAGATTTAATACAAATTAAAGTTGGCTACTCAAGCCTTCTATGAAGCACTATGTCTACATCCTTCTTGGTTTCTTGTTATAATTTTTCAGAACTCTGTTAAAGAACTTCTTGAATGCAATGCGTTCATCTTTGGTGGCTTCTCATGAGTCCGGTACTTCCATTCCTTCAATTGATATACTCATTAGTTCATTCACATGATCAGGCAGAGGGTGACTTCTTTCAGAACACAAAATTCTATTCAATGATGAAAAAGAACGCTCAACTGCAGCTGTTGTGACTGGGAGTAGCAAGAGATGAATTCCTACTTCTTTCATCCCAGGAAACAGAACACAAAGATCAGGTCGAGCCACTAGTGATGATAAAAAAGAAGTTGAAGTCAAATCTTCATTCATTCGTCATATGATATTCCACTCTGTGTTCAAATTCTCTATTCTGTCCTGATCACATGGCAGGCCCATTGCTGGTAGTGCCTCATTCCACTCACCTGTTGGTGTTGTATAGGACAGGCATCTGTAAAAGTTACCTAGAGGTTGAGTAGAGTCTAGAAGTCGCTGTTGTAGATTTTTAAGAATCAAGTCTGTGTACTTTTTCAGTTGTCTTAACAAACACTTCTTGTCTTCTTCACTTAAGGATTCAATATAAATGCCTTCATTAGTCAACTTCTGGACTGAAGTCTTTGCTTCTTCCAGTACTTTTTCAATGGATAGCTCTCTGATTGATCCAAATGTAGCTTCTATTGTTGGACAAAAATCTACTACTGTTGTAGCAGATGCCTGGATGGCACTGTTTAATGACCCAAGTGGTTTTAACGGTAGACTTACGAGATAGAGAGTGGCAATAGTCTTCTCTAAACGTAGTAGCAAAAGTAATCCACCAGCCTCGCTACTTAGATCCATCTCATCTTGGTAGATAATTTCCAAAGCCAGTAATAATGGATGGAGTAATTTTAAGACAACAGCCAAGGATCACTCATGAGAAAGCCAGGGGTTTTTCCCAGGTTGGACTAATTTGAACTTCAGTCCCAGTGTACCTTCTATATTTTCCAAGATATTCAGTCTTTTTGGACTCATGCTGAAGAAATAACATAATGAAGACATTAAACTTATAGCTTTTTAAATGTCTTTTTAAGATTCTGCAGCTCCTACTAGTGCTAGTTGGAGTAGATGGCCTCTGCAGTGTGCAAAGGAGAGATTAGGGTTACACTTTTCTCTGAGCAAAGCTTGTACTCCACCATGTCTTCCAGAGAAGTTTGTAGCTCCATCAAATGCCAAGCAGCCATCTGTTTGGGGTCCAACTGACAAGCATTTAACTCTTCTAAGATGTGGGTTGTCACAGATGCAGCCGATGTGTCTTCTATAATTTGAACATCTAGAAATGCATCTACTGGCCTACCCCTGATATCAAAATAACATACACAAGGACTTAATACTTGATGCCAATTTGCATCGGTGCATTCATTAGCCATGTATGCAGTTTTTTTGAATGTGGTGAGAGAGAGAGTTCTTCACTTTTTCAACTGTTGAGTCTTTCACTGTTGCACCGCATGCTTCTAGCCAGTCAGTTGAGTTTCTTGCAGAAAGATAGTGAGCATTTGCTGGTCTTGTTCGGAACCAGTGTTCAACTTCAGGATGAACAAGTGACAATGCACTTAACATTGGCCTCCAGTTTGTGGTGTGTGGTATCTCTTGCTTAAATAGAAAGTAGGATGCCACAGCCATGTTTGTTTGCATGAACTGTGTTGTGTCTCCAGTATTCTTAACAGCCTCATTAAGTACTTCTAAAATTGGCTTTGAAAGTGGGCTTATAAAGCTTTCTGTATGTTGATGCACTCCAGAGGCCGGTGTTGAAAGCTTATAAAGCTTTCTGTATGTTGATGCACTACAGAACTGTGTTGCCCAAGTGATAGATTTTGGCTGGGGTTGGGTTACAAATCACTTGAATGTGGGGGGGGGGGGAATGAAATGTTGTTGTTCTTATTGTATGAGTAAAGGGCAGTAGAACTGTACTTAGCCTGTGCTGATTGAGGGCATCAAGAGAGAGGGTGGGGACCTGTCCCTCTCCACTGTTTAAAGACAGAGCTGATTAGGCTTCATAGATAGTCTTTTGTTCTGTTAAGTGACCACTGCAGCTGAAATCACTGATAATCAGGTCTACGTGCTTAGTCCTGCTGTGGGGACAGTGTTTCTGTGGAAGACACAGCCCAGACTGCACTAGTGAGGTTCCCCCACTGAGAGCTCAGCTGAAATCACTGAGAGCTGGGTGGAACCTCAAGAAACCAACTTGCAGAGGTCACAGTGGCAGTTGGCAGCCGGAGGTGACTGCGCAGGGCCATTGGCAACAGAGTGGTGGAGTGAACTGTGGCACAACAAACAGCAGTGGCCAGAGCGAACAGTGAGCAGCTGGAGGAACGAGCAAGGTACCTGCTTGCCCTCCACCTGGGAGGTGTACTCACGTGAAAGCTCCTCTGAACTCTGAGTCTCCACTGACCAAGGACAACACCAGTGAGTGGGGTACGGTGGAAGGAAAAGTGAGGGGCACATTAAATAAACATTTGTTTGTTGGACTATATTTTAGTGATTTTGCTCTAGAATGCTAGATTTGTGACTGGAAATGGAAACTTATATAAATATGTTTTCTAGTCGGCCAAGATTTTTAAAATGCATTATTTGCCAAGGTTGTTATCTCACATCATTGCTATCTTGAGAGGTCATTATGTTGGGGAGTTTCTGTACTAAACATTTTTATTATCATAATTAATTTTTACATAAGAATGGTCATACTGGGTCAGACCAGTGGTCCATATAGCCCAGTATCCTGTCTTCCGACAGTGGTCAAGGCCAGGTGCTTCAGAGGGAATGAACAGAACAGGTAATCATCAAGTGATCCATCCACTGTTGCCCATTCCCAGCTTCTGGCAAACAGGCTAGGGACACTCAGAGCATGGATAATAGCCACTGATGGACCTATTCTCCAGGAATTTATCTAGTTCTTTTTAAAATCCTGTTATAGTTTTGGTCTTCACAGCATCCCCTGGCAAAGAGTTCCACGGGTTGACTTTATGTTGTGTGAAGAAGTACTTCCTTTTGTTTTTTTAACACCTGTTGCCTATTAATTTCATTGGATGACTGCTAGTTCTTGTGTTATGTGAAGGATTAAATAACATTTCATTATTCACTTTCTTCATACCAGTCAAGATTTTATAGACCTCTATCATATCCCCCCTTAGTTGTCTCTTTTCTAAGCTGAAAATTCCCAGTCATTTTAATCTCTCCTCCTGTTTCATACTCCTAATCATTTTAGTTGCCCATCACTGTACCTTTTCCAATTCCAATATATCTTTTTTTGGGATGAGGTGACCAGATCTGCACACAGTATTCAAGGTGTGCATGTACCATGGATTTATATAGAGGCAATATGATATTTTCTGTCTTATTATCTATCCCTTTCTTAATGATTCCCAACATTCTGTTTGCTTTTTTGACTGCCGCTGCAGTGGATGTTTTCAGAGAACTATCCACAATGACTCCAAGATCTCTTTCTTGAGTGGTAATAGCTAATTCAGACTCCATCATTTTGTATGTATAGCTGAGATTGTTTTCCAATGTGTATTACTTTGCATTTATCAACCTTGAATTTCATCTGCCATTTTGTTGCTCAGTCACCCAGTTTTGTGAGATCCCTTTGTAACTCTTTGCAGTCTGCCTGGGACTTAACTATCTTGAATAGTTTTGTATCATCTGCAAATTTTGCCACCTCACTGTTTACCCATTTTTCCAGATCATTTATGAATATGTTGAACAGTAATGGTCCCACTACCGACCCCTCAGGGATACCACTATTTATCTCTCTCCATTCTGAAAACTGATAATTTATTCCTACCCTTTGTTTCCCATCTTTTAACCAGTTACTTATCCATGAGAGGACTTCCCTCTTATCCCATGATGGCTTACTTTTCAAAAGTCAATTTAAATTAAATACATTTTTTTAAAATTTATATTTTTTTAGAAATCTAGACCTGTTATGTGTTTTGGTGTAACTTGCATTATCCTTATGTTAAATTTCCATTATCCTAACAAAACATTTACTTTATTCATATCTCTTTTATATGTTGCAGGTCAAAGTGAAAATGAAAAGACAAAAAAACCCAACAATTTTTCCACTCAAAGGCCTCAAAACCTAACCAAGGTGAAGAATACATCAAGAACCAAGAATATATCAACATGGCATCTTAAGATTCAAGTGGTATCTCTACATCCGACCAGCCCGAAGCACAAATACAGCTACCTACTGAAGAAGCAGTGTCTCCAAAACCTAAAGGCATTCCCCATGTTTGTCGGTCAAAGTGTTCCCGTTTATTGAAGTTACAAAAGATGGCTACTGGTGCTCCTCTTGTAAAAAAGCTTA
The DNA here is from genome assembly GCF_965140285.1 of Lepidochelys kempii. Taxonomy (NCBI): domain Eukaryota; kingdom Metazoa; phylum Chordata; order Testudines; family Cheloniidae; genus Lepidochelys; species Lepidochelys kempii. Next base: position 186,264,070 of record NC_136382.1, on the reverse strand, counting down.
TGAAGAAGGAAAGCTTCCCAATGCTATAATTGGTAAAAGTGGAGCAGCTTGGTTTGTCAAACTGATCATCAAAGCCGATGCTGACAAACTACGTGAAAAGGCTGCAAAATTGTTTGCTGGATACTTAGGTAGATTAGGTGTGAATGTAAATGCAATCTGGTCCTGAAGCCTTTCCCCCTAGCCCCAGCTCATTGCTAGCTGTCAGGGAGAGCTCATTTAGACTTTGCTTACAAATCATCATTTGAAATTATTAGGTTGGCCAACATCACCGAAATGAATGCACGGACATTGTCATAAAAAACAACAGCTGTATAAGGAAGCTAGTCCATGTTCATACTTTTCAAATCTATTATACTTTTTCAGATACACGTATTTTATCATACACTGTATATGCTTTTAAAATGTGTATTAATGTTTCAAATTTCCAAACAGTCACTAAATTGGCATGTAACTAGTTCACAAAACTGGGGGTGGGGGGTGTTGGGGAAATTCGGGGGGGTGTAGGGAAATCACAGTTGGATGCTCGGATCCTCAGCAGTGACCCCACCTCCACCACCAAGAGACCCAGGATACTTTGGGGGGAGAAGGGGGCTGGAGACAGTGGACAGTTGACTCAATGCTGAGGATGAAGCGGTGGAAGAGGAGGTCGAGTTGGAAAACAAGATGGGACAGGTGACAGGCTTGTTCGGTACTATGGTGAGCCTGGACCTCTTCTAGATCCAGGAGGGTTTGAGCCAGTCCAGCACTCCATTTATGGTGCACATGATGCAGGAGAGCGGAGCTGTGGTAACTGGTCTTTTTGAGTTGATGCTGCTCAGTTACATGAGGTAGAGCTTTGCTTTGTTATATGATAGAAGTGGGTTAAGGGATAGAAATGTACAAGACTAGATGCGCTTGCACATTCCCCTATGCAGCTATGCAGTAGGATGGAACATGTATTAATGCACACTGAGATTTCACGGGAATCCTGCAGAGAGATCTCTAGGACACTTTTCTGGAGGTACTTGCCAATCCTCTGCTGAAGGTTCCCTGGCAGAGCTGCTTTGTTCCTTCCCCCAATAAGGAAAACTTTCCCATGCCAATTGGCAATCACCTGTGCAGGGACTGAAGCAGCCACAATGAGCAGCATATGGACCCAGTCTGAAGCCGCATGCATGCAGGAGATGCACCCTTGCTTACCCTCAGGACTGGCTTCAGTGACCCTGCCTGTGGAAAATGGTGGCAGAATTTGTAATTTTATCCCAATGCCTTGCAGTGATCCCCTTAAAAAAACACCTAGACCCTTTGCCCCATCTTGAGCACACACCCCTCCCCCCACCGCCGGGTGAACTCACTATGTTTATGATGTTCACCGAGCTGTGTGCTTGCCAAGGGACAGTGAGAAACTGATTCATATTTTAAAAGAGGTGTATTTTACTGTAATGATTCAATGCTGCAATAACCATCATGGTTCTGTTTCTTGTGTCTCTGCAGATGTGGCCTTCAAGGAACCCCCTACACACCGGTGGAGTGCCTCTGCCAGATAAGGAGGACATGTTTTGAGAGGTGCACCAATCCTCAGACGCCAAAAAACAAGAACACAGGGCATGGAGAGGGACTTGAAATGAAAATTAGAAACTAGAAGGCAGGGCAGTAAGGAGAGCCAGGAGCAAATTTTAATGGGCCAGGCATAGATAATAAAAGTGATGGAGGAGCAAATGGAGATGTTGAAGTCCCTAATCACACTACAGGCAGAATACATGCATGCTCACCCCTCTCCCCCACAGCTGATACGGCACTGCTTGCTATGCCCTCCCCAAACTGCTCCCACCCATTCTTTGCATCTTCCTGGCCCGTCTCAATACCGCATTCACTCCACCCCTTCAGACAGCTTCCAAAATGATTGCTTGAGTTATACACAGCTATTAGAGCCTATATCAGGACACTGCCCTTCACTGTTATCTCTCTTTACACCAAGCGTTTTGTGTGTGTTGTTAATTGGCTTTTAATAAAAACATACTCTCTGAAAGATAATCTTTATTTGTGTCCTACACACGGTGGTTGCTGCTGGAATTAATATACAGTGGCAACTGGAACATTTGCAGACTACAAATTATGGTCAGGAATCATCAAAATTTTCATGCAAGGCAGCATGTTAACAAAGCATGGCAAAATGCTGTATAAAAAGATTTACATTATTGGTGCTCATTGTCAAAATGGTGCCTCAAAGCCTCCTTGATTCAAATAGCCTCCTGTTGTGCCCCTCTAATAGCCTTGGTATCCGGCTGCTCAAAATCAGCTGCCAGGTAATCCGCCTCCGTGCTCCATCCTGGGGGAAACTTTTTACTCTTAGTGTCACAATATTATGGAGCACACAGCAGGCTGCTATGACCATGAGAATATCTTCCCCATTTAGATCAAATCTGCCATAAAGGCAGCCCCAGTGTGCTTTTAATCTGTCAAACGTACATTCAATGGTCATTCTGTACCTGCTCAGTCTATTGTTGAAGTGCTCCTTACTTCTGTCCAGGTTTCCCATGTAAGGCTTCATGAGCCACGGGAGTAAGGGGTATGCTGGGTCTCCCAGGATCACTATGGGCATTTCAACATCCCCCATTGGAATCTTCTGGTTTGGAAAGAAAGTTCCTGCTTGCAGCTTTCTATACAGGCCAGTGTTCCTGAAGATGTATGAGTCATGCACCTTTCCCTGACCACCCTGTGTTGATGTCAATGAAACGACCACAGTGATCCACAAGCACCTGCACTACAATAAAGAAGTACCCCTTTCTATAGATGTACTCCATCACAAGATGGTCTAGGGCCAAGATTGGGATATGCTAGTCCTCTATTACACCACCGCAGTCAGGGAATCCATTGCGGTAAAGCAATCCACTATTTCACACACATTGTCAAGAGTCACAGTCCTTTGTAGCAGGATGTGATTAATGGCCCTGCACACTTGTGTTAACAGAACCCCAACGTTGGGCTTCCAGACTCCAAACCGATATGTGACTGACTGGTAGCAGTCTGGAGTTGCCAGCTTCCACACAGTGATCGCCATGCACTTCTCCACCGAGAGGGCTGCTATCATTCTGGTGTCCTTGTGCCGCAGTGCTGGGGCGAGCTCCACACACATTTCCAGGAAGGTGGCTTTCCGCATCCGAAAGTTCTGCAGCCACCTCTCATCATCCCAGACTTGCACAGTGATGCAATCCCACCACTCTATGCTTGTTTCCTGAGCCCAAAAGCGATGGTCCACCATGTGCAGCTGCTCCATCAATCCAAAAGTGGTGTTTCTTTCCATGGCACACAGCAGATGAAGCATCTCAAATGCCTATTCAGATTGGGTGTTCATGATATACTGCATGAGCATCCACAATGTGTTCATAACAGTAACCCCAACAGTAGAGAGCAGTGCAGGATCCATCCTTCCAGGCAGGTATGGCAGGTGCACAGTAATCAGGGACCACTAAAAATGGCATGAAATGCAGTCGGAAGTCCACGAAATGATGGGACAGAAAAAACATTGAGCCCACTCCCATGATGCACTGTGATCCACTCCATCTTCCCACAACTCCTAGCTGCAGAAGGTGGTGAGTAGCACAGTGGGATAGCTATCCACAGTGCACTGCTCTCACTGTCAATGCTAGCGCACCAAATGCGGATGTGCTCCGCAGACAGAAGGAACATTGTGTGAACATGCACAAGCAATGTAATTATATAGTTTTTTTATTGTTGGTGTAACTTGTGTCGACAAAAACTCTAGTGTAGACAAGGCCTGGGACTGAGAGGGAGTAAATACAGCTAAGAGCAGTATTAACTCCCAAGTGTATTTCTCCATGGAAATCTGGGGGATATGGAAGGGTTGGGGCTGGTGCTTAATTTGTGCCAGGGCTTGCCAAGTCTGAGCCCCGGCACCTCTAGGCTTGGCAGTTCATAGTCCCAGCACCTCTGAGCTTGCCGTGTCAGTTATGAAAGTAAAAAAATTGCTTGAACCTTGGAATCTGATTGCTTGAGCCCCAGCAACTCTTTCATTATAAATTAAGCACTGGTTGGGGCTGTGGAGCATGGCCAGACTTCTCCTTGCTCCTCCTCCTCCTCCTCCTGTTGTTATATGAAGAGAAGGTTGTGTTCTTAGCCTCTCCAAAACACAGCATACACACATTGTGCAAACGGGATGTGATTGTGTTAAAAAAGTAAAATGATACAACAGGTTGGGAGGACTGAGGACTGTTCAGCCCTAGGGTTACCACACGTCTTGGTTTTCCCAGACATTGCCTCTTTTTTGAGCTTCCTTTCTCTCTCTGGGTGGATTTTTCAAACACAGGAAATATCCAGGACATCTGCAGAGCAGACAAGCTGCAGCTCAGAAAGTGGCCCGGTAGGTCCACTCTTTGATTGTTTCCTTCCCTGCATCCACAGCTGATTGGTCCACTCTCCTGAAAGCCACAGCTGCTGTATCCCACCCACCCAGGCCCCAGTTCCCATCCTTGGAGTGGGGGGGTCTTGCAGGAATGTGGTGATTGATGTCTGGTGCTGTGTCCTGAGCTTGTGCTAGCCACCTTGCCACCATGTCAGGGCATGACACTGCCCCCCTCTCCAGTGAGTACCCCGCTACAGGTACCCTCTCTAGCTCCCCCAACTATACTCCCACAGTCTCCCTCTTTTTGGGAACCTGAAATATGGTAACCCTATTCAACTCAACCCTAGGCTCTCTTTTCCTAGAGAGCCACTACCATCTCTCTTATATCCAGGGTGAATTTTAACAAGGGACAGTCACAAATGCTTGCAAGGATTTGCATAACATATCTCACAGGAGCTACATCTGCTCACAGGAACAGGGTGGCTTCACAAAAAAACAGTGGCACCCTATTACATTCATACTACAGTACAGTAACCAACAACTATAGACTAATTTACATGAATTCCCTACCAGGATACAAAAAGAAAAAAGACATGTAAGAAAGTGACAAAATTATGATTGTTGAATGAAAAGGTTGTCTTGGCCATAGATTTTTTGTGTTTTTTGTTTTTTGGGGTTTGTTTTTGTTTTTTTAATTTCACAGTACTGTTTCATTGTGAATTACCTGTGGAAAGATTTTGAACTATGCCTGCTGCAGCTGTGTGAAAAATAATATCAGCACCATCATTGAGGTAATGAAGGTTGTTGCGACAATCAAATCCTCTGTATCCAAAAACATGGTCTAAAGCCAGCTCCTAGTTAAGTAAAGAAAAAAGATTAGATAGTGGAATAAAAACAAACAAGGGAGTTACCAACCATGTTTGGATCAGATAAAGCAGGGTGCTAAACCAATTAGACAAGCAAATATTTCGGGAGGCAAAGAAATAATTAAACAATAATTAGTAAAATTTCCCTACTCTACTATTTTAAGGATGACATTTTCATTGACTATCTACAATACTACTGGTTGACTAGACCACTGAATTCATATTCTGATTCTTAAATAAATCAGGTTTCAGAGTAGCAGCCGTGTTAGGCTGTATCCGCAAAAAGAAAAGGAGTATTTGTGGCACCTTAGAGACTAACAAATTTGTTTGAGCATAAGCTTTCGTGAGCTACAGCTCACTTCATCGGATGCATGCAGTGGAAAATACAGGGGGGAGTGTGTGTGGTAACACCCATTGTTTCATATTCTCTGTGTATACAAAATCTCCCCCCTGTATTTTCCACTGCATGCATCCGATGAAGTGAGCTGTAGCTCACAAAAGCTTACGCTCAAATAAATTTGTTAGTCTCTAAGGTGCTAAAAGTACTCCCTTTCTTTTTAAATAAATCAGTCAGCTATAAACTGGTTGTTTCTTTAAGGGCTATTTAAGGTAAATTTAAGGTCAACAAACATATATTCTATAATTCTATGATATACATTTATTATTTTTTTCACCCAAATCAATTTAAAGAAATTGCAGTGCAAAAGTTATGTGTAAAAAAAAGTTACCTACCTTTTGTAACTGTTATTCTTCAAGATGCGTTGCTCATGTCCATTCCATGTTAGGTGTGTGTGTGCCCACGTGCAGGGTTGTCGGAAATTTTTCCCCTACTGGTATCCATAGGGCCGGCTCTTGCCATCAAATCTGACAGAGGTGACAGATGATGGGTCATGGAATGGACATCAGTAACACATATCGAAGAACAACATTTATGAAAGGTAGGTGACTGTTTTTTCTACTTTGAGTGCTTGTTCATGTTGATTCCATGTTAGGTGACTCACAAGCAGTATCCCTGGAGGTGGGCTCAGAGTTCACGGACATGCAGCCTGCAACAGTGCTCTGCTGAAACTGGCATTGTCCCGGGCCTGCTGGATGATGGCGTAATTGGACACAAAGGTATGGACAGCCAACAAGGTAGCGACTCTACAGATGTCTTGAACCAGCACCTGGGCCAGGAAGGCTGCTGATGAGGCCTGGGCTCTTGTGGAATGGGTGGTTACAATTGCCAGCGGTGGGTACTTTTACCTGTTCATAACAAAACTTGATGCAGGCTGTTATCCATGAAGAGATTCTCTGCAAAGAGATGGGCAGATCTTCCATCCTATGCGCCACTGCGACAAAGAGCTGAGTCGATTTTCGGAAAGGTCAGAGCCTCTCCATGTAAAAGGATAAGACCCGCCTAACATCCAGGGTGTGTAATCTTCACTGGATTTGTGAGGTTTTGGAAAGAACTCTGGGAGGAAAATGTTCTGATAATTGCGAAATTGCGACACCACCTTCGGTAAGAAGGCTGGGTGTGGTCGCAGCTGGATCTTATCCTTGTAGAACTCAGTATAGGGTGGTTCCCATGTGAGCACTCTAATTTTGGAGACTCTTCGGGCCAAAGTGATTGTAATATGGAAGGAGACCTTCTATGAGAGGAGCAGCAATGAGCACGAGGCTAATGGCTCTAAGGAGGGCCCTGTGAGCCTTGACAGTACCAGGTTCAGGTCCCAAGCTGGGATAGAATCATAGAATCATAGAATCTCAGATTTGGAAGGGATCTCAGGAGGTCATCTAGTCCAACCCCCTGCTCAAAGCAGGACCAATCCCCAACTAAATCACAATAGGGTTGCGAACTTGAGGATAAAGTCACTCCAAGCGACTTGGTCAGGAGACAGATTCTGGTCCAAGGCCCAACATGAAAAGTGTTTCCATTTGGCCAGGTAGGCTGCCCTTGTGGAGGGCTTTCTGCTACCCATCAGGACTTGCTGGACTTGAGTTGAGAATGCTTGTTCCTCCTCATTCAGCCATGCAGCAGCCACTTCATCAGATGCAGGGATGCTAGGTTCGGGTGCAGCTTATGACCATGATTCTGGTACAATAAGTCCGGCCAGAGCGGGAACTCTCACGGCACTGCTGTTGAGAGCTGCAACAGCATGCCAAGCCAATGTTGGTGTGGCCACGCCGGAGCTATCAGGATAACCCTTGCTCTGTCCCGCTTGATCTTTAAGAAGTTCCGGTGCACCAGTGGAATCAGGAGGAAGGCGTATATCAGTGCCCCCGACCATGGGAACAAAAAGGCATCAGACAGGGAGCCACTGTTGAGCTTGCAGATCAAACAGAATCAATAGCATTTTCTGTTCTTCCTGGAGGCGAACAGGTCAACCTGGGGAGTCCCCCACCTGTAGAAGCTCACATTGACCACCTTTCAGTGGAGTGAGACAAGAAGGACCTGCTGAGATCTGCTGGTGCATTCCTGGCCCCTGGGAGGTGCAATGCTACGAGGTGAATGGTATGTTGGATGGAGAAGTCCCATAGCCTGAGCGCCTCCTGACACAGGGCTGAGGAGTGGGCTCCACCCTGCTTGTTGATATAAGAACTTGGACTACCATTAGAACTTGGACTACCCCACCTCTCAGGTAGGGAAGGAACGCCTGGTAAGCCAGGCATATCACCCTGAGTTCCCTGATATTTATGTGTAGGGAGCGTTCCTCCCACAATCAGAGACCTTGAGTGCTGAAGTTGGCTCCCCACCCTAAGTCTGAAGCATCAGAAACCAGTGTCACTGATGGGGAGGGGTTATGAAGGGGACCCCCTCCAATATCACATGCAGGTCTGTCCACCACACCAGGGATAACAGAATGTGTGGCAGAACCATGACTAGATGTGGATAAATCTGTATGCCTCTCCACCTCTACTGCCACTATCGCCATACATTTCATGAAGACCCTTGGAGGGGAGGGGAGACTGAAGAGCAGCGCCGTACACTGGTAATGACTCTGGCCCACCACAAAACAGAGGAATCTCCTGTGCCCATGGAAAATAGAAATGTGGAAATATGCATCCTTCAAATCGAGGGTGGCGAACCAGTCTCCTGGATCCAGGGAGGGGATGATGGAGGCCAGAGAGACCATGCAAAATGTCAACTTTTTGAGATATTTGTTGAGGCAGTGCAGGTCTAGAATGGGTGTGAGGCCCCCTTTAGTCTTTGGGATTAGGAAATACTGTGAATAGAAACCCTTTCCTCTCATGTTCTGAGGGACTTCCTCCATGGCCCCTATGCAAGAGGGTCTCCACCTCCTGGGCGAGGAGCTGCTTGTGAGAAGTGTCCCTGAAGAGGAACAGGGAAGGGGGGTGGGAGGGAGGGATGGAGGAGAACTGCAGGATGTAACCAGATGTTATGGTGTTGAGCACCCAATGGTCTGAGGTGATTCTGGACCAAGCAGTAAGGAATGGGAAAAGCTGGTTCAGGAATAGAGAAGGGGCTGGATCCAGGTGCAAGTATGGTGCGTCACCCTAAGCTGGGCGCACCTTCAAAATGACTGCCTCAAACCACCTTGGTAATGGGCAGGGCCCAGTTAGGAGGCCGAGGAAGATGGGGCCAATTGACACAGCTTATAACCTTTGTCCCTCTTTCTATAGGAGGGCTGGTGAAGTGGACCTGGGTATCTGGGTGGCAGTGGGGGTGGCTGTTGGCCCTAAGGTGTATACAATAGGAGGGAATGGAGGCTGACCCTTGAGTTCTTTAGCCTCTGCAGCTTTGTGTCCATTTGCTGCGAAAAGAGAACTGGTCCTCGTTTGACAGCCCAGAAGACTTCAGCCATGAACTATGCCTCAGGGTCATAGCTGAGGACATAGATTGTGAGGCACAGACAGCTGCATCCAGCACCACTTGAAGAGAGGCCCTGGCCACCGCCTTAACCTCCTCCAAGATGGCCGAGAAATCCTGTCTTGCCTCCTGAGGCAGGGAGTCTGTGAAAACTTGGCCATCTAGTCCCAAGTGTTGTTACTGTATCGCCCAAGTAGAGCTTGCTGGTTGGCAATACATAAGGCTACAATTATGTCATGGAGGTAGGGTGACCAGATGTCCCAATTTTAGAGGGACAGTCCCAATATTTGGGGCTTTTGCTTATATAGGTGCCTATTACTCCCCACCCCCGTCCTGATTTTTCGCACTTGCTACCTGGTCAGCCTACATGGAGGTCACGGAAGTCACGGAATCCATGACTTCCAGAGACCTCCATGACATTTTCTGCCTTGGGGCTGGAGCTCCCAGCCGGCCTCCCGCAGCTCCCAGCCCCTCACCCTGATGGGGGGACCCTGCAGCTCTCAGCTATGATGGGTGGCAGGGGAACCCCACACAGCTGCCCAGCCATGGCGGGTGGCGGGAGGACCCTGCAGCTACCCAGCTGCAGTGGGTGGCAGAGGGATCCCACCCAGCTGCCTACCTGTGGCAGGCAGTGGGGGGACCCCCTACAGCTGCCCAGTCACGGCAGGCAGTGGGTGGACCCTGAAGCTGTCCAGCTGTGGCAGGGGAACCCCCCAGAGGTCCCAGCCACCATGGGGGGTGAGGAGACCCTGCAGCAGGCCAGCCCCCAAAGGCAGTGGGAGATCCCGGAGCTCCCTGTTGCCATGGGTGGTGGACCCCACCCTGAGCTGCTCAGAAACCACATGTGGGGGACCCCAGAGCTCCCACTCATTGAGGCAGCACAGTGGGTGCTCCCAGCAGCAGTGGGTGCTGAACCCCTCTCCCCATTTTGTCAGGAATATATTTAGTGAAAGTCAGAGTCAGGTCACAGGCTTCCATGAATTTTTGTTTATTGCCCATGACCGATCCATGACTTTTACTAAATATATCCATGACAAAATCTTAGCCTTTCCAATACATAACTGGAAACTGGCTGCTGAATAAACTTTTCTTCTGAAAAGGTCCAGTTTGTTAGCATCCTTGTTTTCAGGGGTTACACTAAACTGCCCCGTCTATCTCTTTCATTGGCTGTCGAGACCACCAGCGACCCAGGGGGAGGGTGAGAATACATGTACTCAAACCCCTGAGTCAGGACATAGTACTTTTTCTCTGCCCTCTTTGAAGTTGGGGGCAGAGAAGATGGCGTTGGCCACAATGCTTTTACCGGTTTTAGCACCCCTGTCGTGCACTGGTAAGGCCACCTTAGAAGGAGCTGCTGCAGCAAAGATGTCGAATAGGCTCTCAGCCAGTTCTTTGAGAACCTTGATTTGCAGTCCCAAGTTGGAGGCCACTCTTTTGAGCAGCTGTTGATGGGCACGCAAGTTGTCAGGTGGCAAAGGACTGGCAGGCCCGGTCACTGCCTCCTCCGGGGAAGAGGAGGAGGAGACAGCTATAGGCGGTGTGGCTGGTTCCTCCTCGGCCACAGGTGCCAATTGTGCAGGGGTCTTCGTGCCGAGGTCCGGCTCAGAATCTGATGCCTGTACATCGCCTGGTGCCTATAGTGCCAAAGCTAAGGTCTGGCCCTCAGAAACCACAGAGGGGTTTGAATATGAGCGGAAACCCCCAGAAGGTTCAATACTGCCATTGGGGTGGCTATTGGGTGGACAGCCAGGGGCTCAACAGTGGGCCTGTCGCCAGTTCTGGCCCATGCGATCAGAGCTGATGATGCCTTGGGGGTCGGGAGGGCTCACACTCACATCCCGAGGAAGACTCCTCCCTGGGAGACCAGGGTGGGGCTGAAGCTGTCACATGCTATCTGGTACCTGGCTGATTGGGGACAGACGTCATGACAGGGAGCGATGCCTCGGAGACAACGACTGGTGTCTTGGCACCAGAGATGCACTTTGTGGTGCCGGGGATTGGAGTCAGGCAGGCGGAGACTGGCCGGCTGGAGAGTGACTATGTAGTGATGGGGAGCAATGGACCAGGGATCAGTGCTGTGAAGGAGATCGGTGCTGTGTTGGAGGCCCAGATGGGGGGGTCTCATCGCAGGCTTCCCTTTAGAGGGAACCGCCTTCGAGGGGTAGATGAGGCGTATGTGGCACTGGGAGAGACATCAATCTCCTGCCACTTGGAACGCCTCCGGCGTTGAAGGCACCAAGAAATGTTGCAGGCCCTGACCAATCCTGGTAGTCGGTGGTGGATCCTGATTTGGGCTCAGTGCACTGGGTGGAGTAGCCACTGCCCAAAGTGGCTTCAGGGAAAATGAGTAGCCCTGCAGGGGTCTCGACTCATGTGGAGATTCCAATTTCCCGGGTAGTTGTGCGTGGTGCTAGGGAACAACTTCGGTTCAACTGCAACTTCTTATGCTTCTTCTTAGACATGGAAAAGGGGGAGCGGTGCCAGAAAGATGCCAGTGCTGGGGGAGCACTCCACACCAATGCCGAGGTGCTCAGTGCTGAGTCGGAGCGGCATGGTTACAACGTGGGGCACAGGGCAGCCTCCATTAATAGGGCTTTTAATCTGATGTCCCTGTCTTTGAGAGTGGGAGGTCTGAAGTTTTTGAAGATCCTGCACTTCTCTTTAATATGTGCCTTCCCGAGGCAATGAAGGCACCTCGTGTGCAGGTCACTGATGGGCATAGTACAGATTATTTTAAAAACCTATGTGATATTGACAGGCCAAGTAATTGCTGCAGATAGTATCCATAGACAGCTATAGTATTTGGCTTGCTCAGTGCATTTAGTGAACATATATTTTTAAAATTAGGGACTACGTTTTCAGAAAAATGTGCACTCCCAAATACACAAAAAACAGCATAATTTGGGGCACCATTTTTATTTCGTATGCAGTCATGATAACTGCATGTGCAAATGACCAATGTGTAGCTAGTTATTAACATGTTTAATATAGCAAATGTCTGTGTAAATTAGGGATGTACAGAGAGTCACAACCAGGCACATATGTGACTTTAGTCTGCATTCGAAGTATGGGTGAAATTCACCCAATAAACATTAATCCTAAAAAAAAAGAAGAAAAAAAAGTGCTAAGCCTGACCTCAACCAGTTTCTTTTTTTTGTTGATATCATTCTTTTGTAGTTTCTCAGGCTGAGGAGCAGCTCTGCTAACTGGTGGCCTGAAACAAGCACAGAGAAAACAAAGGAGAAGATAATTAATAAGTCTGAAATGCCTGCTGTACTTGCATTGTAATTCTTGTATAATTAATCCTTACTTGGCAAAAAAATCACTTCAGATGCAAACAGTAAATGATAACTTATTCCTTTTTATTTAATCTGAGCTGCTTTTTCTTTGGTGATCTAATCTTTGGGGTATTTTAAGGGCAACATTTCACAAAGCATAGAGCTAGTGTATTTATTGCAACATTACGTAGCACAGAAAGTTGGACTCAAAAAGAGCAAAACAAAATCAAAAGTAAACAAATTAAAAGTAAACAAACAAAACCCCCACAACTCAACCAGGAAAATAAAAGCTCAAAATATACATGAACAAAATATATCAGCAGGTGATCTTGTGACAATAAAAGAGGAAAGAGTTACCTTGATCCCCTTGTAAGCAGCAAATAAAACCAAGTAAGAAACTTAGTACGGTTTGTACAAATATTTTGGCCATTTTAATCATGCACAAGCATTTTCAGAGTTGATCAGTCATTCCTGGGTGGCACAAACCATGCTATTCAAGCATGCCAGCAAGAACTAAAACAGAAATTAAAGAGTGCACCAGTCTACAAATTCAGAAAGGTCATACCCTGGCATCACCGGGCAAACTCCTACAGGACAGGGAGAAAAAAAGGAAGCTTTATTAATGCTTCCCACACACTTTATACTGAACTGAGAATACTTTTGTGTATTTTAGCTTTTTCGGAGTGCCTTATAGAAACTGTAACTCTTGGAAACATAACAACAGTCTCATGAGTGCTGCTGAGAGTTTCACACAATGGACGTTTATTTGTATTTTAGTTCAGCTCATAATTTAGCCTACTTCCTGTTGTTTCTTGGTAGGCCAACTTGTGTACTGAGACAGTTTCTATTTTTTTGTTCTCAGGGAAACCAGGTTCCTTTATTTTCTCTGAAATTGTTCAATCGAAACACATTATGTAATCATCAGTGATAACTGGACCAAACCGTGGTATAATCACCACCAGAGACTAGATGAGAAGTAAACGGTCATAAAATTTCATTCCATATAAAACATTAAGCTAAGCTAGAACATTTTGCAAAGGCCAATTTGAACCCAGAACTAGTATGAGGCCTTTAAATGAACAATTCAGAAAAGCATCAATTGTTTTCTTGCATGTTTCCTGCTCTTTTTTCTGTTTTAGTATAATTTTAAAATGAATTGATTTTACGTTTCTTCCCCTAAGAATGTCTGTTAAAGTTTATGACAAAAGCAAGCCAGGATTAAGTAGCCAACACACAATTTATTTTGAAAATATAAACACACTCACATATATATATACACACACACAGTACATACACACACAAATATTGTATGTATTTATATATACATATATATATATACACATATGCATTCAGTGCTTTATTTTCATATTGTGGTTCATAAAAGAAATGTAAAAGAAAAGCAGCATTAAGTTCATTTTCACTTTTAAAAAGTCTATGGTCATCGTTAATTTGGTTGAAACTTAAGATGGCAGTGTTGAGGGTGAGAAATTTGCATTGTAATAAATTAAATATATTTACCCTTTGTGACCAGTTCTGCACATTTATAGAAACCTGTATTTTTCCTGTGTGTTAATACTTACTTGACAATTCCCTGCCTCCAAAGGAAAGCAAGTTAAAACATAATACAAGTATTAACCATTTCTTTCCAGTAATTTAAAGAAAATGTGTGCACAGTAAGAGATAGGAGGAATGAATTCTAGAAAAATTTAGACACACTCAAATGTTATGGGCTTTAATTTTTGCAGGCACTCTGAATCACTACAGACTTTGTTTCTTTTAGTAATAATGGGCCTTAGTCTGTTCTTACACCCGTTTTACACAGATGTAACTCATATTCAATGGACTTAATCCAGATTTATACCTGTGTGAGTCAGAACAGAATTAGCTCTGCTGTTTCTATGGATGGTTAGGTGGGAGTGGAAAAAGATGTGAGTGACAGTTCTCTTCCTCCCTTCAGCTAACCAATAAGTCTGTAGTGAAATATTTAGTTGTAGCAGCAGAAAGAGGAGGATAAAACATGGGTGAGCAGAGGTGGCAGTATTGGGAGGGCAAACAAATTAAGTGGCAAGGTGAAACATTGGGAGTGGGAGATTTGAAAGAGAGAGGGAGAAAAGGGGAGATGTCTTAGAGGAAATGGAGTCAGGGCTGAGAGAAAAGGGTACAAGTTGCTGAAGGAAGAGAAAAAGAGGCCTGACTGCAGAAAGAAAAAGAGACAGAGCTACTTAGGAAGGAGAGTAAAGGAGTAGAAACAGCAGGTCAGAAAGAATTAGGATAAGTTCTCCGGGGCAGGGATTGTCTCTTGGTCTGTGCGTGTACAGCACATAGTACAATTTGACTGATCAGTGCAAGTGTAATAAAAATGATAACAATAATGAGAAACCTGTTCCTAGTGAAGTTATTGGAAACAGGATTGGGCCGTCAGAGAGGACCTTACATGAAAGAGACAAATAAAGCCGCTGTCACCTGAGAGAGGCAGAGGAAAAAGTCCTGGCAACTGAGATTGAGGGTGAGCCAGTGATGAGCTGCCAAAATCTTAACAACTGGTTCCCTCCTCACTCCATGAGGGGGTCGTTGCCCACCCCCGCTCCCTGGGACTCCTGTCCCATCCAACCCCCTGCATTCCTTGACTTGCCCTCCCCCAGAACCCCTGCCCCATCCACCCCTGTCCCCTGACTGCCCCCAGAACTGGGCAGGAGGGTCTCGTGGGCCACCGTAGTGGGTGCCACCCCACCCCTAAGAGCCAGAGGGACCTGCCGGGGGGTGAGGTGGGGAGTCCTGGTGGTGCTTATCTGGGGCAGCTCCCAGGAAGCATCTGGCAGGTCCCTCTGGCTCCTAGGGGTGGGGGAGCATAGCTGGGGGGGAGCAGGGGGAGCGGCCACTCCCCCCACTGATCACATCAAAAGTGGCACGATAGGTGCAGACTCCCTGGGTGCTCTGGGGCTAGAGCACCCATGGGGAAAATTTGGTGGGTGCAGAGCACCCACCAGTAGCTCCCCACTCTGCGCCCGGCCCCAGATCATCTCCGCTCTGCCTCCTCCCCTGAAGGCACCGCCCCGCTCTGCTTCTCCGCCCCCTCCCCGGGCTTCCCGTGAATCAGCTGTTTGGTGGGAAGCCTGGAAGGGCTGAGAAGCAGGCAGCAGCGGCTTCACACTCAGGCCAAGGGTGGCGGAGGCGACCTGGGGTGGGGAGCGGTTCCCCTGCACCCCACCCCAGGGTTACCTGCTGCGGCGTGGGCGGCCCTCCTCGCACACCCCGCCCCAGCTCACCTCCGACTCCCTGGGTCTGAGTCCGAAGCCGCCACCTGCTTCTCAGCCCGCCCCGGCTTCCCGCGCGAACAGCTGATTCGCGGGAAGCCTGTGGGGGGGCGGAGAAGCAGGGTGGGGTGGTGCATTCAGGGGAGGAGGCGGAGCGGAGGTGAGGTGAGCTGGGGCCGGGGGTGGGGTGGGACGGGGAGCTGCCGGTGGGTGCTCTGCACCCACCAAATTTTCCCCATGGGTGCTCTAGCCCCGGAGCACCCATGGAGTCAGCGCCTAAGGCACCACTTTTGGCCAGTTAAATTTAGAAGCCCTTTTAGAACCGGTTGGTCTTCGCAGAACAACCGATTCTAAAAGGGCTTCTAAATTTAACAACCGGTTCTAGCAAACCAGTGGGAACTGGCTCCAGCTTACCACTGGGGTGAGCCCAAAAGCAAAGAGATGGGCAGAGAGGAAGACCTGGGTGCCAAGTGGGACACAAAGGTGGGCAAGCACTTAGAGGAGAGGAAAGTGATCAGGAACAGTCAGCATGGATTCACCAAGGGCAAGTCATGCCTGACTAATCTAATTGCCTTCTATGATGAGATAACTGGCTCTGTGGATGAGAGGAAAGAAGTGGACGTGTTGTTCCTTGACTTTAGCAAAGCTTTTGACATGGTCTCCCACAGTATTCTTGCCAGTAAGTTAAAGAAGTATGGGCTGGATGAATGGACTATAAGGTGGATAGAAAGCTGGCTAGATTGTCGGGCTCAACGGGTAGTGATCAATGGCTCCATGTCTAGTTGGCAGCCGGTATCAAGTGGAGTGCGGTCCTCGGGCTGGTTTTGTTCAATATCTTCATTAATGATCTGGAGGATGGTGTGGATTGCACCCTCAGCAAGTTTGCAGATGACACTAAACTGGGAGGAGAGGTAGATATGCTGGAGGGTAGGGATAGGATACAGAGGGTCCTAGACAAATTAGAGGATTGGGCCAAAAGAAATCTGATGAGGTTCAACAAGGACAAGTGCAGAGTCCTGCACTTAGGACGGAAGAATCCCATGCACCGCTACAGACTAGGGACCGAATGGCTAGACAGCAGATCTGCAGAAAAGGACCTAGAGGTTACAGTGGTTGAGAAGCTGGGTATGAGTCAACAGTGTGCCCTTGATGCCAAGAAGGCCAATGGCATTTTGGGCTGTATAAGTAGGGGCATTGCCAGCAGATTGAGGGATGTGATCGTTCCCCTCTATTCGACATTGGTGAGGCCTCATCTGGACTACGGTGTCCAGTTTTTTCCAGAAGGACGTGGAAAAATAGGAAAACGTCCAGCACAGGGCAACAAAAATGATTAGGGGACTGGAACACATGACTTATGAGGAGAGGCTGAGGGAACTGGGATTGTTTAGTCTGCGGAAGAGAAGAATGAGGGGGGATTTGATAGCTGCTTTCAACTACCTAAGAGGGGGTTCCCAAGAAGATGGATCTAGACTGTTCTCAGTGGTAGCAGATGACAGAACAAGGAGTAATGGTCTCAAGTTGCAGTGTGGGAGGTTTAGGTTGGATATTAGGAAAATCTTTTTCACTAGGAGGGTGGTGAAACACTGGAATGCGTTACCTAGGGAGGTGATGGAATCTCCTTCCTTAGAAGTTTTTAAGGTCAGGCTTGACAAAGCCCTGGCTGGGATGATTTACCTGGGGATTGATCCTCCTTTGAGCAGGGGGTTGGACAAGATGACCTCCTGACGTCCCTTCCAACCCTGATATTCTATGATTCTATGATTCTAAGGTGGCTAGCTGGAGAGCGCATGCTCTGATAACAGAAAAAGAAAACAAACAAGCCTGAGAGAAAGCATATTCCCAAGAAGAGAAAGGCATGGTCAGAGAGAGAATAAGGGGATCCAAACCTGGAAAATCTGTTTGGGCAACAAAGTTATACTCTGAGATTTAATAAAAAGTTGTTCATATCATAAAAGATGTAAGTGAGACCTTAAAAGTAATTTCCATTGGGTGCTGAGAAGGAATGCACATCTTTTTCTCATCATTCTAAAATGTGTTACAAAACATCAATAACTTTTCAAAAAAGTTTTAAAGACTTTGTGAAACCTAAAACTTCTTCATGTTCTCCCATCCTCATATATATATGGAAGTGTATTATAATAACCTGATAATATTCAAGTAATAGTTAGGCTATGCAATTTTTTTTGTCATTACTTTTACTTAACATTTCATGGATATTGGACAGGGGAGTAAAAATAATGTTATTTGACACTGGAAATAGCCTGCTTTGGAATATAACAAAATTTAAACAAGGTTAGAAGAAAACATCATTTAAAAAAATCATAATAACAGCACAACAAAGTCACTAACATTTTTGCAGTACTCTGCATGATTTTACATGTATGCTGATGCACTCTTTAAAACAAAAATAAGATATTGGAGAATGCATGGTGGTCATAGCCATTTTCATATATTTTAAGAAAGGAAGCTATTGATTGCATTCACATGTAATTCTAATTCAGTCTCCAAACATGAACAAGCAGAAAAGAAGATCAATACGAACAGTTCTGAATGGGAACTAGAGACCTTTATTTTTAAATTAGCTGATTGTTGTAAATATCCTGCGAAGCTGTTTAGCTACTGCAGGATCTTGGTATAGGCCTCCTGCACCTATCTATGGTTCCTTCCTATATAATATTATGCACAAATAGGGCAACTTGGAAGATCCTGTTGCAGACAGGATATTGCATCAGTTTCTTGCTTCACTGGCTTCCAGGAAAAATTTAAGTTGTTAACTCTGAGCTAAAAAGCTTTGTATAACTTGTTTACCAGCTACGTGAGAGATCACTTTCTCCCCACATACTATCAGAGTAGTTATGATCAGCTGAGGCACTCAAGCCAACAGTCCCCAAATTTAAATGGCTAGCTGATTTTACTGGAAATTCCTCAACTCTGGTATTTATTTCCCTTAGCAGTCTGACAAAATCCAAGTTTGCTGACATTAAGCATACCCTGCAAAGTATGTCTCTTTTCACAGACTTCTCTCAGGTGCTGGGGCTGGGTTTGTATTTGGTGTGTTGGGGGAGAGAGTCTCTTCCATTGATTGTATTAATTTAATACATCCATGATAAGACTGTTGGTAGCTGGGAATATTTGGTAAATAAAAATATTCACTCAATAATATATGGAGATCTTTTGGAATGAAGGAGGTAGTTTTTGGGTGAATACATTAGCTTCTCACCTCTGGATGATTGGATTCAAGCCAGGTCATAAATGACATGCCTTTGAAGGTTTCCCTATGGTCCCTAGTGGACTCCAGTCCACATGACAAAAAAACCTCAAAGCAGTTGACAGTTCCTGAACAATGCTGGAGCAGAAAGCAATTTTCAAGTTACAATAGAGAAATGTTGATGGCGCTTTGTGTGGATAGATGCACTGTACCGGAATGACTTCATTTCCAAGCACACAAAGCTTCACACAAACAAAAAAACAGTCTGGGGCCATGCCTCTGATCTGGCAGCAGCACAATGGCTGCGTTGTAGAGGATATGAGATTGATCCTGAGTTCATTAGGCTGCCAGCGGCTGGGAGTATAGCAGTCACAATATGTTCAAGTTCTGGGGGAGAACCACAGTAGAAGCAGTGTCCTGTCAATTACAGCTTGAATAGGTCATTTTGACATCGAGCTATAGAGAAGGTAAAAAAGTAGGATCCCAGAAGACTCCACTCTACCCCAATGACCACTCTTCTGTTAAAAGACTCGTTGTGTTATTTCCTATACCCCAAATATATTTTTCTCCAATACATTCTGAATAGTCTCCACAAATGCGTGTATACAAATGGGGATTCATTTCCAAGCTGGCTTCTGAAATTGCACCCACAAAATTATACATGTAAAATACATATTTGTATGAGCAAATTGTGTAACTATGCATCTAGCCATTCAATTTATGGTGCAAAAATGTGTGTGCAATTTTGGAGGCTTGTTTGAAAACTGAGCCCTTGTGTTATAAGAAATAAATCATCAACAAAAGAATAACCAATATCTGAAGATAGGAAAATCCTCTTTTTATACCCTACTACAGTGTAGGATTACAAATCAGCCTATGACAGCCTATGAAAAACAGCCTATGACAGATAACTTACAGTAAATGGTACAGACTAGTGTGATATAAAACAGAGGACTAGACATGCTAACACTGCTTTTGGTTTTCCATATATTCAACCTGCATTGAAGGATTTTCCATCACCATAGGTATTAGGTTGTTAGTTCATGTAGACATGCAAGTCAAACAAATGAATGCTGCAAACACAGGATATGAATTAGTGTTAGCAGAACACAAAATGCAAACATTATTGTGCCTCCCATATTAGTGGCATGAAACATAATGTTAGGCAACAGGATCATTATACTTCTTGTCATTTAAATTCTAGCTTTGGTCAGTTAAAATGATCCCAATTCAACCATTAAACTGTTTCTCACATAAGACATAATTTTTATGTATTTTCCTAAGTAATATATAACATGGCTTACAATTGTCCTGGATTGGCCGGGACAGTCTTGCCACTGACCAAAGTGTCCCGTGGTGTGGGAGCGCTGCTCTTTGGGCTCCCACACCGCGAGACTGTTCCTTCAGCACCTCTGATTGACACCCCATTCCTAAATTACATAGGCAGAGCAGGGAGCAGAATGCCAATCAGACGAGCAAGAAAAGAAAAGAGAAATAAGGGGAGAGAGGAAGACAGATATGGAGGGAGGGGGAAGAAGAAAAACAAGGTGGGGGAGAGGAGAAAGAAACAACAATGAATTAATTATCTTAATTCAATGCACAAACTAATACATCTGAGAAGACATTTTAAAATTGCACCCCCAGCCCCACCTCCCCGGAGCTCCATCTCTGCTAGGGGGAGGGTCCCAGAGCCCAGGCTCCAGCCTGAGCCCAAACATCCATACCGCAATATTACAGCCCTGCAGCCTGAGCCCAATACACCAAGTCAGCTGACGCAGGCCAGCCATGGGTATTTAATTGCAATGTAGATATATACCTACTGTTACACGCTAAAACTACAACTGCTGAAGAGGCTTCACCCGGACTCCCTGACCAGTTCATTGCCACTGGACTCTGCTAGGCCTCAAGGGCTCCCAACCCTGGGCCATGACTAGTCTCACACCTTGTAAGGCAGATATACTATATGATTTCTATAATCCTCAGAGGTACTTATGCAATTATTATTTTTATTAAGCAACTAAAGCAGTAAAGGAAAAGCATATGCTACAAGGGGTTTTAACTCCTTTCTGAAGGCATTGACTTAGGTTAGGTTAGACTTGTCCAGATGGGCTTACGAAGTTGTTGTCTTCCCCTGTACGAGGATGAAAATCCTGCTCCTTAGAGGCTCGGCACTTTGGAGTGTCACAGAATCATAGAATCATGGAATATTAGGGTTGGAAGAGACTTCAGGAGGTCATCTAGTCCAATCCCCTGCTCAAAGCAGGACCAACACCAACTAAATCATCCCAGCCAAGGTTTTGTCAAGCCAGGCCTTAAAAACATCTAAGGATGGAGATTCCACCACCTCCCTAGGTAACCCATTCCACTGCTTTACCACCCTTCTAGTGAAATAGTGTTTTCTAATATCCAACCTAGACCTCCCCCACTGAAACTTGAGACCATTGCTTCTTGTTCTGTCATCTGCCACCACTGAGAACAGCCTAGCTCCATCCTCTTTGGAACCCCCCTTCAGGTAATTGAAGGCTGCTATCAAATCCCCCCTCATTCTTCTCTTCTGCAGACTAAATAATGCCAGTTCCCTCAGCCTCTCCTCGTAAGTCATGTGCCCCAGCCCCCTAATCATTTTTGTTTTCATCCACTGGACTCTCTCCAATTTGTCCACATTCCTTCTGTAGTGGAGGGACCAAAACTGGATGCAATACTCCAGGTGTGGCCTCACCAGTGCTGAATACAGGGGAATAATCACTTCCCTCAATCTGCTGGCAATGCTCCTACTAATACAGCCCAATATGCCGTTGGCCTTCTTGGCAACAAGGGCACACTGCTGACTCATATCCAACTTCTCGTCCACTGTAATCCCCAAGTCCTTTTCTGCAGAACTGCTGCTTAGCCAGTCAGCCCCCAGCCTGTAGCGGTGCATGGGGTTCTTCCTTCCTAAGTGCAGAACTCCGTACTTGTCCTTGTTGAACCTCATCAGATTTCTTTTGGCTCAATCCTCCAATTTGTCTAGGTCACTCTGGACCCTATCCCTACCCTCCATCGTATCTACTTCTCCCCCCAGCTTAGTGTCATCTGTGAACTTTCTGAGGATACAATCAATCAATCAATCCCATCATCCAGATCATTAATAAAGATGTTGAACAAAACCGGCCCCAGGACCGACCCCTGTTAGTCTGCCCCTGAATTGGAAGTCCAGTGCAGCACAGGACTTTGATCTGTACTCCACTGGCTTTGCCTGTGCTGTCTCTGCATAGAGCTTCGATGTGTGGTGAAAACAGGGCACATTGCAACAACGGGATGGAGTTCAAAGTCCCTACTCACTCTGCTAGCGGCAATTCAGCTATCATAATCAACTCTCTCCTTATAGCCTCTCTCCCATGGAGGAGCAAGAACAGTTGAGCCTATCTCCTTCTACATAGGGAGGGAGACAGTGGAATAGACCTGCTTCCCCACAACCCTGCTTGAAGAGAGAGGTGGGTTCTGATGGCTCCCTTCAGAGACAAAAACATCCCCCTGGCTCCCTTTCTCTTGTCTGTGGGGATGGGGAGTGAGGAACTTCTCTGTCTCAGGGGCTGAAGAGAGGCACTTGAAGGCTGGAACCCTCCTGCTCCTCTGACAATACCATGGAAGGTACTCTTGCCTGTCTACCACTAGTGTTAGTGCACGTCTTGGTGTGTGACTAACGTGTGTGGATGCTGGCATATATCTGGTATGCCTGGGTGTGGGTGAAGACTGTTTATGCTTGCGTAATGACATGCATACAGGTGCATGGCTTAGGGGGTATAAAGGGAATGAAGACTGATGCAGGAGTTTGTGGGGAGACTATCTGAAGAAAGGAAGAAAAATTGTGTGATGGAGAATGGGGAGCTGGTCACTTCACATTTTATTTGAGGACCTATTAAAAAATGGTTAAGCTCGTGGCCCATCAAACTGGATCATCATTTCACCACTGAAATCTCAGCTCTTCTTCCCTTTTGCTTTTCCAAAGACTGAATGCAGAGGAGTAAACCAAAGCCACAAAGTCTACCCTCCTTCCCCAGGCATGGAGAAAGTCACCTTTGCAACACTTTCAGCTTTCATTGGCAAACAGTAGGCTGAAACTGCTCAAACCCAGGCCTCCATTAGGATAAAACATTTTGTTGCTAGCCTGCTGAACTGGTTCAGCTCAATGTCTTGTCAGCTTTCTCAAGGAGTAATCTTTCCTGAACTATGGAGCTTCAACACCTTCATTTGTAGTAGATGTAAAGAAGTTTTGTGACTGGCTCCATCAATGCTCGGTACTATCCCCAGTAATCAATACCGGGGATGCCAAGCCTGGCAACTCCTGCTATGTCAAAGAATTGAGGCCTTCCTAGCCATTGGCAAGAGGAAACTTTTAGTTTTTTTACTTTGTATAGTTTGTTCTATGTCCAACTCTTTGTATTCTTGCAGGTATGGAGAGAAGGCAGCCCAGCATCTTTAGGAAGTGTTCAGAGTGTGGTTGGATATGTCCCTCACAGACTGGTATAAATGTTCAATCTTGAGCCTGGGAAAAGAGTATGAGTATGACTGGCACAGCTATGAGACTTGCTTCCAAATGTCCTAGCAAGTTGTTAGCTCCCATCTAGCCTCTCTTGGCCTCCTCTGATGTTTCCCAGACATCTAATATAAAGTCATCCAGCCTAGCAGACCTGGAGATTCTACATCAGTGTTCCATGTATCAGCCAGATTGGTCCCTGTCATAAATGTAAAGGGAAGGGTAAACCCCTTTAAAATCCCTCCTGGCCAGAGGAAAAATCCTCTCACCTGTAAAGGGTTAAGAAGCTAAAGGTAACCTTGCTGGCACCTGACCAAAATGACCAATGAGGAGACAAGATAGTTTCAAAATCTGGGAGGAGGTAGAAAAACAAAGGGTCTGTGTCTGTCTGTGTGCTGCTTTTGCTGGGGACAGAACAGGAATGGAATCTTAGAATTTAGTAAGTAATCTAGCTAGAGATGCATTAGATTATGATTTCTTTAAATGGCTGAGAAAATAGCTGTGCCGAATAGAATGAATATTCCTGTTTGTGTGTCTTTTTTGTAACTTAAGGTTTTGCCTAGAGGGATTCTCTATGTTTTGAATCTAATTACCCTGTAAGGTATTTCCCATCCTGATTTTACAGAGGTGATTCTTTTTTACTTCTATAAAAAGTCTTCTTGTAAGGAAACTGAATGCTTTTTCATTGTTCTAAGATCCAAGGGTTTGGGTCTGTGGTCACCTATGCAAATTGGTGAGGATTTTTACCAAACCTTCCCCAGGAAGTGGGGTGCAAGTTTGGGAGGATTTTGGGGGGAAAGATGTTTCCAAACTACATTTTTTCAGGAACCCAGATAAAGTTTGGTGGTGGCAGTGGAAGTCCAAGGGTAAAGGGTAAAATAGTTTGTACCTTGGGAAAGTTTTAACCAAAGCTGGTAAACATAAGCTTAGGAGGTTTTCATGCAGGTCCCCACATCTGTACCCTAGAGTTCAGAGTGGGGAACCTTGACAGTCCCAAAGCCAGACCTCAACAACCCCCTGTTGGCCATCAACAGACAATTCATCAATTTCATCTTAATGTATAATGGCTCTAGAATTTTTGATGACTGAATGCACCACTCTGGTCATCAATACCACCTCCATGTCAAGTGAAGCTTTGCTTTGCCTGCTCTGCTCTAATGGAACCCCACTTTTCTATTCCTGACATAAGAAGGTCTATGACTCTGCTGAGGCAATTGAAGCCTCTGATGGATCAGATCTTTGACTGAAGAACACAGCAAGAAATAATGAACAGCCTGATGTGTTCACTTAATTTGTACTGAAAAGTTTTGCACTGATGTACTGAAATTTAATCTCAGTGCCAACAATACTGTCAGCACTTAATATCATGGGAGCATAAAATGTAATGGAATTGAGATTTGCACCCCTATGTCTCAACTTCAACACACTTTGTGCAGTGGTGAGCTCTGATGCCATCAGCAGATCCCACAACATTTTGACACCTGAGGTGGGGAGTTCAAATGATGCCCCCATGGCCCCTCGCTTGGGCCAAAACTTTGAAAGGTCTCAATTCTGCCTTCTTCCTGTTCCACGCCTCTCATGGTACTGCTCTGCTACCTACACCAATAAAGGAGAACTAACAACTTAAAATGCCTTGTTCAAAAATTTTAAGTAACACTTAACTTTCAGATGCCTGAACAGCAAATGTAACTTTTCTTGTCTGTATAGTAAACACTGGCATTTTTATCTGTTTCAATAATCAAAGTGGTGCTTTCCGTGCCTTCTTGGCTGAAAACATTTGAACTGCTTCCTAAAGGTCCACAGTCTGGGCCAGCTCATGCTCTATTGAGATTGTTGCAAGGCCAACCAGCCTCTCCTGTGTCATTGTGGAGCGTAGATGTGTTTTTATTAACTTCATCTTGGAGAAGCTGCGTTCTCCGCTGGCAACTGTTACAGAAAGTGTTAGAAGTATGTGCAGAGCAACAAAAGCATTTGGAAAGAGGGTGGTCATCTTATTTGTGCATATATATTCCAGAACAGCCTTTGGAGTTGATCCTGATGAAATGTATCTTGAAAGGGCTTTCAGTTCATCACCTAAATCACTCACATCAATATCACACATGTCATCATGTGTCAACACTGTCTCTAGTGCCCTGCATTGCTGGTGTAGGTCTTCTTCAGGTATAGTGAGGAGTTTTGGAATATCATACAACATCCCAAATATACTGCTGTGTTCCTTTAGTTGCATGAAACGTTCTTCAACTGACTGTATTGCACAATCTAGCACCTGGTTAAAGAATTCAACTTTGAATTGTTGTTTGGGGTCTCATATGGGATTATCCCATGCCTCGTAATCAAAATGTCTTCTTTGGTGACTCTTGTATTCTTGAATGAGTGGGAAAATAGCTTCAGTGTGAAGTTTCTCTGCCAACTTCTGTGCACTCTTCAGAACGTTTGGAAATCCCTCATCTGACCAGTAAGACTGTAGGTATGACTTTGCTTTGTCCAGTTATTCCATTGCTCCAGATATATCAAGGTCAACACCTTGGAGTCTCTTGCTTACAACATTTATTTCAAACAGTATGTCATGCCACAACACTAAGCCACACAGAAATTTGAAGTTATCTATGTTTCTGGGGATTCCATTTCCCTCTGCCGCTGTTCTCCCATGAACAGTTCCTGTCATAGCATTATCCTCCATAATGGCAACTATGGCATCATCTATCTTCCCAATTTGGTGTTCGATAGGCTTTATCGCCTCCACTCAACTTTCCCATCATGTGGGACTCAGTGGTTTCAGTGTCAGAGAGGATGTTCCCAGATGTTGCTTCAAAATTTGCCATCAATGAGCTGATGTAGAGAAAAATACATACATGCTTTGAATTACACTAAAAAATTCAGCAGCCTCACTAGAAGCTGATGCTGCATTACTGACCACCAAGTTCACTGAATGAGAACTGCATGGGACAAAAAAAGCTCAAGGGTTTAACTCTCAGATCTGTGTCTGCACTCCTCTGTTCTTTTCTCTCATGTTGGCACCATTATCGTAGCCCTGACCTCTCATGTCCGCTCTCACAATTCCCATAACTTCCAGCTTTTTAAGAAGCACATTTGTCATACTAGCTCCTGTAGTATCATCAATGTCAATAAATTCTAGAAAATGCTCTCTGACAGTCGCCATTGCAGGGACATTTTCACTAGGTTCTGTTGTTGTTACAAAACGCACCATTAAAGTAATTTGTTCTGTATGGCTTATGTCAGGTGTGCAGTCCAGAATAACAGAGTAATATCTTGCTGACTTCAGATCTGCCACAATCTTCTGTTTGACTTTTGTTGCCAGTAACTGTATGATCTCATTTTGAATTGTTTTTCCAAGGTAGTGGTGTGTGTACATTTCTTGAGTGGTGACTCTTCTTAGATGCTCCTGGAGTACAGCATCAAACTCAGCCATCAGCTCCACAATTTTAAGGAAGTTTCCACTGTTTGGCACATACGGCTGATCTGAAGTGCCACGCAGTGCTAGGTTTTGGGTAGCAAGCATTCTCACAATGGCAATGAGCCTTTTCAGAACATTTCACCAGTAAAGAGACACTGATGCAATCTTCTCTTGATTCTGATCATCTATGGTGGCCTTTAACCTTAGTCTCATCTCAAGCTCTTTCCACCTATGGAATGCTCTCTGGTGATTTGCTGCATTCTCATAGCATGCCACATTTCTAGCCAGATTTTTCCAGTCCTTTGTTCCTGTAGAACCCAATGTGGCTGAAACATTAGACTGAACGAGACTGGTTAGACTGATTTTGTTCAATATCTTCATTAATGATCTGGAGGATGTTGTGGATTGCACCCTCAGCAAGTTTGCAGATGACACTAAACTAGGAGGAGAGGTAGATATGCTGGAGGGTAGGGATAGGATACACAGGGACCTAGACAAATTGGAGGATTGGGCCAAAAGAAATCTGATGAGGTTCAACAAGGACAAGTGCAGAGTCCTGCACTTAGGACGGAAGAATCCAATGCACCTCTACAGACTAGGGACCAAATGGCTAGGCAGCAGTTCTGCAGAAAAGGACCTAAGGGTTACAGTGGATGAGAAGCTGGATATGAGTCAACAGTGTGCCCTTGTTGCCAAGAAGGCCAATGGCATTTTGGGATGTATAAGTAGGGGCATTGCCAGCAGATCGAGGGACGTGATCGTTCCCCTCTATTCGACTCTGGTGAGGCCTCATCTGGAGTACTGTGTCTAGTTTTGGGCCCCACACTACAAGAAGGATGAGGAAAAATTGGAAAGAGTCCAGCGGAGGGCAACAAAAATGATTAGGGGACTGGAGCACATGAGTTATGAGGAGAGGCTGAGGGAACTGGGGATGTTTAATCTATGGAAGAGAAGAATGAGGTGGGATTTGATAGCTGATTTCAACTACCTGAAAGGGGGTTCCAAAGAGGATGGCTCTAGACTGTTCTCAGTGGTAGCTGATGACAGAACAAGGAGTAATGGTCTCAAGTTGCAGTGGGGGAGATTTAGGTTGGATATTAGGAAAAACTTTTTCACTAGGAGGATGGTGAAACACTGGAATGCATTACCCAGGGAGGTGGTTAGAATCTCCTTCCTTAGAAGTTTTTAAGGTCAGGCTTGACAAAGCCCTGGCTGGGATGATTTAATTGGGGATCAGTCCTGCTTTGAGCAGGGGGTTGGACTAGATGACCTCCTGAGGTCCCTTCCAACCCTGATATTCTATGATTCTATGATTCTAAGCTGCAGTAGCTGCCAGGTCACCTGCACTCTAATTGGAAGATCAGGCATCTCCTCACCACTCACATCCTCACTGGGGCCGGAAGGCTCAACGTGAACATTTGTGCCTGTATATCTCAGGAGAGCTCCTTCCTGCTTAGATAGAAAAGCTTCCTTTGCTTTCTTTCTTTTTCTGAATGCTGCCCCAGAGGCGTGTTTTCCTCTTTCACTCATGAGTGCTGTTCTGTGTCAGCTATAGTGGCTCTCAACACACAACTGAAGGGGACAAATACGCAGGCTGGTAAAAGGGCCTGAGTAAGGGAAGATATCAGCTTCTTAAGGGTCTAACTGGTTCCTACTACTTCAGTTGACTGCCTGTTTGCCTCAAGTGGATTCAGAGAAGCAGCAGGAAAGAAAGAAGCTCCCTGAGATGCTGGTGTTAATCAGTCCAGGCTCCTGGTGGTGCTAGAGAGGTACATAAGAGGCTCCTCCTCCTCCTCTCTCTCCCTGCAGCTCCTGCTGCTTTCTGTTATTCCCTCTCACCTTTTCTCCTGCCTGCCTGTTATGTCTCTTGTGCCCTCCTTCCTCCAGCACAGCACTCCACCATCTCTGTGCATCTAGAGCAGAGAGAATACATATGCACCAGCAGCAGACAGAATTTTCTACACTCTGGGTCCTAGTGGTGCCCCCCACACAGTCTGGCATCTCAGTTTGCCTCATGGTAAAGGCCAGCCCTGACAGATCCTATACAATTGGCCTCAGAGAAGCAGGTGTCTATGAATGCTTCAGATACCTTCACATATTTGTCCAGTGATCTTGTAAACTGTGAACTCTTCCCTTGAGCTCGGTTAATACGTGCCTAGGTTGCATATAGGAACATAATGATGAGTAGTGATTAGTATCTTGGGAGAATTCATAATTATTTATATTGTAATTGTATTGTTTGATGGGTTCATATAAAAACAAACTACCTCATTCAGACTGAAGAAACTTTGTATCATAAAATGTATGAGTCATATTTATTTGTCTCTTGTACAAATAACTCAGATGAACTACGTGTATCAAATATGATTTGCATATGTTTAACACATATTATTATCCAGTAAGCTACATATGAAATGTGTGTGATCCACAATAAGGTCATCGGATCTGCAAACTCCATGTATATAAATATGTGATTAAAGTAACCCAAACCATACCTTTCATATATAAAAATATGAACATCAGCCTGTGAATCTTTTGTGAAACACATGGAAAAATGCAGCTCTTAATCTGCATGATAAGGGATTTTTGAAAAATTTCAGATAGCTGTTAAAATGTAATATGCTAGTTTTGATTATTGGACAGAAACAATGGCTGAAGAACACACAGAGGACAACAGATGGGGGATGTTGTAAGCTACGATTGTACTCTCTCAATCTCAGGCTGACTGTGGCGTGGATTGTCCTCTGCAGTAGTTTATAGCAGCTTGAGTGGTGTTCTAATTTATACTGATTGCCAAGAAGTTATTTTAACAGTTGGGGACTACTGGAACAAAGCACCTCCCTTCCGTAGGCCGTGTTCCTTATCACAGCCACAGGTTGGGGGAGTGGTGTAGGAGCAGGTCTACTGGCTCTGCTTCACCAGAGAATCCCTCTGCTCTGGTCTGATTCTCCTACAGCTAACTGCAGCAGCTGTAATGTAATGTAATGTAAGGATGAATAGCACAAAGCAGTCCAAATGTGGGGGGAAATCTGGGCCAATATATCATATAATGAGGAAACATGTATCTTCTATACCACCAGTCATTAATGTAATGATGAAGATTTAGTAGTCTTGTAAACACGGTGGGTCAGATTCATGGTATGCTGTGGCTGCTTTTAATGATTCAACAATGCCAAACAGGTGTAAACCAGACTTTTAGTCAGTTAAACTAAAGATACAGCTACTTTGTATCACCCAAGCAGCATAAGCAGCCAGAACATATGAGGGAATGTGGCCCAGTATATTTTGGCATTGTGTTTTCTGGATCCAGTGTGGTATTCCATGCATATTACTGACTTAGGTCTATTTGCCCCCAATTAAAACTTAACATTTCTAAATGATCCTCAAAATGTTGATGTGGGTAGGTATCATTATACACATTTTACAGAAAGATAAAATGAAGTACAAAGATTTTGCTACTAAGAAAGAAAGTAGAGAAGATGTACATATGGTGAAAGCAGGGGGAAAAATGATGCCCAAATGTAAATTTTTAAAAACACATGAACTCTGGGACTCCATGTCTTTGTTCCAAAAATTGTGGGTCCCAAAATATGTGGACCAAAATTTTAAAATTCAGGTTCTTTGGATTAGGTGTCTATATTTTCATTTGGGCACTTAAATAAATGTCCTGGTTTTCTGAGATGCTGGATATCCAGAGCTCCCATTAAAGTCAATGGGAAATGTCAGGGATTTTAAGTGCTTACATATGGATATAGGTGTCCAGTTTTAAGCATGCCAGTTTGAAAATTTTGGCTGTGGATTTTGCAATGAATTATTGTGTTCCTCCTGTGCAGCAGGAGGTTTTGACCCAGGAAAGCATCTCTAATCAGGAAGGGCACATAAGCATTTGTTTAAATATGTGCTTAAGTCTCATTGATTTCAACAGAACTTAAGCAAATGCTTAAGTGCTTTCCTGAATAGAGGTGGATTTAAGAACAGGTTTAGAGGCTTTCCAAAATCAGGGCCTAATATAAGAATCTAATTTTTTAAAAGCCGTATACTAAATAGGTCCACTATATAACCCATCACATCCTTAAAAACAACAATAAAAGCAGCTGAACATCATCCTACATGCAAGAAAATTAAACTGAGAATAGAATTCAGGATTCTTGACTGAGTCCTGCACTCTAACTAGTAAATCACAAAAATACATATTGTTAATCCATTTTAATTTCCAGTGTATCCTATTTCTATTTCCAGGTTTGATATCCATTTTGCAGTTCCACATAGCACAAAGTTTGCACTACAAATGCCACATAATGAATAGAACATCTGGGCTCCTTGAAATATGGAGTCACCCGATAATTGCCAAGTAGTTATTAATCTACTCTTTTTTCTATTTACTTGCAAGAACTACAGTAAATAACAAAACTATGCCCCCCAATTTTTTATTGGTAGGTGGTACTAATTAAAAAATAAAAATAAAATTTGACACTTAAATTATTGTAGGCCTCTGTGATGGGGTGTCTGCCCCACACAAGATTGGAAGGGGTTAAGATGGCCTGGGAGGCCAATTAACTCCACAGGCTACACCTGGAGGGGGAGCCAGGGAGCAGGAACATGATTGCAAGCAGGCTCAGCTGTAGGGTTGCCAATTTTCTAATCGCACAAAACCGAATGCCCTTGTTTGCCCCTGCCCCGCCCCTTCCCTGAGGCCTTGTCCCTGCCCTGTCCCTTCTCCAAAGCCCTGCCCCCCACTCACTCCATTCCCCGCTCCCTTCATCACTTGCTCTCCACCACACTCACTCACTTTCACCGGGCTGGGGCAGGGGGTTGGGGTGAAGGAGAGAGTGAGTGCTCTGGCTGGGGATGTGGGTTCCAGGGCGGGGCCAGAAATTAGGGATTCAGGGTATGGGGGGAGAGGATTGAGGTGCGGGAGGGGGTGAGGGCTCTGGCTGGAGGTGAAATTTCTGTTTTTTGGTGTTTTTTCTTAATTAGAGAATTACATTAAAAAAAAGATTAAGGTTGCAAAGTCAAGCACTCAAAAGTTAGTGAGGGCTGAGAAAGTAAAGCCCAGAACTGCTGGGTTCAGTGTCCCTGGACTGGGACCCGGAGTACTGGGCAGGCCAGAGTTCCCGTACCAGCCACTGGGGAAGAGGCACCATCAGGGCAGTGCCGGAGAAGACGGCCTGAGATGTTTTGCGTGGAAGGACTTTGAGTAAATCTCTATGTGAGAGGCTGTCCTGGGAAGCTCTCATTGCTAGTGGCGCCTCCCCCTGGTTGTCCTGGGGATTAGCTCTGCCAGGCATCACATCCCTATTTGATGGTGTCTTCACACATCCTATCTCACTCTGCGGCCCCTCTCACTCCAGGAACTGCAGCCTCCTCTTCGTGACACTCTTCCAGCCAGGTCACTACATGGTTTTCTGTTCTGAGTCATCAGTAGGGTTCAGATCTTTAGATCCACAGCACAGACTTTTACCACTTGAGCTAACATAGTAACTGGTAGCAGCACTAGAGTGTTATCCTCCATGTGGATTAGGCACATACTTTGCCAGTGCTTTCACAGTGGAGTAATGCCAGTGATTTGCTCAAAGCAGAATAATGTAGAAACTCAGGACTCCTAGGTTCAATACCTGGTTCTGTAGGGAAGCGTGCTGTAGTGGTCACAGAACAGACCCTTATGTCCCTGGCCTGTCTCTGTTCCCCTCTGCTCCACCTTGGCTCCTGTCCCACACGCCTTTTGCTACTTCTTACCCTCTGGCTTCTGCAACACCCCTCTCTCCTTATCTTCCTCCCAATTTCTCACCCCTCTGCATTCCTCCTTCTCCTTACTGTCTTATAATGTAAATGGTCAGGCAACCTAAACTATAGGTGAGGCTACCAGTTCCATCTTTTAAAACAAACACACACTAATTAAGACAGCATACAATGGCTATGTAAAAGGTAGAAGGGGAATTCAAAAATACTCAGAAGGAATTTATAGGATATAAGGCTGGTACTGAAACTAAATGCACAGGCAAGTCGGAATATTTTTAAACAATAAATATTTTTAAAAATGAGCATCTTCACCCAAAGAGCACAGTATAGTTCAGATCTGACCAGTAACGCCCTTTTTATTCACGTCCTAAACCACTCTTGAAGGCAGACTGCTGAGTTCTATGGTTTAATGATAAGGACAAACATCCTCTAGACTGAGATCAAGATGAATCAAGTCAACTCATTTAACTTGAGATTTGATTTGATTTCATCCTATAGTTTTGAAGGTGTAAGTTCACAAAGACTAGCAGGTATTCCTTCCTATTTGGGTGAACCTTAAGTTTAATGTTTCACTTCATATCTAAAAGTAAGAATACGTAAGACTGTACATATCAATTTGGAAAAAAAAAGATTGACAAATTAACAAAAATCTGTGATTAACAAAAATCCCTTCCTCACTGCCCAAGGCACACAAACATATTCCCAATTTAACCCATGATGCACTGGGACATAAGAATTTAAAATGCTGTCTTGTCAATATTTATAACCTACTTTTTAGAGTTCAATAAAAGGAAAGTCAGAAGAATTTATTGAATATATGGAGATGAATGCCATACCTTTCCTCAACTAAAACCTCCTTCAGCTGCTGGTGCGGCTTTGTGCCTTCCATTTCTCGGATGCTTACTGCATAGATCTTTGTTGTATAGTCAATAGCCTTTTCTCTTGCAACATCACTGTCATAACCTTAAATAATGTGAAAGATAAAATGACACCTGTGTAGTTTGTTTTCAGTTTTGTATTGGAGAAATAAGAAATAGAAAGATTTGCAACAACAGAAGCAGTCTAAGGTCCTGATCCTACAAAGACTTACACATAGTTAATTTTAAGCACTTACTTAACTTTAAGCACATGAGGAGTCCCATTGAACTCAATGGAATTCCTCACATGCTTAAAGTTAAGAATGTATGTGAGTCTTTGTGAGATCAGGGCTAAATTTAATATGTATTTTTCATATTCTGCTTTTACCTCCATCCTCTTCTGCATCTGTATCTGACTCCTCACTGTCAACCAGTTTACTCTCTTGGATGCCCACAAACTCCCTAGTCCAGATCATCAAAGCAGTATCTGCACCACCTACAGTCAGTAGCACAGAATCATTATGTAACCATCGAACGTTGGTTACATGGGCACTATGACCCACATACTTCTTGAACTTAGCACGTTGCCCCTGCAATATAAAGAATACACGTTATCACTTAAACTATTCATTTTTCACATTTTCCTACAGAAATCTTCCCCACTACCATTTCCAGCATGGCTTCTAATCTGATGAGTAAATACTATTTATTACCTTTACAGGATATGAAAAAAGCTTCACAAAACCAAAGTCATCTCCTGTAGCTAACAGTGAACCATCTTTTGTAAGAGTAGCTGCATTTACAACAGTGACATCACTATGCATGGGCCAGATTCCTTCACAAGTAGGACCAAGAACACATGTCCAGGTATCCCATTCAATCTTCTCTATCTGGAAACAAAAATTCCCAAAACAAAGTATCTTGACAAATGTCTAATACACTGCTTTAGTTGTTACATTTTTCTCTTGAACTATGATACTAACAAACAGATCAACTTGCATATGGGCTTGGCCAAAACGATTTTTTCTTTTTGTTAGCTTACAGTGTTTATTTCCAGCTGATTAATGCTAAATATGTCCTTTATTAAAACTCCTATACTACAAGGTAGAGTTCCTGGAATTTTACTTTTTTGCTATACATTTTTTATTCTCCAGGGAGAAATCATTGGTCATTGTCATTTGGATTTAAACTGTTTAGAGATTTTCATAGGTGATGAATATTGGCAGCTCTCATTAAGAGTTGCAGGTGTTCAGCATCCCTTAAAATGAGGCCACATATTTTTAAAAGTAGCTTCCTAAATTGCACTTAAATTGCCTGCACACAGATTAAATACAAAAGAAGTGATTGTTCATGCAAAGAGATTATGTGGAAAACTTGTCTGAAATGCACAAATATATATTTGCACATAAATCCTTCTTCTAAAAGAACAAATGGATGCACCTGCAGATATTGCAGGTGATGGAAAATTTGGTGTTGTCTTTCCTGTACTTATGTAGTTTCATTCTGAGATTTACTGTGAGAATTTTAGTAAATCTGTACTTTTTAATCTATTTTTCAATTTATTTCAATGAGAGAGAAAAGTTAGTTCAATGCCAAGTACTTTTGAAAATCTCACCCACAATATTTACAATATGTGATCAGATCTGAATTAAGTGCTTATCTGAAATGGTTCTAATTTTGAAATACTAATGTTTGTTAAGTGCTTAGAGCAGGGATCGGCAACCTTTGGCATGTGGCCCGCCAGGGTAAGCCCCTTGGCGGGCCGGGACAGTTTGTTTACATGCCACGTTCACAGGTTTGGCTGATTGCAGCTCCCACTGGCCATGGTTCGCCGTTCCAGACCAACGAGGGCTGTGGGAAACGGCGGCCAGCACATTCCTTGGCCTGCGCTGCTTCCCGCAGCCCCCATTGGCCTGGAGCAGCGAACCACAGGCAGTGGGAGCTGCGATTGGCTGAACCTACTGACACGGCAGATAAACAAACCGGCCCGGCCCACCAGGGGGCTTACCCTGGCGGGCCACGTGCCAAAGGTTGCCGATCCCTGGCTTAGAGTAATGTAGCTGTTATGAAAGGTATGATACTGAGTGATTAAGCAGTTCTAATTATACCCATTATAAGGATTAACTTTTGTATATGTAACATTTGTATAATACTTACAAAGGTCTACTTCACAGGGCTGTTGTGAAGATTCACTAATGTCTGTGAAGCACTTTGTAAACTTGAAAGCGTGGTAGCATAGGGGAAGGTATATGAAGAAGACATACCATTTAAATAAGTAATACACTAATTTTCAGTAGTATCATATAACAACATTCACAATGTAAAACCTTCAA
Source organism: Lepidochelys kempii (assembly GCF_965140285.1). Lineage (NCBI taxonomy): Eukaryota > Metazoa > Chordata > Testudines > Cheloniidae > Lepidochelys > Lepidochelys kempii. The sequence continues at coordinate 186,228,451 of NC_136382.1, read as the reverse complement.
GTTAGTACTGAGTGAAGTATTCAGAAAATGTAATTAGTATGATCCATACCTCAGCAGCTCGTATAATATGTCTTTTTCCTCTTGGTGCTTCAAAAAATAGCTGTTCTTTGGCACCAGAATTGACTTGCAATAACTTTCCTGTATGTGAAATATGAGTTTATTATTTATTTTATACATGATTTGGAATATTATGAAGTGCCTTTTTTATTGAGTGATGAGGTGTTATGAAAAACTTGAATGCACATCCTGCATAGGTATTTGTGACAAAATGATAAGAATGACCTACAGAGCACTAAAATAAATACAGTCCAATTCAGTTTCTAAAAATGGTTGTTTAGATACTACTCACAAACAGCAGAGTACGGGCCAAGTGACACATGGTGCTGAGTAGCCTCAGAGGTGCTTAGCACTTTGCTGGATCAAGTCCTAAATGTGAGACTTCATATAACAACCTTGCAAAACTCTATTCACCCTATGTAAGTAATACTTTATTAGTGTTTTCATTATCATGGTAAATGAAGATGAACAGATGTACTTTTCATGATTATTTTACAGATGGTTGTACAGTGATTTAAAAAAAGTTATAAATCTCTCTCTCTCTCTATTAGAGCACTGCCCTATACAAATGTATAACAAACAATCCTTGAATACAAACATTACGAATGTGATCCAAATTGTATGCTAACTATTAGGCAGGCTTATGTGAAACTGAATGTACATTATTTCAGAGTGGTAGCCGTGTTAGTCTGTATCAGCAAAAACAACGAGGAGTCCTTGTGGCACCTTAGAGACTAACAAATTTATTTGAGCATAAGCTTTCATGGGCTAAAACCCACTTCATCAGATGTATGGAGAGAAAAATACAGTAAGCAGTATATATATTACACCACATGAAAAGATGGGAGTTGCCTTACCAAGTGGGGGGTCAATGCTAACGAGGCCAATTCAATTAAGGTGGAAGTGACCTTTTCTCAACAGTTGACAAGAAGGGGTGGATATCAACAGAGGGAAAATTACTTTTGTAGTGCTAATGAGGCCAATGCAATCAAGGTGGACGTCGCCCATTTCCAACAGTTGACAAGAAGGTGTAAGTATCAGCAGAGGGAAAATTACTTTCTGTAGTGACCCATCTATTCCCATGCTTTATTCAGGCCTAATTTGATGGTGTCCAGTTTGCAAATTAATTCCAGTTCTGCAGTTTCCCATCAAAATCTGTTTTTGAAGTTTTTTTGAAGAATTGCCACTTTTAAGTCTCTTATTGAATTTCCAGGGAGATTGAAGTGCTCTCCTACTGGAATTTGAATGTTACAATTCTTGATGTCTGATTTGTGTCCATTTATTCTTTTGCGTAGAGACTGTCTGGTTTGGCCAATGTACATGGCAGAGGGGCATTGCTGGCACAGGATGGCATATATCACATTGGTAGATGTGCAGCTGAACGAGCCTCTGATGGAATAGCTGATGTGATTAGGTCCTATAATGGTGTCTCTTGAATACATATGCAGACAGAGATGGCAACAGGATTTGTTGCAGGGATTGGTTCATTAATAAGCCATTGGGCAGGAAGGGGAGAAACAGAAAAAATAAACAGGCTGCCTTAAATTTGAGTTTTATGATATAACTGAAACACCAAGAAAGATAGATTTCTAAAATAAATCTATCGCTGAAAAGTTACAGGGGTCCTGTAGGCCACTATAAAATGACTTTGGAGCTTCCCTTGATTGGTAAAGAGCTGGGATGCTCAGGGTCTGAAAGGTTTCTTCACCCCTTCCATTGATGGAGGAAAAACAACATAAGGTAGCTGACCTCTGGCAGTGCTAGAAATCTGCCACCCTCCCCCATCTACTGTGCTAGAGCCTTCAAGCAGGAGCAAAACATTTTCTTACTCCTAGGCAGATACTGGGAATATATTTATCAGCTGCATGTGTGCTGCCTGGATATTCTGCCCACTTGTCATCAGGAACAACACCCTCCTGTATAAGTCTCAACCAGAAATTGAAGGCAGCACCCACAAATTTAAAATTTGGTCAAAAATTAAGTTATTTTTTAAAAATCCACTTGGGAATTTACTATGAAAGAGGTTTTCCAGTATCTAAATAGTGTGGTTTTATAAGGGAAGCAGTTATTAACTAAGAAACACTGGATCAGATCCTCAGCCAGTGTAAATAGTGTAGTTCTAATGGAGTCATGTTGATTTACTTCAACGGAGGATGTGGCCCATTATTCCAAGAGCCATGTTCAGTTCTGCTGGAGGCCCAGATGATGGCAGGACCCAAACAAGGAAAAATACAGTATGAGGCAATAGATGTTAAGGCCACAGGAGGTCATCTTGTCTGACCTCTTGCATAACTAGGGTCATAGAATGTAACTCATTATTTTTTGCCATGTAGGGATTATTCTATCTACTGGGGGGTGGGGGGAGGAGTTATATTGCTGCCCATCACTGTAGTATCTGATCATCTTGGGGGGAGGAATAGCTCAGTGGTTTGAGCATTGGCCTGCTAAACCCAGGGTTGTGAGTTCAATCCTTGAGGGGGCCATTTAGGGATCTGGGGCAAAAATTGGGGATTGGTCCTGCTTTGAGCAGGGGGTTGGACTGGATGACCTCCTGAGGTCCCTTCCAACCCTGATATTCTATGATTCTATGATCTATTTTATTCTTCTCTACTATGTTGAACAGTATGACCAAATAACCTGTGGATGAAGCAGACAATATCTTTTCGGAAGCCATGTTGCTTTCAAGACCATTACAAATACAGAGGGGAAGGGGGTAAATCAGCATGAGCTTCAGGGAAAAGGCAAAAGATGTAATGGAAATGAATGCTCGCCTACATCTTCTAGGTAGTAGTAGAAATAATGGGGAGTAAAATCAACAACAAAAAAGGAGCTAATGGTGTCCTTTCATATGTGTTCCTTCAAAATCTCAGCAGATAGATCATCTCCAAATAATTTTAAAGATACTTAAAGGGATTTCAGTGTCCCTATTCTTAAGACAGGCATTATCCGCTGTACATGTTGTAACACTAGGCCCTCTGGTGCCCACTGGCAAAGGGTTCACTGTTCTTTACAAGCAACTCCTGTCTCAGACCTGAGAAACTCACTACACCAAATACACCACTTTCACTGTATTTATCCATAAAGGGTAATATATGAGGCTTGAAGTACTGAAAGCTTGCAACTTATCAATACTCATAATCATTGCGAGATGTGTGTACTGGTAATATTTAAAGAATATTGTAACTATATTGAAAATTATGCTTACAGTTATGGGGTAAAAGTGAGTCACCTGGGAATCATATGCCTCAGTGATGGCCCATTCAGGCAGGAGGGAGTTGCCACCCCTCCCTGGCTAGCTAATTATGTAATGTATTGTTCGATTGCCCACCTTTGCAACAACCCTTAAAAGTCAATGGAAAAATCTCAGAGATAAACTATAAAAACATCAAAACCACTTGAAAGTGAAAAGGAACAATATGACAGTAGGGGGGTGGGTTGTCCTGTGTCATAAATATAAAGGGAAGGGTAACCACCTTTCTGTATACAGTGCTATAAAATCCCTCCTGGCCAGAGGCAAAACCCTTTCACCTGTAAAGGGTTAAGAAGCTAAGGTAACCTAACTGGCACCTGACCAAAATGACCAATAAGGAGACAAGATACATTCAAAACTGGAGGGGGGGGAACAAAGGGTCTGTCTGTCTGTGTGATGGTTCTGCTGGGAACAGATCAGGAATGCAGACTTACAACTCCTGTTAAGTTAGTAAGTAATCTAGCTAAAAATGCATTAGATTTACGTTTGTTGAATGGCTGGTAAAATAAGCTGTGCTGGATGGAATGTATATTCCTGTTTTTGTGTCTTTTTGTAACTTAAGGTTTTGCCTAGAGGGATTCTCTATATTTTGAATCTGATTACCCTGTAAGGTATTTACCATCCTGATTTTACGGAGGTGATTCTTTTACCTTTTCTTTAATTAAAATTCTTCTTTTAAGAACCCGATTGCTTTTTCAAGATCCAAGGGTTTGGGTCTGTGTTCACCTGTACAAATTGGTGAGGATTCTTATCAAGCCTTCCACAGGAAAGGGGGTGTAGGGCATGGGGGGATATTTTGGGGGAAGACATCTCTGAGTGGGCTCTTTCCCTGTTCTTTGTTTAACACGCTTGGTGGTGGCAGCATACGGTTCAAGGACAAGGCAAAGTTCGTACCTTGGGGAAGTGTTTAACCTAAGCTGGTAAAAATAAGCTTAGGGGGTTTTTCATGCAGATCCCCACATCTGAACCCTAGAGTTCAGAGTGGGGAAGGAACCTTGACATGGTGGCAGAGCAGTGGGATCATTTTCAGATCATTTTGAACCGGAAGCACAGCAGGATTTTAAAAGGTTTTGTAAAAGGTGATTGCAGCTGTAGATTCTGTCTCTCTGCCTGGGGGACAGAGCAGCAGGCATAACAAAAGGATTTTTCTATAGGCTGAGAACAGCTATCAGGAAAAAAAGGTATCAGGTTACAGCACAGCAAAATTTTACAAGCCAGTTTTTTTGTTTTCTTTTCTTTTCTTTCTAACTCTCGGGTGTAAAGTTAGTTAAAAACAGAGAGGTTAGGATGACAGACTGCACTGTTCAACAGAAGTTGTAATTAGCCAGCTTTGAGGCTGAGGAAAAACAAAAGGAACACGAGAGACGGGTATAACTCAGAAAGATGGAAATGGAGGCAAAAGAAATGGAGGCTGCCCACAGGAGACAAATGGAGGCAAAGGAAAAAGAAATGGAAGAGAAGGAAAAAGAGAGGAAGCATGCACTGGAGATGGAGAAGGCAAAGGCTCAGCAGAATGTACCGAATAACCCTAACAATCCTTCCCCAGCAATCCACAAATGGGAGCGACTATGTCCACAGTATGATGAATCCAGTGATATTGCTGAATATTTTCTCACCTTTGAGAGACTGTGCACACTCCATAAAATTCCTGAAGCTCACAAGATGACCACATTGGTCTCAAAATTGACTTTAAGAGCTTGGACATATTCAAGATGCCTATTGATGAGGTTTCTGACTATAATAAATTAAAGAATTTGATTTTAAAGCCATTTCAAGTTACACCTAAAACTTACAGAGTAAAGTGAGCTGTAGCTAATGAAAGCTTATGCTCAAATAAATTTGTTAGTCTCTAAGGTGCCACAAGTATTCCTTTTCTTTTTGTGGATACAGACTAACGCAGCTGCTACTCTGAAACCAGAGTAAAATTTAGAGCCCTTAAGAGAGGACCTGGATGAAGTAATGTGGCTTATATAAACCAGATGAAGGATCTGTTAGATAAATGGGTCAAAGGAAGGGGTGTAACTAGCTTTGAAGGAATGTGTGATTTAATGACTCAGGAGCAATTCCTGAATATGTCCAAGGAGGAAATAAAACAGTGTTTATGGGATAAGAAAATGGACTCAGCAGAAAGTCTTGCTTCTTATGCTGATCAATACAAGCAGTCCCAGACCGCCAGAGAGGCGGGGCAAACCAGAACAAAATGGGTGGAGGGAGGAGAGAAAAACAATCCTGGTTGCAATTGGAGCGGATACCAGAAGGGACACATTCAGACCACCCTCTACTACTGGGGGCAGCCCAAGGCCCCAGCTACACACCAAGGAACACTCCAGACACCTCTGCATCACGCCACAATGTTCTCCAGCAACCCACCTTGCCCCAGTGACCCGTCAGCTGGACGATGTTTTAAATGTAATGAGCCGGGGCATGTAAAGGTCAACTGCCCCAAGAACTCCAACAGATTACAGTTCATTGCACCGGAATCACACCAGAGGTCCTCAGGCCCACATACCTCCCAGATACCTCAGAGCAGAGAGAAACAGTGAGTGTGGGTGGGAAGAAGGTCACAGTATGGAGGGACACTGGAGCACAAGTGTAGGCTATTCATGCTTCCTTAGTGGACCCCAATTTAATCGACCCAGAGGTCCAAGAGACGATTCAACCCTTCAAGTCAAAGTCTTTTGACTTGCCTACAGCCAAGTTGCCTGTCCAGTACAAGGGCTGGTCAGGAACATGGACTTTTGCAGTCTATGATGATCCCATCCCCATGCTGTTGGGAGAAGACTTAGCCAATCATGTGAAGTTAGCCAAGAGCGTGGGAATGGTCACCCACAGCCAGGCTAAGCAAGCTGTCACACCTAGCTCTGTTCCGGAAACTTCTACCAGGACCCAGTCAGAGGTGATGGAACCAGACCCCATGCCAATGTCTGCAACAGCAGTAGCGGATCCAGTCACAGAGACCCAGACAAAGCCAGTCCCAGAACTGGAACCGGCGGAACAACCAGCACCAGAACCATTCCCAGCACTGAATCCAGTACTTGCAACCCCAACACCAGAGGGCCCCACTGAACCTGCACCGGTAGCAGCAGCAGATGACCCTAAACAAGAAGCTCAGTCAGAGCCTGAAACCCAACATAGTGCACCAGTGGACAGCAGTTCACAGTCAACGAAAACAACCCCATCACCTGCATTGCTTTCAGAGAAACCAAGCCCAGGTCCACAATCCGAAGAGGAACTGATGTCTCCAGCATCAAGGGAACAGTTCCAGACCAAACAGGAAGCAGATGAAAGCCTCCAGAGAGCTTGGATGGTGGCATGGAGCAACTCACCACCTCTCAGCTCTTCTAATCGATCCAGGTTTGTTGTAGAAAGAGGACTTTTATACAAGAAAACTCTTTCTGGTGGACACCAGGAAGACTGGCATCCTCAGAGACAGTTGGTAGTTCCAAGTAAGTACCGAGTAAACCTATTAAGCTTAGCCCACAATAATCCTAGTGGCCATGCTGGGGTGAACAGAACCAAAGACCATTTGGGAAAGTGCAGGACTCTGCACTTGTCCTTGTTGAACCTCATCAGATTACTTTTGGCCCAATCCTCCAATTTGTCTAGGTCCCTGTGTATCCTATCCCTACCCTCCAGCTTATCTACCTCTCCTCCCAGTTTAGTGTCATCCGCAAACTTGCTGAGGGTGCAATCCACACCATCCTCCAGATCATTAATGAAGATATTGAACAAAACCAGCCCCAGGACCGACCCTTGGGGCTCTCCGCTAGATACTGGCTGCCAACTAGACATAGAGCCATTGATCACTACCCATTGAGCCCAACAATCTAGCCAACTTTCTACCCACCTTGTAGTGCATCCATCCAGCCCATACTTCTTTAACTTGCTGACAAGAATACTGTGGGAGACTGTGTCAAAAGCTTTGCTAAAGTCAAGGAATAACACGTCCACTGCTTTCCCTTCATCCACAGAGCCAGTTATCTCATCATAGAAGGCAATTAGATTAGTCACGCATGACTTGCCCTTGATGAATCCATGCTAACTGTTCCTGATCACTTTCCTCTCCTCTAAGTGCTTCAGAATTGATTCCTTGAGGACCTGCTCCATGATTTTTCCAGGGACTGAGGTGAGGCTGACTGGCCTGTAGTTCCCGGGATCCTCCTTCTTCCCTTTTTTAAAGATTGGCACTACATTAGCCGTTTTCCAGTCTTCCGGGACTTCCCCTGATCACCATGAGTTTTCAAAGATAATGGTCAATGGCTCTGCAATCACATCCGCCAATTCCTTTAGCACTCTCAGATGCAACGCATCTGGCCCCATAGACTTGTGCTTTTCTAAATAGTCCCGAACCACTTCTTTCTTCACAGAGGGCTTTCTTCATTGAGGTTCCATTTCAGCGAGTTCCAAGTGGGGAACCCTATGCTGCCACCACCAAGCGTGTTAAACAAAGAACAGGGAAAGAGCCTACTTGGAGACGTCTTCCCCCCAAGTCCCACACCCCCTTTCCTGGGGAAGACTTGATAAGAATCCTCACCAATTTGTACAGGTGAACACAGACCCAAACCCTTGGATCTTGAAAAAGCAATCGGGTTCTTAAAAGAAGAATTTTAATTAAAGAAAAGGTAAAAGAATCACCTCCGTAAAATCAGGATGGTAAATACCTTACAGGGTAATCAGTTTCAAAACATAGAGAATCCCTCTAGGCAAAACCTTAAGTTACAAAAAGACACAAAAACAGGAATATACATTCCTTTCAGCACAGCTATTTTATCAGCCATTAAACAAAAGGAAAAGTAACGCATTTCTCGCTTGACTACTTACTAACTTAAGGAGTTATGAAGAGCATTCCCAATCTGTTCCCGGCAAAAGCATCACACAGACAGACAGACCCTTTGTTCCCCCGCCTCCAGTTTTGAAAGTATCTTGTCTCCTTATTGGTCATTTTGGTCAGGTGCCAGCGAGGTTATCTTAGCTTGTTAACCCTTTACAGGTGAAAGGGTTTTGCCTCTGGCCAGGAGGGATTTTATAGTTCTGTGTACAGAAAGGTGGTTACCCTTCCCTTTATATTTATGACATGGGCTCTTTCCCTGTTTTTTGTTTAAAACACTTGGTAGTGGAGAAGGAACCTTGACACCCTGTCTGCGAATAAAGACAAAAGACTGATTCAGTAGATAACAGGGTGGAAAAAGACACGCTGGGTCTGTTCACTGAGAAGGTACCTTGATGAGCACGGGTGCTTCATGGAAGACTGGTTTCTAGCTCCTTGGGGCTAGCAAGTGCTGCCAAAGATTGAACTTTGGGGTAAAAATGTGCTTGTCTACACTACAGAGTTTTGTCGACAAAAGTCAGCTTTCATCAACAAAACAGTGGAGTTGTACACACTACAATGCTCCTTCTGCCAACAAAACTCTTCTGCTTCACTGACAAAATAAAACCACTTCCATGAGAAGCATAGAGCTTTTTGCGGCAAAGTTATATTGACAAAGTGTCAGTGTAGACACTGAGCTTGGTTATGTCGCTGTAAGTGGCCTCCAGGACGCAATCAGCTCTGGTCAGCAGTTCAAACTTCACTGTTCTGCAGCCAGGTACACAGGTATTCGTCCCTCCCCATTTAAAGGCCTGGGAATTTTTGAAATTCCACTTCCTGTTTGCTCAGCATGGACAGCTCACATTGCATCTTCTTAGCTGACCATAGAGGCTCCATGCAGCAAATACTCTCCTTTTTGGAGCACACCTAAGTTGTTGGATCTGCTGGTACTGTGGGGAGAGGAGGCTGTGCAATCCCAGCTCTGCTTCAGCTATAGGAACTTTGATACCTACAGTCAAATTTCTTGTGGCATGTTGGATAAGGGTTACAAATGGGAGACACATCAGTGCTGTGTGACGATAAAGGGGCTGTGGCAGGCGTACCAGAAGGCAAGGGAGTCAAACTGTCACTCTGGTGCTGTGCCGAAGTCCTGCTGCTTCTATAAGGAGTTGAACGCTATCCTTGGTGGCAACCCCATCTCTACTGCCAGGAGACCTGGGGATAGTTTGGGGATGGGGAGGAGCTAGAGGCAGTGGACAGTGGATTCAATCCTGAGAACAAAGTCGTGGAAGAGGAGGTCAAGTTGGAGGACAAGATGGGAGAGGCGACTGGGTCGTCCAGTACTGTGGCAAGCCAGGACCTCTTCTTGACCCAGGAGGGTTCGAGCCAGTCCCAACACTCCATCTCTGGTGCACATGATGCAGGAAAGGGGAACTCTGGTAAGTTATCTTTTTGAGTTAATGCTGCTCAGTTATATGAGGTAGAGCTGTCCTTTGCTTTGTTATACACTAGAAGTGGGTTAAGGGATAGAAATGTACAAGTGTGGAAGTAACAAAGGGATAAAGGGGATTTGGATGCAGACATCTTAGTTTTCTTAAAAATAGAGTAAGAGTCAGGTTAACTCTAACTCTAATAAAGCGAGACTTTAAGGCAGGGCCTGGGTGAGTGAGAAGCGAGTGGGAAAATGGTAAGAGATGCCGTGTTGACCTTGTGTTAGATAAGAATGGAATGCAGACTGTAGCAGGAACTGCTGAGAAAAAGTAAGATATCAGGAAGGAATATGTATAAACAAGATGGAGAAGTTTATCATTATTATATGTAACAAAAGGTATAAATGCTTGCCTTGTTTATCTTGCAGAGACCTGCCTAGGAAGGGGGAATCCCTGTCCGTGCGCACCCTCCCCCTTGCAACTGCTTGAGAATAAATTGTCTCTGACTTGTTGGAAACAACCTAAAAGTGAACACTGTGTTTTTCTTCCACAATTTGGTGCTGTGACTCGGATGGCAACGCCCGGCTGAGACAGCGTCAACTACTGCAGACCGTTCCCCTTCAAACCCCATGGCGCCACAATAGAGGTAAGAGACCTTTTGAAATCTCTATTGGGGGTTTCGGAGGAGGACTGCCCTTGGGGCCGCCTGTCACTTTGAGGCTTACGCCATGCAAACTTATTGATTAAGCAACAAGATCAGATGCAAAGCGATACTGAGGAACTGTTGCCACCCTCAATAAGGTTAGTTTGAAGTGGTACTGTGGATTTAGTTTTGCCACCCTCAATAAGGTTAGTTATATGCAGTACTGAGGAGTAGTCTTGCCGCCCTCAATAAGGTTAATGCATAGGTGCTGAGTGGTTTTGGCCACCTCAAATAAGGGAAAGGTTGTATTAAGTCCAGACATAAAGAACTAAGGTTATTGTTAAATGAGATGCATCAGGATATGGGGAATGAATGTGTGTGTATGAATGAATGAAGGGGGGTATGAACTGCTGATCAAGTCCAGGACTTAAGCTGACTCCAGCCGCCCCAGGGCTACCCCATGTGGGAGTTCTGAAAGCAATGTGGGGGGGTCAGCTGAACCTTGTGACCCAGTGGAGATTCTTTCCTTACTAATGAGCTGCTGACCAGGTCCAGACTTAAGCCACTAGTCGGTGGAAACCGTGACCCAGTGGACCCTTTCTTGGGGTGTGTGAGTGAAAATCTTCCCTAATTTATGAGCCGCTGAAAGGACAGGGGTCCCATATGAGCTGTTGAGTGGACAGGATACTCCCCTGTGTGACTGCAAAATGGGTGGGGGACAGTCTAAGAATTCCTCCGCACCACTGAAGGGTGCTCCTGTGTACTACATGTATGTGCATTATGGTCCTAGGACCTGCAGGTATTTAGAAAATAGAAGTTTTTACATGCGTGATAACCCATCTAAACAATTCCCACTAGAAGGTACCTTCGATCTAGATAAAATCATATATCTCAGAGGAACCCTTAAATCTCCCAAAATCCCTGATATACAGTGGGAACAAGTTGTTTATTGGTGGGAGGAAGCTACAAAGAGACTCTATGAGTCTCGAGTGTGGAGTCTGAAGGACTCCCAGGAAAAATTAAAAACTCAATTACAGGATTTGAAAACTAAATGTAAAGAATCCGGATGCCTCCCTGCCCGAGCTACTCCCTCAGCTCCTTTATATCCCCAATTAGTCAAGACTGAGAGTGAGGATGAAGCCGTTGAGGACATTGTGGATCTTTTCAGCAGTGCTCCACGGCAGCAGCCATTGCCTCCTCCCTCCCCTCCACAAGTTGCGCCTTCTAATGATCTCCATGAGGCAGCACAAACCTCACTGCCACATGTATCGACTACACAAATTGTTCTTTCTCCTGGAGGGGGCCTTCCTCTTCGCCGACCTATCAGCAGCCAAGGATTTGTTCCGATCCCTCTAGCAGCTCACCTGACTCTGATTTTTCTAGCCCATTTTCCCACCACACTAGGAGCCAGATATTAGTGTTTCAGGTTCCCTTAAGACAATTGCCGGGTGATGGAAATAATTTGGTTACAGTTCATGCCCCTGGGACGCCAGGGGACCTTAGAAATTTAGTAAAGGAATTTCCTAATGTTAGAGAGGAGCCAGAAAAGTTTAGAGAGGAGCTCCGGACAGTGATTCAGTGTTACAATCCATCATGGGCAGATGTTAACCAACTCTTGCGAGTAGTTCTGCCAGCCAGGGTTCAACAACGACTAGTTGCTCAGGCCCAATGGCCCGGTGCTGACCCCAGAATTGGAGATGCCCTGACTGAGGCTAGGAATCTCCTCTTGAATGCCATTCCGGAGGTCTGCCGTAGGAAAACGGATTGGACAAAGATCAATAACTGTAAACAGAACAAAGGCGAATCCCCCGCCGATTATCTAGATAGACTAACTAACGTATTTGAACAACATTCGGGAATTGCCCAGCCTGATACCAATGCCAGAGAGGCAGTGGGGGCTGCCTTTGTTCAAGGACTCTTACCAAGGATTCAGCAGCAGTTAAGGGTTATCTGCATTGGTTGGCAAACTAAACTTCTTTCTGAATTGGTGACAGTTGCTAACCATTGTTCAGCTTGCATAGAGCAGAAAAAATAAAGTTCTGAAACAAAACTCTTGGCCTTGCAGTTGCAAATTTATCAGTATAGAGGCCATGGGGTAATGAGGGGCAGACAAGGACGAGTTCGGGGGAGAGGTCCCTCATATCCTGCCCCAGCAAGGAACACTGCATGCCACTTTTGTGGCCAGGAGGGACACTGGAGAAATCATAGAATCATAGAATATCAGGGTTGGAAGGGACCCCAGAAGGTCATCTAGTCCAACCCCCTGCTCGAAGCAGGACCAATTCCCAGTTAAATCATCCCAGCCAGGGCTTTGTCAAGCCTGACCTTAAAAACCTCTAAGGAAGGAGATTCTACCACCTCCCTAGGTAACGCATTCCAGTGTTTCACCACCCTCTTAGTGAAAAAGTTTATCCTAATATCCAATCTAAACCTCCCCCACTGCAACTTGAGACCATTACTCCTCGTTCAGTCATCTGCTACCATTGAGAACAGTCTAGAGCCATCCTCTTTGGAACCCCCTTTCAGGTAGTTGAAAGCAGCTATCAAATCCCCCCTCATTCTTTTCTTCTGCAGGCTAAACAATCCCAGCTCCCTCAGCCTCTCCTCATAACTCATGTGTTCCAGTCCCCTAATCATTTTTGCTGCCCTTCGCTGGACTCTCTCCAATTTATCCACATCCTTCTTGAAGTGTGGGGCCCAAAACTGGACACAGTACTCCAGATGAGGCCTCACCAATGTCGAATAGAGGGGAACGATCACGTCCCTCGATCTGCTCGCTATGCCCCTACTTATACATCCCAAAATGCCATTGGCCTTCTTGGCAACAAGGGCACACTGCTGACTCATATCCAGCTTCTCGTCCACTGTCACCCCTAGGTCCTTTTCCGCAGAACTGCTGCCTAGCCATTCGGTCCCTAGTCTGTAGTGGTGCATGGGATTCTTCCATCCTAAGTGCAGGACCCTGCATTTATCCTTATTGAACCTCATCAGATTTCTTTTGGCCCAATCCTCCAATTTGTCTAGGTCCTTCTGTATCCTATCCCTCCCCTCCAGCATATCTACCACTCCTCCCAGTTTAGTATCATCCGCAAATTTGCTGAGAGTGCAATCCACACCATCCTCCAGATCATTTATGAAGATATTGAACAAAACCGGCCCCAGGACTGACCCTTGGGGCACTCCACTTGATACCGGCTGCCAACTAGACACGGAGCCATTGATCACTACCCATTGAGCCCGACAATCTAGCCAGCTTTCTACCCACCTTATAGTGCATTCATCCAGCCCATACTTCCTTAACTTGCTGACAAGAATACTGTGGGAGACCGTGTCAAAAGCTTTGCTAAAGTCAAGAAACAATACATCCACTGCTTTCCCTTCATCCACAGAACCAGTAATCTCATCATAAAAGGCGATTAGATTAGTCAGGCATGACCTTCCCTTGGTGAATCCATGCTGGCTGTTCCTGATCACTTTCCTCTCATGCAAGTGCTTCAGGATTGATTCTTTGAGGACCTGCTCCATGATTTTTCCAGGGACTGAGGTGAGGCTGACTGGCCTGTAGTTCCCAGGAATGCCTGAACCGACAGCCTCAAAATCCTCCACCCCCTTTCCCAAACCCTGAAGCACCTGTTTTTTCCCCACAAACCAACTCTTATTAGGACAGCTTGAGGGAACGTAACTGCATCATGAATCCTTTAATTCCTACTAATCAAGAAGGCCCATATGTAAATTGTGAAATTGCAGGCCAATCTGTTGCTCGTCTTGTGGACACTGGAGCTAGCAGATCGGCCTTAAGATCTTTAGAGTTTCCCTCTGTTCCCTTGTCATCCTTGTCTATTAATGCCATTGGTATTTCAAACCAATCTGTTCCACATCCTGTCACAAAACCCCTTTCTGTTGCCCTGGGACCCCTTTCTGATCAACATGCCTTTTTACTCAGCCCATCCTCTCCTGTTAATTTGTTGGGATGGGATCTTTTGTGTAAATTAGGCTGTACTATCTATTGTACACCAGATGGCGTATTCTTACAAGTTCCTGATGAGAATACCAATCTGGTGCCGGCTACACTGCACACAACAGTGCCAGCCAGACCACATGCAGCTCTCAGCCCTGATCTTGTTCACTTGTTGTCACAAGTGTCCTCTTATTTTTGGTCTTGGCATGCAAATGAAGTGGGGCAGATTCGAACAGCCGAACCAGTTAAGATTTTTGTTGATCCTTCTCAATCACTTCCACGGGTACCACAATATCTACTGCACCCTGAAACAGAGGAGGGAATAGCTCCAGTAATGGATTCCTTGTTACAGCAGGGTATTATTGTTCCTACTACTAGTTCTTGTAATACACCTATTTTCCCCATAAAGAAACCAGGAAAAAACACCTGTTTGTTCAAGATCTACGCGGGGTTAATGCTGCTGTCTTGCCATTCTTTCCAGTGGTTCCTAACCAAACTACTATTCTTTCTTGCATTCCCCCTACAGCCACTCACTTTACTGTTGTGGACCTTTGTTCAGCTTTCTTTTCCATTCTCATTCATCCTGATAGCCAATATTTGTTTGCCTTTACCTATAAAGGGCTCCAGTACACCTGGACTCACTTACCCCAAGGGTATACCGAATCTCCATCCCTGTTTTCCCAGATCCTGAAGAAGGATCTGGACAATGTGGTCTTTCCAGGAAAATCTGTACTCATACAATATGTGGATGATCTTTTGTTGGCATCCCCTTTCTTTGAATCCTGTAAAACTGATTCTTTAGTTCTTCTGACAGCTCTTGCTGCCAAGGGTCACAAGGCATCTCAGGAAAAACTCCAGTTGTGCCAACCCAGAGTTCATTACCTTGGTCATGATATTTTGCATTTTACACCCTGATCACCTTTGGCATTCCCTGGACGGCTGCCTGGTTGCACCTGAGGTGCTCTTGCCCTATTTTGCTCGCATGTACCATGGAGCAGCGCACGTAAGCAAAGGGGGGATGGTTGCTGCAGTTAAACGGGACTGGCGTGGGCTGGGTTTTTCTTCTATTGCACACCACTACTGTAAACAATGTATGATTTGCCAGCAGCACAATGTTGGTAAAGCTGTTAAAGTTAGGCAGGCAGCACATCCCCCTCCATGGGGACCTTTTGTAAATATTCAGATTGATTTTATTCAAATGCCTAAATGTTGTAATTATGAGTATGTGTTAGTTTTAGTTGATGTTTTTTCAAGTTGAGTTGAGGCCTTCCCTTGCAGAAGGGCAGATGCCAAGACTGTTGTGAAACTTTTGCTTAAGGATTTTGTACCATGATTTGGCATACCTGTGAGTATTAACAGTGATCGTGGAACTCATTTCACTGGACAGATTGTAAAAGAGTTATGTGCAGCTTTGTAGATCCAACACAATCTCCATTGCCCCCACCACCCGCAGTCTGCCGGGACAGTGGAACGTCAAAATGGGATTTTGAAAAATAAACTAGCCAAGATCTGTGCTGAGATGAACTTAAAGTGGCCAGATGCCCTCCCATTAGCATTGATGAATATGAGGGCCACTCTCAATCGAAAGACTGGACTCAGTCCTCATGAGATTCTGACAGGATGCCCGATGCGGCTTTCAGCAGCACCTCCGCTGACCCTCGCCCAGATGGACATTCATTTAATGGATGACACAATGCTTAATTATTGTCAGGCACTAATGAAATGTGTTAGGTCTCTTTATACACAGGTGAAAGAAGCACTACCCAAGGATCCTGAGCAACCCTACCACTCGCTGGAACCAGGAGATTGGGTCTACATAAAGGTCTATCAGTGAAAGACCGCCCTGACCCCACACTGGAAAGGCCCTTACCAAGTCCTGTTAACTACCAACACCGCTGTTGGACTGATTGCCTGGGCCCACACTTCTCACTGCAAAAGGGCCCCTCCACCTTGAGATGACTCTCTGTCTGATGATTAGTCTATTTCTCCTTCTGGTGCTGCTGTTCCTTTTGGACAGCAGGAGAAAAGGACAAGGTGAAGTGCTAGTAACCTCTCCCTTGTCCACTGACAGAACTACCATGCATTTGGATTTTGCTAGAAGAACCAAATCATTTCAGGGTGATGGGCTAGTAACCTCCAGCCTGCATAATGCTAAACCACGACTGTTCCAAGAGAGAAGAAGGAACACTCGCTCTGCTGAAACCACCACGGTCCAGGAATTCCTGACGACAAAGGACATTAAAAATTGGCCCTGGTGGAGGAAATGGAGTATTGTATATTGGCAGAGAGGGAACTGCCGGGACCATTCTTGGGAATGTGGAGTTGAGTGGTGGTTTGGATTTCTTTCAGGGTCTGGGCTTTGTGCTTACGGACAAGTACCATCAGAATGTACTGCACTCCCTAATTGGCTTCCCGATGACGAATACCAAAGACGCCTTGCTGCCATGAATATTACCCTGACCATCTCCTCCACCTTTGCCACCACCCCTGTAATTTACCCAAATACAGACAATACTGTATATTCTAATGAAACCCAATGGCCAAGACCTTCATATCTTAGTGATTTACTGAAATTTTGTTCAGAAACTTATTTTTTAAAGTTCAGAATATGTCATATGAGCGAACAATTGAGTGGAAAACAAATGGGTCGGTGGAAATAGAAATATATATCACTACAAATGAGCCCCAAGAATCGGAAATTAAGATTAATGGGTTCTATAGTGAGGTAGATATGATGGCCATTCCTGGAGTCTGCAGTATGTTAGATGAAAGAGGCCCTTATTGTTATTTGGTCACCCAATTAGTGAATAATCAAACATATACCCGAAGAGTCTGTTCTGCCACTGGAAATTTTACCTGCATTGAAATAATCCCAGTAACTGATAATTTAACCTGCACCATATTGCAATATACCCCTTCCTATGCTATTAATGCTAATGTCTCTCGGAAATATATGAAAGTGTTTAGCCAACAGATGTGGTATGGTACTTCACTAAAGAGAGATGTGTTAGGATATCAATGGACTTTGATTAATACTACACTAGAGACTATAAAATTCACGCTGCCCTTATCCAGTTTTCAGGTCACCTCTACATATCCTAATGGCTCGAAAGGGGCTGCCATTAGGTTAGCACAGCAAAGGGCCTGGGTTTCCTCTAGAAAGAAGAGGGACTTGGCGGGACACCTATAGGATGGTGCCAATAGTGCAGCTGCAATTTTGGAATATTTATAAAGGCCAACAACATGAAGAGAAATTAGGACAGTTGGAAAAAGCCACAAGTCTTATTACTGGAGCACAGTTAACCCAGGTACAGGCTGGAGTTGGTGAATTACAAGTTATCTCCGCCCTTAGTTCAATGACCCAGAAACTTCTGATGACGATGGTACTAAATATCACTGAGGCTGGGAAGGCATTGCAGTGGGATCTGGCTCGTTCAGAAATTCAGGATTTCCTGAATGACCAGCTCATGGCCATTCGGAGTGATCTGGAGCATCAGGCTTGGCCCACTGCCCTTACAGATACTTCAGGAGTATCATCTGATCTGTGGCCATGGAGACGTACTTGGAGATTTTCTGAGTGGAAGTGCAGACATTCGCAGTGCTCCTTCCAAGCATACAGACTGATTGAAGGGATGTGGGCCCCCACATACCGAATCCTGCCGGGTTTGTGGGGACGATGCATGTGGGATTGGATAATTCACTGAGACATTTGGGAAATTAAACTACCTGATATGCCTAACCGATTTATAGTCAGTGCTCCTGGAATAACACCCAACATTTGGATAGGGATAGGGAGTCAATGGACACTCTGGCCTTTAGAACCCGCACAGCTTCAGTGTGTATGAAAACTGAAGCCAGGGGAAGTTGTCACTGTTCATGACAACGTTTGTTGGGAGGGTATGGGACAAGGAACTACCCTGACAGAGTAATGACAGTTATGTGTATATTAAGGCCACCACTTTGCAAGACATACATTTTAATCTCACCACTGCTGCAGGCAATCATATTATTTATTGGCCTGCGGATAGAATCCTACAATCAGCCCTTAGGTTTCAGATACCCTTTAATTGGACTGCCTTAGTACCTGACCAGTTCCAAAATTTGCTTTCACTCCTACCAGAGGTCCGGCAAATCTCTGAATTACAAGGTCAAATTCATATGCTTCAAAATATATATCAAATTGAAAAATATGCCTTCCATACTGCCTATAGAGTGTCTACATTATATACTAATTATGATGCATTGTGCTATGTAACTAGGCCTATAAAACAACCCCATCATATTATTACAATGGGAATGTTAATGCTTTCATTGCTGTTGTTCAATTCAGGATTATGTTATTGTTGTTGTAAAGGACGTAATAATAATAATAACACCTTCCATGTTCATACTAACCAGGCATTGTCATTGCATCCAACCAAAGCCCATGAGGCTGAACCATTTGATCTAGAATCAGAAATACAAGGTTTGATGAAATGGAGGTTTAAGACTGATAGTTGTGCTAGAAGCACAAAAAGGGGGAGTGTGGAAGTAAAAAAAGGATAAAAGGGATTTGGACACAGACATCTTAGTTTTCTTAGGAATAGAGTAAGAGTCAGGCTAACTCTAACTCTAATAATGTGAGACTTTAAGGCAGGGCCTTGGCGAGTGGGAAGCGAGCGGAAAAACTGTAAGAGATGCTGTTTTGACCTTGTGATAGATAAGAATGGAATGCAGACTGTAGCAGGAACTGCTGAGAAAAAGTAAGATATCAGGAATAAATATGTATAAACAAGACGCAGCAGTTGATCATTATTGTATGTAACAAAAGGCATAAATGCTTGCCCTAATTGTTTATCATGCGGAGACCTGCCTAGGAAGGGGGAATCCCTGTCTGTGCGCACTCTCCCCCTTGGAACTGCTTGAGAATAAATTGTCTCTGACTTGTTGCAAACAACCTAAGAGTGAAGACTGTGTTTTTCTTCCACACAAGATTAGCTGTGTTTGTGTGTGCTGGACATTCCCCCTGTGCAGCTACACAATGGGATGGAACAGTGTGCTAATGCACACTGAGAGTTCACTGGAATCCTCCAGAGAGATCTCTAGGAAACTTTCCTGGAGATACTCATCAATCCTCTGCCAAAAGTTCCTTGGCAGAGCTGCTTTGTTCCTTCCTCCATTGTAGGAAACGTAGGATTGCCGGCATCAATCAGCAATCACTTGTGCAGGGACCAAAGTGGCACACAGTGAGCAGCACAAGGACCTGGTCTGAAGCTGCATGCATACAGGATATGCACCCTTGAATCCTTGCTTACCCTCAGGAGTAAGATATTGGCTTCAATGACATGTGCAAAATGGTAGCAGAATTTACAATATTGCCCCTCGTTGCCTGCAGTGATCCCTTAAAAAACCACCTAGACCAGCAGTCCCCAAACTTTTTCACTTGCACCCCCCTCTTACCTGGTCTGAGCCCTGCCCAGGAGCTGGGGTGGGAGGCGAGTGGGTGAATGGGGCAGGACAGGGGAGGGGGAGCTGCACTCTGGGGGTGGAGAGGTGAGGGGGCAGGACAGGGGAGTGGGAGCCACACATGGGGCAGGACAGGGGAGCTGCCGGTACCTCTCTTGCTAGAGCCATCTCTGAATGCTCCTCCAGGCTCCAGCAGCAGCTGCTGCTCTTCCCACCCCCCGAGTGGCAGAAGCCAGTTACTGCAGGTAACCAGACTTTTAGTATCTGGAAAGCTGGGACTGGGGCTGAAGCAGAACTATGGGCAGAGTGGCGCTCTCTCCCTGTCTCCTGGGGGGGCTGGCCCAGGCCCACCACACCCCGCGGATGTTCCTCTGCACCCCCCTATAGAGGCGCGCCCAACAGTGTGTGGACCACTGACCTAGACCCTTTGCCCCATCTTGAATGCCCCTTTCCTGGGTGAACTCACCATGTTTAGGGCATTCACTGAGCTGTGTGCTTGCCAGGGACACTGAGAAACTAATTCAAATTTGAAAAGAGGTATACATTTCACTGTAATGATTTGATGCTTTATGTGCATTAACAATCATGCTTCTGTTTATTGTTTCTTATGCTTCTGAAGATGTGGTCTTCTGGGGAACCCCCTACACACAAGTGCAGCGCCTCCACCAGATAAGGAAGGGAGCAAGGAGGACATATTTCAAGAGGTGCTCCAATCCTCAGATGCCAAAAAACAAGAACGCAGGGTGTGGAGAGAGACTGTAAACGAAAATTAGAAAGCCAAAGGCAGAACAGTAAGGAAAGCCAGGAGAAAATTTTATCCAGGAGCAGATGATAAAAGTGATGGAAGAGCAAATAGAGGTGTTGAAATCCCTAATCACACTGTAAGCAGAATACATCCGTGCTCAGCCCCCCTGCAGCTGAAACAGAACTGCTTGCCATGCCCTCCCTAAACTCCTCCCACCCATTCCTTGCATCTTCCTGGCAGTCTCAGTACCCCATTCACTCCACCCCTTCAGACAGCTTCCAAAATGATACCTGGAGTTACACACAGCTATGGGAGCCTACATCAGGACACTGTCCTTCACTGTTATCTGACTTTCCACCAAGCGTTTTCTGTATGTTGTTAATTGTTTTTTAATAAAAACATACTCGCTGAAAAATAATCAATCTTTATTTGTCTCCTATATATGGAGCTTGCTGCTGAAATTAATACACAGTGGCAACTGGAACATTTGCAGATTACAAATCATGGTCAGGAATCATCAAAATTTTCATGAAAGGCAGCAAGTTAACAAAGCATGGCAGAGTGCTGTATACAAAGACTTACATTACTTGTACTCATTGTCAAAATGGTGCCTCAAAGCCTCCTTGATTCAAATAGCCTCCCGTTGTGCCCCTTTAATAGCCGTGGTATCTAGCTGCTCAAAATTAGCTGCCAGGCAATGCGCCTCCATGCTCCACCCTGGGGGAAACTTTTTACCCTTAGTTTCACAATAGAATCATAGAATCATAGAATATCAGGGTTGGAAGGGACCCCAGAAGGTCATCTAGTCCAACCCCCTGCTCGAAGCAGGACCAATTCCCAGTTAAATCATCCCAGCCAGGATGATTTATTATGACAATATTATGGAGCTCATAGCAGACGGCTATGACCATGGGAATATTTTCCTCATTTAGGTCTAACCTGCCTAAAAGGCAGCACCAGCATGCTTTTAATCTGCCAAAGACACATTCTAGGATCATTCTGCACCTGTTCAGCCTATTGTTGAAGCACTCCTTGCTGCTGTCCAGGTTTTCCACGTAAGGCTTCATGAGCCATGGGAGTAAGAGGTACGCTGGGTCACCCAGGATCACTATGGGCATTTTAACATCCCCCATTGGAATCTTCTGGACTGGAAAGAAAGTCCCTGCTTGCAGCTTTCTGTACAGGCCAGTGTTCCTGAAGATGTGTGCGTCATGCACCTTTCCCTGACCACCCTGCGTTCATGTCAATGAAATGACCATGGGGATCCACACGTGCCTGCAATACCATAGATAAGTACCCCTTTCTATAGATGTACTCTGTTCCAAGATGGTCCGTGGCCAAATTTGGGATATGCTAGGCAATTATCACCCTACCGCAGTTAGGGATTCCCATTGTTGTAAAGTCATCCAGTATTTTACGCACATTGCCAAGAGTCACAGTCCTTCATAGCAGAATAAGATTAATGGTCCTGCACATGTGCATGAATGCAACCTCAACGTTGGACTTCCAGGCTCCAAATCAATATGTGACTGACTGGTAGCAGTCTGGAGTTGCCAGCTTCCACACAGCTATCACCACGCACTTCTCCACCGAGAGGGCTGCTCTCATTTTGGTGTCCTTGCACCACAGTGGTGGGGCAAGTTCCACAAACAGTTCCAGGA
This sequence comes from Lepidochelys kempii, assembly GCF_965140285.1. NCBI lineage: Eukaryota > Metazoa > Chordata > Testudines > Cheloniidae > Lepidochelys > Lepidochelys kempii. The sequence goes on along the minus strand of NC_136382.1, from coordinate 186,206,455 downwards.
AGCCTTTCCACATCTGAAAGTTCTGCAGTTACTGCTTGTCATCCCAGACCTGTATAATAATGTGATCCCACTACTCAGTGCTTGTTTCCTGAACCCAAAAATGATGGTCCTCCATGTGCAGCTGCTCTGTGAATCATAGAATTACAGAATCATAGAATATAAGGGTTGGAAGAGACCTCAGGAGGTCATCTAGTCCAATCCCCTGCTCAAAACAGGACCAACACCAACTAAACCATCCCAGCCAGGGCTTTGTCAACCCGGGCCTTAAAAACCTCTAATGAAGGAGATTCCACCACCTCCCTAGGTAACCCATTCCACTGCTTCACCACCCTCCTAGTGAAATAGTGTTTCCTAATATCCAACCTAGACCTCTCCCACTGAAACTTGAGACTATTGCTTCTTGTTCTGTCATCTGCCGCCATTGACAACAGCCTAGCTCCATCCTCTTTGGAACCACCCTTCAGGTAATTGAAGGCTGCTGTCAAATCTTCTCTTCTGCAGATTAAATAACCCCAGTTCCTTCAGCCTCTCCTCGTAAGTTATGTGCCCCAGCCCCCTAATAATTTCTGTTGCCCACTGCTGGACTCTCTCCATTTGTCCACATCCCTTCTGTAGTGGGGGGACCAAAACTGGACGCAATACTTCAGGTGTGGCCTCACCAGTGCCAAACAGAGGGGAATAATCACTTCCCTCAATCTGCTGGCAATGCTCCTACTAATACAGTCCAATATGGTGTTGGCCTTCTTGGCAACAAGCACACACTGCTGACTTATATCCAGCTTCTTGTCCACTGTAATCCCCAGATTCTTTTCTGCAGAACTACTGCTTAGCCAGTCGGTCCCCAGCCTGTAACGGTGCATGAGTTTCTTCCTTCCTAAGTGCAGGACTCTGCACTTGTCCTTGTTGAACCTCATCAGATTTCTTTTGGCCCAATTCTCCAATTTGTCTAGGTCACTCTGGACCCTATCCCTACCCTCCAGCGTATCTACTTCTCCCCCAGCTTAGTGTCATCTGTGAAGTTGCTGAGGGCGCACTTCATCCCATCATCCAGATCATTAATAAAGATGTTGAACAAAATAGGCCACAGGACCGACCCCTGGGGCATGCCACTTGATACCAGCTGCCAACTAGACATCGAACTGTTGATCACTACCCATTGAGCCTGACAATCTAGCCATCTTTCTATCCACCTAATAGTCCATTCATCCAATCCATACTTCTTTAACTTGCTGGCAAGAATACTCTGGGAGACAGTATCAAAAGCTTTGCTAAAGTCAAGATATATCACATCCACTGCTTTCCCCATATCCACAGAGCCAGTTATCTCATCATAGAAGGCAATCAGGTTGGTAGGCATGACTTGCCCTTGGTGAACCCATGTTGAATGTTCCTGATCACCTTCCTCTCCTCCAAGTGCTTCAAAATGGCCAAACTAATCTGGTGGTGTTTCTTTCCATGGCACACAGCAGGTCAGGCATCTTGGATTCCTGTTCAGATTGGGTGCTCATGATATACTGTATGAGCAGCCGCAATATGTTTATAACAGTGACCACAACAGTAGAGAGCAGTGTAGGATCCATCCTTTCAGACAGAGATGGTGGGCACACAGTAAACAGGGGCCAATGAAAAATGTCATGAAATGCAGTTGGAAGCCCATGGAATGATGGGAAGGAAAAACTGCATCATGGGATGTTGAGCCCACACCCATGATGCACTGCAATCCATTCCACCCTCCCACAACTCCTAGTTGCAGAAGGTAGCGAGTAGCACAGTTGGATAGCCACCCAGAGTGCACTGCTCTCTCTGTTGATGCTAAAGCACCAACTGTGAATGTGCTCTGCTGACAGAAGGAGCATTAGGTGAACATGCACAAATTATGTAATTATACTGGTTTTTGATCATAAGCGTAACTTGCATCGACAAAACTCTGTGGTGTAGACAAAGCCTTAAATAGGAAAAGTAATTATTGACAAGTGTAGGCCCTAGTTCACATTTTATGATTTTGTTTTGTATGTAACCATTTGTTTCCATCATTCACACTTGTTTTTATTTGAATCTCTAGTCTTACTTAAATAAATTTCCTTTTGTTTTACTATAATTGAGCCCAAGTGCTGTGTGATACAGAAGTGGTGGGCTGACGTAAAACTGGGGTACACTGTTTCTTTGGAAACAGAGGACCTGGCATTTCTGTGAGCATCCAGTGATCAGAGAGTGCTTGAGTGGCTGACAGACTGGTTGGGCGGACAAGGAGGACTCACTGCACTGGGTGCCCCGAGAAGTGTCATACATGTATCATATCCCACAACTTGATGTACAGGTATTGTAAAACAAGTTGTTATTGTTTGTATCACCATAGTGCCAAGGAGCCCTCGTCATTGACTATGACCCCATTGTTCTAGATGCAGTACAACGAGAGAACAAAAAGATGGTCCCTGCTCCAAAGAGCTTAACTAGTTAAGAGTGACATTATCTTGGCCCATGTTCTAATAAAAATGCATAGAGCCTGACCCACAGTACAGTCTGATGAAGAGAAATTAAAATATAAAAGCTGCATATCACTTCTATTCCTCTGTTGACTACACCCTCCCTTCCAAACTGCAAAGTGGGATTTTGGTGTAAGTACAACATTCCACTTCTTCACTAGAATCATACCTATTGTGACAGGGTCGGGCCAGATGGCTACAGGAGAGTAATTTTTTTTTTTTGAAGCAGAAAAGAATTTTATTTGTGTAACACTTACAAAGAATCACCAAAGAGGATAAAGCAAAACTATGCAACAAAACAAAAGCAAACAGAAGGTATGACACAGCAGCTTTCAGGAGGGAGAAGTGTTCAGGCTAGCCTGGGCCCAGAGCGGGGGGGCTTCCTTGACATTCGTGGTCTTCCACCCTCCTGAGTTACCTGGTGGCCTAGAGCGGGGGGATTTCCTTGACACTCGTGGTCTTCCACCCCCTTGAGTTACCTAGTGCTATGCCCAGTGTCACCGATTATTCCTCTCCTGAGAGTGCCCAAGAAGATGGGCACGGCTGTGGGGTGGGCGGTTTGGGGGTGGGGCAGGGTGTACACCCACATGTTATAGAACCCCTCCTAGGTGACAGTGATGATGGTATCCACAGCGGCAACGGCTGGGGCTGGGGTCTCTCGCTCTTCCCCTCAATCAAAGGGTCAGACGGAGGGAACCGGACGGGGTCACCAAGCAGAGAACCTTGGACAGCGCCCACCGCTCCTCGAAGGCGTCAAGGGAGTCGGTGGACGCCGCCCAGAGGAACTCCACCCGGATACGTAATTGTACTGAGGATCGGAAAACGGCCCTACAATCGCAGGACGCTTCATTAGCCAACCTCCCCTCTCTGGTTTTATAAATGGCTGTTTTAGCTAGGGCTAGGAGGAGGTTAACCAGGAGATCTCGCGATTTTGTGGGGCCATGGATGGGCAGTGTGTAGATAAAAAGGTGAGGGGAAAAGTGGAGCCAAAAGCGTAATAAAATATTCGTGAGGAGCCGGAAAAGGGGCTGCAATCTGGCACACTCTAAATATACGTGCACCAGGGTTTCCCTCACATTGCAAAAAGGGCAAGTATCCGGGATGGGGGTGAAACGCGTCAAAAACACGCCCGTGCTCACAGCTCTGTGAAGGAGCCACCAACTAATGTCCCCGACGGGCCTCAGGACCAAGGTGGAATACAGGCTGCCCCACCGAGGTTGCTCACCCTCCAAAGGTGGCAGGAGGTCTCGCACTTTGTATCAGGGCGGGACACCAGGGTGTGGGCGGAAAGGGCGTGAAGTGTGAGTGTGTATAAATATTTCCGTGGCGCGATTTGGAAGCTGACCGGCTGCAATTCATGCAGCTGGCTCGCAGTGAAAGGGTGAGGGGTTTGTTGGGATCTACGGGGTAGGGGCCCAATTGAAAGGTCCGGCGGGCCTGGGGTAGAGCGTGGGCGGGGTGCGCCCTCGTGCAGGGCTCGGTTGAGATAAGCCTGAGCAGCAGGCGTCAAGGAGGCCTTCACCTCCTGAAGTATGCGCCGGGGGGTACGAGGTCTGGAGAGCCCCATGCACCGAGCGAGCATCAGGGGATCCAGCCAGTCTCCCTGGTCGTAGTCCAAGAGGTCTCTGACTCTCGTGACTTCCGCCAGGACCAAACTCTGGCGCACCGAGCGGGACTCCGCCACCTGCACATGGAGCTGGGGGGTTGTGTAGCAGGGGCTCCGTGAGGAGATCTGCTCCCACGGTGGCCTCCACAGACCTGGTCGTTGAGAACAGTTTCCAGGTCTGGAGGAGGTCCTGGTAGAAGATCGGCAGCCCGGAGAGGTCTCGCGGAAAACCTCTCAGACAGAGATAAAAGAGCTGCCGATCATATTGGAGCCCTTGGAAGCGGCGCAGGAAGGCGTGTGCCAATATGCTCCACGTCGAACTACCTGCACTATAAAGGAGCCTCTGCAGGGCCTGGAGGCGGAAGACACGGACCTGAGTGTGCAGACACTTCAGGCCCTTCCCTCCTTCCTTCAGGGGTAGATGAAGAACCCCAACAGGGGCCCAGTGCATTCCTGACCAAAAGAACTCTAGAATCGTTGTGCGGAGGTTGGTCAGGAAACCCGGGGCCGGAACCAGGGTGTTGAGCCGTTACCAGAGCGTGGACAGGACTAGTTGGTTAAGCACCAGTGCTCTCCCTTGGAGGGAGAGACATTGGAGTAGCCTCGTCCATTTCCGGAGCCGCTCTATCACCCCGCCCTCTAAATTTTGCCAGTTCTCCGGCGGGGAAGGGCGCGTGGCAGAAAGGTAAACGCCTAGGTAGAGCAGTGGACCCGCACTCCACCGGATGGTCTGAAGCACGGGTGGGAGGGAGCTCACCTGTCGCCAGTCCCCCATCTCCAAGCCAGAGCTCTTGACCCAGTTGACTCGGGCGGAGGAGGCTGCCGAGTAGATGGCCTGGCAAGCCTCCACCCGCACCAAGTCGCCCGGGTCCTGGACCACGAGGAGCACGTCATCGGCGTACGCCGACAGGACCGGCCGCAGCTCCGGCTCCCGCAGCACCAACCCTGTCAACCTCCTGCGGAGGAGACAGAGGAAAGTCTCAATCACCAGAGCGTACAGCTGGCCCGAGAGGGGGCACCTCTGCCACACTCCTCGCCCGAAGCTGACCGGCTCGGTCAGGGTCCAGTTGAGCCTAACCAAACACTCCGCGGAGGCATACAGCACCCGGAGAAAGCTCACAAACTGAGGTCCGAATCCAAACGCCTGCAGAGTGCTCAGGAGGTACTCGTGGTCTACTCTATCGAACGCCTTCTCCTGATCAAGAGACAGGAGGGTGAACGACAGACCGTCTCTACGCCCGAGTTCCAAAAGGTCTCGGACTAGAAATAGGTTGTCAAAAATGCTACGACCCAGGACAGTATAGGTCTGGTCTGGTCACGTCCGCCATCACGGACCCTAGCCGCAGCGAGATTGCTTTCACTACGATTTTGTAGTCCGTGCTAAGGAGTGAGACGGGACGCCAGTTTCATAAATCACGGAGGTCCCCCTTCTTCGGCAACAAGGTGAGCACTGCTCGCCTGCACGAAAGAGGGAGGACCCCGCCCTGCAAAGACTCAGCCCAGACAGTGGCTAGGTCTGGGCCAAGGACGTGCGGTAGAACTCCACGGTCAGCCCGTCCATGTCCGGAGATTTATTGGTGGGCATGCGACAAAGGGCTTCCGAGAACTCGGCCAGGGTGAGAGGCAGCTCTAGCCGGTCTCGGTCGCCCACGCTGACCGTGGGGAGTTCCTCCCAGAGCACCCTGCAAGCGCCAGGATCGGTCGGATCCGGGGAGAAAAGGCTTGTGTAGAAGTCACGGGCCCTCCCACACATCTCCACCGGATCCATGAGGGGGGCGCCATCTTCTGCTAGAAGGCAGGTGACGTGTTTCTTGGCCCCCCTCGTTTTCTCCAGGGCATAGAAGAAACGGGAGCCGCGGTCCATCTCCTGAAGGAGGCGGATGCGGGATCCAACAAAGGCACCTCGGGCCCGATGGTCCTCGAGGGCCCGGAGCTCCTCCTACTTCTCCCGGCACGCTCCGCAGAGGAACAGGTCCTCGGGGCTGGTGGCCAGATGCCTCTCCATCTCTAAGACCTCCCGTTCCAACTGCTCTATCGCTGTATTCCTCCATCAGCTGGTGCCCCGGGTGTAGTCACGGCAGAAGAGCTTGGCGCGCACCTTCCCTAGATCCCACCATCGCCACGCAGAGGGAAAGGCACGCTGCTGCTCTCGCCAGGCCAGCCAAAACTCCCGGAAGGATGTCACGAAGCCCTCATCCTCCAACAGGCTGTTGTTAAAGTGCCAATAGGCCGGCCCCGGCCTCTCTGCATGGAGGGAGGCTGTTATGGTGGCTAAATGATGGTCGGAAAATGGGGCCGGCCGAATGTTGGAGGAGTGGGCCTGTGAAAGATGGAAACGGGATAAATAAATACGATCCAAACGAGAGTGGTGTGACCGATGGGCCTCTACCCGGACAAAGGTGAACGTGGAAGTGTCATCTGGGTGGTGGTCACGCCACACGTCTACTAGGGAGTGATATTCGACTATTTCTCGGAGAATGTTCGCAGCGGCCGGGCTCAGCTCGGCCCCTGAGCGGTCCCGTTCCTCGAGGGTGGTGTTAAATTCCCCTCCCAGGACTAGGCACTCGTGAGAATCTAGGATGCTGAGGAAGTTGGACACCCGCTGATAGAATTGTGGCCATTTCGGGCTCGTTGTCGGGGCATAGATATCAACAAAGTTGACCACGAGCCCCTCCATACAGACTCGGAGATGCAGCAGGTGGCCCGGCACGGCCTCAGTGACCCCTAGCACCTCGGGCCGTAGGTTGGGGGAGAACAGGGTCGCCACTCCAGCTTGCCGAATCGTGAAGTGGCTAAAGTAGACCCCGTCCCCCCACTCCAGCCACCAGCTGTCCTCGGCGGTCGGATCTGTATGGGTCTCCTGCAGGAAAACTACAGAGTACCCCCCTTCCCGAAGGTAAGAGAGCACATGGGACCTGCAGAGAGCCATCCTACAGCCCCTGGTGTTCAAAGTTGCGATAATGAGAGGCGTCATGCGGAGGGCTGGGGGGTGGGGGTTCCTTATTGGCGGAGGTGTTCACGGCCCCCGGCGGGTCGCGCAACGATCCATGACCCATCCCGTAAGTGAGTAAATCATCATGGAAGCCGCGGGCCCACCCGTAGGCCGCGGCACCGTGCCTTCCTTTCCCTCTACCCTCCTTTATAAGGGCCCTTGTGGCCTGGAGGAGTTGATCAAAGTCCCCCCATAGCTGGAGAGCCAGCTGTACCCTGTTGCGGGAGCCACGGATGTTTTCTAAAAACTCCCGCAATGCTTTTCGCAGCTCATGGGGGGGTGGGGTTGCGATTTCCAGGTTATTCCCTGGTGGGGCTCTTGGTGCAGCCTCGTGGTCCGCTGAGGCAGGCAGGCAGGGTGTGGACCACTGATGGGGCATCTGACAGGCTAAAGTTATTAGGTCCATCTTACGCCTTGGGGTAGAAGGGGATGGCGGAGGGAAAATTGCAGTTCCTAATGGGTCGGGGCAGTAAAATGCAAAGGCTGCTCCCTGGGGGGAATCCGCAAAAAACGGGAAAGAAATAACCCCAGGGGCGGCAATAGCATTGCAGGAGGAAGTGGATTGGGCAGGGACGGGGTGTGGGCAGGGGCAGAGGCAAGGCTCTGGGCTTCGGGAGGCAAGCAGTTGAGAGGTGGTGCCTCCTGAGCAGATTCGAGGGTTGAGGGATGAGGGAGGGGGCTCCCAGTGATGCTAGGCGCAGGCTCTGTGGTGGATTTGGCAGCCATGGCATCAGGTAGGGGACCACCTTCTGTAGGGTGCCCGCCCGGGAAGGCGGTTAGGGGGAGGGAGCATGGGGAAAGGGGGACTGGGGTGAGGTTGCCCAGATTGAGGCCAGCCAGCAGTAGGTCATCCTCCCCCTGGGTGACCGGGGTCAAACCTAGGGCCTCGATCTCCTCATACATGGAGGAGAGGTCGTCTTCTGCCACCCCAGGGGTCTCTCCTCTGGCACCCGCCTCGACAGTCACTTCGGGGTTCGCGGGGAGTTCGGGTGGTATCCAGGCAGAAGGGGCTTCCTCAGGGGTCTTGGAGGGGAGGGTCTCCCGTGGAGGGGAGATCCTACCTTCCAATGCTATTCTGTCTTCCCCTCCCAACACCAGCAGATGGATCTCACTCGTGGGCATAGCGGAAGGCTCAGTATCAGTGCCTCCCTTCCTGGTCTTCCGGGGGGCCTCCGCATCGGATGGGTGCAGCGGAGCTCGAGCCTTCCGCTTGCCTCGCTTCCCCTAGACGAGGGTCCAGCCCTACATAGCATCGTCTGGGGGTTGGTTAGCAGGGGTCGTGTCGGGGGGCAGAGGCGATGGTTCAGGGGCTCGGGGGGGTAACGGTGAGGCAGCATGAGGGGCGGGGGGTTCTCGTTGTGGCAGGCCCTCTCCTATACCCAGTAATATCTTTGCTGCACCCTCCTCCATAGGCTCTGCCGGATTGTTAATAGCAAGGGTGGGACTCCCTTGCTCGTCTGGGCGTTGTAGGGGAGGTGTCTCTTGGGCCCGGATGGGAGCAGCGGTGGATCGAGCAGGAGGAGAGGTGGTTTCAGGTGCCGGGCGGCCAGGGGCGTTGGCAACAATGGAGCCGATGTCCTGCCAGGTCTCGGGGGTCTTGGGTGCCCCTCCCCGCTGGGCCAAAGGGCAGTCTCTTCGGACATGCCCTGCTGATCGGCAGAGGTAGCACCGGGCCTCTCCCGTGGAGTAAAAGACCCGATAGCGGGCTCCCTGGTAGGGGACTAGGAAGGACCCCTCGAGCGCCTCTCTGTCACGCGCCGCCGCCGGCGGTAGAAGCTGCACTTGCCAGCGGAAAGAGAGGACGTGACAGAGGGTGAGGTCCTTGCAGCCCAACGGGAGAGGGCTGATGACAGAAACGAGTTTCCCCAGGGTGGAGAGAGCGGGTAACAGGGCAGCATTGGGTAGAAAGGGAGGGACAGAGGTGAGGACTAGGAAAACGCCCAGGTCCTCTAGCGGCTCCAGGGGGACAAACACCCCCCCCCACCGCCAGGCCCTTCTCCACCACCTCCTGGGTGGCAGCCTCCGATGCTAAGAAAAAGACAACCTTCCCGTACATTTTGGAGGCCACCACAATAGCCGTGGGTCCTACCACCCTCGCCAACGCCTGCACATATGTCTCCACGAGGGGTGAGGCGGGCACCAGGAGGCAACGGACGCCGTGCTTCCTGGTCATGGTGGGAAAGGGGCCCCGGCCGCTATTGATGGTAGCGGAGGCGGTGGGTGGGCGAGATGACGAGGCGGCAGGTGTGCGGGGGGCTACCACCGCCCGGGCATACGTCCTGGGGGCCGGGGAAGGGACGTTCGCAGAGCTGGTGGAGGGAACAGCAGGGAGGGACGCCATGGTCGATAACGAGGCCACAGTGGTGGGGGCAGCCGCTGCCATGGAGGTCCTGGTGGTTTTAACGGGGCCCTTTCCTTTCTTCACACCCTGGTCTTTCCGGCCAACTGGGGGGGTTTTCCTAGAATCTGGGGGGGCGGTGGGCGTAGCAGTGGCAGTAGTCACCCCGGTGCTTCCTGCTGCCAATGCCCCAGCGGTGGCGGTGGCAGGTGTTTTGGCAGCAGTGGGGGAGGGCTTGGGCAGGGGGGTAGGTGGGGGAGGGGCAACTGAGGTTGTTAGAGGGGCCTCACCCCTCTCATTCCCCGTCATTGTGAGCAGGGAGAGACGGGGAGACACCAGAAGGAGGAGCGGGGAGGGGGAAGCAGATTAACCACTCCTCCCTACTGGGCTGCAGGTGGGAGGGTGGGGGTGCCAAATGGGTCGGACTGGACAGGGGAGGAAACAGGAGTTGGGGTCCGGTAATAGGGGCAAACTGTGGGGTAAAAAGTCTGGGGGGGGGACGTGGACAGACGTGTGTTTGTCCAAAGAGTCTCGTTTGGTCAGCTGTTGTTTCCGGTCCAGACAGTGGAATTCAGGGAAAGCAGCTGAATCCAGAGGTAGATGGCAAATTGCCAGCAGGGACGGACAGCGGGGGGGCCGTGACGGTTGTAATAATGTTGGGGGGGCACCGATAGATCGGGGGGCGGCTCCATGCTACACCCCCTGTGCCCCTACAAACGCAGTTAAAACACAGTCAAACTCCCCCCACACGAGAGTACAATTCAAAAGTTACTCAGTCTTACGGCCCCCTCCACGATGGTTCGTAGCTTCCCTGGGTGATTTTTTCTGTCGGCTATCTTCTCTTCCAGCTTTGTAATGAGGCTTTCAGCAGGTCAGGAATGTTGCAGAAATAAGAAGAATCTTCTTAGCTCAGTACGGGTTCAGAAATAACAGCAAAACGGCTGAGTCTGGGGGCTTCCACCCCCCTCCTCCGGGGAGCGGGTCGGCAGTCCTCTCCCCCACCCCGGGGGTTTCAACTAAAGCAGTAGCAGCGTCCGAGGGCAGGCATGGGGGGGGGGGCTGGCAGCAAGCTGGCAACTGACCAGCACTTGAACGGCAGCAGAAAAACAGCAAAAACAAAACAAAACAAAGAAAAAGCATCTGGCCCGGTTGGGGCAGGGGGGAACTGAAGCAGGGTCAAAAAGTAAGAAAAATCCAGGCCAGGGGGCTTTAGGAAAGAATAGAAAGCAGATAGCTGGGGAGGAAGCGAGGGACGTTCCGTTTCCCAACAGGGAAGGTTCCAGAACAATCAGGAACCTTCTGGAGACAATTAAGATAGGCTGATTAGAACACCTGCAGCCAATCAAGAAGCTGCTAGACTCAATTAAGGCAGGCTAATCAGGGCACCTGGGTTTTAAAAAGGCGCTCACTTCAGTTTGTGGTGTGCGTGTGAGGAGTTGGAAGCAAGAGGCACTAGGAGCTGAGAGTGAGAACGCGGAGTATTGGAGGACTGAGGTGTACAAGCATTATCAGACACCAGGAGGAAGGTCCTATGGTGAGGATAAAGACGGTGTTGGGAGGAGGCCATGGGGAAGTAGCCCAGGGAGTTGTAGCTGTCGCATAGCTGTTCCAGGAGGCACTCTAGACAGCCGCATTCCACAGGGCCCTGGGCTGGAACCCGGAGTAGAGGACGGGCCCGGGTTCCCCCCAAATCCTCCCAACTCCTGGTCAGACACAGGAGGAATCGACCTGGACTGTGGGTTCAGAAAAACGGCCAAGCTGAGGGCTGCCGTGAAGCTCCAAGGCGAGCAAATCCGCCAATAAGCGCAAGACCCACCAAGGTAGAGCAGGAACTTTGTCACACTATGAAAAGGACTCACACACACTTTTTTTTTCACTTCCCCTTATGTCAGACATATCCCTCAAAGTGGGAAAATGTTCAGTAGTTGTTGCTCTTGACAGAGAATTGGTGTGACATAACTGGTATGCTGGATAACTTGCAAACTTGTACATGTTCTTTAATATTAAAATAAGATCAAAGAGAAGCTTATTGTAATGCTTTTGTTCTACTCTCATCCCTGAGCCTCAAGTACTGAGGAGGGTGTCTGGTACTGTACAAAGCACATGTATAAAAGAGTCAGAAAGTGAAATATTTTAAAGTAAATCGATCCAGTTAGCGGACTGGAGAAGTTAGAAAGAGGAAGAGGTAGCTCAAGAACTAATAACTGTTTGGAATTGACTTAATTGAAGGGATTCTAATATTTAAGGATTCAAGAGCTGATCATGAAAGCAGGTTTAAAACTGGAGAGTATATTGGCATCTACCATGCTTATATGATAGTGTCATAATTCAGAACCTGAATGCTTATATGATAAGATCAGAAGTCCCTCACTTTCAGACTGCATCAGCCTCATCCAATCAAATCAGAAGTAACAATAGCAGGCTTCTAAAAGAGGGGTATCCAGCCCTCCTTGATCAGGAGCTGTCATAAATATAAAGGGAAGGGTAACCACCTTTCTGTATACAGTGCTATAAAATCCCTCCTGGCCAGAGGCAACATCCTGTTACCTGTGAAGGGTTAAGAAGCTCAGCTAACCTGGCTGGCACCTGACCCAAATGACCAATAAGGGGACAAGATACTTTCAAATCTTGGGGAAAGGAAGGCTTTTGTTTTGTGCTCTTTGTTTACGTGTTTGTTCTCTCTTGGGACTGAGAGAGGCCAGACAGAAATCCATTTTCTCCAACCCATCCTAATCCAAATCTCCAATATTGCAACCAGTATAAGTAAGCCTGGCAAGGCGGATTTGTTTATCTTTTGTTTTATGTGAATTTTCCCTGTGTTAAGAGGGAGGTTTATTCCTGTTTTCTGTAACTTTAAGGTTTTGCCCAGAGGGGGAACCTCTGTGTTTTGAATCTGAATATCCTGTAAAGTATTTTCCATCCTGATTTTACAGAGATGATTTTTACCTTTCTTTTTTTTTAAATAAAATCCTTCTTTTAAGAACCTGACTGATTTTCCCATTGTTCCAAGATCCAGGGGTTTGGGTCTTTGATGATTTTTTAACAAATTGCTTAGGATATTATTCTCAAGCCTCCCCAGGAAAGGTGGTGTGTAGGACTTGGGGGGATATTTTGGGGAAAGACATCTCCAAGTGGGCTCTTTCTCTGTTCTTTGTTTAAAACGCTTGGTGGCAGCAGCATACTGTTCAAGGAGAAGGCAAAGTTTGTACCTTGGGGAAGTTGTTAACCTAAGCTAGTAAGAATAAGCTTAGGGGGTCTTCCATGTGGGTCCCCATATCTGTACCCTAGAGTTCAGAGTGGGGAAGGAACCCTGACAGGAGCACAGGTCAGTTGGATGCCAGGTAAGAGAGAGAGAGAAAAGGGCAAAAAAACTTCCTAAAAAATTAGAGGACTAAATAAACAATAATCATACTTAAGTCTTTTTAAACTGGTAGGTCAGCACATTCTCCTGGATGACTGTGATCAAATTATTTAATGTACTACTCCTTTTGTTGGTGTAACCCTTCTTCCCGTCAGAGTTGGCAGCAACAAGGGCCGGGTTCAATATCTAAGGGATCCATTCCAATAACACAATGCAAACCGGCTCAAGCCCCCACCCAGTGACCTGGGACAAATATATACCACCCCCGCTGGGCGCCTCCAAGAGGCAATACTTCCCCTCTCGCAAGCACATAGTCTGAGTGTAGCAAAAAGCCTTTTAATAACAGAGAGAAACAATGTGGCATTATGTTGGGGAAACACCACCAACAGGATTTATAACACAACCCAGGAGCAAAAAAAAACCCACCCCAAGCACATTGGGGCATGCCCCTTTCCCTTTGGTTCTTGAGTCCAGCAACCCCAAATCACCCAAAGTCCCAAAAGTCCAATGACCCAAAAGTCTCTGTCCCTGGTCAGGGCAGCCCCAGAGTTCGAAAGTTTATCTGAGGAGGTTTACCTCCCAACCTGGGTGGAGATGGGACGGGGGTAAGAGGCACCTTACATGGTCTGAAGCTGACCGCCCCACAGCTCCATAGGCTTCGCTCCGCTCCGCCAGCCGCCCCACGAACTCCTTCGCTCCACGGCCCACAAGCAGCTCCCGCTGTCCCACGAACTGCTCCACCAGCCGGTCCACAAACTGCTCCACGTCCCACCAGCAGCTCCCGCCATCCTACGAACTGCTCCACCAGCCTGTCCACAAGGCACTCCAGCCATCCCGCGAACTGCTCCACAATATATCTTCAGGCTCCCCCACTACTTAACACAACGCTCAGTGATTTCAGCTCTTAGTCAGTTCAGCTTTTTGGTGAATTCAGCTTGTAGTAGGGGAGCCTCAGTGCTGGTGCACTGTTAGCCCAAAGTGAGCTCAGCAGCCTGTAACCAGACTTCTAATGAAATCAAAATTAGCTCTGATATTCCACAGTGGAGAGACGAGGAAGTGCAATTAGCATGTAAGACCCTCACCAAGGGGCCCATGCCACCAAGTATTAATACTTGTCCCCAGCCTCTCTCAATTCACAGAGTTTTGAAACTCATGACCCTTGCCTAGCGAGTGCCACTTAGTTGATGGTGAGTCCCTCCATCATAACAAAAGGCTAAGTACAGTTCCAAGCACAGTTCCCATAATCAGGGTAATAACAATTTATTCTTCCTGCCCCAATAACAGAGACACTGGGGATCCCACAGCAGCCAAAGTGACCATTTGGGCAGTGTGCCTATGCAAATGACATGGCCCCTGAAGTTCTTTTCCACAACTTGCCACACCTCACCACCAGATGTCAGGGTGGAGCTCATCCTGACACTGCTTACATCGGAAATTTCCCCCAGTCAGAAATCCCCATAGACAGGAATGCATACCAGTCTTTGCTTCCTTACTTATTCAAAACTTGGGTTTTTTTTTAAACCTTTCAGAAAGTTAGAGCTGTACAGTATTATGAAACATGACGCTCGATTACCAGAAGACTGTTCAACAGATAGAGTTGAAAAAGGTTATGTTTAACCAGCTTTGGACTGTGCAACTGCATGTAGCTAAAATTCATAAAATTTGCCATTGTGAAATATTAAAATATTTCAGTATAATAGGCAAACATTTTTGTAATTACTTGTTAAATACAGCAAATCCTCATTATAATTTCACACAAGGAGACGGAACTAAAAGTGGCATATCCATGGAAAATTATATCTACATTTGAAAAAGACTAAGAAAATGAGGCTACTTGTATCACAGTATGGTTTGATTTTGGTAATGCTCTCTGACTGGCTTCATCACTATAAATGCCACGTAGTGCTCAGTGAACAGAAGAAGAAAGGAAATAAGTAATGAGAGGTGGAATAGATACGTGTTATATGTTGCTAGCATGCAACCACAGAGCATCAGGTAAAGAAAAAGAGCAACATTACATTCATGAGTGACATTGTAGTTAGATGTTCTAAGTACCACAATCTTCAGCACAGATGTTGTATGTAAGTATGCATTCCATCAATAAAAATGAATTGCAGTTGGGATGTGTGATGTATAAGAGCATTTTTGGTGGAACAAAGGGATATTATGAGGCAGTTTTTCTATAGCATAACTGGAACAGGCACACATTTGACATTTACTTTTACTGTAATTACAGGCATTTCAATTCACATATTTGGTCAAAGATTTTACCTCTTGAGTCCCAGTCAATGTGTGTGATATAGCTAGATGCACCTTTGCAGATGCCAACTCTTTTGCTGGTAAGCACATTGTAAATATCTACAAAATTATCATGGGAAGCCACTGCCAGATATTTTCCTGAGTCTGTAAAAGAAAGACATCCAAGTTAACTAAAGTATTTGTGAATATTCTTGATATTATTATTATTAATTAATATTATTATTATTACTTATTTCTATTGCAGTAGTACTCAAACACCTCAGTCTGGATTAGGGGCCCATTGTGCTAGACTCTGTACAAACATATCAGAATGAAAAATATCTAACAGCCATGGTTCACATGTAAAACAAATTTGCACTCTTAACATTCCATTTTAGGTTTTTTATTGAAAACAAAAACAACAAACAACAAACAACTTATTTTATCCTTTGACTGCACCTCGTGAAAATTTGATATCAGAGATCATTTCCTTTCTGTGGTGGAAAGAGACCATATCTTCAACAGTATCAGCATTCACTACCAGAAAACTCCCATCATTCAACCCTACAGCCAAGGCTTTCCCATCAGGAGAAAAGGCACAGCATCTTCCACCTGGAAAAGAAATTCAAAAGAAACACCTTACTGTTTATAAATTTGGACTGAGGAAACCAGCAATAATCTACAGCTAGAAGGTCTCCCCACAGAAAAAGTCTATAAATTAATCATTTTTTAGGATATGTTTACACGCAATCAGAGGTGTGATTGCAGATCATGTTGGCATACTGACACTACCTTTAATCTAGCTAGTACAGCTAAACAGAGCGGTGAAGACATGGTGGCACAGACCACGGCACAGGCTGTATATTCATACACACTCACGTTAATAGCCTATGCTGGAATCCATGCTGCCACATCTTCACTACTATTTGTAGTTGTGCTAGGTAGATTAAAGTTACCATGGGTATGTCTAGGTGAACTGCAATCACACCTCTGTCGAGGGCTGTCCCTAGACATTGTGGTGCGGGGTGTGGGCTGGCCCCAGGTCTCCGTGGGGACGGGGGGGGTCCCCCAAGGTCTAGGGGGGGCAGGGCAAGAGCAGGCTTGGGGAGCAGGGGTGGAACCGCCCCCCAACACAAGCTGGTGGAGCGGAGTGGGTTGGGGCCGGCTCACTCCACTTCCGGCCACCCGGTGATTGCAGGGCGGACCTGACCCCACACTCAAGGGGCGGCGGGAAGTAGAGTGACCCAGCCCCAGCCAGCTTTGCTCTGCTTTCCTGGCTCCCAGGCTTGGGACTTGGGGGGCAGGGGGAAACCACCCCCAGGCACTCACCGGCGGCATGGCTGGGAGCCGGCAGAGCAGAGCTGGCTGGGGCCGGGTCGCTTCACTTCCTGCCGCCCCATGAGTGCAGGGCATGCCCGACCCCTCCTGCAGTCCCTCAGGACGTAGTTCAGGGGAAGGAATGAAGTGGGGGCGGGGCTGAGGTGGAGCAGGGGTGGGAAGAGGTGGAGCGGGAGCAGAGCAGGGACGGGGGCAGCTTTTCTGGCCAGCTCAGGGGGATCATACCCTCCTAACCTTAGTGAGACAGCCTAACTTCATAACTGTTATTTGTTAAAACAAAAATATCATATGAAAGTAGAACTACAAACTGCTTTCCTGGATTTCCATGGGAATTCACTCTGTATTTTAAATCTTCAAACTGACAAAGGATAAAGCGGCCACAGAAATATCAGTCTTGGAAGGGGGTTACATTATCTAAAAGCATGAATAACACAGTCTAGTTATGCTATAAATACAGCCAAAACAAGAAGAACTAGGATTAACATAAAAATGGAAATCCAGAATGAAAATCCAAGGAGCCATTCTGACTCACCTGACCATGCAAATCTTTCAGAGACACTGTGCCCCACATATGAAAACTCCTTTGGTTTATGACCTTGTGATGGTTCCACTTTGGTGGGGCAAAACCATATGCCTAGAACCTCCCACTATCAACTTTTCTCCCGGTATTAATTCTGACCACAATGTCCTATACAGCAGATCTGATTCACCCTCAGTTTGCCTCACTAAAGCATACTGATAGTGACTCTACTTTCTCTCAGCCAATTAGAGTTCCTGCACTTCTGGTCTGTCACTAAAAATCAAGCCTTTAGTTTTAAATAAAATAAAATAAAAATTCCTGAAGGAATCTACAAATGAAATAGAAGTTGGAATTTTCAGGAGGCACCCCTTCAACAGTTACTCACTGCTCTATGTAGTCCATAATTGACCAGCTGCCCAGAAGTTGAAGTGGGGGAATAAAATATAAAGTTCACATTGCCACTGGATCCTGATCCTGACTACTTTTTATCACATGGAAAATCATCTTGTCTGTAACTTGGTAAGAAAACTTTTTAAAGCAGAACAATAAACACACAATTTGTGGGCTTTAAAATGTCCTTAGGGAGGGAGAATGATTTTATGGTTAAAACATAGGACTTGTAGAGTCAGGGGAAATGGGTTCTTTTCCCTTGTTTGCCACATACCTGCTTTATGTCAGGGACATCACCCCTTCTGTGTCCCAGATTCTCTCCTATCCTCCTATTCCCTATCAACCTAGTAGGGATATTAAAGACTTAATTCATTTATCTCTGCAGAGTGCATTGAGAGACATGGATGGAAGGCACTATAGAAATGCAGTGCAGTATTATTACTCTTGCAGTATTTACAGTCAAAGGAAAAAATTACCTTTTTTGAGTTTCCTCACTGCTAACATGCGGTGTTGTGAGGAAAGTTCCCAGAGTCTCAGTGTTTTATCATCACTCACCGTTGCACAGATAGGCAAGAGAGGGTGAGCTGCCAAACCCCACACTTCTCCTTCCATATGCCCCTAAGGAAAGTCATAGAAGTTAAGGATGGATAACACCTTTTAATGTCTGTAGGCCACCCCCTGCTAGTGCATTTTCTACTGCTGTCTAATCTTTTAAATGTCTCAGATAACAGGGCTTCCACCACCTCCTTCAGAAGATGTTTCTCATTCTAAGGAAGGATATGTCTACACTTCAAGATGGAGATATAAATTCCCAGCACAAGGAGACACACATACACACTGATGAAGCTAGTGGGCTAAAAATGCAGCCATGGCAACTTGAGGGACAAGCTGCCCCAAATACATTCTCAGTGTCTCTGATGGGCATGCATTCTGGGTGGCTAGGCCCTCTCGCTGCTCAAGCTGCTGTGACTACACTATTTTTAGTGCACTAGCTCAATCAGAATAGTACAAATATGTGTCCTCAAGCAGGGAATCATCCCCCACTCCCCAGCTCCAACCCAATCATAGAATCATAGAATATCAGGGTTGGAAGGGACCTCAGAAGATCATCTAGTCCAACCCCCTGCTCCAAGCAGGATCAATCCCAAACTAAATCATCCCAGCCAGGGCTTTGCCAAGCCTGACCTTAAAAACCTCTAAGGAAGGAGATTCCACCACCTCCCTAGGTAACCCATTCCAGTGCTTCACCACCCTCCTAGTGAAAAAGTTTTTCCTAATATCCAATCTAAACCTCCCCCACTGAAACTTGAGACCATTACTCCTTGTTCTGTCATCTGCTATGACTGAGAACAGTCTAGATCTATCCTCTTTGGAACCCCCTTTCAGGTAGTTGAAAGCAGCTATCAAATCCCTCCTCATTCTTCTCTTCCGTAGACTAAACAATCCCAGTTCCCTCAGACTCTCCTCATAACTCATGTGTTCCAGATCCCCAATCATTTTTGTTGCCCTTCGCTGGACTCTCTCCATTTTTCCACATCCTTCTTGTAGTGTGGGGCCCAAAACTCGACACCGTAGTCCAGATGAGGCCTCACCAATGTCGAATAGAGGGGAACGATGACGTCCCTCGATCTGCTGGCAATGCCCCTACTTATACAGCCCAAAATGCCATTGGTCTTCTTGGCAACAAGGGCAGACTGTTGACTCATATCCAGCTTCTCGTCCACTGTAACCCCTAGGTCCTTTTCTGCAGAACTGCTGCCGAGCCATTCAATCCCTAGTCTGTAGCGGTGCATGGGATTCTTCTGTCCTAAGTGCAGGACTCTGCACTTATCCTTTTTGAACCTCATCAGATTTCTTTTGGCCCAATCCTCTAATTTGTCTAGGGCCCTCTGTATCCTATCCCTACCCTCCAGCGTATCTACCTCTCCTCCTAGTTAGTGTCACCTGCAAACTTGCTGACAGTGCAATCCACGCCATCCTCCAGATCATTAATGAAGATATTGAACAAAACCAACCCCCTGGACCGACCCTTGGCACACTTCACTTGATACCAGCTGCCAACTAGACATGGAGCCATTGATCACTACCCACTGAGCCCGACGATCTAGTCAGCTTTCTATCCACCTTATCG
Organism: Lepidochelys kempii; assembly: GCF_965140285.1. Classification (NCBI taxonomy): domain Eukaryota; kingdom Metazoa; phylum Chordata; order Testudines; family Cheloniidae; genus Lepidochelys; species Lepidochelys kempii. The sequence goes on along the minus strand of NC_136382.1, from coordinate 186,187,058 downwards.
ACCATTCATCCAGCCCATACTTCTTTAACTTGCTGGCAAGAAAACTGTGGGAGACTCTATCAAAATCTCTGCTAAAGTCAAGGAATAACACAACCACTGCTTTCCTCTCATCCACAGAGCCAGTTATCTCGTCATAAAAGGCAATTAGATTAGTCAGGCATGACTTGCCCTTGGTGAATCCATGCTGACTGTTCCTGATCACTTTCCTCTCCTCTAAGTGCTTCAGAATTGATTCCTTGAGGACTTGCTCCATGACTTGTCCAGGGACTGAGGTGAGGCTGACTGGCCTATAGTTTCCCGGATCCTCCTTCTTCCCTTTTTTAAAGATGGGCACTACATTAACCTTTTTCCAGTCATCTGGGACTTCCCCCGATTGCCATGAGTTTTCAAAGATAATGGCCAATGGCTCTGCAAACACATCCGCCAACTCCTTTAGCACTCTCGGATGCAGCGCATCCGGCCCCATGGACTTGTGCACATCCAGCTTTTCTAAATAGTCCCGAACCACTTCTTTTTCCACAGAGGGCTGGTCATCTCCTCCCCATACTGTGCTGCCCAGTGCAGTAGTCTGGGAGCTGACCTTGTTCGTGAAGACAGAGGCAAAAAAGGTACCGAGTACATTAGCTTTTCCCACATCCTCTGTCACTAGGTTGCCTCCCTCATTCAGTAAGGGGTTCACACTTTCCTTGACTTTCTTCTTGTTGCTAACATACCTGAAGAAACCCTTCTTGTTACTCTTAACATCTCTTGCTATCTGCAATTCTAAGTGTGATTTGGCCTTACTGGTTTCACTCCTGCATTCCTGAGCAATATTTTTATACTCCTCCCTGGTCATTTATCCAATCTTCCACTTCCTGTAAGCTTCTTTTTTGTGTTTAAGATCAGCAAGGATTTCACTGTTAAGCCAAGCTGGTCACCTGCCATATTTACTATTCTTTCTACACATCGGGATGGTTTGTCCCTGTAACCTCAATAAGGATTCTCTAAAATACAGCCAGCTCTCCTGGACTCCTTTCCCCCTCATGTTATTTTCCCAGGGGATCCTGCCCATCAGGTCCCTGAGAGAGTCAAAGTCTGTTTTTCTGAAGTCCAGAGTCCGTATTCTGCTGCTCTCCTTTCTTCCTTGTCTCAGGATCCTGTACTTGACCATCTCATGGTCACTGCCTCCCTGGTTCCCCTTTTGCTTCCCCTACTAATTCTTCCCAGTTTGTGAGTAGCAGGTCGAGAAGAGCTCTGCCCCTAGTTGGTTCCTCCAGCACTTGCACTAGGAAATTGTCCCCTACACCTTCCAAAAACTTCCTGGATTGTCTGTGCACTGCTGTATTGCTCTGCCAGCAGATATCAGGGTGTTTGAAGTCTCCCATGAGAACCAGGGCCTGCGATCTAGTAACTTCCGTTAGTGCCGGAAGAAAGCCTCATCCACCTCATCCCCCTGGTCCGGTGGTCTATAGCAGACTCCCACTATGACATCACCCTTGTTGCTCACACTTCTAAACTTAATCCAGAGACTCTCCGGTTTTTCTGCAGTTTCATACCAGAGCTCTGAGCAGTCATACTGCTCTCTTACATACAATGCAACTCCCCCACCTTTTCTGCCCTGCCTGTCCTTTCTGAACAGTTTATATCCGTCTGACAATACTCCAGTCATGTGAGTTACCCCACCAAGTCTCTGTTATTCCAATCACATCTTAATTCCTTGACTGTGCCAGGACTTCCAGTTCTCCCTGCTTGTGTAGACATTCCCTAAGAGAACTTACTGTCAGGTCCCGCCCCGATAATCAGCCTAAATGTACATTTGGGGGGTGGGATAGCTCAGTAGTTTGAGCATTGGCCTGCTAAACCCAGGGTTGTGAGTTCAATCCTTGAGGGGGCTGTTGATCTGGGGCAAAAAATGGGGATTGGTCCTGCTTTGAGCAGGGGGTTGGAGTAGATGATCTCCTGAGGTCCCTTCCAACCTTGATATTCTGTGATTCTGTGATTTCTTTCATTTAATCTCATCACTACTAGGTGTAAACCTTGTACAATCCTAAACAAATTCTCTCTCTTCCACCCTTCGATACTTGTACAGGAGACAGTTATATCCATTTTAGGGTGCTATCCTGAGATCCTAACACAGGCAACTTTCTCAATGAAGTTTATGGAAGTTAAGCCTTTTGCAGGATTCTGATCTGGTATTAGTCATTGTTTCGTTCTTTTAATTTTTTCTCATAAGTCAATCTTTATATCCCTTTAATAATTTTTGTTGCTCTTCTCTGGATTTCCTCCAGTTTGGATACAGTTATCCAGTACTAGATGCTGCTCAAGTTACAGGCCTGAATGACAGGCAGGATGGTGGTGATGTCCACAGTGATCAAGGAAGGAGATGGGGGAGAGGATTTGGAGGTGAACAGATTAAGAGCTCTGTTTGACCTATGTCAAATATCAGAAAGAGAAGCCAAAATTTTAATTTGGCTAAAAGGAGACAGGTCTATAGTAAAGAGCACTCCATGCTACCTCCCTCTTTCTCGTACCTTTTCAGTGATTTTTCTCACATGCATAAACAGAGGAATCTTGAGTATGAGTTGACAGATTATTTTACCTCTATATTTGGAGCTGGTGTGACCACTGCTGGTATACTGTGCCCGCAATTCAACAAGGATGTTGATAAATTGGAGAGTTCAGAGAAGAGCCACAAGAATGATTAAAGGATAAGACAACATGCCTTAATGTGATAGACCCAAAGAGCTCAATCTATTTGGCTTAACAAAGAGAAGATTAAGGGGTAATTTGATTATAGTTTGTAAGTATTGTGATACAGGAGGGCCAGGAATTTTCTGTAGTATCTGGCTGGTGAATCTTGCCCATATGCTCAGGGTTTAGCTGATCGTCATATTTGGGATCAGGAAGGAATTTTCCTCCAGGGCAGATTGGAAGAGGCCCTGGAGGTTTTTCGCCTTCCTCTGTAGCATGGGGCACAGGTCACTTGCTGGAGGATTCTCTGCTCCTTGAAGTCTTTAAACCACGATTTGAGGACTTCAATAGCTCAGACATAGGTGAGAGGTTTTTTGCAGGAGTGGGTGGGTGAGATTCTGTGGCCTGCGTTGTGCAGGAGGTCAGACTAGATGATCATAATGGTCCCTTCTGACCTTAGTATCTAAGAATCTATGAATCTACTGGATCCTCCCCCTTCGAGTTACTGTATGGACGCCACCCACATGGCATATTAGACATCGTGAAGGAGGAATGGGAGGAACAACCCAACCCAGGGAAGAACGTCATTGTACACATAGCCCAGATGAGAGAACGAATAGCCCAAGTGACCCCCACAGTACGAGAGCATTTGGAAAAAGCACAAGTACTACAATCGTCAGGCAAAAACACAGACATTTCAACCAGGAGAACGGGTGCTGGTGCTGGTACCAACAACAGAAATAAGCTCCTGGCCAGTTGGCATGGACCCTATGAGATCGTGGAAGCCGTTGGGGAGGTGAATTATAAGGTGAAGCAGGCAGACTGCCGAAGGCCAGAGCAGATATACCACGTCAACTTACTGAAACCCTGGCTTGATCAGGAGACGTGCCTGGCCGTCCTGCCGGTTCCATCCCAGGCAGATGGCCCACAAGGGCAGGTAAAGATATCCCCCGAATTAGCCCCAGAACAATGAACAGAGGTAGTCGACATGATCCAGTGGAACCAAGACGTGTTCTCCACACAACCAGGCCGTACAACACTGATCCAACACCATATCATCACCTGTCCCAGAGCAAGGGTGACGATAAAACCATATCGCATACCAGAGGCAAAAAGAGAAGAAATTAGGGCAGAAGTAAAGAAGATGCTGGAATTTGGGGTGATTGAGGAATCACACAGCCAGTGGTCCAGCCCTATTGTCTTGGTCCCCAAGCCTGATGGCAGCCTGAGGTTTTGTAATGACTTCCGGAAGTTAAATGAGGTATTCCAATTCGATGACTACCCAATATCATGTATTGATGAGCTGGTGGATCAGTTAGGCAAGGCCCGATAGTTGACCACCTTGGATTTGACAAAAGGCTACTGGCAAATCCCCCTGGCTGAGGACGCCAAGGAAAAAACCGCTTTCTCTACACCCGATGGCCTTTTCCAATACCCCGTCCTCCTTTTTGGGCTCCATGGGGCCCCTGTGACTTTCCAATGATTGATGGATAGATTACTTCGACCCCATGGCAAGTATGCAGCCGCCTATTTAGATGATGTGGTAATCCATAGCCCTGACTGGGAGACGCACCTGGGGAAAGTGGAAGCAGTACTGGATGCTCTTAGACAGACTGGCCTCACCGCTAACCCATCCAAATGTGCAATAGGGTTAGCCAAGGCCAGATATCGCGGGTATGTAGTCGGAAGGGGCCTGGTGAAGCCCCAATGGAACAAAGTGAAGACAATAGAGGAATGGCCCCGCCCGATGCACAAGAAGCAAGTCAGAGCATTCTTAGGGATAGTGGGGTACTATCGCCAGTTCATCTCTCACTTCGCCACAAGGGCAGCACCTCTGACGGACCTGATAAGAGCTCGGGGCCCAGAGATAGTTAAGTGGACCAAAGCGGCAGAAGAAGCTTTCACAGACCTAAGGACGGCCCTCTGCAGCCATCCAGTGCTCATAGCCCCAGATTTCAAAAAGGAGTTCATCCTACAAACAGACGCCTTGGAGGTAGGACAGATGGTGGGGGATGAGAAGCACCCAATCCTTTAACTTAGCCGAAAGCTCCTGCCCAGAGAGCAATGGTACGCCATAGTAGAAAAAGAATGCTTAGCGGTTAAATGGGCCATGGAGATTCTATGGTACTACCTACTTGGGCGGCAGTTCACCCTTGTGACAGACCACACCCCACTCCACTGGATGCACACAAACAAGGAGAGGAATGCATGAGTGACTAGATGGTTTCTATCCCTACAGCATTTCCACTTCCGGATACAGCATAGAGCCAGAAGCCGACATGGCAACACGGACAGCCTGTCACGACAACACTGTTTCTCGTCCCAAGTAGCCCAACCCCATGGTGTTGAGCGGGGTGGGGGTGGGGAGGGATATGTGATACAGGAGGGCCAGGGAGCAGTGGTAGAGGGGAAATATATAAACCCTAGGTTAATTAAGGTGTGGTTCCCTGTAGACTAGGGAGGGTTGCTAAAGGTTAATTGGAGCACCTGTAGTCAATTAAGCCCTGTCAGGAACCTAATAAAACCCCCTGCTTCAGGCAGTCAGGGGAGGAGGAGGAAGGAGAAAGGACTGGAGCTTGGAGGTGTGTTGTAAGATTTGAAAAACCAGAGAACCGAAGTAAGGGAGACCCTGCCTCAACAGGGGAGGGAGACTTCCTCCCCCAACATCTAAGGACTGAAGGTTCTCCACCCAAGGCAGAAGAGGGTAAGAACCCGCAGGGATTGAGAGGGGCTGGGGCTCAGAGTGAGGAGCAAATCCAGATCCTCCCCCGCTTCCCTTCTCTACCACCTTCCCAGGCTACTATTGGGGACCTCAGCATCCCAAGAGCAGGGGCAAGGGTGGCATCTTAGCCCCCTACCAAGAAAAGCGCAGGACCCACCATACTAACATCAGCCAACTTGCCACAGTATATATATGTAGATCAAATCTTTAATATTCTCTCCTCAGTCTAATAGAGAAAGGTATAACATGATCCAGTGGCTGGAAGTTGAAGCTAGACAAATTCAGATTGGAAATAAGGTGTACATTTTTAACAGTGACCATTACCATTAACCATTTGGAATTACTTACCAATGGTCATGGTGGATTATCCATCACTGACCCTTTTTAAATCAAGATTGGATGTATTTCTAAAAGAATTATTTTGGGGAAGTCCCATGGCCTGTGTTATGCAGGAGGTCAAACTAGATGATCACAGTGGTCCCTTATAATCTATGAGTCTACTGAAGGACAAGGTCAGCTCATTTCTTATTACTGTGAATTATTCCAGTTTAGCTATTTGCATTTTGTAGACATGAAAAAACTCCACTAAAACAACAAAAGTTTACTGGTTCATCAGGCCATCATGATCACATCTTACATATTTTCTATTTGTACTTCAGTTGATATAACAGTAATTTTGTATGGATGACAAATTATAAAAATTATTTCCATATCACTTTATTATGCTAGATGCAGGCACCACATATATATTTTTTTATCAGCAGAACTCACCACAGAAATCAGGTTATTTTCATACAGTTTCAGTATCACACCGCATTAGCATTTGTCAGAGCAGAAATATATGAGAAAATTATAATTTCAAATGTTCTGGTTAAAACTCAAGTACAAAATACATCTGCTCATACCCCATATTGTTATGGCTATCACACAAGTAGCAGAAACTGCAAGATTGCTTTACATGCCTGGAACTAATTCCATACAACAGTAATATAGATAAGAAATAATGTTTTGTAAAAACACTAGAAATTTTAGATATATCTATGATTTAATAAAATAGAATGTAAATAAAACAAAAGAAACATTTTTGACTACTTTAACTGAAGTTTTATTTTTAAAAAGTGGCTCAAACTCCCAAAAAGTGGATCAAATTACAATAAACTCCATACTAGACTTTAAAAAAAAACCACCCAAAACATACAAAAGGAGATCTTAAACAATTTTCACTATAAAAGGAGTGCTATCCTGCAAAGCTGGTACAGTTATTAAAACAAAACAACATCAGAGATCTCAAGGGGCACATATACCAGAAATTTGTTAAATATTTTGCTAAATCCATAGATGTTATAAATCACACAAATAGCTGTCTCTCCACTTCTCAGGAAAGATGTAATAGCAGATTACTGTAGTGAGCTGTCAGTTTACTAAAACTTAACATTTATTACAAAATAAAATATAGAATATTTACTAGTATGCTATATGATTTTAGCATAAATAAACTGAACCACAACTGTCAAAATAAAATGAACAAATTACATTTTGTGTTGCAAAAGCCCTCCTTTCTAGTTTTTATTGTTTATATATATATATATATATATATATATATATATATATATATATATATATATATATATATTTCCATAGGTCCTAATCCAGCTCCCACTAAAGTAAATGAAAAGACTCAATAGTACTCAATGTTAATGGGCTCTTACTTGTTTTTTCCCCCTCAAAAATTAGAAATTCACAACAGGTCTCCAACTCATCAGTATGAATCAGCAAGGTCCTACTGTACACTAGTTTCTGAATGAACAGTGACAGGGAGGGATGGCGAATAACTGAACAAGAGTATTAAAGAAAACAAAAAGAGAGCAATTGGGGAAATCTTAGGAATTCTTGCATTCTTATAAACTTTTTGATGAAGAATATTAGTATTGTACCTGAACAAGCAGAGTCATGGGGCCACTTTTATCAATTTCAAGTATCTCTCCATTTCTGGTCCCCACTAGTATATGCCCATGTCCTAAGGTGATGGCACGAATGGAGGGATTATCTTCCAAAAGTAAACCTGAAAGATTAAAAAATGTGATTTAAACTTCTTATTTGCAAAATCAAAGAAAGGTCTCGGTTAGTATTGTACCTTACATTATCTACGAGCAGAATCTATTTAGGATAGTCACAACATAATATGTAAGATATACTTGTTTGGCAAGCAGTTCACTGACCTGTGGATTTATGTAATAGTTGGGAATGGGGGTGGGGTTGAGAAAGATACTGTGTCTGAAATACCATAATTCACAGGGTTCTTTAAATTTACAGAGAATCTGCTTCTACTCAGAAATCTGGCCATGTAGAGGGGGCACTTGAAAAGCTAGTTATTTAACATGGAGAATGCATTTTGAAATGGTTGGAAAAACAAGTTGGTGACACTTTTTTTTTAAAGGCTGTTACTTATCCAAAACTAATGCCAAATGTCAGGAGAATGAGGGAAGAATTTAATTGGCCAACTGGTTGTTTTGGTAAGATTTTGACACTTTTTCATGCCATTTTACCAACCCTCATGCATATATCCTTTATCAATATATTCTGAAAAATAATACCTTTAGAGCTAGAGGATAATGCTGCTCTTTTAATAGCATATGTCTTCAGGCACCTCTCAAACATATCATCCCAGAGTGCCACAACTCCATCTTTTCCACCTGTTACAAAACCCTGCACAAACACAGTTTGAAGAATGTATTTAAATACCAATGTTCTACATTAAAATGTTAATTCATAAAATATGTCCATATTGATCAAGTTACAGTACAACTTCTTCTTTGTCTGTTTTGCGTAGGAGTCTCACCCAAAATCTGTAGTCAAATTACAGATGTCCTGCACATAGGTATTAAAGGAGCAGAGAGCACCTTCCTTAGAGCCCAGTCCTACAAACATTTACAATTATAATTCCTAGGATCAAACTGTTTACTCAGATAAGCATATGCAACTCCCACAGACTTCAAGTTGTCGGTTAATATCTGGGGGCACAATTTAGCCCCCAGCCTTAACTATACTTTAAAAAAATATGTTTATGTGGTAGAAATTAAAATATAATTTGCCACATTTTCATGTAAGGATTTACTAATGACACTACAAAAAATAATAAATAGTTTTGCCAGTTATTCAAAGTATCTTGAAAACAATATCATCCTTGCATGTTGGAAGTTTTTCTTGTCTCTGTGATATTCTAATGAAAAAGGCATTAGTGCGACCATGGAGGCTCCCAATGCATGAACAGCTTCATCATAAAAACAGGTTTTGTGGCGGTGATGGAGTATTAAAAATATTCTTTGTTACGCTGCATGCCTCCAAAGACATGGAAATGAAAGAAATGTGTACATAGTGAATGTGGATTCTGTATATTTCAGAGTTCCAGTATTTTGGCTCAGCTTAGAACGTTACTGATCATAGATCAATACATTAAATATTGGCAAAGAAGTATATCACCACAAAACATTGCAGCTCATTATTGTCAATTACATTTTGTGGTTTAGCCACATTCCATTTTATCTATGGAAATCTGTTTTGCTGATACAGAAGCCATGTTTTTTAAAGCACATCCATTGTTTTCACTAACAAAACGCAATGTACTGATGTACTTCTGTACAAAACCACAGGTGTCTTTTTTAGAATATACCCTTCCTGTCTATGCACTTTGAAAATCCTCAATTGTTATGAAAATAATGAACAGAAAACAGACTACATGAGAAGATGAATACCTTATCCAATGCATGCATAGCAAATACTGGTCCATCATGGGCTTTCACTGTCTTAAGCAACAGAATATCTTTCCAGATGTAAATGTCTCCAGTAGCAGCTCCAGAGAAAACCAGATCTTCTATTCGCCCATAAGAAATATTCATCATAGTTTCCAGTTTCCCAATATTTCCAAAGGTCCCTCGTTTGGATGTAAAACCTCCTCCTGTAATGTGAACAACATTAAATCTCACTACATTTTCCATTTGTATCCTCAGTGCTCTGAAGGACAAAAATTCTGTCCCCAAAACTTGCTGTGAATGTGAAATACTAAGCAGGCAATAATAATGTTGGGCTTTCAATGCACAGCAAGACAGTAGAATGTGGGAAATTCATGTAGTGCTACTATACCCCCGCAACTGTGTGCAGAGTTTTCTTCTATCTTGGGCAGAGATCAGACAGAGAAAGTAAGGGCCTGGTTGGTGAATTAATTGCTCCACAAATCCACCTGCCAAATCTCCTTTTCCTCTGTGGAGGTGGGCACGATAATGCAGAAGCTATGTATAGTATGAAGGTTGTAGAAGTGGGCATGGAGCAGTTCTGCAGACTGAGTGGAAGGATTCTGTCCTCACTTGACTGCCAGAGAACCATAGTGTGCCAAAACCATTTCCTTGGTACAGAGGTCACAGCTTGGGCCTAAGAGCACAAAGAATGAATGATCCTAGACAAAAATATAAATACAATATGTACTAGGATAATAAGGAAATAATATAGAATTTGATTAATTTGCTTCAGTTTACACATATAGGCCCAGATTCAGATACTTTTACAATGAGGAGTAGCTTATTCTACAATAAATCTCATTTATTCCAATGAGTCTATCCATGGAGAAAGGTGCTATTTAATGTGAATACATATACCAGACTTTGTCCAGTAATACTGCATGTGCTTTTATTTAATTACAGTAATAACGAAATATAATAAAATCTTGTCTTCTTTAATCTGTTGGTACCTGAGCCATTTTGGCTTTATAAACCAGCATGGCCTCTTGTAAACTATGTCATTCTGAGTTAGCTTCAGTTCTAGTTTTAGCTATCCTTATGCTGCCTGTCTTTATTGATCTTAACAGAGCCAAGGCTTAATCCAAAATTACTTTACACAGTACTTCATGAGTATGAGAGTAATAGCCCTGGAGAGCAGGTTAGCCAAAATCCTTACTCAAAAATCAAGTCTACATGTTTGCTCTCTCTCCTAACTTTGATAGGACAGTCAAGAAGAATGGTCACTACCAGTCTGCAAGATTTGCTTAATAGTTTGAAGAGTATAAAAAATGTTCTTACTGAATGTAACCTGGTAAAAATCCTGTGTGTGTTTCATACATAGTCATGATACTGTGTTACTATGAATGACAATATCATGACATGGCGATAGAAATTTTTTGGCCCATAGGATAAATGTAAACCATGATAACTTATGCAAAATAATTGGTCTCCATTTTTTTCCAGACAGTAGGTGTTTTGAGAACACTCACAAACCCAGCTGTTCAGTCTGGCAACTTGAGTCAAGGCTGCTATGTCTTTCTGATTTTTCTAAAGAAATTTCTATCTGGAAACCACGAGGATTACAGAAGTGTTACAATGGTAGCTGGAATTCAAACACTACCATTTTTAGCAGTCCAGCTTGAGGTCATTAAGACTCATAACTACCAGCTGGCTTCCCTATAGGAAAGGTCACACCTCTTGTCTCTGCATCTGGCCAAGTGGTTCAGCCAAGTCACAGGAATGCATCTTTTCTGAGAGCCAAAGAAGCATGCTCAGTGGAGTCTCTTTAGCATTATTATTAGAGTTAATATGGCTATTAGTTGGAGATGTCTTCCAAAGAAAAGGGCAGGAACATGGTGTCATTTACAGATCCAGAAGTAGGTTCTGCAATTTTATTGTATTTTGATTACTAGAAACTTCAGATAGACTGAGACTCCTGATATACAAATGCATTAAAATATTAACCCAGTACAGTACCTGCTTGTTGCCAAAATTTGATATGTTTCATCCCAACTGTGACTAGTTTGTCTACATGATGTGGATTACACTTCACTACAAATATTTTTTCTTTTTGGCCCCTGCAATAAACAAACACATGATAAAAAAAAGACTGAACATATTTCAATAAATAATTTTATACATTTTTGAATGTTTTACAACTTTCTACAAAGCAACTTCAAACGAGTAACATTTTGGATAAAAAGGTTACTTACCCATATGGTACCTCATGTTCTTCGAGATGTGTAGTTTGAATATATATTCCACAGCTGGTGAGTGCACATTTAGTGAGAATGCATCAGAGAATTTTCTAGTCAGCAGTATCCACTGGGATGGTGCATGCAACCTTCCTCTCCTCATGCATTCCAGCAAACTTGAAGTCACCCCACCACACCTAGTTCCTTCACTACTGGGAGAGCCCATGACATCAGACTGATGGAGACATCCATAAGATGACTTTCAGTAACCTCTCTGTCATGAGTGGGAGAAGACTGAGGACTGGTCAGTTGGTGGGTAGATAGTTAAAACAGCTGCCAGATGAACCCACAGCAAGCTTTGCAAGAGCCCAGAGTGTTTCAGGTGCCACAGTTACTGTTGCAGGGTTGTCTATCCAATCAGCAGGCCTCATAATCAGGCCCTGCTGCTTTAGAGTCTCTTTCAGTTCAATGTGTTAGGGACCCCCTGAACAGGATTCAGCTTGGTCAGTTTTCTTAAGAACATAAGCATGGCCACACTGGGTCAGACCAATGGTCCATCTAGCCCAGTATCCTGTCTTCTGAGAGTGGTGAATGCCAGGTGCTTCAGAGGGAGTGAACAGAACAGGTAATCATCAAATGATCCATCTCCTGTGCCCATTCCTAGTATCTGGCTAACAGAGTGTGACGGTGCACTCCATATGATGTTATGAAAATGTGCTAATGAGTGTGAATATAATGTAACTGGAATATGCTTCATGCAAAAGGTCTCTTGTAAGGTATCATTACAAAGCTTATAACCTACTCAGTGTGTTCATCCTATTTGTATAAATGTATCATTCTTGTATCTGAAACTAGAAATATGAAATATAACTCTGAGGTCCTATTGTAATTATGCAAAGTCAGAGCCATTAATGGTGGCTTGGAATCTTGATGGCTCCCATTAACCAGGACAATTGGTTGTAGATGGCTCTGTTTATTTGTAAAACTTCCTGTACACCTGTGTGCTGGCAAGTGCGTGATGAAGTCTTACAGTGACATGTGATCATGTCACCTGAACTGGAATCCATCTTTAACCTGGTGCTTTTCCATTTAGAAGGTGGGGTTTGAACCCAGAGAGGGACAAAGGATTCCTGCCTTGTGCAAAAGGTATATAAGGGGGTGGAACAGAACAAAGGGGGCTGCAGTCATGAGAAATCCCCTAGCTACCACCTGAGCTGGAACAAGGACTGTACCAAGGGAAAGGATTGGGCCCAGACTACAAAGGCATCCAGTCTGTGAAAGAAGCTTATTGGAACATCTCTGAGGGTGAGATTTACCTGCATTTAGTTTTTTACTGTATTAGGCTTACACTTGTGTGTTTTATTTTATTTTGCTTGGTAATTCACTTTGTTCTGTCTGTTATTACTTGGAACTACTTAAATCCTACTTTTTATATTTAATAAAATCACTTTTTACTTATTAATTAACCCAGAGTAAGCATTAATACCTGGGGAGGAGGGGGGAAACATCTGTGCATATCTCTCTATTAGTGTTATAGAGGGCGAACAATTTATGAGTTTACGGATTCATTTCGGGTTTGGACCCCATTGGGAGCTGGATATCTGAGTTCTGGAGACAGGAGCACTTCTAAAGGTACTGAAATCCCAAGCTGGCAGGGAAAACAGGCTCAGAGGTATGATAATCTAATCTGACCTCCTCCATAATACAAGCCAAAGAATGTCACCCAATAATTTCTGTATCAAATCCACAACGTGTTTGAACTACATACAGCATGTCTTTCAGAAAGATAGCCAGTCTTGAATTAAGGTCTACGTGACTGAGAATCCTCCACATCCCTGAATAAGTTGTGCCAATGTTTAATTAACCTTGCTTTAAAAAGTTGGCACCTCAGTAATCTGAATTTGGCTAGCTTTAACTTCCCATCATTGGATCTCATTATGCATTTTTCTGCCAGAATGAGGGTTGGTAGAATGTAGCTGTAACAGGGTGACTTGCCTTTGGGCTGAGGGCCAAGCCAACCCTGATTACAGAATGAGCCCCACCTGCAAGGAATGAGACAGTTTCTGATAAAGAGCAGAAGGTGGCTGCAGTAAAGAAGGAAGATTAGGAGACTGTAGAGAGTGAGAAAGGCTCCTGCATCGAAGATCCTACATAGAAGACCCTGAGTCCAGAGGAATTGCTCCAGCTAGGAAGGGTTGAGCATAGCCTGCTAAGGCAAGAAGGACTCTGACCAGAGTGGGGGCGTTTGGGCTGTATCAGACTGGAGGAAAGACTTTGTTTTTAACTTTGAACTTTAAGTTACTAAATCAGATCCTAAGGAGAGCTGTAATGACTGGACTGGGAAAACCCTGCATGGAGTTTATTTGGGGATGCAAGAAGGGAGGTGAGGCACTGTATGAAGGGCTGCCCTAGGACCATGAGGAGGTGCTATGAGGCAGTCACTCCTCTACAGTATCCTACAATATGGGAAACAGACTATAGCAAAGTGGTAAATAAGTCAGAAAGTGTAGGTGGAACAATTGACTTTGAGTCTAGTTAAGGCTTAGAGCAAGGAAATAGGCAACAAAAGTCAATTCAATTAGGCAGAGATGTAAAGGATGTATAAAGAGACAGATAAGTAGGAATTTTAAAATATTTAAATAAATGTGGCAAGGCGGACTAGGAAATGTGAGATAAGATGATACAAAGTAAAAGAATAATTAGAAGGACAAAAACTAAAATTATATTTCAGAGGATAGTTTAACTAGCAGCAGATAAGTCTTCAAGCCAGTTCTCAGGCAATTACAGTTACAGTTGTTTGAGTTCTGGGATCTTCTATGTTCAGTTTTGGACCTGTGCAAAAAAAGTAATGCTAGATGGGCACTAATGCTAATTTCTAAATTCAATGTGTTGTCAATCATCAAGGGTAGAAACAGATACTTTATATTATTAGTATTTTAAAATGGGGATTCTCAGCTTTCTAGAATGACCATGTAATTTGTTCTAGATAGGTCCAAAATATCAGACCTTAAAAAAGTCATATAATTCTGATGACCCTCTTGATTTTAACAACCATTCTCTGGTGAACCATTAGAGACAGAAACAATTTCTGTATACCCCGGTGAGTAACTTGGCATCCCAACTTTCATATGGTATGGAACGCATTTCTCAAACCTTTTCAGGTGGGCTACCCCTTATTCAAAGTAAAAAAAATGTCATGAACCCTTTACATTTGCTATATAAGTAAGAGTAAAAGATGTATTAAAGAAATAATTTGTGTATTATGAGAAGCTGACAGAGAATACTTCCTTGAAGAGTGTAGGGAGAGAGAGAGGGAGCAAGATTTTCTCTTTCTTTAAAAGAGGCAAAGAGTCCTGTGGCATCTTATAGACTAACAGATGTATTGGAGCATAAGCTTTCGTTGGTGAATGCCCACTTCGTCAGACTCTCTTTCTTTAGTTTGTTATAAATTTTTAACATTCTTGTCTGAATCTTGCTACGAACAAAACTATTTTAATAAAAAGAAACAATTGCTATTCCATATTTTAAAATAAAAAAATCTATCAGAAATATGACCTGCAGACCAATTCTATTCATACTATCTGTTTCAAGCAAAAGTTTCTTAACCACTGCTGTTAGCAGCTAAGCTTCCTGTTAGTGACTCAAAGGGACAAATACTGCAGAAACTGCTGATTCAGCAGGGAGACAGGTGACCTGGCAGTACCAATAGGCCTGGAAAAATCTGTTTATATTAGAGGACCCACCTCCCCTTATTTGATATAAAGCAGTATATGTACATCGAGAGGGAATCTTCAATCCAGAATACTATCCATCATATAAGGAAAAATATACAATTTTTGACTTAAATGATTTTGACAATCCTGGGTCAAGGGATGAAAGAATGAAAAAAAAATGTTACATGAGCCCTATAAAGGGTTATTCTTTTTTATTAAGATTCCAATGCAGCAATCTTCCCAGAAAGGATAGGGAGTTCCCGGTAGAAACAGTTTACAGAATTTTCCAATTTTAAACTATATATCCTAATGTTTTTTACCTAGATATATTCTTCTGAAACATTACTCTGTTTTCAGAGAGATGTGATATTTTTTATTCCAAACAATATCTTAAAATTTTTAGTTAATATTATACAGAACAATGTAAAATGGTGATCGGAATAGGCAGTGATCATCGCAGTGCATGTTTGCACTTGGAAATATTCTTACCTTGTTGTGGCTATCTTTTCTCCTTTTTTCCAATCCCAAAATACAATGGTGTGATTATCATCTAACCCAATAGATGCCAAAAACTTCCCATCAGCTGTACAAAAACAATATACAATATCAAAGGTGATATTTCATTAACAGCTTGTACAACACAACAAATATACTGCAAATTGAATTTCAAAGCAGTCATAACAAAATGGAATGTTTTACGGTGGGCAACAAATACATAGTCAAGTACAAGTAGGGTTTGAAGGGTTTCTTCAGGTATGATGGCAACAAGAAGAAAGCCAAGGAAAGTGTGGGCCCCTTACTGAATGAGGGAGGCAACCTAGTGACAGAGGATGTGGAAAAAGCTAATGTACTCAATGCTTTTTTTGCCTCTGTCTTCACTAACAAGGTCAGCTCCCAGACTGCTGCGCTGGGCATCACAAAATGGGGAAGAGATGGCCAGCCCTCTGTGGAGATAGAGGTGGTTAGAGACTATTTAGAAAAGCTGGACGTGCACAAGTCCATGGGGCCGGACGAGTTGCATCTGAGAGTGCTGAAGGAAAACTCGTGGCGAATGGGGGAAGTCCCGGATGACTGGAAAAAGGCTAATGTAGTGCCAATCTTTAAAAAAGGGAAGAAGGAGGATCCTGGGAACTACAGGCCAGTCAGCCTCACATCAGTCCCTGGAAAAATCATGGAGCAGTTCCTCAAAGAATCAATCCTGATGCACTTGCATGAGAGGAAAGTGATCAGGAACAGCCAGCATGGATTCACCAAGGGAAGGTCATGCCTGACTAATCTAATCGCCTTTTATGATGAGATTACTGGTTCTGTGGATGAAGGGAAAGCAGTGGATGTATTGTTTCTTGACTTTAGCAAAGCTTTTGACACGGTCTCCCACAGTATTCTTGTCAGCAAGTTAAGGAAGTATGGGCTGGATGAATGCACTATAAGGTGGGTAGAAAGCTGGCTAGATTGTCGGGCTCAACGGGTAGTGATCAATGGCTCCATGTCTAGTTGGCAGCCGGTATCAAGTGGAGTGCCCCAAGGGTCGGTCCTGGGGCCGGTTTTGTTCAATATCTTCATAAATGATCTGGAGGATGGTGTGGATTGCACTCTCAGCAAATTTGCGGATGATACTAAACTGGGAGGAGTGGTAGATACGCTGGAGGGGAGGGATAGGATACAGAAGGACCTAGACAAATTGGAGGATTGGGCCAAAAGAAATCTGATGAGGTTCAATAAGGATAAGTGCAGGGTCCTGCACTTAGAACGGAAGAATCCAATGCACAGCTACAGACTAGGGACTGAATGGCTAGGCAGCAGTTCTGCGGAAAAGGACCTAGGGGTGACAGTGGACGAGAAGCTGGATATGAGTCAGCAGTGTGCCCTTGTTGCCAAGAAGGCCAATGGCATTTTGGGATGTATAAGTAGGGGCATAGCAAGCAGATTGAGGGACGTGATCGTTCCCCTCTATTCGACATTGGTGAGGCCTCATCTGGAGTACTCTGTCCAGTTTTGGGCCCCACACTACAAGAAGGATGTGGATAAACTGGAGAATCCAG
Source organism: Lepidochelys kempii (assembly GCF_965140285.1). Taxonomy (NCBI): domain Eukaryota; kingdom Metazoa; phylum Chordata; order Testudines; family Cheloniidae; genus Lepidochelys; species Lepidochelys kempii. Next base: position 186,169,946 of record NC_136382.1, on the reverse strand, counting down.
CGAAGGGCAACAAAAATGATTAGGGGTCTAGAACACATGACTTATGAGGAGAGGCTGAGGGAGCTGGGATTGTTTAGCCTGCAGAAGAGAAGAATGAGGGGGGATTTGATAGCTGCTTTCAACTACCTGAAAGGGGGTTCCAAAGAGGATGGCTCTAGACTGTTCTCAATGGTAGCAGATGACAGAACGAGGAGTAATGGTCTCAAGTTGCAGTGGGGGAGGTTTAGATTGGATATTAGGAAAAACTTTTTCACTAAGAGGGTGGTGAAACACTGGAATGCGTTACCTAGGGAGGTGGTAGAATCTCCTTCCTTAGAGGTTTTTAAGATCAGGCTTGACAAAGCCCTGGCTGGGATGATTTAACTGGGAATTGGTCCTGCTTTGAGCAGGGGGTTGGACTAGATGACCTTCAGGGGTCCCTTCCAACCCTGAGATTCTATGATTCTATGATTCTATACTTTTACAGTTCTTGATCCTCTGACTTGAAACAAAAGGCCTTGAATGCAGCAGAATGGTACAGTTGTATTGTGCCGGGTTGAGGTTAAGATTTGAGAAATGTGCAAGGGTCTATACAGCTATATGGAGAAACCATTCACTCTACCACGGAGAGTAGGTTTAAGAGCACACAGCTGCAAGTCTTGTGTGTAACTATTCGATCCATTAGCCAATTGACCACCATGAAAAGGGATATAGGAGGAAAGAATGGTTACTTACCCTGTAGTAACTGTGGTTTTTCAAGAGGTGTTGTCCATACAGATTCCACTCTCTCATTCATGTGAGATTAGATTATTTTTGAATAGCAATTCCACGGGGGCCATGCCTGAACCTGCATAACCTCACAACCGCCACAGCTGAGGGTATAAAGGAGCTTCAACTGCAATTCACTTCCTTCACCAGTAAGAATCCCATATAGACAGGACTCTGAATTAGTCCTTAGGGAAGAAGAGTAGGCCATGGAATTTTTATGGGTCAACATAGAATCATAGAATATCAGGGTTGGAAGGGACCTCAGGAGGTCATCTAGTTCAACCCCCTGCTCAAAGCAGGTCTAATCCCCAACTAAATCATCCCAGCCAGGGCTTTGTCAAGCCTGACCTTAAAAACCTCTAAGGAAGGAGATTCCACCATCTCCCTAGGTAACCCATTCCAGTGCTTCACCACCCTCCTAGTGAAAAAGTTTTTCCTAATATCCAACCTAAACCTCCCCCACTGCAACTTGAGACCATTACTCCTTGTTCTCTCATCTGCTACCACTGAGAACAGTCTAGATCCATCCTCTTTGGAACCCCCTTTCAGGTAGCTGAAAGCAGCTATCAAATCCCACCTCATTCTTCTCTTCCGCAGACTAAATAATCCCAGTTCCCTCAGCCTCTCCTCATCAATCATGTGCTCCAGCCCCCTAATCATTTTTGTTGCCATCTGCTGGACTCTTTCCAATTTTTCCACATCCATGGAGTGTGGGGCCCAAAACTGGACACAGTACTCCAGATGAGGCCTCACCAATGTCGAATAGAGGGGAACGATCACGTCCCTCGATCTGCTCGCTATGCCCCTACTTATACATCCCAAAATGCCATTGGCCTTCTTGGCAACAAGGGCACACTGCTGACTCATATCCAGCTTCTCGTCCACTGTAACCCCTAGGTCCTTTTCCGCAGAACTGCTGCCTAGCCATTCGGTCCCTAGTCTGTAGCAGTGCATGGGATTCTTCCATCCTAAGTGCAGGACTCTGCACTTGTCCTTGTTGAACATCATCATATTTCTTTTGGTCCAATCCTCTAATTTGTCTAGGTTCCTCTGTATCTTATCCCTACCCTCCAGCATATCTACCACTCCTCCCAGTTTAGTGTAGTCTGCAAACACTTGCTGAGGGTGCAATCCACGCCATCTTCCAGATCATTAATGAAGATATTGAACAAAACCGGCCCCAGGACCGACCCTTGGGGCACTCCACGTGATACCGGCTATCAACTAGACATGGAGCCATTGATCATTACCCGTTAAGCCCGACAATCTAGCCAGCTTTCTATCCACCTTATAGTCCATTCATCCAGCCCATACTTCTTTAACTTGCTGGCAAGAATACTGTGGGAGACCATGTCAAAAGTTTTGCTAAAGTCAAGGAATAACATCCACGGCTTTCCCCTCATCCACAGAGCCAGTTATCTCATCATAGAAGGCAATTAAGTTAGTCAGGCATGACTTGCCCTTGGTGAATCCATGCTGACTGTTCCTGATGACTTTCCTCTCCTCTAAGTGCTTCAAAATTGATTCCTCGAGGACCTGCTCCATGATTTTTCCAGGGACTGTGGTGAGACTGACTGGCTTGTAGTTCCCCAGATCCTCCTTCCCTTTTTTAAAGATGGGCACTACATTCACCTTTTTCCAGTCGTCAGGGACCTCTCCTGATTGCCGTGAGTTTTCGAAGATAACGGCCAATGGCTCTGCAATCTGCCAACTCCTTTAGCACCCACTGATGTAGTGCATCTGGCCCCAAGGACTTGTGCTCATCCAGCTTTTTTAAATAGTCCGGAACCACTTCTTTCTCCACAGAGGGCTGGTCACTTCCTCCCCATACTGTGCTGCCCAGTGCAGTAGTCTGGGAGCTGACCTTGTTCATGAAGACAGAGGCAAAAAAAGCAAAAACATATCTCGAAGAACCACAGTTACTGTAAAGTAACCATTCTTTCTTTGAATGATTGCCCATACAGCTTCCACTCTTGGTGACTGGCAAGCAGTTATCTCAAGCCTCAAGGTGGAAAGAGATGTCCTATTTAAAGAGCGACTGCAGGATTGCATTATCAGAGTTGGCTATCCAATCTGGAAGTCTGTACCAGGGTATAATGGGAAGTAAATGTATTAACAGAATTACAGGTTTCACCCTACATATTTCAGATATTAGTATATTACCCAAGCAAGCGGCAGAGACTGCCTGAGCCTTAGTGGACTGGGTTCTAATGTAACTGGGAGGATACTTCTTATCCATCTGATAGCAATTCTTAATATGATCTGAAATCCATTTAGATAACCTCTGCATGGAAATAGGTTACCCAGTAACCCTTTGTATGAAAGCCACAAACAGTCTGGGAGAGGATCTAAATGACTTCCAAAGAAAAGGATAAAGCCTCACCAAGTCTACGGTATGAAGTTTTGTTTTGCCTGGGGTGGAATGAAGTTTTGGGGGAAAACTGGTAGGCAGATATATATGACTGAGGTGAAAATCCAAGCCTACCTTAAGAAGGAACTTCGGGTACAGCCTAAGGTTGATCTTGTCTTTATGAAATATGGTATAAACTGGGACTGCCATAAAGGACTGACTTTCTGCCACTCTACTAACTGAAGTAGTAGCCATCAGAAAGGCCATTTTTATTGACAGGTAGTAAAGAAAGCAGGTTGCCAAGAGTACAAAGGGGGTTGGATCCCATTAACTGAATGACAACTAAGTTGAATTCACAGGAAGAGGGAAGCTACCCAATAGATGGGAAGACATAGAATCATAGAATCATAGAATATCAGGGTTGGAAGGGACCCCAGAAGGTCATCTAGTCCAACCCCCTGCTCGAAGCAGGACCAATTCCCAGTTAAATCATCCCAGCCAGGGCTTTGTCAAGCCTGACCTTAAAAACCTCTAAGGAAGGAGATTCTACCACCTCCCTAGGTAACGCATTCCAGTATTTCACCACCCTCTTAGTGAAAAAGTTTTTCCTAATATCCAATCTAAACCTCCCCCACTGCAACTTGAGACCATTACTCCTCGTTCTGTCATCTGCTACCATTGAGAACAGTCTAGAGCCATCCTCTTTGGAACCCCCTTTCAGGTAGTTGAAAGCAGCTATCAAATCCCCCCTCATTCTTCTCTTCTGCAGGCTAAACAATCCCAGCTCCCTCAGCCTCTCCTCATAACTCATGTGTTCCAGTCCCCTAATCATTTTTGTTGCCCTTCGCTGGATTCTCCAGTTTATCCACATCCTTCTTGTAGTGTGGGGCCCAAAACTGGACAGAGTACTCCAGATGAGGCCTCACCAATGTCGAATAGAGGGGAACGATCACGTCCCTCAATCTGCTCGCTATGCCCCTACTTATACATCCCAAAATGCCATTGGCCTTCTTGGCAACAAGGGCACACTGCTGACTCATATTCAGCTTCTCGTCCACTGTCACCCCTAGGTCCTTTTCCGCAGAACTGCTGCCTAGCCATTCGGTCCCTAGTCTGTAGCTGTGCATTGGGTTCTTCCGTCCTAAGTGCAGGACCCTGCACTTATCCTTATTGAACCTCATCAGATTTCTTTTGGCCCAATCCTCCAATTTGTCTAGGTCCTTCTGTATCCTATCCCTCCCCTCCAGCGTATCTACCACTCCTCCCAGTTTAGTATCATCCGCAAATTTGCTGAGAGTGCAATCCACACCATCCTCCAGATCATTTATGAAGATATTGAACAAAATCGGCCCCAGGACCGACCCCTGGGGCACTCCACTTGACACCGGCTGCCAACTAGACATGGAGCCATTGATCACTACCCGTTGAGCCCGACAATCTAGCCAGCCACTCACATGAGTGAGACCCTTAAAAAATCTCCACATCAAGGGATGTGAAAATATAGTGTAACTCTGAACTGGAGAGTTATTTGCTGAGATCACTGTTAAGTGTATCCTGATTGAACTAACGAAGTGTAGATTGCTTCAGGGTAAGTAAATAGTTCAAAAGAGTCAGGACTGAGGTTGTCAATGGCAAAAGCTGCTGCTGAACCACCATGATAGAAAATCTCCCCCATTTAGCCCTGTAGGTCATTCTGGTTGAAGGTTTTTCTGCTTTGTAACAAGATGTTTTTTAATTCAGATGAGCAGCTCTTCTTTAATGAAGTCATTCAGCCACCACCTGGGTGGTCCTGCTGGAGCTGGGTGCAGGATCTGGCCTTAGTGGTGGGAAACTAAGTCAGAGAGAAGTCAGAAAGATAGATTCACCAGGATGGAGAACCAAAACTGCCAGGTCCATGCAGGGGCTACCATGATCACATGGCCTGCATTCTGTTGTAGTTTTCGAAGAACTCTGTGTATCATAGAAATCTGTGGGAAGGCACAGAATAGTCCTGGTGCCCATGAGAGAAGAAAAGCTTCTGTCAGCGAACCCAGGCTTGTGCCCCCTCTGGGCACAAATAGGGAAACCCACCTGAAGATGATGTCATGGAAGACTGAGTCGTTGAGGGACCATTTGTGATTCACTGAAAAATCCTTGCTGAATTGATCCACTAGTTGGTTTTGTAGCCCAAGTAGGTAGAGGGCTACTGGTGTAAAATGGTGAAGTATGCACCAGTTCCAAAGTTGTGTTGTCTCTTGACACATTGTGTGTTGGGGGAGAGAGGGAGAAATGTGTCCCCTCCCTGACAATGTTTGTCAATACAGTACATTGCAGTGATGTTGTCTGTCAGCATTTGAATGGTGAGGCCTTAGGGAAGGGGTAAAAAGGCTTTGCATGCCAACCATATGGCTCTGAGCTCCAGGACATTTATATGTAGCATGGCTTTCCATGGAGACCATAATAATTGAATCCTGACTTGTTCGAGGCAAGCTTCCCATGCTTCTGTGTAGGCATCCATCACCAAGGCCCAGGTAGGAAGAGGCACCAAGAAAGGAATTCCATTGCACAGCTGAAGTGGTTCTGTCCAGCAATTTAATGAGAATAGGACTTCTAGAGCAACTGTGACCAACAGGTTCATGCTGTGTCTGTTCGGTGGATAGGCTGATCTCAACTATCCTTGCAGAGGCTAAAGGCAAAGTATAGCATGCTGTGTAACAAAGGCACAAGATGCCATGTGTCACATGACTTTGAGGCACATCTCATTGGTGTTCTGGGAAATGTCCAAAATGCTCTGGCCTATCATCATTTGGAATTTAATACGGCACCAATGAACTGCATGGTCTGAGTCAGGGTCAAAATGGACTTTTCCTTGTTGACTTTTAGCCCCAGTGAGGTAAACAGATGGAGGATCTAATCCTAGTCAGTCCTAAGGTCAATTTTGTTCAACATCTTCATTAATGATCTGGATGATGGGATGGATTGCACCCTCAGCAAGTTCGCGGATGACACTAAGCTGGGGGGTACTCTATCCAGATACGCTGGAGGCTAGGGATAGGGTCCAGAGTGACCTAGACTAATTGAAGAATTGGGCCAAAAGAAATCTGATGAGGTTCAACAAGGACAAGTGCAGAGTTCTGCACTTAGGATGGAAGAATCCCATGCAGTGCTACAGGCTGGGGACCAACTGGCTACACGGCAGTTCTGCAGAAAAGGACCTGGGGATTACAATGCATGAGAAGCTGGATATGGTCAACAGTGTGCCCTTGTTGCCAAGAAAGCTAATGGTATATTGGGCTGCATTAGTAGGAGCATTGCCAGCAGATCAAGGGAAGTGATTTATTCCCCTCTATTCAGCACTGGTGAGACCACATCTGGAGCATTGCACCCAGTTTTGGGCCCTCCACTACAGAAAAGATGTGGACAAATTGGAGAGAGTCCAGCAGAGGGTAACAAAAATTATTAGGGGGCTGCGGCACATGACTTATGAGGAGAGGCTAAGGAAACCAGGCTTATTTAGTCTACAGAAAATAAGAGTGAGGGGGGATTTGACAGCAGCCTTCAACTACTTGAAGGGGGGTTCCAAAGAGGATGGAGCTCGGCTGTTCTTATTAGTGGCAGATGACAGAACAGAACAGATGACAGAACAAGGAGCAATGGTCTCAAGTTGCAGTGGGGGAGGTCTAGGTTGGATATTAGGAAAAACTATTTCACTAGGAGGGTGGTGAAGCACTAGAATGGGTTACCTAGGGAGGTGGTGGAATCTCCATTCTTACTGGTTTTTAAGGCCCGGCTTGACAAAGCCCTACCTGGGATGATTTAGTTGGTGTTGGTCCTTATTTGAGCAGGGAGTTGGACTAGATGACTTCCTGAGGACTCTTCCAACCCTAATCTTCTATGATTCTAATAAATCTAGTCGGTTTCCTGCTGTAGGGATTTTCCCTGAACCACCAAGTCATCTACATAAGGATAAACCTGTATTCCTCACCTACAAAGATGTGCAGACAGGACTTCAGTGAAGACCTGAGAAGCTCCTGAGAACCCAAAAGACAGGACTCTGTATTGGTATTGAGATGCTCCTACCAGGAATCTCAGGTACTTTCTGTGAGCTGGGAAGATGGAGGTATGAAAGTAAGCATCTTGAAGGTTGAGAGCTATGAATCAGTCCAGAGGATCCAGGGAAGGTATTACGGAAGCTAGCTGATGACGCAGAATTAGAAATGATGAATAAACATGTTGAGACCGCAAAGATTGAGGATGGGTCTCCAACCCCCTTTCTTGTTTGGAAGTAGGAAGTAATGGGAATGAAAGCCCTTTCCTGTGAATTCTAAGGACACTTCTTCCATTGCTCTGAGTTGAAGCAGGGAGTCTACTCCCTATTTCAACGGTCTCTCATGAGACTTCACTGGATGTGAAGGCATGCAGAGCACAGCCATTGAAACAACAGGCACTGCTATTCAAAAATAATCCAATCTCAAATGCATGGGGACATGAGCACTGAGAGTGGAATCTGGGTGGACAATCACTTGAAGAAGAACATAGGTTTATGCAGCAGCGATTGTGAAACAGCTCAACTGCTGCTCTCTAAACATGGGTAAGAATTAATTCTCCCACTGTACTTGAAGAACTCCTAAGCACACATCTGGTTATCAAGCTGTATGCTAAGAATAGGATTTGTTTCCAAGTGAAGTATTGACTAGCAATAAAGAAATGTTTCTTTGTAAAAATTCTTTATTAATATCCCTGCTTTACATGCGGAACAGAACTCCACTTTAACTAACAAGTTGCAATTGGCATCGGAATAATTTGAGACTATGAATTTGTAGGCAGAATTTTCAGAGCAGGACACAATGAAGGATTCTGAAAAAATGTGTGTACCTGTTGTACTATATGCGAAAGGAAACAGACTTTTGTACTGAAAAATCCAGTAACTGTTTGCAAAACAACATATCATTCCCAGTAACTCAGTTTTGTGGAACTAAGTACCTAAATACTGGGAGAGCTCCCACATCCATTATAACATTCTATTGTTCTGGATATTATTATATGTTTATGGTAGCACCCATAATATGCGAGGCATTTTCCGGACACATAAGAAGGGGTGATGCCTGCCTTGAAGAGTTCTTTGATGGACAAACAGCAAAGTAAACATACTTCAAGGAAGGGGAACTATAAAATGGATTTTCTATACAAATCAACTAGATTAATTATGGGTTACAACAGAAATAGGTGTTTAAGAAGGACTTTAATGTGAACAGGTTGAGGCCTGGAGGATGAGCTCAGGAAGGCTGGACCATGCATAGCAGACCATGTGGAAGAAGGCACATAGGTGATTGTTAGAGCAACTAACTAATAGATAGATGAATGTGAGAACGGGAGCAGAGTAGAGGGCACTGCATTTCTTGACAATGGGAAACCAATTGTCAAGGATCTCACACCTGTGTGGTTGTCAGCCATCACCTTAAGCCTCTCCCCTGCAAGCTGTATCTTACATGTACAGTCCATGTCTAGACTAGAAAAACAAGTTGTGTTTTAATATGTGTTAGCTATCATGTCTACGATATAAAGTACTTGTATGACCTCATTACAATAGTATCTGAGGACTTCACAGTCTTTTAAAATGTAGGTTTCAGAGTAGCAGCCATGTTAGTCTGTATTCACAAAAAGAAAAGGAGTACTAGTGGCATCTTAGAGACTAACCAATTTATTTGAGCATAAGCTTTTGTGAGCTACAGCTCATTTCATCGGATGCATCGAAAGCTTATGCTCAAATAAATTGGTTAGTCTCTATGGCGCCACTAGTACTCCTTTTCTTTTTAAAATGTATTTTTACCTCACAGCATCCATGTGAGGTAGGGTGTGTTAAGGTTCCTTGCTTAGCCTGGCTGCGGGTGACCATTCCCACCCTCTTAGCTAGTTTCACATGATTGGCCAAGTCTTTCCCCAACAGCATGGGGATGGGATAATCAACATAGACTGCAAAAGTCCACATTCCTGATCAGCCCTTGTACTGGACAGGCAACTTGGCTGTGGGCAAGTCAAAAGAGTTTGACTTGAAGGGTTGAATCATCACTTGGACCTCTGGGTTGATTAAATTGGGGTCCACTAAGGAAGCATGGATGGCTGACACTTGTGCTCCAGTGTCCCTCCATGCTGTAACCTTTTTCCTGCCCACACTTAGAGTTTTCCTCTGCTTTGAGGGTATCTGGGAGGCATCTGGGCCTCAGGACATTTGGTGGGACCCTGGTGTAATGAACTGTAATCTGTTGGGGTTTTGGGGGCATTTGGCCTTTACCTGCCCCAGCTTGTTACATTTAAAACATCGTCCAGCTGACGGGTCACTGGGGCGAGGTGGGTTGCTGGAGAATGGTGTGGTGGGACGATAAGGTGTCTGGAGTGCTCCTTGGGGTGTAGTTGGGGCCTTGGGCTGCCCCCGGTAGTAGGGTGTAGTTTGAGGGTGTTCCTTCTGGTATCCGTTCAAACTGCGACCAGAGTTGTTCCTCTCTCCTCCCTCCACCTGTTTTGTTTTGTTTTGCCCTGCCTCTTTGGCAGTCTGGGACTGCTCGTATTGATCAGCATAAGAAGCAAGACTTCCTGCTGAGTCTATTTTCTTATCCCATAAACACTGTTTTATATCATCCTTGGACATATTCAGGAATTGCTCCTGTATCATTAAATTCCACATTTCTCCAAAGCTAGTTACATCCCATTCTTTGAGCCATTTATCAAACAGATTTGTTATTTGGTTTACATAAGCCACATTACTTAGTCCAGATCCTCTTTTAAGGGCTTTAAATTTTAGTCTGTAAGTTTTAGGTGTAACTTGAAATTGTTTTAAAATCAAATTCTTTAATTTATTATAGTCAGAAGCCTCATTAATAGGCATCTTGAATATGTCCAGAGCTTTTTCAGTCAATTTTGCGATGAATGTGGTCATCTTGTGAGCTTCAGGAATTTTATGGAGTGTGCACAGTCTCTCAAAGGTGAGAAAATATTCAGCAATATCACTGGATTCATCATACTGTGGACATAGTTGCTCCCATTTGTGGATTGCTGGGGAAGGATTGTTAGGGTTATTCGGTACATTCTGCTGAGCCTTTGCCTTCTCCATCTCCAGTGCATGCTTCCTCTCTTTTTCCTTCTCTTCCGTTTCTTTTTCCTTTGCCTCCATTTGTCTCCTGTGGGCAGCCTCTATTTCTTTTTCTTTTGCCTCCATCTTTCTGAGTTATACCCGTCTTTCATGTTCCTTTTGTTTTTCCTCAGCCTCAAAGCTGGCTAATTACAACTTCTGTTGAACAGTGCAGTCTGTCATCCTAACCTCTCTGTTTTTAACTAACTTTACACCCGAGAGTTAGAAAGAAAAGAAAAGAAAACAAAAAAACTGGCTTGTAAAATTTTGCTGTGCTATAACCTGATACCTTTTTTTCCTGATACCTGTTCTCAGCCTACAGAAAAATCCTTTTGTTATGCCTGCTGCTCTGCCCCCCAGGCAGAGAGACAGAATCTACAGCTGCAATCACCTTTTACAAAACCTTTTAAAATCCTGTTGTGCTTCTGGTTCAAAATGATCTGAAAATGATCCCACCGCTCTGCCACCATGTCAAGGTTCCTTCCCCACTCTGAACTCTGGGGTACAGATGTGGGGACCCGCATGAAAGACCCCCTAAGCTTATTTCTACCAGCTTAGGTTAAAAACTTCCCCAAGGCACAAATCCTTTCCATGTCCTTGGGTGGTATTGCCACCACTACCAAGTGATTTAGACAAAGATTCAGGAAAAGGTCCCCTTGGAGTCCCTATTGCCCCAAAATATCCCCCCAAACCTCTTCAGCCGCTTTCCTGGGGAGGCTTGAGAATAATATCCTCACCAATTGGTACAATGTGAGCACAAACCAAACCCCTTTGTTTTAAGGGCACTGAAAATCAATCAGGTTCTTAAAAGAAGAACTTTATTTTAAAAAAAAAGTAAAAGAATCACATCTGCAAAAATCAGGATGGAAGGTACTTTTTACAGTGTAATAAAAAGATTTAAAACACAGAGGATTCCCCTCTAGGCTCAACTTCAAAGTTACAAAGACAGGAATAAACCTCCCTCTTAGCATAAGGAAAATTCACAAGCTAAAAACAAAAGATGATCTAATGCATTTCCTTGCTATTACTTACAATTTCTGCAATTTTAGATGTATCATTTCAGGATCTTTTTAGGAGCTGGTTTACCTGCTTGGTCTCGCTCTGTCATAGACTCTCTCTCTCTCTGTCCCGAGAGGGAACAAACAAAGAGGGTACAAACAAAACGTTCCCGCCTCCAGATTTGAAAGTATTTCCCCATTGGTCCTTCTGGTCCTTCTGGTCAGGTGCCAACTAGGTTAATTGAACTGATTAACCCCTTACAGATAAGTGATTCTGTACCTCTGGCCAGAAGGGATTTTATGTTACTGCATACATAAAGGTTGTTAGCCTTCCCTTTATATTTATGAGACCCCCAACTCCAGAGGCTTGAATTATTTAATTTAAAGTGCAACAGCTTCAACAGGAGAGACTGGGAGAGACCCACATCAGAACGTCCTGTAGCTCTTCATTCACAGAATAAGAAATCTGAGCACCTAATTCAGGTTTTGTGAATCCTAATGAATTTCTAGGTGCTTAAATGTTAGGTATAATTGTGCATATCGTCACAGTGCCAAATGCCTTTGTGAATTTCACCCTCTGTCCCTCAGGTCCTGAGCTGTCAAATGGAAGAATAGTACCGCCCTGTCATAATTATAAAGGGAAGGGTAACCACTTTCTCTATACAGTGCTATAAAATCCCTCCCGGACACAGGCAAAATCCTTTCACCTCTAAAGGGTTAAAAAGCTAAGGTAACCCCGCTGGCACCTGACCCAAAATGGCCAATAAGGAGACAAGATTCTTTCAAATCTGGAGGGGGGGACAAAGGGTTTTGTCTGTCTGTGTAATACCTTTGCCGGAAACAAATCAAGAATGCAAGCCTTCCAACTCCTGTAAAGTTAGTAATTAATCTAGCTAGAAAATGCATTAGATTTTCTTTTGTGTTTTGGCTTGTAAAATTCACTGTGCTGGAGGGAATGTGTATTCCTGTTTTTGTGTCTTTTTGTAACTTAAGGTTTTGCCTAGAGGGATTCCCTATGTTTTAAATCTAATTACCCTGTAAAGTATTTACCATCCTAATTTTCCAGAGGTGATTCTTTTACCTTTTCTTTAAATAAAATTATTCTTTTAAAGAACCTGATTGATTTTTTTATTGTTCTTAAAATCCAAGGGTTTGGGTCTGTGTTCACCTGTACCAATTGGTGAGGATATTATTATCAAGCCTTCCCCAGGAAAGGGGGTGTAGGGCTGTCATAAATATAACGGGAAGGGTAAACACCTTTAAATCCCTCCTGGCCAGAGACAAAAACCCTTTCACCTGTAAAGGGTTAAGAAGCTAAGACAACCTCGCTGGCACCTGACCAAAATGACCAATGAGGAGACAAGATACTTTCAAAGCTGGAGGGAGTGGGGGGACAAAGGGTTCTCTCTGTCTGTGTGTGTGTTGCTTTTGCCGGGACCAGAGCAGGAATGCAGGTCAGAACTCCTGTAAAGGATTAATCTAGTTGTTATCATAGTTGAATCTATGCTAGATTAATCCAGCATATCTAGTTAGATATGCGTTAGAGTCTGTTTTGTTTAAATGGCTGATAAAATAAGTTGTGCTGAATGGAATGTATATTCCTGTTTTTGTGTCTTTTTGTAACTTAAGGTTTTGCCTAGAGGGATTCTCTATGTTTTGAATCTGATTACCTTGAAAGGTATTTACCATCCTGATTTTACAGAGGTGATTCCTTTACTTTTTCTTGAATTAAAATTCTTCTTTTAAGAACCTGATTGCTTTTTCATTGTTCTTAAGATCCAAGGGTTTGGGTCTGTGTTCACCTATGCAAATTGGGAGGATCTTTATTAAGCCTTCCCCAGGAAAGAGGATGTAGGGCTTGGGGGGATTTTTTGGGGAAAGATGTTTCCAAGTGGGTTCTTTCCCTGTTATATTTGTCACACGCATTGTGGTGGCAGCAATAAAGTCCCGGGACAAAAGAAAAATAGTTTGTACCTTGGGGAAGTTTTAACCTAAGCTGGTAAAAATAAGCTTAGGGGGTCTTTCATGCAGGTCCCCACATCTGTATCTTGACTTTAGCAAAGCTTGTATCTTGACTTTAGCAAAGCTTTTGACACGGTCTCCCACAGTATTCTTGTCAGCAAGTTAAGGAAATATGGGCTGGATGAATGCACTATAAGATGGGTAGAAAGTTGGCTAGATTGTCGGGCTCAACGGGTAGTGATCAATGGCTCCATGTCTAGTTGACAGCCGGTGTCAAGTGGAGTGCCCCAGGGGTCGGTCCTGGGGCCGGTTTTGTTCAATATCTTCATAAATGATCTGGAGGATGGTGCGGATTGCACTCTCAGCAAATTTGCGGATGATACTAAACTGGGAGGAGTGGTAGATACGCTGGAGGGCAGGGATAGGATACAGAGGGACCTAGACAAATTGGTGGATTGGGCCAAAAGAAATCTGATGAGGTTCAACAAGGACAAGGGTCCTGCATTTAGGATGGAAGAACCCACTGCACAGCTACAGACTAGGGACCGAATGGCTAGGCAGCAGTTCTGCGGAAAAGGACCTAGGGGTGACAGTGGACGAGAAGCTGGATATGAGTCAGCAGTGTGCCCTTGTTGCCAAGAAGGCCAATGGCATTTTGGGATGTATAAGTAGGGGCATAGCGAGCAGATCGAGGGACGTGATCGTCCCCCTCTATTCGACATTGGTGAGGCCTCATCTGGAGTTCTGTGTTCAGTTTTGGGCCCCACACTACAAGAAGGATGTGGATAAATTGGAGAGAGTCTAGCGAAGGGCAACAAAAATGATTAGGGGTCTGGAACACATGATTGATGAGGAGAGGCTGAGGGAACTGGGATTGTTTAGTCTGCAGAAGAGAAGAATGAGGGGGGGGGGATTTGATAGCTGCTTTCAACTACCTGAGAGGTAGTTCCAGAGAGGATGGTTCTAGACTATTCTCAGTGGTGGAAGAGGACAGGACAAGGAGTAATGGTCTCAAGTTGCAGGGGGGAGGTTTAGGTTGGATATTAGGAAAAACTTTTTCACTAGGAGGGTGGTGAAACACTGGAATGCGTTGCCTAGGGAGGTGGTGGAATCTCCTTCCTTAGAAGTTTTTAAGGTCAGGCTTGACAAAGCCCTGGCTGGGATGATTTAATTGAGGATGGGTCCTGCTTTTGAGCAGGGGGTTGGACTAGATGACCTCCTGAGGTCCCTTCCAACCCTGATATTCTATGTTTCTATGTTTCTATGATTCTATGATCTGTACCCTCAGATTCCACAGGCAGAAAGTGTGATGCTATATGGAATATGGGATACCATTTACATTATTAATACCACCAATATTATAAAATTGCAAGGAATCTGATCAGATATGGCATGTAAGGTATTTGTGAAAATGTTATAAGTATGGTAATATTGTTTATATGCTTGTATCTCCTTTGTATTATGAGTTATAGATATGGAGGGTATATCTGTATTTCCAAACTTGTACTGTGTTTCTGGGTGACACTCCCAGACAGAATGGCATCATAGAAGATTACGGTTGGAAGAGACCTCAGGAGGTCATCTAGTCCAACCCCCTGCTCCAAGCAGGACCAACACCAACTAAATCATCCCAGCCACGGCTTTGTCAACCTAGGGCTTAAAAACCCCTAAGAATGGAGATTCCACCACCTCCCTAGGTAACCCATTCCACTATTTCACCACCCTACTAATGAAATAGTGTTTCCTAATATCCAACCTAAACCTCCCCCACTGCAACTTGAGACCATTGCTCCTTGTTCTGTCATCTGCCACTACTCAGAACAACGAAGGTCCGTCCTCTTTGGAACTCCCCTTCAGGTAGTTGAAGGCTGCTATCAAATCCCCCCTCACTCTTCTCTTCTGCAGACTAAACAAGCCCAGTTCCCGCAGTCTCTCCTCGTAAGTCATGTGCCCCAGTCCCCTGCTTGATGTCCATTAAGGGACATCAACTGTACAATGAATCCATTGAAAGGGCCAGGGACTACAACTTTTGACTCAGCACGGCATGCAGGGGCATGCCTGTGGAAAGAACTATAAGGCCCTTTAATGCCATGTGCTATGAGTTTGTGTTTGGAACAAAGGAAGTACCAGGCATATGGCAAAAGGACTATAAAGGGCAGCTGCATCATCTCCATTTTGTCTTCTATCCTGCTTCTTGTCTTCATTCCTGCTTCTTACGTCTGGAGGAATTTTGCTACAACTGAAGCCCTGAACAAGCCAGCAAACTCACCAATACTGCTAAGAACCTGATAAATGGACTTTGAATATTTGTATGTATGTGACTGCTTTACCATTTAACAGCTCTCTTCTTGTTCTTTCTTTCTTCTTTATAATAAACGAGGGATTGACAACCTTTGAGAAGTGGCATGCCAAGTCTTCATTAATTTAAGGTTTCACATGCCAGTAATAAATTTACATTTACAGGGGCCCCCTGATGGAACCCCAGACTGCCAGTGGGCTGAGCAGGGCCGGTGGCCAGGACCCCAGCTAGCAGGGGCCAGGCCCCTGGAACCCCAGACCAGCAGCGAGGTGAGTGGAGCAAGCGGCTGGTATCCCAGCCAGCAGCAGGCTGAGCAGGGCCGATGGCCAGGACCCAAGCTGGCAAGGGGCAGGCAGCCGGAACCCCGGACTTGTCAGAGGGCTGAGCGGGGCAGGCGGCCAAGACCCCGGCTGGCAAGGGGCCGGGGGCCGGAACTCCAGACCATCAGCGGGCTCAGGGTGGCTGGCAGACAGAACTGCAGACCATTGGTGGGCTAAGCGCCTCAGCCCGCCGCCGGTCTGGGGTTCCGTCCACTAGTTCCTGCCAGCCAGCATCCCAGCCGCCAGCCCCGCTCAGCCTGCTGCCAGCCTGGGATTCTGTTCACCCAGGCAGGAAGCAGGCTGAGTGGGGCCAGCAGCCGGGACCCCGGCTGGCAGCAGCATGCCAGTAAAAATCAGCTCATGTGCCGCCTTTGGTACACATGCCGCAGGTTGCCGACCCCTGTAATAAACCTTTAGTTTTAGACACTAAAGGATTGGCTGGCGGCATGGTATTTTGGGTAAGATCCAACCTAATATTGACCTGGTAATGTGGCTGTCCATTTGGGGTCTGAAGAACATTGTGTATAGTGAGCCGAGTTTTAAAATAACTTCTTACTGTACTGGATCTAGGTGCTGAATAGGAGCCAGAGAACTGGAATGCAATAATGGGGCTATGTGATTCCTTTTTTTTTTTTGCTTTTTGATAACCAGTGTGGGGTTCAGAAGAACAGTTTGGGACTGGTTGGGGAGTTTAACTTCAGTGTTACCCACCATTCTTAGGAGTATCTGCTCTCCTTTGGCATTTCCTTGGGAGTATCTGCCCTGACTTGGGAATATCTGCCCTGACCTTGGCATTTCCAGTTTGGGCTACCCCAGGCACCCTGGGTTATGGAAGGGACCACTATGGTCATCTAGTCTGACTCCTGAATACACAGGCCATAGAACTTAAATGACTTCCACAGGGCTACTCAAATGTTTAAAGTTAAGTAGGTGCTTAAATGCTTTGCTGGACTGTAGTCAGAGTGCTCAGTATCTAGCAGGATTGAGCCATAGGAGAAGCAAGGTAAAAAAGGAAATGCAATGGGGACTTAAGGAAGTAGAGAGAGGAACTGTATTGGGAGTGGAATGGAACTAAAAGGGAGGAGGAAGAGTAATTAAGAGGCAGGAAGTAAAGAAGTGGGAAAAGGAGGACAATTGTGATTGCAAAGAAATAAAAGAGAAGGAAACAAGAAATAAAAGGAGATAAAAAGGAAAAAGACGGCAAGAATATAATCTTGCTTTGGTACTGGTAGTGATAAAGGAAGCTAACAATGGAAGGTCAAAGGGTTAATATGTTTTGCTTCTTTAAGAAAAAGATCTGTTTACATACTTCTTAGAAAAATACAATGTTCAAGGGTAAAAAGTGCTAAAAAGCAATACATTTGACATAGAAAAAAGATATGAAAACTTTTCATTAAGAAAACAATCTCACCTAGATTTAAACTCTATACATTTGAAATATAAGGCAGAACTTTATCCACTAAATTACATATAATCTGGTTAATATATATGGGAAATTACAGGTGTTAAATTTGCCACCCAGGGCACACATAACGTTGCATGAATGCAATAACACCAAGTATCAGACAAATGCAACTTGAAACTAATTTGGGTGTGGGGGAAAGCTACTACTACTACCACCACCACCACCACCACCGGACCCAACCCTGCAATGAGATGTAGGTACACCTCGTGTGTTCATGCAGAACGCCAATGACGTCAACTGAAGTCAGTGGGATTACTCATATGCTTAAAGTTAAGCATGTGTGTTTGCATGATCAGGGCCTAAGGTACTGCCATGACAATACCAAAGACTGTATTTTTTTGTATTTTTGTACAGACCTATCACTAACAGACAGGTGCCCAGTTCATGCTTTGTGCTTATAAAAGGACATATATAGTCTTACATAAAAAGTAAACTAAAACTAAAATGCAGGTGAAATATTTACTTTATGTTGAAGAAGTAAAACACATTTCAATTCTGTTTGTATATTCATTAACATTTGTAATAATGTAGATATTGATATAAACTAGGTAACACAATCACTGAAAGTTATGACCCTTATATTAATTTTAAAATAAGTCAATTTTTCCTTCCACCTAATTCTTATTAGATTTGTTACATTCATGAAATAGTATGATTAGACTCTCTAAAGCTGATAATAAAGCACCTTCAAATTCTCATTAATGTTAAATTCCTGTTCGCATTAACAAAGATGGTTTAGTGGATAGTGAATCTATTATATTTCAAGGATACTGAGAGTACAAATCCTGTATTTTTTTAAACCCCTTTTGTTTTCTCTTAGGCCATATATAAAGTAGAAAAACAGGTTGTATTTAAGAATATGTTTCTAAACACTATAATAGATGGGAAATCCTCTGGTTGACCAGGACCAGCTAACACATTTTTAAAGGTGTTCAGCTCTGTCTATACTACTGCAAGGTTCCTTCCCCAAGGTTCCTTCTGAACTCTAGGGTACAGATGTGGGGACCTGCATGAAAGACCCCCTAAGCTTATTCTTACCAGCTTAGGTTAAAACTTCCCCAAGGCACAGATTTCTTTCTTGCCTTGGGAACCAGCTTAGGTTAAAAACCTGGTACGCTGCCACCACCAAGCGATTTAAACAAAGAACAAGGAAAGAGACCACTTGGAGACGTCTTCCCCGAAAATATCCCCCCAAGCCCTACACCCCCTTTCCTGGGGAAGGCTAGAGAATAATATCCTCACCAATTGGTACAGGTGAACACAGACCCAAACCCTTGGATCTTAAGAACAATGAAAAATCAATCAGGTTCTTAAAAGTCAGAACTTTATTAGAAAAACAAAAAAAGTTAAGAGAACAACTCTAAGATCAGAATGGAAGATAATCTTACAGGCAGTCAGATTCAAAACATAGAGAATCCCTCTAGGCAAAACCTTAAGTTACAAAAAGACACAAAAACAGGAATACACATTTCCTCCTCCAGCACAGTGAATTTACAAGCCAAAAAACCAAAGAAAACCTAACACATTTTCTAGCTAGATTACTTACTAACTTTACAGGAGTTGGAAGGCTTGTATCCTTGATCTGTTCCCGGCAAAGGTATCACACAGACAGACCAAAACCTTTTCTCCCCCTCCAGATTTGAAAGTATCTTGTCCCTTCATTGGTCATTTTGGGTCAGGTGCCAGCAAGGTTACCTTAGCTTCTTAACCCTTTACAGTTGAAAGGATTTTGCCTCTGGCCAGGAGGGATTTTATAGCACTGTGTACAGAAAGGTGGTTACCCTTCCCTTTATGTTTATGACAACTGTGGTTTAAAACACACTGTTTAAGGTGCTAACCAATCCATTTTAAAACTCAACCTATTTTCCTTGTCTAGGCATGACCTTAGTGCCAAACAGATTGATAAAGATCATTACATGCTGAAAATGTAGCAATAAAAATGTTTAAGCACTTTACGTTGAAGAAGCTAACATATATAAGATTAAGTCTATTTTCAAAAAATTTTGCATCAGAGAAGGTTGGTAAACTTTAGGTATAAGAATTCTAGGCATGCTTGTCACATGAAAATTAAGGGTCCAAACTGGCAGTCCTTGTAGAACATAAGAATGGCCATACTAGGGCAGATCAATCCATCTAGCCCAGTATCCTGTCTTCCAACAGTGGCTGGTGCCAGATGCTTCAGTGAGAGTGAACAGAACAGAGAAATGTGTTGAGTTATCCATTCCCTGTTGTCCAGTCCCAGATTCTAGCAATCAGAAGTTTAGGGACACCCAGAGCACGGGGATGCATCCCTGACCATCTTGACTAATGGCCATTGATGGACCTACCTCATGAACTTATTAATTCTTTGTTGAATTGAGTTATACTTTTGGCCTTTACAGCATCCTCTGGCAATGAGTTAGAGGTTGAATGTGCATCATGTGAAGTAATACTTCCTTTTGTTTGTTGTAAACCTGCTGCCTATGAATTTCGTTGGATGACCCCTGGTTTGTGTTTTCGGTGAAGGAGTAAATAACACTTCCCTATTCACTTTCTCCAAATCATTTGTGATTTTATAGACCTCTATTATATCCCTCTTTAGTCATTTCTCTTCTAAAATGAGAAGTCTTTTTAATTTCTCCTCACATGGAAGCCGTTCCATATTCTTAATCATTTTTGTTGCCCATCTCTGTGTCTTTTCTAAGTCTAATATATGTTTTTGAGATGGGGTGACCAGAACTGCATGCACTAGTCATGGTGTGAGCATATCATGGATTTATATAGTGGCATTATGATATTTTCCATCTTATTATCTATCCCTTTCCTAAAGGCTCTTACATTGCTAGCTGTTTTGACTGCCACTGCACATTAAGCAGACATTTTCAGAGAACTATCCACGATGACTCTAAGATCTCTTTCCTAAGTGATAACAGCTAGTTTAGATCCCTTAGTGACAAATTATTCAACACCCAAAAGGCTGCTCCTGGCAGTAAAATCACTAGATTTTAACCAAACCCTACAGTTAACGTTCCTGATAAAGATCCAAAACTTGAAGGGTAGGTGTTTGTAGTCTAGTTTGAATCCAGGTGCATCCCAAATCACCACCAGAACAGCCAAAGTTTGCAGAAAATTTTCAAGGACAGATGATCTGATCTTGCAAGATTTCCTTAATTTTGGAGTAGTTTACAAGTTACTAACACTGTTGAATGCAAACCTGAACCTAGAAGAACTTTTCCCTAGGGCTAGCTCTGAATACCAACACCTCTATCCATTCCTATTTTTAAAAGCATTATAATTAGACTATGTTTCATCATACATATTTAATTAGGGTTGAAAATTTGGGAATATTCAGTGCAACATTTTATTTAGTTTCCAATTTCTGCTTTTTAGTTAGAGTGAGGCAAAAAACTGTTGTTTAATTTTGTAATTTTTGAGGAACCGTTCTGCTGTTTAGGGGTAAACTTCAAGAGGAGGTTTAAAGTTGCCACATACCATGCAATATACTATACAGCACCGCAATTGTTGTTGATCATTGCACACACAAAGACAGGACAACCCAGTTGCAGAGACTGAGTCACAGAATGCAGCCATGCAAAATTACAACAGCACCAATACTGTGTTCACTTAACTTACTTTGTTAGATAAATAACTTATTCAAAAACCTCAGTCAACAATGAAATATCACAACTCTGAGAGAAAGGATTTCATATTAAAAATGTATAAAATTTTAAAAACTTTTACTTATGGCTGGTACCTTATGGTATTATTATGTATTAAACCCTCCATAATTTTAAAAACAGACATTTTATTAACATTTAAAAATTCCAACCAGTGCATGAACAAGTGTTTACAATTTTCCAATACATTGGTGGTTAACATATAGTAGCATCACAAAGTCACTCTTATGTGTTGACATGATACAGCACAACTAGAGATAGGCCCAAGCTGAAAAATGGGATCCAGTTCTAAATTTTTCCTAACCTTATTGGGTATTTGAATCCAGAATTTTGGTTGAAAATCTGGATACTTACCGTGACAGTAACTGGAGTTCTTTGAAATGTATAGTTCCTATGTATATTCCACTTGAGATGTGCATGCACTCCATGTGCCTCCGAGATCAGAAGATTTTTCATTGGTAGCATCCTTTGGTCTGTACCTTAGCCTTTCTCCTCCTCATGTTCCAAACTGAGGGCATAGACCATAGAATAAGGATCAGAAGCAGGGGAGAAGGAGGGTAGGTAATGGAATACACATTAGGGACCATACATATCAAAGAACTCCAGTTACTGTACCAGGGAAGTAACCAGACTTTGTTAAGTGATGGTCCCTACATGTATTCCACATGAGGTGACTCACAAATAGTATTCATTGAGGAGGAAGGTATGAGAAACCCCGCTGTTCCAGATAGCAGGAGTGCTCTGCCAAGGGATACACCTGCCATAGAACCTTGTACCACAGTGCAATGTCCCACAAATGTATGCACAGAGTTTCAAGTTGCCACTCTATAGCTCTCCAGAAGAGAGGCATCATGAAATGAAGCTACCAGCCCAGCCTGAGCTCTGGTCAAGTGGGCTCTCACACCCTGTAGGGGCGGGGTCAGCATCAACACATGCAAAGCAGGATGCAGCCTGGTATTCATTTGGAACGTCTCTGTGCAGATATAGCTGAAAGTATGAGAGGGGACGCAAAGGAAACAAGCAATTTAGGAGATTTCCTGAAGGGTTTCGTCCTTTGCAGGTCAAATGCCAAGACTTGACAGACATCTGGAGAGCAGAGCCTCCTTTCTTCTCTAGTGGCATGGGGCTTTCGATAGAAGATAGGAAAGTGGATGATCTGATTCAGATAGAATTCTGAGATTACTTTAGCAATAAATTTAGGATGTAACCTAAAGAAAACCTTATTCTTATGGAAGACCATAGAAGGAGGATCCCTGATAAAGGCCCCTAGCTTGCCCATGCTTTCTTCTAGCTGAGGTGATTGGAACCAGGAAAGAAACCTTCATAGATAGATGAGCAAAGAGCCACAGGGTCAAATGGACAATCTGTTAATGCTGAGGTCCCATATCAGGGTAGTCTTCAGCACTGGAGGAAGAGTTCTGACTAGTTCCTTCAGAAACCATACTCTGGTGGAATAGGTGAAGAGCGAATGTCTGTCAACCAGAGGGTGAAAGGTGCTAATAGCTGCCAAGTGCACTCGCAAAGCGCTGGTAGTCTAGATGTTTTTAGAAAGAGGAGGTAGTCCAGAATAGTAGGGATCTCAGCAACCTCGGGGAGGGGGGGTACCTGATAACACTGGCACCAGGTAGAACAACCTTTTCCATTTTGCTGTACAGCATTTTCTTGTTGAGTCTTTTCTGCTATTGTTAAGGATGGATTGTACTGTGACCATGGATTGTACTGCTGCTGAGCACAATCGCTCTAGATTCATCACCCATCCAAATACCAAGCTGTTAGATAGAGATACGCTGGGTTGGAGTGGAGGATCTTGCCCTTGTCCTGGGTCAACAGGCCTGAGAAAAGCTGAATGTCAATGCATGTACACAAGGCCATCTGGAGAATGCTTTTAAACTAGAACTATCTCAGCTACTGAGAAGCAACTAGAATCATTGATGCTTTTTCTTGTTTAATTTTCCTCTGAACTTGAGGTAAGAGAGGGATGGGCCAAAATGCAAACATCGTGGTTCTGACCATTGCACTAGAAATGCATCTCCTCTGGAATAGAGGCCCTGAACTGCACTGGAGCAGTAGATCAGGTATTTCTTTGTCTCTTGGGACACAAAGAAATCTCATAATGGGAATCTCCACTGTTGAAGTACCACCAAATTCTGTAGTTCCCACTTGTGCTCTCTGGAGAAATGCAGACTGAGGCTGTCTGCCAGAGCACTCTGCACTCCCAGAAACTGCACTGCCGAGAGGATGATTTGGTGGTGAATGCACCAGTTCCAGAGTTTGATAGCTTCTGTGAAAAGAGGGATGGACCTTGCTCCTCCCTGCTCATATATAAAATAAGCTGTCATCTTCTTAGACATGACTTGAACATGCAGAGTTCAAATAAACAGCAGGAATTGTTTGCAGGCCTCATGGACTGTAGACTGTAGGCCTCTGGAGTGTCTACAGGCCATGAGGATCCAAGTACCCTGTTGTTGGGTCTAACTACCCTGTGCTATTTGTTTGATGAGAAAGGCTCCCCTGCGTAGGAGGGAGGCCTCTGATCAATCTTTTTGTGGGTGGCAGAGGAGCAAAGGAAATCCCCTCACACACTGCCTCCCTGTTTTCCCACCAGATAAATGAAGTCAGAACTCTGTGGGGAAGTGAGACCAGTTTGTCTGGACTGTGCTTGCTTGGTGCGTAGACTGTCCACAACCAAATCTGTAGACTTCTTAGACAAAATCTCACAAAGGATGTCACAAATATGCATAAAGCTATCTGACCTAGGAAGACAAGACAGGATCCTACTGTCATCTGAGGATTTAGTTGAATCATAGAATATCAGGGTTGGAAGGGACCTCAAGAGGTCATCTAGTCCAACCCCCTACTCAAAGCAGGACCAATCCCCAACTAAATCATCCCAGACAGGGCTTTGTCAAGCCTCACCTTGACAACTTCAAGAGAAGGAGATTCCACCACCTCCCTAGGTAACGCATTCCAGTGTTTCACCACCCTCCGAGTGAAAAAGTTTTTCCTAATATCCAACCTAGACCTCCCCCACTGCAACTTGAGACCATTACTATTCATTCTATCATCTGCTACCACTGAAAACAGTCTAGATCCATCCTCTTTGGAACCCCTTTCAGGTAGTTGAAAGCAGCTATGAAATCCCCCCTCATTCTTCTCTTCCGCAGACTAAACAACCCCAGTTCCCTCAGCTTCTCCCCATAAGTCATGTGTTCCAGTCCCCTGATCATTTTTGTTCACTCCGCTGGACTCTTTCCAATTTTTCCACATCCTTCTTGTAGTGTGGGGCCCAAAACTGGACACAGTACTCCAAATGAGGCCTCACCAATTTTGATTAGAGGGGAACGATCATGTCCCTCAATCTGCTGGCAATGCCCCACTTATACATCCAAAAATGCCATTGGCCTTCTTGGCAACAAGGGCACACTGTTGACTCGTACCCAGCTTCTTGTCCACCGTAACCCCTAGGTCCTCTTCTGCAGAACTGCTGCCTAGCCATTCGGTCCCTAGTCTGCAGCGGTGCATGGAATTCTTCCATCCTAAGTGCAAGACTCTGCACTTGTCCTTGTTGAACGTCATCAGATTTCTTTTGGCCCAATCCTCTAATTTGTCTAGGGCCCTCTGTATCCTATCCCTACCCTCCAGCATATCTGCCTCTCCTCCCAATTTAGTGTCATCTGCAAACTTGCTGAGGGTGCAGTCCATGCCATCCTCCAGATCATTAAAGAAGATATTGAACAAAACCGGCCCAAGGACCGACCCTTGGGGCACTCCACTTGATTCCAGCTGCCAACTAGACATGGAGCCATTGATCACTATCCGTTGAGCCCAACAATCTAGCCAACTTTCTATCCACCTTATAGTCCATTCATCCAGCCCATACCTCTTTAACTTGCTGGCAAGAATACTGTGGGAGACCCTATCAAAAGCTTTGCTGAAGTCAAGGAATAACACATCCACTGCTTTCCCCTCATCCACAGAGCCAGTTATCTGGTCATAAAAGGCAATTAGATTAGTCAAGCATGACTTGCCCTTGGTGAATCCATGCTGACTGTTACTGATCACTTTCCTCTCCTCTAAGTGCTTCAGAATTGATTCCCTGAGGACCTGCTCCATGATTTTTCCAGGGACTGAGGTGAGGCTGACTGGCCTGTAGTTCCCAGGATCCTCCTTCTTCCCTTTTTTAAAGATGGGCACTACATTACCCTTTTTCCAGTCATCTGGGACCTCCCCAGATCACCATGGGTTTTCAAAGATAATGGCCAATGGCTCTGCAATCACATCCGCTGACTCCTTTACCACCCTCAGATGCAACGCATCTGGCCCCATGGACTTGTGCTCGTCTAGCTTTTCTAAATAGTCCCGAACCACTTCTTTCTCCATAGAGGGCTGGTCGCCTCCTCCCCATACTGTGCTGCCCAGTGCAGTATTCTGGGAGCTGACCTTCTTCGTGAAGACAGAAGCAAAAAAGCATGGAGTACATTAGCTTTTTCCACATCCTCTGTCATTAGGTTGCCTCCCTCATTCAGTAAGGGGCCCACACTTTCCTTGACTTTTTTCAAGTAAATCAGACAAGTGGCCATTCACTGGCATATCAGAGACTGCATGGACAGATAAATTTGCATTGTAGAAAGCACCAGCGGGGAAGAAACCAGCATGGAACCTTCTTCATTTGACTTCATGGCCCATTCCTCACAGCAGGGGCACTGAACTTTGAGAAGGATACCTTTCTATAAAAGAGAGGGGCAAAGAACTCCAAGTTATACTTCACCCACGACTTACAAAGGAACCAAGCACTTTGTATTTTGTGGGAAATCCTGACCAATGGGGCGGACAGCAATCTTGCTGGAAGGACGTGTGGTAAGAAACTCATCTTGAACCAAGGCTGTAGTTTGGTTAAATTTTGGTTACTAGAAAGCATTTTTCACTTTTATTTACCTGTAACCATTTCTGATTTTATCCCTTATAC
This sequence comes from Lepidochelys kempii, assembly GCF_965140285.1. Classification (NCBI taxonomy): domain Eukaryota; kingdom Metazoa; phylum Chordata; order Testudines; family Cheloniidae; genus Lepidochelys; species Lepidochelys kempii. Next base: position 186,144,078 of record NC_136382.1, on the reverse strand, counting down.
TTCAACTCACTGAAAACCTCTCTTTCATTAAATAACCTTTTACTTCTATTCTGAATCAACCCAGGACTGTGTTTCACTTGAAGTCATATTAACTGCAGTTAAAGCAAGAAGGTGCTGCGCTTTTGTCTTTTTAAAGGAGCAACAGAACTTATCACTCCTCTGAATGTTCCAGGAGGGGCTGGACATTTCATGGTACATGGTTTGGGGGAAATTCAGGGGTAGGTGTGTGTTGGGATCACTTGGATAGTAGTAACCAAAGCTGGTGGAGACCAGAGTGTGACTGTGGTGAAAAAAGCAGGCTGCTGGAGTCAGAGTTGCTGAACCAGGGCTACTCAACACACAGACACTCAGTGCATGTTGACTGGGAATATCCAGACATGAGGCTACAGAAGCAGAGCATTTAAGGCACTCAGGATTACAGGACAAGCAGTGACATAACCTCTCACTAATCTGAATTGCACCCCAGAATGTGATATCTTTACATCAAGAGCTGTAAACAGAATGATCACCCTGACCTCTATAAGTCCATGAGGGAACTATAAAGGTCAGGGTGATCACTCTGAACTTCAGGCTGTGGATGAAGACATCCAGCTGTTTCAAATCTACTATGGGCCTTCAGTCTCCTTTCTTCTTGGGGATGAGGAAGTATCTTGAGTATAATCCTTTTCCCTTGTACTGTTTCTATGGCTCCTGGAGGAAGCAGGGAGTCTACTTCCTGTCTGAGCATCCTTGCATGAGAACGGACCCTGAAGAACCTCAATCCACTCAGAAACACTCTGAGGAAAATCAGCAACCTGATCAGCTGAACCACTCACCCCTGCGGGATTACCTGTATCAGGCTGTCTCAATTACAGATCCCAGGGACCCAAATAAGTGCAGTGCCAGGGATCATGGGGGTAACGAGGAAGGGAGGGTAACACTGATTCTGATAGTCCTTCCTGTGAGAGTGGGAAGATGCTCATGAGTTCTTGGATCATCTGTTGGGGCTGACTGCCCACTTTGAAAAGACTGGTGATGCTCTCCTGTTGATTCCAGATTTGTTGGGAGGAGTGTGAGGTCTTTGTATTGATGGGTGGTGCCCTCTGTACTGGCGGTCTTATTATACCTCAGCTAGTCATTGGTACCTGTGAGTGTTGAACAGATGGTATGGGGACCTCCCTGGTTAGGACTGGATTAGATAGAATTGGCAATTCCAGGCCTGCACAGATAGTAAGATCCTCCAGGATAGCATATATGGCCCCTGTTGCTTAAGAGCGGACAGGGCTTCTGTTCCTTGGTGGCTCTGCATAAGTTCAGTCTCAGACCATGGGTGATAGAATGGAACTGAAGAGATGGTTGATCTGCACTGCCCCTTATGTCCTTGGTTCAGAACATGAGGAGAAGAGGGCAGGCATGGATTAATGGACACTGCTAGTGAAAAAAATCTTCCAGTTTCAGGCATGTGGAGCACATGTGCACCTCCAGTGGAATAAGCATAGGGACCATCACTCAAACAAGTACCTATTTTAGAAACAGAGCAGCCGCAAAATTTAGATTCAGATCCAAACTTTTTTGAAGTTCAGAGATGTTTAAATCAGATAATCACAAAAGTTCACAAGGAGCAATTAAGCCTATGTCTGAATATCAAACTGCTAGTAGCTCTGCATCATGCATTGACAAGATATTGTTGAGAACAAAGGCTAAAAGGAAAACTGGATCCACTAAAATTTCAGGGCCCTTGGACAATCTTTTATTATCAAGCTACCATCTCTTCCTCCTAGTCCAATACTCCTTAATGGACCTTTTCTCCCACTCCTGTCACCTTCCTGTTTATGGACACCAGTGTAGCTAACTCTTGCAATTTTATCACTAAGCTCACAATATTTGACGGTTTTCTTAAAGCCCTAGCTCCCAAAGTTATGCAAATACTTGAGGATCTGAGCTTTCATTTAAAAAAAAAAAAGAATGAAATTTCTAGCCCTCATGGTTGCAGAGAAAAGTTTGAAAATGTGACCCAAGAGCACCTTAAAGGTAAACCAGTAGTCAGTAGTTTTCTTTTAAAATGTTATGATTTTAATCCTATCTGATGATTTTGGGGGGCCTGACTCATGATTTTTGAACATGTGGGGGTTTGCAATACTGAGACAGTCTTTCTCCCACTCTTGAATCTTGCCTCTCAAAAAGTGAGGCAACCCAGACAATACAAGCCCATCTCAGAAGGAGATTAGAACAGCAACAGACAACGATGCTTTGTACTGTCCTCTGCCTCAGACACACTCCTGTATTTGGGCATCTCTAACCACAATTTAAGAATTGCATGCAAATTACAGCATGCAAATTACACTTCCATCTTGCTTACATGCTCCAGGTGACTCTTTTGTCTACTTTAAAATAATTACACCATCCTGTAAACATCCAATAAATTGAATCTAATAGCTGTACTCTTATTATATGTAGAAAACTCACAGAAGTACATGATTTCATTGGGACTACATACATCTCGTCTATCTTCTCCTTGAATAGGCTGGCTTGCTATGGCAAGTGCATTCCAGGAGGCCACTGATATTTTGGCTGACTAGAGACCAGAGAGATGAGAAGGTTACTTACTGTAACCGGAGGTTCTTTGAGATGCGTGGTCCCTATCTAGATTCCAAATGCGGGTGCGCATATATACCATGCACCAGAGCAGGAACTGTTCAAAGCAGTATCCGTTGACCCGCACGTGTGTTGTGCATTGACCGCATGGCATGCCTGAGGCTTTAAGAGGCTGTGTAGGTCGACACCACTCTAGTTCCCTCGTACCCATAACGAATGGAGCCTGGAGCAGAGGAGAAAGAGGGAGGGATTGGAATCCAGATAGGGATCACACATCTCAAAGAACTTTCAGTTACAGTAAGTAACCTTCTCTTCTTCGAGTGCTGGTCCCTATGTGGATTCCAAATGCAGGAGAGTAGCGAACAGTGGTCAGCATGAGGCTGGCGTGAGAGCTCTCGAAAAGAACAAGTCTGTAAGACAGCGTGACCGACTGCTGCATCCGCAGTTGTGGAGGGAGCAATGGCATAATGAGTGGAGAAGGTGTGGATGGAGGATCAAGTGGCAGCTCAACGTATCTCCTGCCAGGAAGGCTGATGTGGCAGCATATGCCCTTGTGGAATGGGCTGTGACTCCCAGTGGAAGAGGAGTGCCAGAGAGCTCATAGCAGGTCTCGATGCAGTGGGAGATCCACTTGGAGAGTCATTGTGAGGAGAGGGTGGAGGTGTGGCAGCGCTCTGCGATGGCAACAAAGAGACGGGGGGATGCACAGAAAGCACAAGTGGAGTAGAGATAAAAGGCTAGTGCTCTGAAGACATCAAGGGAGTGGAACGCATACTCCATGGGTGAGGTATGGTGTTTGAGGTAGACGACCGGAACGTATATACTTTGGTTGAAGTGGAAAGAGGAAGCCACCTTGGGTACAAACTTGGGGTGCAGACATAAGGAGACTTTGTCCTTGTGGAAGACCGTGAATGGTGGGTCTGCCATCATGGCCGCCAGTTCACTGACATGGTGTGCAGAGGTGATGGCTACCAAGAAGATTACTTTCTTGGAGAGGTAAGTGAGGGAGCAGGTAGCAAAGGGTTTGAAAGGTGGCTTGCTGAAAACAGAGAGGACCACATTGAGATAAGACAGTGCAGGCTTCTGCAAGAGGTGAAAGGCATCGAGGAGGCCCCAGAGGAATTGGGAGGTTGTTGGGTGAGTAAAGACGGAGAAGCCATCCCCAGGAGGAAGGAAGGCACTGAGCGCTGCTAGATGAACATGAATGGAGGAGTGAGTGAGGCCTGATTAGTGGAGATGAAGATAGTCGTCTAGGAGGACAAGAATGGAAATGGAGTCTGGAGAGATGTGATGGTGGCATCCTGCATCAGGAGATCTAGGAGGGTGGGAAGAGGAATGGGGGGTGATGAAGAGTTGGAGAAGATTGGTGTACCAGTATTGGCAAGGCCAGGAGGAAGCCATGAGGATAACCATTGTGCAGTCCCTGCACACTTAGCATAGAACCTGGGGGAGAAGTGGAATGGGTTGGAAGGCATAGAGGAGATCTGAAGTCCAGGGAATGAGAAGGGCATCACCCTGTGAGCCCGGGTCCAGGCCCCCTCAGGAGCAGAAGAGGGGAAGTTTGTGGACGTTGCGAAGAAGTCCCAAAGTGACATGCCCCACCGACAAAAGACAGATTGGAGAGGGGGTTTGCAGAGTTCCCACTCGTAGTTGGCATGGAAGGAGTGGACGAGTCTATCTGCCAGAGAGTTGCTGGTGCCCGGGAGGTGCACTGCATGTAGGATGATCTTGTGTCGGAGGCATCAAATATGGACAGCTTCCGGACAGAGAGAAGGGGACCCTGCACCGTCCTGTTTTTTGATGTATCTGACATCCGTCATCTTGTTTGACAGTACTTGGACATTGTGGGAGTGGAGGAAGGACAGAAAGGATTGACAGGCAAGATGGACCACCTATAGCTCCAGGACATTGATGTGCATCTCTGCATCTCTGACCAAAGGCCTTGTGCTGTGCAGTCATTTAGATAGGTGCCCCAGCCTACCAGCAAAACGTCCGTGGTGAGAGTGGTGCTGGACATCGGAGATGTAAACAGGAAGCCCACTAGAACTGTGGATGGGTTGCACCACCAAACAAGAGAAGTCAAAACAGGAGGAGGGAGGATGAGTGGTTTGTTTAGTCAGTCCAATTGTGGATCATAGACAGTACGGAGCCAGAGATTAAGGCAACGTATATGAAGGTGGGCATACAGTATAACAGCAGTGTAGGCCACCATATGGCTCAGGAGGGAGGCACTGACAGATGTGTGTCTGTGGATGGTGCTGGAGTGTCGTAATAAGGGAAGTAAGGGTGGCAAAGTGGTCCTATGGAGGAAAAGCGTGGGCCGAGACAGAGTTCAGTCGTGCCCCTATGAAAGTGAGTGTGTGGGTAGAGTCGAGAATCGACTTGTCCTCGTTGATGCAGATACCGAAGCTGCTGAGGAGGGTACGGCAAGTCCGTATAGTGGCGAGGAGATGGGAGCAAGAGGGCGCCGCAAGAAACCAGTTGTCCAGGTAAGAGAAAAGGGAATGGCCCAGTCAGCACATGTGGGCTGCCACGACTGCGAAGACCTTTGTGAAGACACGGGGGTGTCAGCGATTCTGAAGCGGAGGACACAGAATTGATAATGGGCACTGCCCACTGTGAAATGGAGGAATTAGCGATGAGTGGGGTGGGTGTCTATGTGAAAGTATGCATCTTTCATATCAAGAGCCATGAACCAACCTCCATGGGGAAGGGAGGGGATAATGAGAGTGAGGGTGACCATCCTGAAATGAAACTTGTGAATAAACTTATTCAGGGAGTAGAGGTCCAGGATGGAGCAAAGACCACCTCCTTTTTTCGGAATGAGGAAAGAGGGGGAATAGAAGCTATGGCCATGGTAGCATTATGGGACAGGTTCTATGGCACCCTTTCAGAGGAGGGCAGTGGCATCTTCGTGGAGACCATCTTTGGAAGGTTGGCCACCAGGCAGGTGGCAAGGAGGGAAGGAATGGAATTCGATAATGAAAGCCCTGGTGGATGATGCCTCGCAAGTTCAGTTTTATAGCAGTGTAGTCTGGAAGAGCAGACTTGAAGTGTTGCTGACGGGTGCATTCGGTGGCAGTGTGGACAACCAGAGAGTTAGGTGGTGGGTGGGTAAAAAGGAAATCAGCGCCCTTAGAGGGGATAAAGTATCGGCATTCCACTCACTTTTGGTGTGGGGGTGCAGGATGCTGGCATATGCCATAAAGCTTGGGCTGACTGTAAGATGGCACCATGTATTGGTAAGGCGGTACGAGACAGTCTGGAAGGTTGAAGGATGTCCAGGAATTGGTCCTGGGAGTCTTGAACATCCTCTACTGGGAGACTGAGTGCAGAAGCCATCAATTGTGCATGGTCATCTGGTGGTGAGAGGGAAGGTGGAATAAGGGCATCGTCCAGTGACGACAAAGTGCCTATAGGGACTGCTGGTTCCGATGGTGCCACTGAGGCCAGCAGTGCTGATGGAGTGGGAGCACCCAGGGGTTCCTCCTGAAACAGGAGACAGACCATGCGAGCGATGCATACTGAAATGGTGGTAGGGGTCCCATGAGGGCCAGTAAGGCCAGGAGTAGGGATCGCCATGCATTGGTAAAGGAACCACAGGTCGACTGCAGGATCATATCCCAGAGGATAGGACTGGTGTCATGGTTCCAGGCTGTAGGAGAAGGCCGGGGAAAGGGCCATGTCAACTCCCTGCCCCAGCCCAGAGCCTGCATCCAGCATCCAAACTCTGTCCCAGAGCCTGCACCCCTCCTGTACCCAAACTTCCTCCCAGAGCTGGCACCCCAAACCCTCTCCTGCACCCAAACTCCCTCCCAGAGCCTTAGGCAGGTGTATGTGTGGGGGGGGGCAGGACTTGGACCCATTCTGGGCACCACCAAATATTATACAAACCTGGCCGGTGCCGCACATGAGGGACCCGGTGAGTCGCTCACCATCGGTGATGGGCGCCGCTCTGGTGGTTCCATCAGAGCTGGGTCTGGTTGCACATGTGGGCACATTGCCTCCTCCATTAGAAAATTATGGAGGCGAAGTTCATGAGCAGCTCGGGTCCGCAATGGAAATGAGCAGCAGATGGAGCAGCGAGAAACTATGTGGGCTTCACCCAGGCAGTACAGGCCACGAGTGTGTTCGTCACCCACCAAAAAGGGGTAAGGGCACGAGGCACAGTTCTTGAAACTCGCTTGTTGGGTCTGGGGAGGAGGAGAAGTCCCAGATAGGTTCTCCCTTGAATTTCCCCTAACTAACTACTATGAATGAATGGACAACTATCTAACTAGAAAGAACTAGGTACAAAGGCAAATGCAGTACTCTTAGCTCACTAAGACCACAGAGGAACAGAGGATTCTGACTCTGGAGTGGAGTCAACCCACACAGCCTCTTAAAGCCTCGGATGAGTCATGTGGTCAATGTACGACGCACATGTGAGTCAATGGAAACTACTATGAACAGTTCTGGCTCTGGTGAATGGCGCACATGCGCACCCGCAATTGGAATACGCACAGGGAGCAGCACTTAAATAATAATCCATTTTTAGGGAAAAAAAAAAAAAAAGGCCATGTACTTGATTCCCATACACAATCCCACTCTTATCAAACAGCCCATGTGAAATTGATCTTAATTATAAAAATGTCCTTTTATCTAAAAGATAAATTTCATTTTTAGACTAAACTAATTTTAATAATTCATTCTGATGTGTGTGGGTTGTTGCTTACCTGAAAAATCCAGTGCACATACTCCTCTTTGGTGCTGGCCTTTCAGCAACGATAAACATTTTAGTGTCTGTGTGTCCCACACATGAATAGCAGCATCTCTTCCAACCTAAATTAGAATGCTAATCTTAATAGCTGTTCCTAAATTACTATAACAGTATTTAGCACTTTTGCATCTTCAAAATACTTTAGAAGCATTAACCTTTGCACTCATTAGATCTTATCTTCATGAAGAACTGCTCTCTCCAATTTCTCCATCTCTGACTTCCATTTCCCTGGTCACTACCACATCTCCCTTACTATCACCCACCTGCCCCTCAGCATTGCCCAGAAACCCCATCCTCCTGTGATTTCCTATCCATCAACACCGAGAACTTCTCTTTCATTCTCAGTGCCCTCTTCCTCACCTTCTCTTATGGTAGATATCCCACAACCATACAGACTTCTTCCACTAATTCACTTCTTTCAGTTTTGCCATCCTTTTAGCCACACAGGTCTACTTCTCCACCTTCACTCAATCCCACACCCACAACCCCAGCTGTCTTTTTTTTTACCTCCCTTTTCTGTCCCTTCCCCCCATCTCTGCACAGCCTTCAAAGGAAATGTTGAAAACCATCTGGCATAACCTTCTTCTCATCTCTCCTTTTTCACTGCATACTCTCCTGCTTTCCTCCTCCTCCAGTTTCTTCCAGTCTCCTGACCTCCCTCACCCCCTACTCTATTTCTTCCTTCCCCTCCCTGTATGAGCATGCTTTGGTCTCCCCCATCTTAAAATCAAACAAAAACCACCTCACTGTAGCTTCCTTTAAAATTATCACCCAATCTCTCTTCTCTTGTTCATTTCCAAATTCTTTCAATGCACCTTCTAGAACCACTGTCTGAAGTTCCTTCCCTCCCATTCCAGCCTAGATCCTCTCCAATCTGACTTCCAGCTTTACACTCCACAGAAGCCACACTTAACAAAGGGTCTATTGAGCACTTTGCATCCAAATAACATGGATACATCCTTGTCCTCCTTGACCTACTGGCTACTTTGATGCTGCTGGCCATGGTCTTTTAAAATTTCACCTTCCCTCAGCTTTTGTGACTATTCCTAGTTCTCTTCCTACCTCTTTAATAATTTCTTCAGCGTTTTGTTTGGTAGGTCCTCCTCATATGCCTGTAACTAATGTTGGAGGTTCAAGAGAGCTCCAGCCTTTACACTCTTCTTCCTCTGCATTCTGTCTCTGGATGATCTTATCCATAAACAAAACTTTGACTTCATATCCACTTCAGACTTGCCTTCATCTGCACAAACTTAAATCTCAGCCTGTCCTTCTGACATCTCTTTGTGGATGTCCAGCCATTCAATTTAAATGCAACATTCCCAAATCAGAGGTCTTATATTTTGTCCCAAAGCCTCTCCTCTCCCTCCTTTCCCCTCTGGGCATCATCTTTAATTCAACCCTCCTTTGAAATCCACACATCTAGGCTGCGTCTAAATCTCTCCACTTTGTGGTAAAGAATGTTTCTAAAATTTGATCTTTTCTCTCTCTACACGATCAAATTCTCATCTAGGCCCTTATCTTGCATCTTAACTGCTGCAACTTCCTCCTCCCTGGCCTTAACTGCTGCACCTTTGTTCCCCTCAAGTCTATTCAAAATGCTGCTTCTAGGATTATCTTCCTGGTTCTGAGCACATCAGTCTTCTCTTTGAGTTTCTCCAATGCTTTCACTTATCTACACATCCAACATATGTTTCTTGTCTCTATCTATAAGCCTTTTCAGGACTTGGTCCCACGCTACATAGTTGATCTAGTAATTTATATCATGATGATGATGATGCCTGCTTTTCCTTCTCCAACATTCCCAGTCTTTACTGCCCACCAGTCAGCTTCTCCCTAGACACCTTTGAGCTTTCCCCCATTACCACTCCTTATGAATAAGTAAAACTCACTTTTATAATCCATATAGTTCGATTTCATCTTTCTTCAAATCCCTCAACACTCACCCCTGCCATGATGAGTACAAATCCCTGCCTGATGAGAATGGATAGGGAAACAGTAGACTACAGGTTTGTCTTAGTGGGTGGAAAAAAAAGGCACCTTTAGTGTGATTTTCCCATTTGCCCGTGACTTTTTCTGTCAGTCACTCACTCTCAGCAGCAGCAGCTCTGATCCCACAGGGCTGGGCCCAGCTCCCTGCTTTGGGCATTATGACCTCGTACACCAGGTTGCAGTGCCACTCAGGATTGGCCCACCCAACCTCTGTCATAATGTGGCAGGGGGGAGTGCTGGGCAAACCAGAGCAAACATGCCAAGTCACAATGCCCAGAGCAGGGTGCCAGGCACAGGCCCACAGGACCTGCTGCTGCAGGATGAGCGTGTGCAGGCTCTCACTTTTCAGAGCATCCTCCCTCTCCTTGGGCAGCCCTCCCTTCCACACCAAGTCAGGATTAGGGTTGCAATCCTGAGGTTAAAGGTGCTGCTGTGGATGGTCCATACCTCCTCAGCAGGGCAAGGAGTACAATAATTTTTTAAATCAAAAGTCAGGGAGAAGTCAAGGTAAATTTGGTAACCTATGACTTTTACTGTATCTGCCATAACTGCTCCCTGATTTTTGTTTAAAAAATGCTATGACAAATCTGCAGCCCTATCAATCAGGAATCTAATGTTACTGTTGTTGTTCATCTTATTATACCTAAAGATTGTGAACATTGCTAATCTTTACACAAATATTCTGTTACTATCATTAGCTCATCCACCCTCCCCCTGTTCCCTCCACCTGGCTACGCGGCTGCTCCCTGGCCTATATGTCTCACCATCCTGTCATATCTTAGAATTAAGAATTAAAGCTTTTTGCATCAGGACAGTCTTTTACTTTGTCAGTATGGTGCCTAACACAATGAGATCCTTGCCTACTTGGGACCTTTAGGTGCTACTGTTATACAAATATAATAAAATAATAAAAACCTAAGTAAACATTAGAAGACTCTTGGGAGGTAGGGAAATATGTATTATTTTCTACATTTTACAGATGAGGAGCAAAGGTTCAGAGTGAATAAGCAACTTTCCAAATGCCACAATAGGAGACTCTAATTTCTGTTTTTTAGGAATACTGTAACAGTGTCACAGTCATGGTTTCCACTACTGCTTTCCCTAGCAGTTAGGCAATGACATGGGTAGCAAAACATTTAATCTGTGATTTTCAAAGCAGAAAAATACCTTTCTTTATGACAAAGGTACACAAACTGTTTTGCATTTCTCAAATATAGTTTGTGATAGAGAATTCCTTAAGTTGTTTTGTTATGACCAACACTCCTAGATACATACCTGTCCAGTAGCAACATAGTCTTTCATTGGATGGATGGTTAAGCTGAGGATGTCATCATCATGACCAAGATATAGTCTTTGGGTGTGTTGTTGCCTACTGTATACAATGGCAACAGCAGCTATGTGGTAAACTACTTCTCCAGTTTGCGTGTAGAACAAATTATTTCGACAGTCGTAGCCTCTGTAACTGAAATAAATATAAAGCAAGGGAAGTTTAATATGCCACCAAAAATATCCATGTACTTTGGGGGAAAACAATCTAACTACGCAAATGACTTACCTGAGCTAGACCCAAAATATCATAATATACAGGCTGACTACAACCATTTAAATGTCTTATATTACATTCATAATTGTTAACGACTAGAGCTGCGTAAAACTCCATGGTTTTCTTTGCACTAGTTAAGTATACCTTTTTTTCTGCATTCAAACAATTACGACTCAAATTTCACTTTGATTTTGGGGATTAACTGAACCAAAAACTCATCCAGAACTGTCAGTGTTCACCTGATTTGCATCAAAATCATGAGAAAACACAGAGTTCCTATGATCTGGATGAGAAATCATAAAATTAGCTGAAGTTCATACAAAATTACACCCAGGAAAGCTTTGCATGCTTTTGTGCTGCAAATGTATCACACATTTCTACTAATTACAACAACCATAGCCAATGGACCTAATGACTGCTCCAGGAAATACCAAGGAAAGTCAACTCTGAGTTGAAAAGGTGATCTTAAAAAAAAAGATAATGCTTGGTTATTACTTAGGTACATTGGTACCTCTTTCTATCCTCCTCTCTAACAATCACAACTGAAAAGAAGAGAAATGTATAGGTGATATTCCCATTTTTACCACAATACCAGTAATTTACCTGTGGGTAAGCAGTGGAAAATGTTACATCAAATACTTTACCTCAAGTTAATTAAGGTGTGTTTAAGAGTGTCTATTTAAGCACTGTGCTATTCAATGGAAATTTTGGCTTACAAAAGAGAAGTCCAAGAACCTTTACTTAGTAGTTACAATACCCATGTACAAACTGCAGTTTTAAGCTGTCCTCAGGAGCTCTCTCTCTTTTAAGGAAGGGCACTGAATGGTTTTTCTCTTTACTTTGTTGTTGCAGCTGAGGTAGATCTTCTTTGTAAACCTGAAGAATAAGTTACACTTAATTATACATCTCAAGTGAATTGAATTGAAATACACACTGACCAGTTCCTTAAATAATAATAATGAAAAATATTAGTTGTATGTCAGTGTGCTCAACAATGCACAAGACAGAAGAAGTCATGATCCCTGCCCTAAAGAGAGGAGGAGGATCCCCACTAGTGGTATTAATGGAAGGTCAGGGAAAGGTCATTGCTATTCAAGAAGTTTCATGTATCACATACTACTTTGTGAACAGGATTTTTAATACTGATACTCTAAATTTCTTTTTTCAACTTAATACATATACTTAAACCTGTACATAATAATGAAATAATTCCATCAATAAGTTCTGGTGACATATACAATAAGCACATTACTTAAGTGATTTGCAAATGTCACCAGAATCCCGAGATGGAATTACAGTCTTAATATATATACCAGAGATACAAAATATTATACATGTAAATCAGTTAGAGATGTTGAAACATTGTGGAACTCCTAGAGCTGTTTGACGCCACTTAGAGGTTGTGACATCAATTAAATTCACCACGAGGCTGAAATATAGCTTTAAATTATTTCTTTTTTTTGTACATCTCTTCATTTCTTGGTTTTAGATGGCAGTGGAGTACCAAAATCTCTTGCAACAAAAGCTATTTCCACACATTTGAAATTATGACCTAATTTTTAGCACCCCTGACCCCAGGGGTGCTGAAAACATCATAAGAATGTCTGATCTGGAAATGTTATCACACAGAGGTTCAGATAAGCATCTGAAATTTTGGATGAGTATACAAACACAAACTCTAGACATTTTGCCTGTCACTAGCATACACTGTACTGTTCACACACTGTTTTCATCTGGTTTCAAACACCATCTTCAAAAACTTTTAAAGGATGCCACCTGTAAATAAGTCCACTCACTACTAGGGCCTCCCTCCTAGCCAGACGTGGCATAGCAATTCTCTTGCTACTCTAGCACCACCCTGCCAACAGTTGCTCGGGCACTGTGGTGGCTTCTCTTCCAGTAACTTGGCCCTTTAGCTGGGTCACCATCTTAAGTCCACCCCTTTCAGAGTCACAACTGTCCAAACAAAGAGTCCCCAAACGTCTTTAACATAAACAAAATTCTTCCACCCTCTCTGGGGCTAATCATCTGCCTATCTTCAGGGCATAGTCTGTAGGCCCCCCATCCTAGGCTCAATAATCCTTGCGAAGGATTTGTATGCCCCCTTTGTAGGTGAACCCAGTTCCACCCTCTGGGTTTTGACTTAAGGCCACGTACTGAATAAATAGGTCTGTTCCTTTACCTGTGCTGCAGTTCTGTCTGGGCTGCTTCCTATCCAATCTTTTCAGTTCTCCTCTGGGTCTCTCTGTCTCCTCCCTGCCTAGAAAGCTTTCCTTCTTGCTCTGGCTCTTCCTCCATCTCTTTCCCCAGCCAAGCTTTATCACCACTTAAGCCCAGCTCAGTCTGCTTTACTGCAGCCACTTTCTGCTTGATATGGGAAATTGTCTGATTCCCCTCAGGTGGGGCTCATTTTGTAATCAGTTTTTTTTTAGCCCCAGGCTCTCCAGTGCATGGGGCAAGCCACACCATTACACTAACAATGAAACATAAAATATTATAGGTAACATTTTCAAAAGTGCCAAAGTAATTTAGGAGCCTAAGTTCCATCTTCAAAAGTGAAAAGTAAGAAGATAAGTCACGTCTGAAAATGGGACTAGGCACTTTTGAAAATTCTAGTCTATCTCTAATTTCAGCCAAAACTGTTCAGTTGTTTCCACTAATGAGGCTAATGAAAAATGCACTCTTACTTATAATAAAGTAATTCTGGCTACCTTTTTTTTGAATATCTTTATCATCTATGATTTGGAGCAAGGACTTGAAATCTGGCATTTGTTTCAGGGATGTGTCCTTTACCATCCATCTGAAAATCTGCCAATATTTCGCCAAGCTACAAGCCTTTGAAAAATCACTGTTCACACATCCTCACTAGAGACTTTTTCAACTTTAGCAGCTAAAATATCCAAATTTTCTGTCCACATTGAACATGCTCGAGCTTCTCACATCTCTCAGTTCTAAAATATCCAAATTTTCTGTCCTCACATCTAGCATGCTTCATCCCCTCACAGTGGCTCCAACACAGGACTACAAGTATGAAGCTGGACTTTCACTGTAATGGCTGATCCCAGCTGCTGTGAGTCAGAATGGGGCTGGATACTGGAAGTGAGAGTACGGAGCCTGTCTCTCCTGCACTGTCAATGACACCCTCCCCAATCCCATGCTGGAACTCAGACAGTGTGAAGGAGGAAGCCATCTGATTCAAATGCAGAGGGGACAAAAGATGGACCAGGGAAGGGAAGAAACGAGTACATTGGGGAAAGAAGTCTGGTGAGACTGGGGATGAAGGGGGAAGGGAGAGAAAGTGTTACTGGGAGTTGGTGGTATGTGTGGGGGGAATTAAGATTGGTTGGACAAGGACTCTGGGACTGGCAGGGCATGGTAACTAAAACTGGGAACAGGGAGGGAGAGGAGGCTGGAACTGGTTGAGCAAGGAGCCTGGAAGCTAGTGAGACATGTGGAGTACTGGGAGCCGCTGGCGGCAGGGGACGACACTGAGATTGGACAAGGATCTGTGACTGGGACTAGAAATCAGTCGGGGGTGAACGGGGGCAGGAGAGAAGATCTGACAAGGAGCAGGAGGGTGTGGGGGAGGAACTAGGACTCGACAGGCAAAAAGATTGGGACAAGTTGCCACAGAGTGAGGAGACTGGGGCAAGCAGCAGGGTGAGGAGTAAGAAGGGAGGACTAAATTTGAATAAGGATCCCAGGGAGGGAGACAGGGAGCCAGTGTTGGGGGTGGGCAGGGAGGAATGGGACAGACAGAGTGGACAAGGAGCCAGGAGTGGGGAACTGGGTTTGGCAAGGACACTGGGAGTATGGGGGGGTTAGGAGACTAAGCCCGGAAGAGGAGACTGGGTAGGCAAAAAGAATGGAACTGAGATGAGAAGTCTTAAGAGAAGGGATAGGACAGAACGGGTTAAGCTGGAGAGGAATGGGCAGAAGAGTTTGTGCCCACTAGAGCACACGCCCCTCTAAAGCCTTGAATAGAACCCAAGATTACTGAGTCTCACCATTCGTCTGCTGTTAGCAAACACCTGTGAAACCCACAGGCAAGATGTGTGTTTAAACACCCTCTAGTGCTAATTGACATAGAGGACAGTAACCTACTGTTGCTATCAGTTACTCCACTAGCTCAGAGGTCAGTGCAGTGGATCTTAAGGTTCTAATCCTGCTGATGACCCATGTGTGTCAATATGATGCCACATGATCAAATTTCTGTTCCTTCAGTTTGCTTTTTAAAAACATAGACAATTACACACAAGAAACTAAATTAAAAGACCATTATTAAGGCTGTAAACTCAAGCTCCCAGAAGTTAGGAATTGCCAGAATTGATCATAGAATCATAGAATATCAGGCTTGGAAGGGACCTCAGGAGGTCATCTAGTACAACCCCCTGCTCAAAGCAGGACCAATCCCCAACTAAATCATCCCAGACAGGGCTTTGTCAAACCTGACCTTAAAAATATCTAAGGAAGGAGATTCCACCACCTCCCTAGGTAACCCATTCCAGTGTTTCACCACCCTCCGGGTGAAAAAGTTTTTCCTAATATCCAACCTAAACCTCCCCCCTGCAACTTGAGACCGTTACTCCTTGTTCTGTCATCAGCTACCACTGAGAACAGTCTAGAGCCATCCTCTTTGGAACCCCCTTTCAGGTAGTTGAAAGCAGCTATCAAATCCCCCCTCATTCTTCTCTTCTGCAGGCTAAACAATCCCGGTTCCCTCAGCCTCTCCTCGTAAGTCATGAATTCCGGTCCCCTAATCATTTTTGTTGCCCTCCGCTGGACTCTTTCCAATTTTTCCACATCCTTCTTGTAGTGTGGGACCCAAAACTGGACACAGTACTCCAGATGAGGCCTCACCAATGTCAAATAGAGAGGAACAATCACATCCCTCAATCTGCTGGCAATGCCCCTACTTATACAGCCCAAAATGCCATTGGCCTTCTTGGCAACAAGGGCACACTGTTGACTCATATCCAGCTTCTCGTCCACTGTAACCCCTAGGTCCTTTTCTGCAGAACTGCTGCCAAGCCATTTGGTCCCTAGTCTGTAGCGGTGCATGGGATTCTTCCATCCTAAGTGCAGGACTCTGCACTTGTCCTTGTTGAACCTCAACAGATTTCTTTTGGTCCAATCCTCTAATTTGTCTAGGGCCCTCTGTATCCTATCCCTACCCTCCAGCGTATCTACCTCTCCTCTCAGTTTAGTGTCATCTGCAAACTTGCTGAGGGTGCAATCCACACCATCCTCCAGATCATTTATGAAGATATTGAACAAAACCAGCCCCAGGACCGACCCTTGGGGCACTCCACTTGATACCAGCCACTAACTAGACATGGAGCCATTGATCACTACCCACTGAGCCCGACAATCTCGCCAACTTTCTATCCACCTTATAATCCATTCATCCAGCCCATACTTCTTTAACTTGCTGGCAAGAATACTGTGGGAGACCGTGTCAAAAGCTTTGCTAAAGTCAAGGAACAACACGTCCACCACCTTCCCCTCATCCACAGAGCCAGTTATCTCATCATAGAAGGCAATTAGATTAGTCAGGCATGACTTGCCCTTGGTGAATCCATGCTGACTGTTACTGATCACTTTCCTCTCCTCTAAGTGCTTCAGAATTGATTCCTTGAGGACTTGCTCCATGATTTTTCCAGGGACTGAGGTGAGGCTGACTGGCCTGTAGTTCCCAGGATCCTCCTTCTTCCCTTTTTTAAAGATGGGCACTACATTAGCCTTTTTCCAGTCATCTGGGACTTCCCCCGATCGCCATGAGTTTTCAAAGATAATGGCCAATGGCTCTGCAATCACATCCGCCAACTCCTTTAGCACTCTCGGATGCAGCGCATCCGGCCCCATGGACTTGTGCTCGTCCAGCTTTTCTAGATAGTCCCAAACCACTTCTTTCTCCACAGAGGGCTGGTCACCTCCTCCCTATGCTGTGCTGCCCAGTGCAGTAGTCTGGGAGCTGACCTTGTTCGTGAAGACAGAGGCAAAAAAAGCATTGAGTACATTAGCTTTTTCCACATCCTCGGTCACTAGGTTGCCTCCCTCATTCAGTAAGGGGCCCACACTTTCCTTGACTTTCTTCTTGTTGCTATCATACCTGAAGAAACCCTTCTTGTTACTCTTAACATCTCTTGCTAGCTGCTACTCCAGTTGTGATTTGGTCTTCCTGATTTTACTCCTGATGTTCATAGATTCATAGATTTCAAGGCGGGACCATTGTGATCATCTAGTCTGACCTCCAGTATTACACGGACCATTGACCTTGCCCACAATAATTCCAATAATATATTTGTTAGAAAAATGTCCAATCCTGATTCAAAAATTATCAGTGATGAACACACCACCATGACTATTGGTAAATTGTTCCAATGATTAATTACTCTGTCAAAAATTTACATTTTATTTCCAGTCTAAATTTGTCTAGCTTTAACTTCCAGCCATTGGATTGTGTCATACCTTTCTCTGCTAGACTGAACAGCCCATTATTAAATATTTGTTCCCTGTGTAGATACTTATAGATGATGATCAAATCACCCCTTACTGTCTTTGTTAAATTAAATAGATTGAGCTCTTTGTGTCTATCACTTATAAGGCATGTTTTCTAATCCTTTAATCATACTTGTGGCTCTTCTCTGAACCCTCTCCAATTTATCAACATCCTTCTTGAATTGTGGGCACCAGAACTGGACTCAGTATTCCTGCAGCAGTCACACCAGTCCAAATACTGAAGTAAAATAACCTCCCTACTCCTACTTGAGATTTCCCTGTTTATGTATTCCAGGATTAGCTTTTTTGGCCACAGCATCACATTGGGAGGTCATGTTCAGCTGCGTAGCCACCACTGACCCCAAATCTTTTTCAGAGTCAGTGCTTCCCCAACATGTGGAAGCTTAATTTGGCCCCCTTGTGCCATTATGATACAGTCTTTAATTACATGATGATACACTATTTTTCCACAGGACCCCTTCCTCAGTTAGGGCACAGGATGGACATTGCTCACTTAATAAGCAGCTATCCAATATTTTGTTTCGTTCAGTGTGTGAACCTAGGCCTCATTTACCTACACTCTGAACAAAGA
Organism: Lepidochelys kempii; assembly: GCF_965140285.1. Lineage (NCBI taxonomy): Eukaryota > Metazoa > Chordata > Testudines > Cheloniidae > Lepidochelys > Lepidochelys kempii. The sequence continues at coordinate 186,126,120 of NC_136382.1, read as the reverse complement.
ATTATTAATTTCCTCATGTCCCTTTCTATGGTGCTTGTCTCAATAGTATCTGAATGCTTCACAAACATTCATTAATTTATGTTCACAACACCTCTGTGAGATGAGGAGGTGGCATTATTCCATTTTACTGTAGGGAGCTGCGGCACAGAGAGTAAGTTCAAAGTATCCACTAATTTGGATGACCAACGTGAGACAGGGAGGATGTGATTTTTCAGAATAACTACCATTATTAGTTAGCATTTTTTATGTTCAAAGCGGAGTTCATCATTGACTTCAGTTGCAGCTGTGAGTTCTCAGTACTTCTGCAAATCAGACCCCAGGGTATCAAGTCGAACTCCCAGAAAATGAGGAACACACAATTAATGACTACTTCTAAAAAGCCTGATTTAAATGACTTGCTCAGCATCACACAGAATTCTGTGGCAAAGTCAGGGATAAAATCCAATTTTCCAAGACAGTAGCATTTAACTGCCTTGACCATCAGAGCTTTCTTTTTCTTCCTGCTAATCCCCTACCTCATTCAACACACACCTTCCAATTTCTGCAGCAAATGAGGCAAGGTCCTACAGACAACAGCCTCCTTTATTATACCACCCTAATTCATCCCAAGAGCAGCACCATTCTGTAAACTAAATGAGGCATTGGTTCTGTGGAAAAAATAGTATGTGAACATATAATTAAAATCTATCATAATGCATACACACAAGGAGAAAGAATTAAGGCTGCACAGCATCCTTAATTCTGTCATTTCCATACTTCCGAGTTCTTGATTTTGAAACTTTAATAGTGTTCTTTTAAAGTACTTTTTATGTGTGATATATTATAATACAGGCTGAGTGAAACTTCATTGAAGCTGATGGGCATGATAATAAAAGGACATATCTATCATACTAGTATAAGGCTTTTGTATATATAGGCACTTTTTCTTAAATGCTTTTCAAATACTCATCTGTAGCTAAAGTACACACTGCTTTTATTTTGTATATTGGTTGCATAAATATTGTCAAAATATTTTTTCTCAAAGTAGACAGATGAATTTGTTGCAACTTTATTTTAACTGGCTTTACTGAAAAGTTACAGTGGATTATTAGGCAGCTGAGTTTACATCTGTATATTCATTTTTACTCACTTGGCGATCATAGTTGATTTGAGCTTCCTGCTCAATATCTGAATCTAGCTCTGGCACATCAGATAAATCAGAATCTGACTCTTCACTGTATGACTCAATACCTCCCTCTGCATAAAAATCAATCCACATGTAATAGTTATTATCTAGTCAGAACAGAATATTATGTCACATTTTCACAATTTTTTAGACTACCAGGAATTAACGCAAAACCTTCAGAAGCTTTAAAGTGTTTGCAAACATTCTATGGACTTGGTGAACATTTCTGGTTTTGTATCGCAAAGGTAAAGACAGATAATTCTCCCACTTCAATGCCAAGGTCTCTATTGTAAAACCCTGAATAATGATTAGGGTTGTCAACTAATCACAGTTAACTCACACGATTAACTAAAAAAAAATTAATCACGATTAATCACAGTTTTAATCGCACTGTTAAACAATAGGATACCAATTGAAATATTTAAATATTTTGGATGTTTTTCTACATTTTTATATATATTATATTCTGTCTTTTAATTGAAATCAAAGTCTATATTATTTTTTATTACAAATATTTGCACTGTAAAAATGATAAACAAAAGAAACAGTATTTTTCAGTTCACCAAATACAAGTACTGTAGTGCAATTTCTTGCTCGTGAAAGTCCAACTTACAAATGTAGAATTTTTTTGCTACATAACTGCACTCAAAAAACAAAATAATGTAAACCTTCAGACCCTACAAGTCCACTCATTCCTACTTCTTGTTCAGCCAATTGCTAAGACAAAAAAGTATGTTTACAATTACAGGAGATAATACTGCCCACTTCTTATTTAGAATGTCACCAGAAAGTGAGAACAGGCATTTGCATGGCACTTTTGTAGCCAGCATTGCAAGGTATTTACGTGCCAGATATGCTAAACATTCGTATGCCCCTTCATGCTTCGGCCACCATGCCAGAGGACATGCTTCCAAGCTGATGACGCTCGTTAAAAAATAACGCGTTAATTAAATTTGTGACTGAACTCCTTGGGGGAGAACTTCATGTACCCAGCTCTGTTTTACGCGCATTCTGCCATATATTACATGTTATAGCAGGGTCGGATGATGACCCAGCATATGTTGTTCATTTTAAGAACACTTTCTCTGCAGATTTCACAAAATGCAAAGAAGGTGCCAATGTGAGATTTCTAAAGATAGCTACAGCACTCGACCCAAGGTTTAAGAATCTGAAGTGCCTTCCAAAATCTGAGAGGGACGAGGCGTCGAGCATGCTTTCAGAAGTCTTAAAAGAGCAAAACTGAAATGCGGAACCTACAGAACCCAAACCACCAAAAAAGAAAATCAACCTTCTGCTGGTGGCATCTGACTAAGATAATGAAAATGAACATGCATCAGTCCACACTGCTTTGGATTGTTATCGAGCCCATCATGAGCATGATCACATGTCCCCTGGAATGGTGGTTGAAGTATGAAAGGACATATGAATTTTTAGCACATCTGGCATGTAAATATCTTGCAATGACAGCTACAACTGTGCCATGAGAACGCCTGTTCTCACTTTCAGGTGACATTGTAAACAAGAAGCGGGCAGCATTATCTCCTGCAAATGTAAATAAACTTGTTTGTCTGAGCAATTGGCTTAACAAGAAGCAGGGCTGAGTGGACTTGCAGGCTCTAAAATTTTACATGGTTTAATTTTTGAATGCAGGTTTTTTTGTACATAATTCTACATTTTTAAGTTCAACTTTCATGATAAAGAGATTGCACTATAGTACTTGTATTAGGTGAATTGAAAAATACTTTCTTTTGTTTTTTTACAGGGTAAATACTTGTAATAAAAAATAAATATAAAGTGAGCACTCTACACTTTGCATTCTTTGTTGTAATTGAAATCAATATATTTGAAAATGTAGAAAACTTCCAAAAATATTTAAATAAATGGTCTTCTATTATTGTTTAACAATGAGATTAATTGCGATTCTTTTTTTTAATCGCACAATTACTCATGATTAATTTTTGTAATCGCTTGACAGCCCTAATAATAATTAATGGAATTCACTCAACTGGGATTATACATTATCTGTAACTACCTTTTTACCTTTTATAGTGATGACATGCAGAAATTTTATGGTTATCCTGAAATATTGCATGATGTGTGATCCCTCTACTTGCTTGAAATAATGTGTTATATCACATGGAAAAAATCAGTTAATTTCTGCAGGGCCTGAGACCATGTGAAAGATTTCCTGCAGGGAAATCCAATATTTAGCAGTTGACGTTATGTAATTTATATGCTTCTGTTCAATATTACAGGCACAATGCACATTACAAGTGCAATTTTCAAATATGACCATTAAATTGTACACACAAATCTCACATGTTCATATGCATATTTACACATAGACACACAAAATGGCATTTACACAGCTAATTGCCTTTTTCATGCACAATTAGGATTTGTGTACACAATTCAGGTGTTCAATTTTGAAAACTGACTCTGATCTCATACATCTCTCCCTCTTACAAGCTTCTTATATTTGATGTGAGTTGAAAATATCTCTGGTATCTTCCCAGATAAATTCCCTGAATCCTGCTACAGGATTATTTGAGTGGATTTTGCCTGGGACATACACTAGTCTATTAACTCTCATGAATCTACAGGAAAGCAAAAGGCCCTGTGCAAGCTGGATGTGTGGTATTCCAAAGACTAATATGAAAAATAATATTTTTCTCTTCATCCAACACAACCTTCTGCATCAGTGCTACATATTTCTTTGATTTTTATGAAACAAAAACAACAAAATAAACATCATAAGCAAATTTTCAGAAAATGGTAATTTTTACCTTGGGATGCTGTTTCAAGAATTTCATTTGTTACACTTTCTGGAATAAATCTCCACTGAAAAACAGAGTGATCAGCACCTCCTGTACTTAACACCCACTGAAAATCATGTGACCAACGTACATTAGTTACATGTGCTGAGTGGCCTGCATATTTTCTAAATTTAGCTCCTAAAATATATAAAAATAAAATTGTTAAAAGTGAAAATAGCCACTGAATGAACAAATTATATAGTTAATTTTTTAAAAAGGTGATAGGACAGTACATATAAATTGTTTTCTTTTTAATGGGACCATACATTAAAAATCTGTCTCATGGCTTGCATGCTCTTGCAAATTTCCAACATTTCAAATCAAACTTCCACCATCCTAACAGTTTCATTATATGGCCCAAAGATAGGAGGTTATTTTTTTAAATTTTATGCTGAAATAAAATACAATAAAAAGCCAAATCATCAGCAAAGTAACAGCATAGTGTGGTACAATTATAAAAAAGCACAAGGTTCAGCTGTGCTATTGAGACTCTTGCTTGGTCCCTCAAGGCAACTGTATGACAGAATTGAAATGGTGAAATGATTAGACTGCAAAAAAGAAATACGAGCAAGTAGGCAGCAACATGGCAGTGCTGGAGTTGGTTTTAGGGGATACCATTTACATATCTTCTAAGGGTCTGTCTAGATTAAGAAAGGAAATTGGGATTAGCTAACAAATTTTACCTAACCCCAGCCTTTACTCTACTGTACACACAAGGTCAACAACTTTTAGCTCAATATAGCTGGTCAAGGTCAGGTGACCTCCATCAAATCTTGATCTCTTCCTAATCTGGATGAAACTTCAGACAGAGTATAACAACAATAGAAGTCCTTTACCAAAACAAAGTAGTGATGGAATTATAAAACATTCCCCAGTCCCCTCTGTATAATTCTGACCAGAAAATGGAGTAGAAATTATTCTTAAAACTAGGATGAAGAGAGTCCCTTTCACCACCAAACTACTGATGAGCTGTCTAACAAAAATGAGAACAGTAGCTCAGTATGTTCAGTATTTCCTGAGATAAAATAATCTTCTGAGGTTGGATTTTGCATGCCATCAGTGCAAATGCGTGACAGAGAGACACACACACACTGCCCCTTTAAGTACGCTGCCCTTTTAAGTAGATTGGCACTCAGCAGTCTGAAGCCTGCTTGTCCAGACACAGCAACAGCTGCCAGCAAGCTCCCTCCATCCTGAGCCCTGTCCTGAGCCCTGTCATGTCGCCCCCAGCTCTGTGGAGATGGGGTACAGGGACAGGGGAAGGGGGACACCCTGACATCAGTGCCCACCTCCCCCTCCCGGTAGCAGCTGGCCAGGGGCTCCAAGGCAGAGGGCAGGAGCAGCACAGCAGTGTGGAGAGGGACACCTGAAGTGCCGGCATTTGATAGCCTGCTGGGTGGCCACCCGGCCACACAGCTTAGAGGGAATTTAGGTTCCGATGTATTTATTTATGAGCTTGTGGGACTAGAATAAAGGTTGGTGCCCTAAGGAAGCATTTAATGTTGGGATTTGTACAAAACTTCCTTTTCTTGAACATGCTGAGGACATTATACCAAAAAGGCTTAACCTCTTTGCCTATTAAGGCCACATTAACACCTCCTGGGGGAAGTCAAGGCTATACTTAACATAGTAGTTAAAATATGGACTTTGCACTAGCCAGTAGAATAAGTTCTATTCATTGACTTCTTTTGAAAATCACTTCACACAAGTATCCATTTTGAACCTGTCTGGACCAGGATAAGGATTGGGTTTTACAATATGGGATGACTGACTTTTGCAATAGCAAACCTCCTCTGTGAGACAGAGACAACCAAAGGTCCAATACTAAGTTAATCATGCCTAGGAGTCCAGACTTCTTCAGTCAGAAAGGCATAAAAAGTAACTCTCTTGTATAGTCCTGGAAAGCAGTGGAAAAGGCGGGAAGGCATATGGAAGAAACATTGCCCAGCTTTGTGAGAAGTCATTCACCACATCACATCTTGATCTTTCCTGAAGAGGCTACAGGTCACTGTACTGCTGTTTTCCGATACAAAGAGGTCAGTCACCAGCCTGCTAACCTGATGAGTGAGGATGTTTCTGGTTCTAGTTCCACAATTCTGCCATGCAAGTCTTATTGTTCATCTTTCCCTTAATGATCAGTGCACACAGAGATAGGAAATTTTGCTTTCACCAGGACAGAAGAAGTTGATTTTTCTCTCTGGAATAGGACTGATCATATTCTTTCTAGTTTATTTATGAAAACCACATCAGATACATTAACTGTGAACTCTAGGTCATTGATGTTTATCTTCAAGAACTAGGGGTCACAAAATGAAATTAACAGGCAGCAGGTTGGAGGGCTTGGAATTGCACTTTGTCTTCCTGAAGGAACTTGTCTGAATTCCGAAAACTTGCAGTAGTTGATGAAATCATACTTCACACGTAGTGCCTGATAACTGGCTATTTGGAAATGCAGACTGGAAGCTGTAAACACTTTTTTCCCTAGGAGGTCCAAGCATTTAGCCTCCTTATCTGAAGGGGTGTCTTGTTGCCTACTCCTTTCTGGAGCAGCCTGAACAACCAGGAAATTCAGGGCAAGATGCATGAATAAAAATTCTGCTCCCTCACTTGGAACAAAGTACCTCTTTTCTGCCCTCTTAGGAATAGCTGCACATGTTGTTGGAGTATGTCACTACTTTGGCCACTAGAGGATATGACCACCTTGGACGCACTGCATTTTGTAAAATGTCCAGGAGTTTGTGGGATGTCTCTTGGACTTCCTTCAGAGGAATCTGGAGTATATCAGCAACCCTCCTTAACAGCTCCAGGATCTGCTGTGATCATCCAGCAGAGACGGTGAGACCGGGGCAACTGCCGTTTTAGGAGACGAAGATGATATTCTTGGCAAAACCAGCCGAACTGCTGAATCTGGCTCTTCTTCCTCCACAGGCTCATGGAGCAGGCCAGGTTGCTCTCTTGGAGGAGAAAGGATGCTGTGATTCTTGACAGGACTGTACCACTTCTGAATACTGCATGTGTGGGTCCCACATCCCCAGTAAGGCCAGTGAGAAAAATCCAACATGAGTTGAGGTAGTCCCCATAGCATAGGTCGTGGGGGAGCCCAGGAGCTTCTCAATCCTTTATCTGGGCTCACCTTCTGTGGTAGAGATGTCAGTTCCTCCTCAGTGTTGGATTGTCTTGAAAAGGAGAATGTAGGGTTCAATTCTAATGGGGTGCCAGCAGTATGGTAGGGCTGCAATGCCTATGTTGGTAGACAGACCGGAGACCAGCTTCTCCCTTTATAGTGCTCATGGACTGATGGTGTCAGAACCTCCCTAGACGGGACCAGGTCCAATAAGATGAGAGACCGCAGATCTGGGAGGATATTCTGTTGTCATATACCTCTCCTCAGTTAGTTTCTCCCCATATTGACAGAGCCAGTGTATGAAGGGGGCGGGAGTGATAGCTCAGTAGTTTGAGCATTGGTCTGCTAAACCCAGGGTTGTGAGTTCAATCCTTGAGGGGGCCATTTAGGGTTCTGGGGCAAAAATTGGGGATTGGTCCTGCTTTGAGCAGAGGGTTGGACTAGATGACCTCCTGAGGTCCGTTCCAACCCTGATATTCTATGATTCTATGAAATCCCTTGGAAACCAACACTTCACTATGTGAGCATGAAGGTACCATCGGTTCAAGGGAATCTCTATGCTTTTCCTTTGCTGGTACAGGGGGTTGACCCAGTCTAGGCTCACAATGTCAGTCCTTGTTCGTTACTGATGACAGACCAGCTGTTGCAGACAGTACTGGAGCTGAAGCACCTTTAGTTTTTGGAGCCTGCAAATTGGTGCAGTGACTCTTCAGATTTTCTGAACCTTTTGGGACAGGGTGCAAAGAGTCACGCAACACAGAAAGTGTTGGGGAAGAAGCACTCCCCTTAGAGGTGGACTTCAAGGGGCACACCTTTCTAGATTTTTGAGAATGCCTCCCCTGAGAAAAAGAGCCCTTGGCTCTATTCTTACCCATCCCTGTGTCGAAAGTAATGGTGCTAGGAGGCATGTTTTTTGAAGCTTCTGACCAGAACAAGGGAGGGGCAGTCTCCTCGCCTGGATATGACTGAGCTCTCATTGCACACTCTATCAGATGTCTCTTCAGCTTGAATTTTTGTACCTGGTAAATTTGCCTGAGGAAAGAGCAGCACATACTGCACTTGACGGAGATGTGCACTTCTCTGAGGCAGTACAGGCGCCTCTGACAGTCACTCGTCACTGATCAAGCCATATTCCCAACCCCAAATCAGGAGCAGGGAGGCAAACTCCCGAGTCCTAACTAACTATATTGAGCAAACTAATAACTATCTAACAGAACTTCATACATATAATATTTACAGAATCAAGTAGAAGGATCAAATCTCTGGACATTGTAGGCTCTGTCTCATGCCATGTGGTGGCAGAAAGGAATTGGAGAAACAATCAGTCCACACTGCCCCTTTTACCCTTGATTTGGTGCAAGAGGACAGGAACAGCACAGACACAGACCAATGAACACTACTAACATGAATCTTCGAGTCTCAGGCACATGAAGTACATAGAATCATAGAATATCAGTGTTGGAAGGGACCTCAGGAGGTCATCTAGTCCAACCCCCTGTTCAAAGCAGGACCAATCCCCAACTAAATCATCCCAGACAGGGCTTTGTCAAGCCTCACCTTAACAACTTCAAGAGAAGGAGATTCCACCACCTCCCTAGGTAAACCATTCCAGTGTTTCACCACCCTCCAAGTGAAAAAGTTTTTCCTAATATCCAACCTAAACCTCCCCCACTGTAACTTGAGACCTTTACTCTTCATGCTATCATCTGCTACCACTGAGAACAGTCTAGATCCATCCTCTTTGAAACCCCTTTTCAGGTAGTTGAAAGCAGCTATCAAATCCCCCCTCATTCTTCTCTTCAGCAGACTAAACAATCCCAGTTCCCTCAGCCTCTCCTCATAAGTCATGAATTCCAGTCCCCTAATCATTTTTGTTGCCCTCCGCTGGACTCTTTCCAATTTTTCCACTTCCTTCTTGTAGTCTGGCCCCCAAAACTGGACACAGTACTCCAGATGAGGCCTCACCAATGTCGAATAGAGGGGAACGATCACAACCCTCGATCTGTTGACAATGCCCCTACTTATACATCCCAAAATGCCATTGGCCTTCATGGCATCAATGGTACACTGTTGACTCATATCCAGCTTCACGTCCACTGTAACCCCTAGGTCCTTTTCTGCAGAACTGCTGCCTAGCCATTCAGTCCCGCTGACATTGCGCTATTTACACAGGAGGTTAGGTCGGTATAATTACATTGCTCAGGCCCTTTTTTTCACACCCCTGAGCGACATAGTTATACCAATATAGGTATGTTGCAGAGCTGACTGGGTACCAACGTAAGTCTGTTGCAGAGCTGACTGGTTTCTCAAGAACCAGGATCCAAACATTTGAGAAAGCCCCAGTCTGTCTCATCAATACAGGAATATACTATGCTCGTAAGGAGATGATTTTTATAGGATACAGTTATAAAGATACTATGATCATAACAATTGCTCAATTGCAACAAGTGGATGTTTTCCAGAATGGTTAGATAGGAATATTTTAATAAAAGGCAAGGATCTAAAATATGCAGGGAAAAAGAAATAGACTCTTCTGGAAAGTGATTAGAATAGCCTTGTCATAAAAATAAATGGAAAGGTAACCTCCTGGCCAGAGGCAAAATCCTTTCAGCTGTAAAGGGTTAAGAAGCTAAGGTGACCTCGCTGGCACCTGAACCAAAATGACCAATGAGGGGACAAGATACTTTCAAATCCGGAGGAGGGGAAAAAGACTTTTGTCTGTCTGTGTGATACCTTTGCCGGGAACCGATCAAGGATGCAAGCCCTCCAACTCCTGTAAAGTTAGTAAGTAATCTAGCTAGAAAATGCATTAGGTTTTTCTTGTTTTGGCTTGTAAATTTGCTGCGCTGCAGGAAATGTGTATTCCTGTTTTTGTGTCTTTTTGTAACTTAAGGTTTTGCCTAGAGGGATTCTCTATGTTTTGAAACTGACTGCCTGTAAGATTATCTTCCATTCTGATCTTTCAGAGTTGTTCTCTTATCTTTTATTGTTCTTCTAATAAAGTTCTGATTTTTAAGAATCTGACTGGGTTTCTTTGGGTCTTAAAAATCCAAGGCTGGTTTGTGCTCATCTTGTTTATTTTCAAGCCTCCCCAGGAAAGAGGGTGTAAGGGCTTGGGGGGATATTTTGGGGAAATAGGAACTCCAAGTGGTCCTTTCCCTGTTCTTCGCCTAAATCACTTGGTGGTGGTAGCATACTGTTCAAGGACAAGGCAACGTTTGTGCCTTGGGAAAGTTTTTAACCTAAGCTAGTAAAAATAAGCTTAGGGGGTCTTTCATTCAGGTCCTCACATCTGTACCCCAGAGTTCAGAGTGGGGAAGAAACCTTGACAAGCCTTATTTGACATCTGCTTATATTAAGTGTTACATAAGGCAATACCCACTCCACTGAAACATCACAAGCATTGACTGAATGATCATTTTAGAATCAGTGGAACATATTCTCTCATATGTACACATCATTCTCATTAATATTAATGGTAGTTTTGAATGGGCATCAAGGGGAGATTAAATCCCAGTAATTATATTAGTATAATATCAGTGTAATATAACATGCATTCAGTGGCAGTTTAATTACTGAATTCCTGAGAAGAAAAAAGTGTGTCTTACCTTTCTTTAGGCAAGGAAATTTGAATAATTTAACAAATCCAAAATCATCTCCAGACACGAGCACTGAGCTGCTGTAATTTCCATCCACAGAGTTGACATCTGTAATGTTGGTATATTTTGGCCAAATTCCATTCACTTCAGGCCCTATCACGCAGGTCCATGAGGCCCAGTGAATTCCTTTGATCTCATCTTTGCTGGTTAAATGCTTCCCAGCTGAAAACAGTCAAATTAATACGCTGTTTAACCAACTATCTTTCCATTAAAAAGAGGCTTTTCTCCATTATAGTTAGTTGTGTGTTCTTTCTGAGCTCAGTATTTTTATGTCAAGAAACAAAGAAAGATTATTTTATTTTGAATAAATATGATCTAGCTGGTTATGATTTTTCCTAGATCATCACTGTAGAATCTGAGCACTTTACACAGATTATCTAGATCCTGATTTTACACCATTTTGACTCAAAAAGTCACATCTTCTATAGCAAAAGAAATGTCTCTAACTTACATATACACATAAATAAATAGAACACTTTTAGATGCCATAAAATTAATAAAATAATATGTACTCATTCAAATTTTGAAATGGGGACTAAAGTTCTAAAATATCCTATCCTAAATCTACCTCCATTTATTAATTTCACTTTTATAACTGGTACAGGAGTTTGCTTTATTGGATTATATAAGATCAAATAAATGAGACTATTTGGTTAACCTGTCACTATACAATGACTCTTTACATTAACAAAGACTTTTCTATAGGTAATAGCTTTCCTCTAAGTTAATTACACATGTTATTACTTCATGGTAATCTTTAATGCTCCCTATGTAAACAGCATTTCTGAATGTCTTGAATGTACTAGGAGAATAAATATAATTGGGGAAAGAATATTAGCTGACAAACATTTTTATTCATGTTTCATTTGCAATGATCGCAAGTAATCCTATTGTATTAAGCTTGTATCAGCAACATAACATGAGCTGATCAGCAGAGTAATGTTTGAAGTCAAATTTCATTGAAGAATAATTTCAAGAATTGTTATGAAGAACTTTGGACTTGTCCCAAGAAGACTATACCAATTCTGTAGGGGAAACAAAGTTAAGCTTACCATATGTGATAGTATTCATTAGCTACATTTTAAACATATAAGGAGATGTCAGATGAAAAGAAAGCAATCTAATTTTAAAACTTCACTAAATTAGAGCTGGGTCAGGGTTTTTGGTTCAAGCTCATCTCTACAGTAGACATTAAAAATTATCTGAAATCTATTAATTGTAACATTTCTTTTTTCTTCAAAATTATTAAGTATAGACTAAATCTTTAGCTTTCATTCTAAAATGATTATAAAGCAATTAGGGATGTACAGCCCACTGGATTTCTTGTCCAGAAGAATATTCCAAACATTTTAATCTAAATGTAAATCTATCAACAATTCTAAAGTGCCTATCACTATGTTATCTAAATGCTTAATTTAGCTTAATTTAGTTAATGTGCCATAATTTATTAAAGTAAACATTTTTTCCTCTGTATAATATTTTATATAATATTAGCAAAAAACCCTTCAAATTGTTACTCCCCAGGATATATGCATACTACATGCAGATATGGAAACCTCAAGTGATGCAAACTTTGAGAAATAGAGGAATGCTGATCGTAAACTGATTTTTTTTAAAGATTTGTTCATTTTAAAGTTAACACAGTGATGACAATTAAATAAAGTTTAACATGAGAGATTTAGGTAATCATTTTTAAACTAGTTTTTAAGCTCATTTTGCTGAAGACATGTTTTAAACCAAAACAAAATCTTTTCCTGTTATTCATCATATTTTTCTAAATCTGAGAGGCAGTTTTAATCTAGATACTTTCTTATTAAGCTTTAAACAAAATTAATTCTTTTTACTATGGTAGCACTCAGAGGATCCATTCAGGATTGTGATCCTGTTGTGCTAGGTACTGTACAAACTCATATGATCAAGCCCCAAAGAATTTATTAAGTGCTTGTCCTTTCAAATGTATAAATAATATAAAGAATCTTTAAAATTCTAAATTTTGGTGCAGGCCAATAAATTAGCTTTTCACTTTTGGTGATCTGGATTCAAATCCTGGCCAAGGTCACAAGTGAAAATGAGTTTAGTAGTCTTATCATAATCTTTATTTTGTCAATGTCACAAAACCATTACATACTTTCTCATGATTAGTAGATCTGGCTAAAACTCAGGATTTCCAGTTTGGGAGAAACAAGCAGCAGTGAAATGGACAAGAATGTCAATTTTAGTCAGCAGCTGCCTGGGCTCCCAGAGTCTGCGTATCCAGGGCAGCCATATCATGCAGACTGTCCCAGGCTTAGGTCTCCCAGGATCCCAGTTCCACAGCAGAAAGCCCATAAATCCTGAAAGCCCCAGCTTGAGCCACGGTTGTCATGGCTTCCAGGCTCCCTGCTGTGGGGTTCCCCCTGGTGGTGTGGGGTTCCATCCCAGAACCTGCAGGTTCCCAACGCTGTGCCCTGGAGCCTGCATATCTTGAGAGCTCTGTCTCAAGACTGAGTTCCCATGACTCTCAGGCTCTGTGATGCTCAGCCGGAATCCTAGATCCCGGAAACCTGGGCATGGTGGGGAATGGGACTCCATTTTCTGACCAGCTCTTATGATTAGCAGTTTTTTATTCTACATAAGGTCAATATTGGAAGAGTGGACAAGTTTAGGTTTAAAGTGAATTAGCTACTCTCTTGGGTACAATGAACTCTCCTCTAGGTCCCTCTTTCTAATACTAAACTCGTTACTACATTTTAGGCTGTACTGCTCTTCAAACTGCTGTTACCCGTACATTTACAGTCTTCTGCTGAGGACTTTCAGGCATGGTCTGTGTTCATGATTTCCAGTGGCCCTGTCAAACCTTAACAGTGTCATTTTGGAGTGCCACTAATAATCATGGAATTTTGAAAACATTTATATTTCAAGGATACATTTGACATTTACCCAGACAAGTTTCTCCCATCTTCTAGTAATTACATTCTTAATAATTAGTTTAACCACCAATTCCAGAATTCTGCATTATATGAAAGGAATTAAACCAGTGTATAACAAAGGGTGGCTTTTTCAGACATTCATGATGATCTAGAATTTATTTCTTTAGTGGATCAGTATATAATGTAACTAATACTATGGGAAATATGCAATTAGATGAATACAGATTTGGAAAGATATTTCTTTTTACTAAACCTAAAGATTAATATGAATGGTAAATATATCTGATTTTATAAGTAAACAGTAGATATTTAGGTAAATAATAAACAAGTATTTCTGCTTTGAGATGTAAAATTTGAATACACATATTGTATTGTCCTCTTAGAAACCATCAAACTAGCTTATTTGTTCATAAAACTAACTTCTCTGAACTTACATGGCATCTTGTAGAACAGTCGCTCTCCTGCACCATCATTGGTTTGCAAGAATTTACTATCCACAGACCAGTCAATATAAGTAATAAAACTAGAAGACTTGTTGCATTCTCCTATCTTCTTGTATCGTTGAGCAACTGCATAGATATCCACGAAGCCATCATTAGAACCCACAGCAAGATAAGAGCCATCTGGTGAAAATTTCATTTCATGAATTACTTCCTTTCGGTCTTTAATATGAACTACCTCTGTCATATCTCTGCAAGAACCAAAAGCAAGAATATAAATTATGGACTTGTAAATATGAAACCCAAAAATATTTAAATTAAGACAGACATACTAAACACTTTCTAAAAGCAAAATTGGACTTCAGAAGTCCGAATCCTCCATTCTGAAAAGTCCACACCTCCTGCAGGCATAACAAGTCCTGTACTCCACCACTGGCCTCCTGGCCCTGGTGCCGGGCTTTTCCCACCACGCTCTGTGGTCTTTCCTGGATTCCTTCCTCAGGAGTCTTACAAGGGCCCTCTGATCAAACAGCTGTCCTATCTGTTCCTGCAGGGCCCAATTCATCTCCCGTTGTCCCTCCTGGATCACCTGTAGTAGGGTCTCTAGCCTTCATCACTGCACACCAGTCCCCTTTCACTGGGGCACCGATGCTGGAGTCTAGCCAGGGACAGCATAAGAGCCCTCCGTGAAAAAACCCTCTACATAGGCGGGATCCATCATCCCTTCCCCCTATATTGGCACCTTGCCCAGTCCTCACAATTCCTCTTGTATCAGGGGTGGACTGCACATGCCCACGTTTTCCACCATGTGTAACAGTGCTGATGCACCGGCGCAGCACCTCCTGCTGGTCAGTCCAGGAATTAGCTCATCCAGCTCAGGAGCACCCTCCTCTAGCCAGTTTCTCCCCTGCCCTTACCTGCCCCTCTGCAGTCGCTTTATCTTTACCACTTCAGGCCCCGCATCCCACCTGGACCACAGTGCCCCTTACCTTGGGGTGCTGCCCCACGGCAGTGTCCCCACCCTCTGGGTCTCCCTTCTCAGCCCCTATAATCACCTTGCCTCAGTGGCTACTGCCAGTCATCATCTAGCCCCTTCTCTCAGGGGCAAACTTCAGTCTGAAATGGCCACTCAACACTGGCAAGGGGGCTGGACCTGCTGCCTTTTCTTGCCCTGGCTGCCTCCCTGCAGCCCTAGTACCTCCTCAGGCCTTTGCTGCAAGGCCTCAGCCTCAGCCTGGAAGGTCGCCAGGTCAGAGATCCCCAGCTCAGCCTGCTCTTTCCCAGTACTGCTCTGTCCCAGTACTACTGTCCATCTGCTCCACTGCTGGAGCAAGACTGACTTCCTTCTCCCCAGGAGCCCTTCTTATACTGGCCCAGCTGGGCCCTGATTGACTGCCTCAAGCCTTTCCCAGGGCTGTTTTTAACCCCTTCTAAACCAGAGTGGGGTGACCGCCCCGCTACACTCCCCCACTGCAACTTGAGCCCATTGCTCCTTGTTCTGTCATCTGCCACCACTGAGAACAGATAAGTTCCATTGTCTTTGGAACCCCCCTTCAGGTAGTTGAAGGCTGCTATCAAATCCCCCCTCACTCTTCTCTTCTGCAGAATAAACAAGCCCAGTTCCCTCAGCCTCTCCTCGTAAGTCATGTGCCCCAGCGCCCTGATCATTTTTGTTGCCCTCCACTGGACACTCTCCAATTTGTCCACATCCTTTCTGTGGTGGGGGGCCCAAAACTGGATGCAATACTCCAGATGTGGCCTCACCAGTGCCGAATAGAGGGGAATAATCACTTCACTCAATCTGCTGGCAATGATCCTACTAATGTAGCCCAATACGCCGTTAGCTGGCAACAAGGGCACACTGCTGACTCATATCCCAGCTTCACATCCACTGTAATCCCCAGGTCCTTTTCTGCAGAACTTCTGCTTGCCAGTCGGTCCCCAGCCTGTAGCGGTGCGTGGGATTCTTCCTTCCTAAGTGCAGGACTCTGCACTTATCCTTGTTGAACATCATCAGATTTATTTTGGCCCAATCCTCCAATTTGTCTCGGTCACTCTGGACCCTCCAGCGTATCTACCTCTCCCCGCAGCTTAGTGTCATCCGCAAACTTGCTGAGAGTGCAATCTATCCCATCATCCAGATCATTAATAAAGATGTTGAACAAAACCGGACTGACCCCTGGGGCACTCCGCTTGATACCGGCTGCCAACTAGACATCAAGCCGTTGATCATTAACCACTGAGCCCAACAATCTAGCTAGCTTTCTATCCATCTTACAGTCCATTCATCCAGTCCATACTTTTTTAACTCACTGGCAAGAATACTGTAGGAGACTGTATCAAAAGCTTTGCTAAAGTCTTTGCTAAAGAGATCTAACTTCTTTGCAGCCTTTCCTTTGGGGGTAGATACCTGCTGCCACTGGCATTCTCTCTCATTGGCACCTCAGACTACCACCAATCCCGGAGTGGGGTTGGTGTAAAAATGTTGAAATCCCTCTGAGAGGACAGAATATCTGTGCTTGGCCCTTTCCGCTAGGTGAGAGAAGCGAAGAAGGAGTCTGCCACAGCACCTTGGTGGGCTCAGAATAGCTTCATTAATTGGAAGCACTACTCTAGATGGTTCCACAGAAGCTAAGATGTTGACCAGCCTGTGAGACCTTTTTCCAACCTCTTCAACCTGGATATCCAGTGTGGAAGTCACCCTCTTGAATAAGTCCTGCTGACCCCTATAATCCTCGGGGGGAAGTGAGGAACTTTTTGATACCACTACCTCATCAGGTGATGAAGAGGAGGATGCCAAAACTGGCTGTAGTGGAGCCTTCTTCAATTCCTCTAAAGGGAGAATTTCCTCTTGCTGGGTACTGAGCCTGTTACTGGGAGTGGTCTCCCTCTGCACCTGGTGTGGTAGATCTTGGTGCCTACTTGATGAAGCAAAGTAGGGAGTGCATGGAGATGACCTGGAGGCAGGAAAAAAAAACCCAGGGGTACAAAATGGCCATTGGTAAGGTCTCAGAGCCCAACTACTTCCCAGTTAATGATCTCTGCTTGATGGCCAAGATGGAGCCTCCAAGAAATACCAAGGATGGTAGGCTGTGGAAGGGGAATGGTTCACGGTCCGGTTGTGACACACAGGAGCCAAACTCAGAGTCTGAAGATGAACCAGCCTCCTCTAACCAAGTAGGCGCTGTTCCAATCATTGCCCAGGATCAATGTTGGGAGCCTGGAGATGGTGCTATCAGTGAGATCATGGCTGGCTTCCTTCTTGACAGTACCACATGAAGAGCTACACGGAGGACTAGAGGCACCCACTGTACCCCATGCTGGGACAAAGTCAGTAAAGTTACAGTGAGCACTGGTACTGGGCAAGAAGATTCTTGGATTGCTAGCAAAGCCAGCACATTGAGAATCACCACATCCCATGCTGTCACATAAGCCAGAGTAGAGGTACTGTTGAACTAAATGGAGCCACTTCGGAGGTCAATCTCAACGGTGCTGGTGCTAGAGTGGACAGTCCCTCCTGAGCAGATGACTGCCTTGGTAAATGTCTTGGCCTTGAGTATACTCTGTTGTGCTCGTCCATGTGCTTGCCAGACTGAGGTGCTGTGGACCTCAATCTCCCAGAGACTGGGCCCTTAAATGCTTTCGTCTGGTGTCTCTCCCAAAGTACCAGAGAGGGCAATAGGCCCCAAAGCTCAATCAAAACAGAGGGAACAATTCTGATGGATGCAGATGCACTCAGTTCCTACTCCGAAGGCTCTAAGGGTTGATGCAGGGCTGCCTTCATCAGAAGAAACTTGAGTCTGGCCTCCCTGTTTTTCTTGGTTATTGGGTTAAAGTCCCTCCAAATTTGACACTGATCCCAATGTGTCTCTCCATGACACTTCAGGCATCCTGAGTGTAGGTCACTCACTGGCATTGGTTTCTTGCAGGAAGGGCAGCTGACCAAGTTGAAACCCGTTGACCAAGCCATGCCTGCCCCACCACTGGGACTCAGCAATGGGAATTGAAGCTTTAAAAACATTTTAAAAAACAATATTTCTATATCTACCAAACAGTCCAAACTACAAAAACTACTAAAACACGTACCAACTACATACAAATATGAGGGAAAATTTTGCAACTGCAAGACCACACATTCCTACAACTTTCACACATGGTAAGAAGGAACTGGGCGGGGGGGCGAGGGTCGGGGCAGCTCTGCCCTTTATACTTTTGCATGGCAAGGGAAAAATCTCTGACAAGTGGGCTTGCACACACCTGCAGTGGAATGGACATATGCAACACATCTCAAAAAAACACTTTTTCTTGAAAAAGTGTTTTGACAAAAAAATGTTCTACCTACTCTAAGCAATAGTTTAGTAGTGAATGCAGCTGATATAACCACTCCACAACGGGAAATGCTACTATTGAGAAGGAAGATCCACCCTCTAGATTTCCCGTTCATGGCCATAGGGCCCAAATCACTGAGATTCTGCGAGCTACACGCCACAGAGTCCATTTGGATCAGAGTTTGACCCTAAAAAAAAAAGAGAAATATATATTGCCAGAACCCATAGTTTCCTACGTTCAGGGTTTGCGGAATTGCTCATCTTCCAAGAAATCTTGAAACAGGAAGAGATGGAGAAACACTTACACTTAGGGTTTCACACAAAAACATTGTCATATTTTTAAGGCTAGAACAATGGACCCAGATTTGTTATTACCAGTATCTAACATCAGAATCATGAATAATGTTAAATGCCAGCCAAATCAGCAAAAACAAGATTACTGTGAGTCAGAGATGAGATTAATTGCCAGAGAAGAATGAAACTAATCTTTTAAAAGGAGTTTTAATGTAATATTACTACATTCTTTATAAATTAAGCTTTGTAAAAGTCTGTACTAGTACTACTATGTGGCAGTACTTTTAATGACTTTAAATAAGAATTGTATGACTATACAGCAGTTTAAATACCATTTTTGTGTTAGAGAATAGCTGACAGTTCTCCCTGGGTTTTCTTCACTGTTTATGCTTTCCCAGCCACAAGATTATACACAAAATGCCTATACACAAATGCAAGAAGCCTGGGAAACAAGCAGGGAGACTGAAAGTCCTGGCACAGTCAAGGAATTATGATGTGATTGGAATAACAGAGACTTGGTGGGATAAATCACATGACTGGAGGACTGTCATGGATGGATATAAACTGTTTAGAAAGGACAGGTAGGGTAGAAAAGGTGGGGGAGTTGCATTCTATATAAGAGAGCAGTATGACTGCTCAAAGCTCCAGTATGAAACTGCAGAAAAACCTGAGAGTCTCTGGATTAAGTTTAGAAGTGTGAGCAACAAGGGTGATGTCGTGGTGGGAGTCTGCTATAGACCACCAGACCAGGGGGATGAGGTGGACGAGGCTTTCTTCAGGCAACTAACAGCAGTTACTAGATCACAGGCCCTGGTTCTCATGGGGGACTTCAATCACCCCGATATCTGCTGGGAGATGTGATAGACCCAGGCCAGTTGGGTACAGCAGAATAGTCCTGTTGGTATCCAGGAAGTGGGCGGCTGGAGCCAGGCCACTACTAAATGACCTCCCCCAGCCTAAGGGGAGGATCCACAGATCCGGGATTCCAAATAATTGTGGGGGACAACTAATGAGATAACAGGAACGGGAGTGAGGTCACAGGGCTAAATGAAGGGAACCAGACGAGGAGTACCCCAGACTGCTCCTCAAAGGTGTCAAAAGAGCCAGTGGACGCTGCCTAGAGGAACTCTGCCCAGATGTGTGAATGGACTGAGGAGCGGAAATAGGCCCCCCAGTCACAGGAAACCCTGTCAGCCAACCTCCTCTCCCTGGTTTTGTAGATGGCCATTTTGGCCAGGGCTAGGAGGAGGTTGACAAGGAGGTCCGGCAACTTTGGGGGCCATGGATGGGGAGTGCGTAGATGAACAGGTGAGGGGAAAAGTGTAACCAAAAACGTAATAGTATATCCAAGAGGAGCCGGAATACGGGCTGCAACCTGGCGCACTCCAGGTACACATGCACCAGGGTCTCCCTCATGCCACAAAAGGGGCAGGTGTCTGGGAGGGGAGCGAACTGCACCAAGTACACACCCATGCTCACGGCTCTGTGAAGGATCTGCCAGCTGACATCTCCAGTGGGCCTCAGGACCAGGGTGGAATATAGGCTGGCCCACCGGGGCTCCTCACCCTCAAGAGGTGGCAAGAGGTCCCGCCACTTCATGTCGGGGCGGGACATGAGGGTGAGGAGGTGAAGAGTGTGGAGCACGAGCGTGTACAGGTGTTTTCTTGGCACGGTCTGGAACCGAACCAGCTGCAAGTTGTGCAACTGGGTCGCGGTAAAGGGGTGGGATGGCCTGGCAGGTCTACAGGGCAGGGGCCCAATGAAAAGGTCCAGAGGACCTGGGGTGGAGGGTGGGCATGACGTGCCGTCTCGCAGGACCCAGTAGAGGAAAACCCGAGCAGTGGGCGGTAAAGCGGCCCTCACCTCCTCAAGTACACGCCGGGAAGTACGAGGTCTGGAGAGCCCCATGCGCTGAGGGAAAGTCATGGGATCCAGACAGTATCCCCAGTCGTAGTCCAGAGGTCTCCAACTCTGGTGACTTCCGCCAGGACCAACCTCTGGCACACCGAGGGGGACTCCACCACCTGCACACAGAGATGGCGGTTGTGTGGCAGGGGCTCCGCGAGGAGATCCGCCCCCTTGGCGGCCGTCATGGACCTGGTGGCCAAAACCAGTTTCCAGGTCCAGAGAAGGTCCTGGTAGAAGACCGGCAGCCCGGAGAGGTCTTGCGGAAGACCCCTTGGATGGAGATAAAGGAGCTGCTGGTTGTATTGGAGCCCTCGGAAGCAGCGCAGGAAGGCGTGCACCAGTACACTCCACACCGAACTACCTGCACCATAAAGGAGCCTCTGCAGGGCCTGAAGGCAGAAGACGTGGACCTGAGTGCGCAGGCACTTCAGGCCCTGTCCTCCCTCCTCCAGGGGCAGGTGGAGGAACCCTGCAGAGACCCAGTACAGTCCTGGCCAGAAGAACTCCAGAACCGACTTCCGGAGGTTGGCCAGGAAATCCGGGGCTGGGACCAGAGTGTTTTTAGCCAGTGCCAGAGCATGGACAGGACTAGCTGATTGAGCACCAGTGCCCTCTCTCGAAGGAAGAGGCACTGGAGTAGTCCTGCCCATCTCCAGAGCTGCTCTACCACCCTGCCCTCTAAACCTTGCCAGTTCTCCGGTGGAGACGGATGCATGACAGAAAGGTAAATGCCAAGATAGAGCAGCGGACCCACGCTCCACTGGATGGCCTGAAGCACAGGTGGGAGGGAGCTCGCCTGCCACCTGTCCACGACCACCAGGCCAGAGCTCTTGACCCAGCTGACCCGGGTGGAGGAGGCCGCTGAGTAGACGGCCTGGCAAGCCTCCACCTGCACCAAGTCGCCCAGGTCCTGGACCACGAGGAGCATGTCACCAGCTTAAGCCAACAGGACCAGCCGCAGCTCCGGTTCCCGCAGCACCAACACCATCAGCCTCCGGCGGAGGAGACAGAGGAAGGGCTCGATCACCAGAGCGTACAGCTGGCCCGAGAGGGGGCACCCCTGCCATACTCCCCGCCCGAAGCTGACCGGCTCTGTCAGGGTCCAGTTGAGCCTAACCAGACACTCCGCGGAGATGCACAGCACCTGGAGAAAACCCACAAACTGGTATCTGAAGCTGAACGTGCACAGAGTGCCCAGGAGCTACCCGTGGTCCACCCTATCGAATGCCTTCTTCTGATTCAGGGACAGAAGGGTGAAAGACAGACCATCCCTACACCCGAGCTCCAAGAGATCCCGGACCAAATACAGATTATCAAAGATGGTATGGCCCGGGATGGTGTAGGTCTGGTCGGTGTGGACCACGTCTGCCACCACAGACCCCAGCCGCAGCAAAGATGGCCTTCGCTATGACTTTGTAGTCCATGCTGAGGAGCAAGACAGGACGCCAATTCCAAAGGTCGCGGGGGTCCCCCTTCTTTGGGAGCAAGGCAAGCACGGCTTGCCTGCAAGACAGGGGGAGGACCCCGCTCTCTGAGGACTTGGCCCAGACGGTGACAAGGTCCAGGTTGAGGAATTCCCAGAACATGTGGTAGAACTCCACGGTCAGCCCATCCATGCCCGGAGATTTATTGGTGGGCATGTGGCGGAGGGCTTTCAAGAACTCAGCCAGAGTGAGAGGCAGCTCTAGCCAGTCTTGGTTGCCCACGCTGACCGTCAGGAGGCCATTCCAGAGCACTCTGCAAGCATCAGGATTGGTCAGATCCAGTGAGAAAAGGCCTGCATGGAAGGCCCTGGTCCTCCCGCACATCTCCGCTGGATCCGTGAGGGGGGTGCTGTCCTCTACCAGAGGCAGATGATGTACTTCTTGGCCCCACTCTTTTTCTCCAGGGCATAGAAGAAGCGGGAGCCACGATATATCTCCCAAAGGAGGTGGATGCGGGATTGAACAAAGGCACCCCGGGGCCCGATGGTCCTCGAGGGCTCCTCCCACTTCTCCTGGCATGCTCCGCAGAGGGATGGATCCTCGGGGCTGGTGGCCAGACGCCTCTCCAGCTCTAAGACCTCCCGTTCCAACTGCTCTATTGTCGCATCTCTCCATCAGCTGGTGCCCCGGGTGTAGTGGTGGCAGAAGAGCCGGTCACACACCTTCCCCACGTCCCACTGCCGCCGCGCCGAGAGAAAGGCCAGCCAGAATTCTCAGAAGGATGCCACGAAGCCCACATCCTCCAACAAGCTGTTATTAAAGTGCCAATAGGCCAGCCCCAGCCTCTCCGTCATGGTCGTTAGGTGGTGATCTGAGAACGGGGCCGGCTGGATGCCATGAAAGGTGACAGCATGAGAAGTAAATGCGGTCCAACTGGGAGTGGCACGACCAATGGGCCTCCACCTGGATGAAGGTGAACATCGAGACGTCGTCCAGGTGGTGGTTGCGCCAGACATCCACCAGGGAGTGACGGTTGACAGTCTCCTGGAGGACATCCATGGCGGCTGGGCACTGCTCAGTCCCCAAGTGGTCCTGCTCCTCGAGGGTGGTATTAAAGTCCTCACCCAGGATCAGGCACTCGCAAGGATCCGAAAAGCCAAGGAAGGTGGATGCCTGCTGATAAAAGTGCAGCCGCTCCAGGCCCAATGTCAGGGCGTAAACGTTGATGAGGCTGATCACTATCCCCTCCATACAGACCCGGAGGTGCAGCAGGCAGCTCATCACAGCCTCGGTGATCCCCAGCACCTCAGGCCGTAGGTCAGGGGAGAACAGGGTAGCCACTCCAGCTGTACGAACTGTGAGGTGGCTAAAATAGACCCTGTCCCCCCACTCCAGCTGTCAACTTGCTTCTATGGCTGGATCCGTATGGGTCTCCTGCAGGAAAACTGCAGAGTATCCCCACTCCCGAAGGAAGGAGAGCACCTGGCACCTGCGGAGACCCATCCTACAGCCCCGGGTGTTTAATGTTGTGAAGATGATGGATGCCATGGGGAGGCCTGGGGGCGATCCTCACTGGCAGGGATGCTCATGGCCCCCATTGGGTCGTGCAGCAAACCATGACCTACCCTGTAGGTGAGCAAAGAGTCACAGAAGCTGCAGGCCCATTTGTAGGTCAAAGCGACCTGCCTCCCAGTCCCTTTACCCTCCCCCAGAATGGCCCTTATGGCCCGGAGGATTTGATAAAAGTCCCCCCAGAGCTGGAGAGCAAGTTGCACCTTGTTCCGGGACTCACAGGCATCCTGGAGAAACTCTTGCAGCTCCTCTCACAGCCTATCGGGGGGCAGAGTTACAGGCCCCTAGCCGTCCTCTAGTGGGGCCCCTGTCGAAGCCCTGTGGCCTACCAAGACGGGCAGGCAGGGGGCGGACCCCTGACGTGGTGCCCGATGTGCTGGTGCCACGCAGCCCACCTCAGACCTTGGCTCAGTAGGGGGCAGCGGAGGGAAAATAGCAGCCCCTAGGGGGTCGGGACAGGGGAACACGAAGGCCGCTCCTTGTGGGTCGTCTTCCGGGAAGGGGAAGGAGACAGCCCCAGGGGCAGCAGTAGCAGCATGGGACGTGGAGGGGAGGAGGCCTGGGTCGGCATCAGGGGC
Organism: Lepidochelys kempii; assembly: GCF_965140285.1. Lineage (NCBI taxonomy): Eukaryota > Metazoa > Chordata > Testudines > Cheloniidae > Lepidochelys > Lepidochelys kempii. The sequence goes on along the minus strand of NC_136382.1, from coordinate 186,101,903 downwards.
AGTGCAGAGGTCGGGAGCAGGGTTGGGGAGAGGGGCAGAAGTGGGATCATGGACCCCAGCAGCTGAGCCACTGAAGGGCGGCACCTCTCGGCCAGGCTCAGGGGTCTGTGGAGTGGGAAGAGGGCCTTCGATGATACTGGGCTTGCGCTCCAAGGCAGGTATTGTGGCCATGGCATCTATAGGTGGGGAAGCAGCAGTGGGGCCTCCACCCGGGAAGGAGGTCGGCTGCCCCGCATCAACGAGGGATGCCCCTGGTGACTCAGGTCCCGGCCGCATGGCACTGGCTGTCACCTCAATAGTCTCGGCGGCCATTAGTGGGGGGTCATCTGCGGCAGAGCTGGTGGAAGAGTCCAGGGGTTCCTTGGAAGCGGGAGCAGAAGCAGCAGTTAGGGGGATGGAGCATGGGGAGGGGGCGCCGGGGTGAGGTCACCCAGATTGAGGCCCCCTGGCAGAGACAACCCCTGGGTTGTCCTCTCCCTGAGTGACTGGGGTCAGACCCAGGGCCTCAATCTCCTTGAAGATGGAGGGGAAATCACCACCCATCACACCGGGGACCTCCTTGCTGGTGCCTGAAGCGACACTTGCCTTGGAGCATGCAGGGAGTTCAGGTGGCAAGGGAGCAGAAGGGGTTCCATCGGTGGGCCCCCGAGGGAGGGACTCCAGAGGTGAGGCAGTGCTACCCTCCATTGCTGCCACATCATCCCCAGCTGGCTCTAGCAGATAGGATGCACCCGGGGGCAAGACAGAAGACTCGGTGTCAGTGACTCCCTTCCTGGTCTTTCAGGGGGCCTCTGCATCGGATGGAAGGAGCGGAGCTAGAGATAGAGCAGTGGACACACGCTCCACCAGATGGCTTGAAGCATGGGTGGGAGGGAGCTCGCCTGCCACCCGTCCCCAACCACCAGGCCAGAGCTCTTGACCCAGCTGACCCGGGTGGAGGAGGCCACCGAGTAAACGACCTGGCAGGCCTCCACCAGCATCAGGTTGCCCGGGTCCTGAACCATGAGGAGCACGTCGTCGACGTACGCTGACAGGACCAGCCGCAGCTCTGGCTCCCAAAGCACCTGCGGAGGAGACAGAGGAAGGGCTCAATCGCCAGAGCGTACAGCTGGCCTGAGAGGGAGCACCCTTGCCATACTGCCCACCTGAAGCTGACTGGCTCGGTCAGGGTCCAGTTGAGCCTAACCAGACACTCCGCCTCATCATACAGTACCTGGAGAAAGCCCACAAACTGGGGCTCGAAGCCTAACGCTTGCAGAGTGCCCAGGAGATACCAGTGGTCCATCCTGTCAAATGCCTTCTCCTTGGCCAGGGACAGGAGGGCGAACGACAGACCATCCCTACGCCCCAGCTCCAAGAGGTCCCGGACCAGGTACAAGTTATTGAAGATGGTCCGGCCCGGAATGGTGTAGGTCTGGTCGGGATGGACCACATTCGCCAGTACGGACCCCAGACATAGCAAGATGGCCTTCACTACGACCTTGTAGTCCGTGCTGAGGAGCAAGTTGGTACGCCAGTTCCATAAGTCACGGAGGTCCCCTTTCTTCATCAATAAGGTGAGCATGGCTCACCTGCACGAGAAAGGGAGGACCCCGCTTTTCAAGGACTAGGCCCAGATGGTGAAGAGGTCTGGGCCGAGGACGTCCCAGAAGATGTGGTAGAACTCCACATTCAGCCCATCCATGCCCAGAGATTTGTTGGAGGGCATGAGACAGAGGGCTTCCGAGAACTCGGCCAGAGAGAGAGGCAGCTCCAGCTGGTCTCAGTTGCCCACGCTGACCATCGGGAGTTCAGTCCAGAGAACCCTACAGGCTTCAGTGTTGGTCGGATCTGGGGAGAATAGGCTGGCATAGAAGGTCTTGGCCCTTCCACGCATCTCCTCCAGATCCGTGAGGGGGGCACTGTCCTCCACCAGGAGGCAGGTGACATGCTTTTTGGCTCTCCGCTTTTTCTCCAGGGCATAGAAGAAGCGGGAGCCACAATCCATCTCCCGAAGAAGACAGATGTGGGATCGAACAAAGACACCCCGGGGCTGATGGTCCTCCAGGGCCCAGAGCTCCTCCCGTTTCTCCTGGTACGCTGCGCAGAGGGGTGGATCCTCGGGGCCGGAGGCCAGATGCCTCTCTAGCTCTAAGACCTCCCACTCCAACTGCCCTATCACCTCATCCCTCGGCCGGCTAGCGCCCCAGGTGTAGTCTCGGCAAAAGACCCCACGCATACCTTCCCCATATCCCACCATTGCCGTGCCGAGGGAAAGGCATGTTGCTGCCCCCAACAGGCCAGCCAGACTCCTGGAAGGGTGCCACGAAGCCCACATCCTCCAGCAAGCTGTTATTAAAATGCCAATAGGCCGGCCCTCGCCTCTCTGAACTGAGGGAGGCCGTCACAGTCACCAAGTGGTGATCCGTGAACGGGGCCGACCGGATGCCGGAGGCGTGGGCTCATGCCAGATGGAAACAGGAGAGATAAATCTGGTCCAACTGGAAGTGGCGCGACTGATCATCCTCCACCTGGACATAGGTGAAGGCGGTATCGTCATCCAGGTGGTGGTTGCGCCAGATGTCCATCAGGGAGTGAAGGTCCATGATCTCCCTGAGGACACCCGCGGCAGCCAGTGAACTCTTGAGTCCTGAGCGGTGTCGGTCCTCGAGGGTGGTGTTGAAATCCCCGCCCTCATGAGGCACTCATGAGGATCCAGGGTGCCAAGGAAGGCCAACGCCTGCCAGTAAAAGTGCACCCGGTCCGGGCCCATGTTTGGGATGTAAACATTGACTAGGTTTAAGATCAGCCCCTCCACATAGGCTTGGACGTGCAGCAGGCGGCCCGGCACGACCTCGGCAACCCCCAGCACCTCAGGCCGTAGCTTGGGGGAGAACTGGGTGGCCACCCCAGCCAAATGGGCGCTGAGGTAGCTAAAATAAACCCCGTTCCCCCCACTCCAGCCACCAGCTAGCCTCAACGGCTGAAGCCGTGTGGGTCTCCAGCAGGAAGATCACAGAGTACCTCCCCTCCCAAAAGAAGGAGAGCACTTGGCTCCTGCAGAGACCCACCCTACAGCCCTGGGTGTTCAATGTAGCAAAGATGGTGACTGTCATAGTGAGGGCTGGGGTGGATCCTCACGGGCAGGGTGATCGAGAGCCTCCAGGGGGCCCCACAACAACCTGGTCTTGACCCCAAAGGTCAATAGGGAGTTGCGGAACTTGCGGGCCCGTCGGTAGGCCGCAATGTCCTGCCTCCCGGTCCCTCTCCACTCCCTCAAAAGGGCCTTCACAGCCCGGAGAATGTGATAGAAGTCCCCCCAGTGCTGGAGGGCGAGCTGCACCTTGCCCTTTGAGCCACAGGTTTCCATTAGAAAATGGCGCAGCTCATCCATCAGTGCAGAGGGGGACGTGGCAGACAGCTTGCTGCCATCCTCTGGTGGGGCCCCTGAGAGATCCCCGTGGCCTGCAGAGACGGGCAAACAGGGGGGCGAGCCCCGGAGAAACTGCACGGGGCAGCCTGTCCCCATCCCCAGCAAGGGAGGGGACGGCAGAGGGAATATTGCAGCCCCAATAGTGTCGGAAAAAAGAGAGACAAAAACCACCCCGAGGGTTGTCCATGGATAGAGGAAATGAGACATCCTCGGGGGCGGCAATAGCACAGGAGGTGAAGGGGAGAGAAGTAGGCAGTGCTTTGGGAGCAGGAGCTGGGCCAGGGCCTAAAGTGCGAACGGGGACTGAGGCTGGGCCTGGGGCAGGAGAGGGGCCAGGAGCAGGATTGGGGGCAGGGACAGGAGTGTGAGCAGGGTCAGAAATGGGTTCATGGTCCCCAGCAGCCAAGCTGCCGGGGTGTGGCTCCTCTCGACCAGGGCTCAGGGCCAATGGGGTAGAGGTGGGAGGGGGGCCTTCGCCTAAGCCAGGCATGGGAGTTGCAGGAAGTGCGTCACCCACAGCCACGGTGGTAGGCACGGTGGAGTCAGCAGTGGGGCCCCCTGCTGAGGGGAGGCTAGCCACTCTGTCCGGGTGCTAGAGGGTCCACCCACAGGCTCGGGGCCCGGCTGCTCGGCATCGGCCATCACCCCGAGGGGCTCAGCGGCCTCAGATGTAATGCTATCTGTGTCTGGCAAATAGGGAGGGCCAGGGGCGCCCCAAGGTCTAGAGTAGGTGTGACAGCTGGAGGTAAGGGGCAGGCAGGAGGAAGGGGCAGCAGGACTAAGCCACTGCCCAGATCAAGGCCCGCTGGCGGGGGGTTGTCCTCCCCCTGCGTGACTGGGATCAGACCCTGGGCCTTAATCTCCTCAAAGATGGACGTAAAATCAGTCCCCGCAGCCCCAGAGTCCTCCCCACCAGTAACCGGGGCAACGATTGCCCTGGTATCAGCAGCGGCAGGGGGCACAGGTGGCACAAGGGCCAGGGGAACTCCTACACAGGCCTCCTCAGGAGGGGACTCGGCAAGGGGGCCTTTGTTCGCTGCCACAGCTTCCGTGGCCAGTGCCTCCTGCTGGGCCCCATCTGGGGGCACGACAGAAGGTTTAGCAGCATCAGCCCCCTGCAGCATCTTTTAGGGGGCTTCCTCTCCCTCCTCCTTGGAGGGGAGGGATCGAGCCTGTGATTTGCGGGCACCACGCTTCCCCCAGACGAGCACCCTCCTGAGGTGGAGGGCAGGTCAGGAGGGATAGGGCCAGGGTGCAAGGTCAGTGGTTCCGGGGCAGCAAGGGCAGGACAGTGGCGGGAAGGGAAACCTCCCCCGGGGGCAGGCCCTCTCCCTTGGGCAGCCGAACTGCAGCTGACGGAGACGAGGCCCGCCCGCTCCTCTGGGTGTGACAGGGGGGCTGTCCCCATGGCCCGAGCAGGGGCTACGGCAGGAGGAGGAGGGGTGGTGGCAGCAGTAGCCAGGCCACCAGGGTCACTGGTGATGACAGGGCCGGCACCCTCCAGGCCTCAGGGGTCCCGGGCCAGGGGGCAGTCCTTCTGAACGTGCCCTGTCATCAGGCAGAGGAAGCACCGGGCCTCCCCCGTTGTGTAGTGGACCCGGTAGTGGGCCCCCTGGTAAGGCACCAGGAAGGACCCCTTGAGCACCACCCCGTCATGCACCGCCAGTGGCAGTTGGAGTTGGACCTGCCGGCGGAAGGATAGGACGTGACAGAGGGCAGGGTCCTTACAGACCAGTGGGAGAGGGCTGATGACCGAAATTGGCTTCCCCAGGGTGGAGAGGGCAGGTAACAGGGCAGCGTTGGGAAGAAAGGGTGGGATGGAGGTCAACACCACCCATACGCCCAGGTCCTCCACAGGTTCCAGGGGGACAAACACGCTCCCAACTGCCAGGCCCTTCTCCACCACCTCCTGAGTGGCAGCCTCTGACACCAGGAAGAACACGACTTTTCCATACATTTTGGAGGCCGCCATGATGGCCGTGGGCCCCACCACTCTCGACAACGCCCGTACGTACATTTCAACGTGGGGCGAGGTGGGTACCAGGAGGGGAAGGGACCCCGGCCGCCAGGAATGGTACCGAAGGCGGCAGCGGGGTGGATGGCATGGTGGCATGCGGAGGGGTGGCAGCCACCTGGGGGCCTGAGATGGAGCACCCCCAGAGCTGGTGGAAGGAATGGCAGGGGAAGGAGGGGTCATGGTAGGTGTCAGGGCCATGGTGGGAAGGGCGGCCCCGCCCGCAGGAGGTTTAGTTTTCCAGGCGGGGTCTTTGCCCTTCTTGTTCTCCTGGTCCTTTTTGCTTGTGGAAAGGGGGCCACTGCAGCGGCGGAGTCTGGACCAGTCGTGGCCAAGAGGTCAGCCGCAGGGGCAGGCGGGGCGGCAGCAAAGGGGGGAACCACAGGGTCAGCAAGGCAGGAGCAGGGGTGGGAGTAGGGGCAGGACCTCCATGGTAGCAAGACGAGGCCCTAATATGGGGGTGGAGCGATGGGCAGCCGCTCCTCCCAGCTAAGCAACACGCAGGTGAGGAAAGTCCAGCAGGAGGGGCAGGGGGATCGGAGGGAGGGAATTGGGTAACCACTGCTTCCTGCTAGGCTGCGGTCAGGGAAGGAGGGTACCAGTGGGCGGGGGACTACAGGAGGGACCGGGGGAAATGGAATAAGCAACCACTCCTCCCCGCTAGGCTGCAGGCAGGGGAGGGTGAAAGTGGAGTGGGGACACAGGGGCAAAAGGGGGGCACAATCACAGGCGCAGGGCGGGGTACCGGCTCCTCCGGCTGCACTCGGATGGGAAAGGGGTACAATAGCATCAGGGTGGTGCGGTGATCAGGGTATACAACTTAAAGGAGTGGGGGCACAAGCGCTCAGGGAAAGGACATGGGCGCACAGTGCGGTGGGCTGGCTGGGTCAGGGGGCCAATGGGAGACAGGGGAGTAGAAACAGGTGGTGAAATAGCTGTGGGCAGGGCAGGTAGAACAGGGAAAAAACTAACTGTTGGAAAAGACAGGGCACGCAAAGCAACAAACTCACAAACCTAGGGCGGGGTCATGGCAGGGCAGGCAAACAACAGGAGGAAAAAAATTTCTGGGGCTACAGTAGGGAGGGAGGGAAAAACTGGGCTGTGGCGGGAGTAGTGGGGCAGCCCCTGGCCCAACGCAACTGGGGCAGAGGGGCCAAGTCCAAGGGGGGGGGTGCACCCACGAGCACTGGTGAGGTTCACTCCAGTCCTTGCTTGCTGCTAGGTACAGTCCCAGATGGTGGTAAGGGGAGGAGCAAATGGCCCTGTCAAGGGGTGAGCAGCAGGTGTCAATGTTTAACTGGGTTGGTGGAGGGGGTGGCGGTGGTGATAGTGGTGGTGGTGGAGGAAAGTGTGAAGGGGGGCAACTAGGCTATGGGGAGGACTCCATGCCCTTCCCCAGACCCCCCACAGCAGCAAAGGCTACCACCACCCCAGGAGCACAGGTGTTAGAGTCACTCAGTCCAATAATGCCAATCAACCCCCTCCACAGTGTCCCGCAGCAGTCTCCCTCCTCCTCGATGAGGCAGCAGGCTCAGGAGCAGCAAGCAGGCGGCAGGTGGTGGTGTCGGCAATGGAGTCCTTGGTTCTCCCTCCGGAGGGATGGAGGTGGGAATGGAGGGGCAGGCCGGCAAGGCCCTCCTCCCCCACACCAGCAGTAGCAGCAGCAGTCCTCCAGGGAAGGGAGCTCCCACCAGCCAGCCAGCAGCAGTCCTTCAGGGAGGGAGGGAGCTCCAGCCAGCAGCAGCAGCCCAAGTGAGGGATAGCTCCAGCCAGAGAGGAGCTCTAGCTACCAGGGCAGCCAGAGAGGAGCTCCAGCCAGCAGGGCAGCCAGAGCAGACTGATCAGTCCCTGTAGTGAGGCAAAGGGGCTCCCTCCCATGCAGCAGCCCCAGCAGCAGCCTCCCTCCAAGCCAGAGGGCTATAGGAGAGGAGTCGAGGGCTGATCTACTGGCCACTGGAGAGGCAGCCGGTTGCTGTTCCCTGACTGACTGCACTAGAGGCTGCACGAGAGCAATCAGGAACCTGCTAGAACCAATTAAGACGGGCAAGCTAATTAAGACACCTGGAGCCAATTAAGAACATACTACAATCAATTATAGCAGGCAGACTGATCAGGACACATGGTTTAAAAAGGACCTCCCACCAGTTAGTGGAGAGCGTGCAAGGAGCAGGGAGTGAGAAGGTGTGCAGATGGAGGACTGAGGAATACAAGTGTAATCAGGCTTCAGGAGGAAGATCCTACTGTGAGGATAAAGAAGGTGCTGGGGGGAGGCCACAGGGAAGTAGCCCAGGGAGTTGTAGCTGTCACGCAACTGTTACAGGAGACACTGTAGACAGCTGCAATCCACAGGGCCCTGGGCTGGAACCCAGAGTAAAGGGCGGGCCCGGGTTCCCACCATCCCCCTAACTCCCTATTTGATATAAGAGGAGTTGACCTTGATTGTGGGTCCCACCAGAAGGGAAGGTCTCTGGCCTGTCCCCCAACCCACTAGGTGGGCCAGCAGGGATTGTTCTCCTCCTTTTCCCCATGCTGGCCAGTGATGAAGTTAGCTGAGTGAACAGCAGGTTTGAGCCACTGGCAAAAGTGGCCAAACTGACGGCTGCCGTGAATCTCTGAGGCGAGCAAATCCGCCAATAAGCACAGGATCCACCAAGGCAGAGGAGGAACTTTGTCACAGAGAACAATAAAGCAGTGCACTGACAATCCAGAAAGTTTTTGGAAAGTGTAGGGGACAATTTCCTGGTGCAAGTGCTGGAGGAACCAACTAGGGGCAGAGTTCTTCTTGACCAGAAGAACTGGTCTGCTGCTCACAAACTGGGAAGAATTAGTAGGGGAAGTAAAAGTGGATGGGAACCTGGGAGGCAGTGACCATGAGATCGTCGAGTTCAGGATCCTGACACAAGGAAGAAAGGAGAGCAGTAGAATACAGACCTTGGACTTCAGAAAAGCAGACTTTGACTCCCTCAGGGAACTGATGGGCAGGATCCCCTGGGAGAATAATGAGGGGGAAAGGAGTCCAGGAGAGCTGCCTGTATTTTATAGAATCCTTATGGAGGTTGCAGGGACAAACCATCCTGATGTGTAGAAAGAATAGTAAATATGGCAGGCGACCAGCTTGGCTTAACTGTGAAATCCTTGCTGATCTTAAACACAAAAAAGAAGCTTACAGGAAGTGGAAGATTGGACAAATGACCAGGGAGGAGTATAAAAATATTGCTCAGGCATGCAGGAGTGAAATCAGGAAGGCCAAATCACACTTGAAGTTGCAGCTAGCAAGGGATGTTAAGAGTAACACAAAGGGTTTCTACAGATACGTTAGCAACAAGAAGAAGGTCAGGGAAAGTGTGGGCCCCTTACTGAATGGGGGAGGCAACCTAGTGACAGAGGATGTGGAAAAAGCTAATGTACTTAATGCTTTTTTGCTTCTGTCTTCACGAAGAAGGTCAACTCCCAGAACACTGCACTGGGCAGCACAGTATGAGGAGGAGGTGACCAGCCCTCTGTGGAGAAAGAAGTGGTTCGGGACTATTTAGAAAAGCTGGATGAGCACACGTCCATGGGGCCGGATGTGCTGCATCCGAGAGTGCTAAAGGAGTCAGCAGATGGGATTGCAGAGCCATTGGCTATTATCTTTGAAAACTCATGGTGATCGGGGGAGGTCCCGGATGACTGGAAAAAGGGTAATGTAGGGCCCATCTTTAAAAAAGGGAAGAAGGAGGATCCTGGGAACTACAGGCCAGTCAGCCTCACCTCAGTCCCTGGACAAATCATGGAGCAGGTCCTCAAGGAATCAATTCTGAAGCACTTAGAGGAGAGGAAAGTGATCAGTAACAGCCAGCATGGATTCACCAAGGGCAAATCATGCCTGACTACTCTAATTGCCTTTTATGACCAGATAACTGGCTCTGTGGATGAAGGGAAAGCAGTGGACGTGTTATTCCTTGACTTCAGCAAAGCTTTTGATAGGGTCTCCCACAGTATTCTTGCCAGCAAGTTAAAGAAGTATGGGCTGGATGAATGGACTATAAGGTGGACAGAAACCTGGCTAGATCATCGAGCTCAACGGGTAGTGATCAATGCCTCCATGTCTAGTTGGCAGCTGGTTTCAAGCGGAGTGCCCCAAGGGTCGGTCCTGGGGCCGGTTTTGTTCAATATCTTCATTAATGATCTGGAGGATGGCGTGGATTGCACCCTCAGCAAGTTTGTAGATGACACTAAACTGGGAGGAGTGGAAGATACACTGGAGGGCAAGGATAGGATACAGAGGGACCTAGACAAATTAGGGGATTGGGCCAAAAGAAATCTGATGAGGTTCAACAAGGACAAGTGCAGAGTCCTGCACTTAGGATGGAAGAATCCCATGCACTGCTATAGACTGGGGACCGAGCAGCTAGGCAGCAGTTCTGCAGAAAAGGACCTAGTGGTTACAGTGGATGAGAAGCTGGATATGAGTCAACAGTGTGCCCTTTTTCCGAAGAAGGCTAACAGTATATTTTGGGCTGTATAAGTAGTAGCATTGCCAGCAGATCGAGGGACGTGATCATTCCCCTCTATTCGGCATTGGTGAGGCCTCATCTGGAGTACTGTGTCCAGTTTTGGGCCCCACACTACAAGAAGGATGTGGATAAATTGGAAAAAGAGTCTAGCAACAAAAATGATTAAGGGGCAGGAGCACATGACTTATGAGGAGAGGCTGAGGGAACTGGGATTATTTCTTCTGCAGAAGAGAAGAATGAGGGGGGATTTGATAGCTGCTTTCAGCTACCTGAAAGGGGGTTTCAAAGAGGATGGATCTAGACTGTTCTCAGTGGTAGCAGATGATAGCATGAGGAGTAACGGTCTCAAGTTGCAGTGGGGGAGGTTTAGGTTGGATATTAGGAAAAAAAATTTCACTAGGAGGGTGGTGAAACACTGGAATGCGTTACCTAGGGAGGTGGTAGAATCTCCTTCCTTAGAAGTTTTTAAGGTCAGACTTGACAAAGCCCTGGATGGGATGATTTAATTGGGGATTGGTTCTGCTTTGAGCAGGGGGTTGGACTAGATGACCTCCTGAGGTCCCTTCCAACCCTGATATTCTATGATTCTATGATTCTAACTACCTGAAAGGGGGTTCCCTAGAAGATGGATCTAGACTGTTCTCAGAGGTAGCAGATGAGAGAACAAGGAGTAATGGTCTCAAGTTGCAGTGGGGAGGTCTAGGTTGGAAATTAGGAAAAACTTTTTCACTAGGAGGGTGATGAAACACTGGAATGGGTTTCCTAGTGAGGTGGTGGATCCTCCTTCCTTTGAGGTTTTTAAGGTCAGGCTTGACAAAGCCCTGTCTGGGATGATTTAGTTGGGGATTGGTCCTGCGTTGAGCAGGGGGTTGGACTAGATGACCACCTGATGTCCCTTCCAACCCTGATATTCTATGATTATTAATACCCTCTTAGTGCACACCTTTTGCAAACCTTCACTGGGTGAGGAATACCTTTGTACTTATATTTGGGATGTGTACTTCAAGTATCCAAAGAAATGTTCCTTTTTTCCTATTAACAAGCCTTGACTGCAGAACAATATCATGCATTTTACTTCTATTGTGTATTCATTAATTCCTTTATCCACCAACCTCAATAATAAATGATTTCTTAGGACCCTATTCAGAATCTTTTACTCATGCAAAACCTCTGTTGAAATAAATGAAGGTCTTCCTGGAGTAAAGAGTGCGCAGTAAGATACACGTTATATTGCTCTGGCTTTCCATAGAAATGAATGGGTAATGAGCACCTATGTTTGTGTTTTCTATTTCATATAACATGAAGCAGAAAAATGGAGGTTCTGACTGTGGATTGCTTCTGCACTTTGTATAGGCATTTGCATCTCTGCAATTAAGGGTAAAACACTATCAAAAGAGACCAGTAGCATTTTACTCTTACTTAGCACAGTGGTGCACAACTTTACACAAGCTGCAAGGCAGTGGAGAATCAAGTCTGGAAACTTTAGATCCCATTTGGGTAATGAGTTATGTAAAATATGGGATTATTTTATGGGGAAAAATAATAGGCCAATTTTTCATATACATATACCTTCATTGCAGCTACAAAATATGTATGCACGCCTATGGAACTTACCAAGCAGCATGTGCATGTGTAGTGGTTACATATTTAGTTATCTGTTCTCATGCACAGTCACTTGAGTTTTGCTCACAAATGAGAACTTTATTTATATATCTGTTCTCCTGGTGAAATGTGGGTACATGTTTTAAAATCTGACCCAGTATGGTAAAAGTGTACTACAGCAACTTTCACAGATCTCCCACTGTCTATAGGTTTTTCTTCCTACCTAAATATTTCATTTGCTGTTGCACTTCTTCCATTCCATTATTCCAACAAAAAATAGCTTGTACTATGGCTTTTGAAATAGAAAAAAATCATTCTAAAGAGTTAAAAGGAGCTGTCCTATTACATGGGAAGTTTGATTTTCACTTAACATGCAAATGTTCACATACTTTCCTTCAGACATCACTAAAGAAATTATTACAGATAGCAGGCTTTCCTACATTCATGCAGGAAATGGACTTGGTGACCGAAGAGGTCCTTCTCAAACCTAGCATCTATTAGCATGTCATAAACATGGTTTCTGTTCCCCAAAAGATGTGTTTAATTTCAGAGCTACTAAGCCATAAGACAGATGCTTTTCACTTGAAAATGCTAAGTTTGAAAGCTTAAACTTAGACAACATTATTAGTGATGTCATGAGAGACATTTTATGTTAAATTTAAATAAAATTATACATTAAAGCATGGGTGTAATACACATTAGTAGTAGTAGTAGTCACCTCTAAAGCCAACTGAGGAGAAATACCTAGAGGCTTTGATAATTTTTTATTCAAATTTTTTCTAAACAAAATACCCACTGATTTAAAAAGTATTTTCTAAAGGACTTCAGGATTTGGCCTTGAGTTACAAGAAGAGTCATCAGTGCTGAAATACAATTCACTGTCCTACCTTACTCTGAGAACAATGAAGGAGCCATCTTTCATTCCAAGAGCTAGCTGAGATCCATCAGGACTGAAAGATACACTGCGCACAGCTTCTTCCATATTACAGCGAGCAATCAAGGCATGATCAGCAAGGCTCCATAATCTACACAAAAAATTGAGAATCAAAGCACAATACTTATGATTACAGACTTTCAATACTATCAAACGCAGAAATGAAATGCCAGCTTCTACAAATTGATCCACAGTAAGTATGCTTACATTCACTGCACATTTTGTCTTTTTAAGTCTGTACATTTCCTTGGAGAGTTGAAGAAGATCCACGAACTATTCTTGTCTTGGGGGGGCAACTGGAATTATCCTGTTACTACCTTGCCTTATCTTCTTTATCACTCTCTGAATGAGAGGAAAGTGGTGGGGGGGAACAGAACTGACCCTTCCCCCAGTTTAGGTGAAAGCATCTGATACAGACAGACTCGCTCTCTCTCTCTCTCTCTCGCCCTGCTCTTGAGCAAAAGTGGTGACACTTCATATTCTTTCGATTTGCAGAAATATCTATGTCCTGGAATCCTCACATGCTGAAGATGTCATCTATCACCAATTTCTTTAACAATTATCATACAAATCCTGTTACATCTCTGCTCAGTTAGGCTCCTGCTAGATACACAACTGTGAGACAAACTACTCTGCTGGAAACACCCATTTGACTGCTTCTTGGCTAGGCTGAGAATGAGCCTGTTTGTTCTGTTTGTTCATGTAATATACTGCTGGCATACAGTCTGTGACAACTTCCACTACCTTTTTCTGGATGTGAGATAGAAAAAATTTGAGAGCCAAACAGATCACTCAATTCTAGGACATTTATAGATAGTCTCTTTTCTTGAGAGCTCCAATAACCTCAAACTGCTAATCTGTTGAGGTGTACTCTCCACCCTTTGTTGGAGGCATCCAAGATGTTTGTTACCAATGGAGCTGCTGAGTTGAATAATAGCCCTGTCAGAACATTTGCAAACAGACACTATTGGTGAAACTACAGGAACTGATATGTGGAAAATGGCGAATCATGAAAAAACTTTACAGAAGGAGCCCAAAAATGGGGGCAGGAAGGAAGGGTCCATGGAAAACTGAGATAGCTCATTCAACCGCCTCTGTTTCTCAGATGGAGAGTTCTGAGAACTGTGACTCGCAGGAATGTTCTTTTTATCCCCTTTAGGCAATGCCTTTTCAGATCTGGTAAATTATCCAACTGTGGATCTATGTAATGTATTCATAATATCACAACAGTTGAAACTGAGAATTGGCAATGGAGAATTGGCAACTGGTTCCAGAACTCTCTTTGGATCTGATGCAATCCTTGGAACTGAAGGATGAACTTGAGGTAACAATTCACCCTGATACAAACTTCTCATCTTTGGTTTAGAATTCAGTGTTCTTCGATCCAGATCTGAGGAGTTTTCTGAACGTAACTTGGCTCTGCTAACAGGAGACTTCTTGTCTCATGCAATCTTTTTAGGAATTAATTTAGGAAGCTCTGATGGTTTTTACTATAGTTTGGTTGTTATCTCAGAAGCTGGCACTGACAGTGTCTCTGAATGTTTTAAGGTTGAATCCAGTTATTTAGGAACCAACTGTACAACAATCTTGGAACTTGCATCTTGTGTTCAGATCTCTTTGAGGTATCAGATCTGACAGGCTTCGCAACCAAAGCTTTTTGGAGCATTAGGGCTTGCTGCCTGTTATGGCATTCCTTAGGTACTCCTTGGTAAAGGAGCTGCAAATAGAGTACCTCAAAGGAGAGTGGCCCCCAGTGAGACACTCCAAGCATCAAATATGGCCCTGCCTTGACCAGAAAGACCACAGACAAGAGGCACACATTTTAAAGCCAGGTGTCTTCACCTTTGGATCCATCACGGAAGAAGTAGTCAAAGCTGAAGAACTAAGTACTGTTAACTATGCTAAGAATAAAACTTTTCCTTAACAAACTAACACTACAAATTGCACTAGGCTCGGACACTAATATCTACTTGAAAGAAGGATCTGGAAAGGTTCAAGTCCATCTGCTGCTGCAGTTGGAACAAAAGGAGGCACCAGAGGGTGCAACACTTCCTCTTATACACCCTCAGAATGTCCAGGAAAGCAGAAGAGAAGGGCAGGAGGTGTGTATGAGTGCTCCAACTGCAATGAGAAGGTTCCATGGACTGAGTTGCACCCACTGGCACAAAGGACACTGAAAGAAGTAGTCTAAGATAAGCTATTCTTTAACGGTTTACAGACACTATTTGTGGCATTCAGTAAAATGAAAGACATGTTTCACACCTGCTTTTCAACTATATCATACGATCTTGCTTCTGCCACACCACAAATTAGCAGTAGCAGGGAAAAGCCTAGGTGAAATAAGACTAAAAGCAAGTGTGTAATATAGCTATCACTTCACTGACATTCATGTGTGTCACAGAGTGAGCTGGCCCTTTTTAGGGAGCTAGGGCTCTGTTCTGTCTTTGTTTTACTCCTGACTCAGAAAACCAAGGAGCTCCCAGGTGAAGTCCCCTAGTCAGAGGGAGTGTATGACTGGAAAAGATCATGTGACTAGCTGGAAGCAACACCTCTGAAAAGGTCTGGCTTCCTCTTAGTCTGAGTCAGAGAACAGGAATGACTTGGGAGAGGATGCTCTACAGAGACAGGCAGACAGACAACTGCCTGGGGAATAACTGTGGTGAAGTCTCTCAAGTGGAACCATCAGAACGCTCTTCACAGAGAGGGCTTAGGCTGGGCAGGCACAAGATTAGCAGGAGGCCTTGCTAGGGAGACGCTAGGGAGCCCTAATACAAGGGTGAATGTGAAATCTGGCTGAAAATCATAGAATCATAGAATCATAGAATATCAGGGTTGGAAGGGACCCCAGAAGGTCATCTAGTCCAACCCCCTGCTCAAAGCAGGACCAATTCCCAGTTAAAATGCCAGAAAGGACTTGAAAAGCCGGGATTGGATTCAGAGGTGATGGGTGGATACTTGCTTAACAATACCAATAAATCAGACCCCAAAGGAGAGACTTTAGATGAAACACTAGTTGTGTGCTATGAGACTTGGGAGGGGAAACTGGGGCAGACTTATGCACTTCAATAGGGCAGGTACATAGACTCTGCTACAATGTCACATAAAATGCTTTCTCTACACTCCTACCCTCTTCTGGCAGTAACCTAATCTGCTGGTAACTAATCATGGGTGGACAGAGAGTCCAGCACAGAAATTTAAAATACACGATCCTTGGCCTTTGCATAAAAGGTATTTTTGGAAAACAGTCTGAAAAAAGCCATCTGATTCTCCAGGATAAACGGTAGTACTTCAGATAGCATCAATATCAACTGCCCTGATATTCTGTAAACATAAAGAGGAACTAAAGTGCACATTTTATGTTTGTAGCCAGAGTGAAGCACTTTGTATTAGTAACACACTTATATTTACTTCCAGATACAAAAATAGCTGTCAGTTGGACTCTCATAGAAAGGGTAGAAAGCTGGCTAAATTGTCGGGCTCAACGGGTAGTGATCAATGGCTCCATGTCTAGTTGGCAGCCGGTATCAAGTGGAGTGCCCCAAGGGTCGGTCCTGGGGCCGGTTTTATTCAATATCTTCATAAATGATCTGGAGGATGGTGTGGATTGCACTCTCAGCAAATTTACGGATGATACTAAACTGGGAGGAGTGGTAGATACGCTGGAGGGGAGGGATAGGATACAGAAGGACCTAGACCAATTGGAAGATTGGGCCAAAAGGAATCTGATGAGGTTCAATAAGGATAAGTGCAGGGTCCTGCACTTAGGACGGAAGAACCCAATGCACAGCTACAGACTAGGGACCGAATGGCTAGGCAGCAGTTCTGCGGAAAAGGACCTAGGGGTGACAGTGGACGAGAAGCTGGATATGAGTCAGCAGTGTGCCCTTGTTGCCAAGAAGGCCAATGGCATTTTGGGATGTATAAGTAGGGGCATAGCGAGCAGATCGAGGGACGTGATCGTTCCCCTCTATTCGACATTGGTGAGGCCTCATCTGGAGTACTGTGTCCAGTTTTGGGCCCCACACTTCAAGAAGGATGTGGATAAATTGGAGAGAGTCCAGCGAAGGGCAACAAAAATGATTAGGGGACTGGAACACATGAGTTATGAGGAGAGGCTGAGGGAGCTGGGATTGTTTAGCCTGCAGAAGAGAAGAATGAGGGGGGATTTGATAGCTGCTTTCAACTACCTGAAAGGGGGTTCCAAAGAGGATGGCTCTAGACTGTTCTCAATGGTAGCAGATGACAGAACGAGGAGTAATGGTCTCAAGTTGCAGTGGGGGAGGTTTAGATTGGATATTAGGAAAAACTTTTTCACTAAGAGGGTGGTGAAACACTGGAATGCGTTACCTAGGGAGGTGGTAGAATCTCCTTCCTTAGAGGTTTTTAAGGTCAGGCTTGACAAAGCCCTGGCTGGGATGATTTAACTGGGAATTGGTCCTGCTTTGAGCAGGGGGTTGGACTAGATGACCTTCTGGGGTCCCTTCCAACCCTGATATTCTATGATTCTATGATTCTATGATTCATCATGAGTATGAGGAATGCAGATGGGGACTGGAGATCTGGAATCATTCCATAGTGAGATCTGCAATGCAAGTTGAGAAACACTGGAGTTTATTTCTACTAAACGAGATCCATGGGCAGGTCTCCCCAACAGTGAAAGTTTGCTTTAGTTTCTGTTTCACTTAAGACTTCATAATTCAGTACAAACATAGGGATAAACCTTGCCTCCAAGTTAGTCTTCTGCATGTGGTTTCCATTTCTCTATATACTGGGAAGATTAGATGCTGTGTATTTAAGTGCAAGTACTGTAGTTTGGTTTTCCAAAATACAGGTTGAGGAATGAAAGGACAGTCCATTCCCTGCAACCGAACATTTAGCTATGGCCTATGATTTCACACCTGCAAAAAAAGTTCATGTAACTATTTTGCACACATACAGGTATTTTCATGTGAAAATGAGGAAGTAAGGACTTGACTTTGTGCATGGAAATGAGAAATGCACATTTTGTATAGATCAAATGCCTGTGTATGCTCTTTTGTGAGTGCAAAACTAGAGGCTCTGGCTGAAGTTCGCTATTATTGCACAAACAGTGCATGTATTTTCAAATAAGGTAAAAAAAAATCTTTCTTTGGAAGTTTTTCTATTAATTGGTTGAAATCATTGACTTTTATAAACCTTAACTATTCTCTTGGTAATATTCCAGCCTCTTCTATCATATATCTGATGTTTATTTACTGGACCACATACTGATGTCTGCAGCCCAGGAGCTTACTCAGCAACCACACCGGCACAGAAGGAAACAGTTTTGATGTTGGAGGTTTACTGATGGTTCAGTACATTTAATGGCAGGAAAAAGCACAGATATAAAATAATATTCAAACCAATCCATAAATCATAAAACTTATTAATCTGTGTCTATCCCATCTTATGAATGCAGAAGTAAAGAAACACAGAGAGTTTAACCAAGAGACGCCCTCCTGCCAAATTTTAAGTCCCTGCTCCAAAGCATGGAGACACAGGAAATTTTCAATAAATTGGTTGTAGGAATTTTTTGTCAACACAGACAGTGTATTTTTTCCTCATCTTGTTCTCTGACATGGCTGACTTGTCTTAACTAACATTTTTGGAAAATTTCAGCCTGAGGCAGGCACATGGCATGAAAAATTTCAGCCTGAATTGTTTAAGTCACCGTACTCTCTAATTGCTTAAGTTTAGTAAAATTAGAAATAACTAATATATAATGATCTTATACCTGCACCGCCTACACACAATGATTTATGTGGATCTTAGCTTTTTTATTTCACGTCCTCCAATGTCTGGTAATTTTATGTGTGGTTATAAACTTGATGCACCTGTACACTGGATATAGGATTTGGCCCAAAGACATAAATCCAAAACTACAGCACCTTAGGTGCTGTTTAGTCTGTATGTTTTCCCAATAACTCACTACTTTTTAAAATAATTTGAGAAACGTGAGTATTCTAAGAGTAAACTAACAAATATGAGTAAATGCATTCATGCTTTGAAATCCACAATGGTCACTCTGAAGGGCATAATTTCTAGGGCTGTCAATTAATCGCAATTAATCACTGTTTTAATTGAACCATTAAACAATAGAATACCAATGGAAATTTATTAAATATTTTGGATGTTTTTATACATTTTCATATATATTGTATTCTGTGTTGTAATTGAAATCAAAGTGTTTTTGATTACAAATATTTGCACTGTAAAAATGATAAATAAAAGAAATAGTATTTTTCAATTCACCTCATACAAGTACTGTAATGCAATCTCTGTCGTGAAAGTGCAACTTACAAATGTAGATTTTTTTTGTTTAAGTAACAACATTCAAAAACAAAACAATGTAAAACTTCAGATCCTACAAGTCCACTCAGTCCTACTTCTTGTTCAGCCAATCGCTTAGACAAGCAAGTTTGTTTACATTTACAGGAGATGATGCTGCCCCCTTCTTATTGACAATGTCACCAGAAAGTGAGAACAGGAATTTGCATGGCACTTTTGTAGCCAGCATTGCATGGTATTTACGTGCTAGATATGCTAAACATTCATATGCCCCTTCATGCCGAAGGGCCACCATTCCAAAGGATATGCTTCCGTGCTGATGACGCTCGTTAAAAAAATGTGTTAATTAAATTTGTGAGTACTTCTCCATGTGGGCACCAATGATTCTGCCAAGAATGACCTTGAGCAGGTTACTGCAGACTAAGTGGCTCTGGGAAGAAGGATAAAGGAGTTTGAGGTGCAAGTTGTGTTTTTGTCCATCCTCCCTGTCGAAGGAAAAGGCCCAGGTAGGGACCATCAAATTGTGGAGATAAATACATGGTTACGCAGGTGGTGTCAGAGAGAAGGCTTTGGATTCCTCAACCATGGGATATTGTTCTGGGAAGAAGGATTGCTAGGAAGAGATGGGATCCACCTAACAAAGTAAGAGAAGAGTATCTTCGCAGGCAGGCTTGCTAACCTAGTGAGGAGGGCTTTAAACTAGATTCGCTGGGGGATAGTGAGCTAAGCCCTGAAGTAAGTGGGATACTGGGAGGAAACACAAGGAGGAGAGTGCAACAGGGGGGGCCTCCTGATTCATACTGAGAAAGCAGGGCAATCGGCTAGTTATTTTAGGTGCATGTACACGAATGCAAGAAGCCAGGGAAACAAGCAGGAAGAATAGGAAATCCTGGCACAGACAAAGAACTATGATGTTATTGGAATAACAGAGATTTGGTGGGGTAGCTCACATGACTGGAGCCTGTCATGTATGGGTATAAACTGTTCAGGAAGGACAGGCAGGGGAGGAAAGGTGGAGGAGTTGCACTGTATGTAAGAGAGCAGTATGATTGCTCAGAGCTCCTGTATGAAACTGGAGAAAAGCCTGTTGAGAGTCTTTGGGTTAAGTTTAGAAGTGAGAGCAACAAGGGTGATGTCGTGGTGAGCATGTGCTATTGACCATCAGACCAGGAGGATGAGGTAGATGAGGCTTTCTTCAGACAATTAACTGAAGTTTCCAGAACACATGCCCTGGTTCTAATGGGAGACTTCAATCACCCTGACATCTGCTGGGAGAGCAATACAGCAGTGCACAGACAATCCAGGAAGTTTTTGAAGAATGTTGGGGACAACTTTGTGGTACAAGTACTGGAGGAACCAACCAGGGGCCATTTTCCTCTTGACTTGCTGCTTACAAACAGGGAAGAATTGGTAGGGGAAGTAGAAGTGGGTAGCAACCTGGGCAGCTGTGACCATGAGATGGTTGAGTTCAGGATTCTCACAAAAGGAAGAAAGGAGAGTAGCAAAATATGGACCCTGGACTTCAGAAAAGCAGACTTTGACTCCCTTAGGGAACAGATGGGCAGGATCCCCTGGGAGGCTAATATGAGGGGGAAAGGAGTCCAGGAAAGCTGGCTGTATTTTAAAGAAGCCTTATTGAGGGTGCAGGAACAAACCATCCCAATGTGCCAAAAGAATAGCAAATATGGCAGGCGACCAGCTTGGCTTAACAGAGAAATCTTTGGTGAGTTTAAACACAAAAAGGAAGCTTACAAGAAGTGGAAGATTGGACAAATGACCAGCTAGGAGTATAAAAATATTGCTTGAGCATTCAGGGGTGTGATCAGGAAGGCCAAAACACAACTGGAGTTGCAGCTAGCAAGGGATGTGAAGGGTAACAAGAAGGGTTTCTACAGGTATGTTAGTAACAAGAAAAAGGTCAGGGAAAGTGTGGGACCCTTACTGAATGGAGGCGGCAACCTAGTGACACATGATGTGGAAAAAGCTGAAGTACTCAATGTTTTTTTGCCTCAGTCTTCACAGACAAGGTCTGACAAGGTCAGCTCCCATACTGCTGTCCTGGGCAACACAGTATGGGGAGGAGGTGAGCAGCCCTCAGTGGTGAAATAACAAGTTAAGGCAGGGGTGGGCAAACCTTTTGGCCCGAGGGCCATATCTGGGTATGGAAATTGTATGGTGGGCCATGAATGCTCACAAAATTAGGGTTGGGGTGCAGGAGGGGCTGAGGGCTCTGGCTGGGGGTGTGGGCTATGGGGTGAGGCCAGAAATGAGGAGTTCAGGGTGCGGGAGGGGACTCCGGGTTGGGGCAGTGGGTTTGGGTGCGGGAGAGGGATCAGGGCTGGGGCAGAGGGTTGGGGCACAGGAGGGGTCAGGAGTGCAGGCTCCGGGCAGCGCTTACCTCAAGCAGCTCCTGGAAGTAGCGGCATGTCCCTTCTCCAGCTCTGGCACTGCCCCATCTGCAGGAGCTGCCCCTGCAGCTCCCATTCACTGCAGCTTCCGGCCAATGGGATTTGCAGGGTTGGCACTTGGGACGGGGGCAGCGCGCGGAGCCCCCTGGCTGACCCTAAATGTAGGAGCCAGAGGGGGGACATGCTGCTGCTTCTGGGAGCCTTGGCACGCACACACGGAGCGGCCTCCGACCCCGCTCTCCGGCGGGAGCACGGGAGCAGAGCAAGCCCCAAACCTCACAACCCAGCAGGAGCTTGAGGGCCAGATGAAACCGGCTGGAGGGCCAGATGTGGCCTGTGGGCCGTAGTTTGCCCACCCCTGAGTTAAGGACTATTTAAAAAGCTGGATATGCACAAGTCCATGGGTCCAGATCTAATGCATCCGAGGGCGCTGAGGGAAATGGCTGATGTGATTGCAGAGCCGTTGGCCATTATCTTTGAAAACTCCTGGTGATCGGGGGAGGTCTGGGACGATTAGAAAAAGACAAATATAGTGCCCATCTTTTAAAAAGGGAAGAAGGAGAACCTGGGGAACTACAGACTGGTAAACCTCACCTCAGTTCCTGGAAAAATCATGGAGCAGGTCCTCAAGGAAACCATTTTGAAACACTTGGAGGAGAGGAAGGTGATCAGGAACAGTCAACATGGATTCACCAAGGACAAGTCATGCCTGACCAACATGATTGCCTTCTATGATGAGATAACTGGCACTGTGGATATGGGGAAAGCAGTGGACGTGATATATCTTGACTTTAACAAAGCTTTTGATAAGGTCTCCCACAGTATTCTTGCAGGCAAGTTAAAAAATTATGGATTGGGTGAATAGTATAAGGTGGATAGAAACCTGGCTAGATCGTCGGGCTCAATGGGTAGTAATCAATGGCTTGATGTCTATTTGCAGCCGGTATCAAGCAGAGTGCCCCAGCGGTTGGTCCTGGGGCAGGTTTTGATCAATATCTTCATTAATGATCTGGATAAGGGGATGAATTACACCCTCAGCAAGTTCGCAGATGACACTTAGCTTGGGGGGAGAGGTAGATATGCTGGAGGGTAGGGATAGCGTCCAGAGTGACCGAGACAAATTGGAGGATTGGACCAAAATAAATCTGATGAGGTTCAACAAGGACAAGTGCAGAGTCCTGCACTTAGGAAGGAAGAATCCCATGCACCGCTACAGACTGGGGACTGACTGGCAAGCAGCAGTTCTGCAGAAAAGGACCTGGGGATTACAGTGGATGAGAAGCTGGATGTGAGTCAGCAGTGTGCCCTTGTTGCCAGGAAGGCTAACGGCATATTGGGCTACATTAGTAGGAGCATTGCCAGCAGATCGAGGGAAGTGATAATTCCCTTCTATTCGGCACTGGTGAGGTCACATCTGAAGTACTGCGTCCAGTTTTGGCCCCCCACCACAGAAAGAATGTGGACAAATTGGAGAGAGTCCAGAGGAGGACAATGAAAATTATCAGAAGGCTGGGGCACATGACTTACGAGGAGTGGCTGAGGGAACTGGGCTTGTTTAGTCTGCAGAAGAGAAGAGTGAGGGGCTTTTGATAGCAGCCTTCAACTACCTGAAGGGGGATTCCAAAGAGGATGGAGCTCAGCTGTTCTCAGTGGTGGCAAATGACCGAACAAGAAGCAATGGTCTCAAGTTTCAGTGGGGGGGGGTCTAGGTTGGATAGTAGGAAGCACTGTTTCACTAGGAGGGTGGTGAAGCACTGGAATGGGTTACCTAGGGAGGTGTGGAATCTCCATCCTTAGAGGTTTTTAAGGCCCAGCTTGATAAAGCCCTGGCTGGAATGATTTAGTTGGTGTTGGTCCTGCTTTGAGAAGGGGATTGGACTAGATGATCTCCTGAGGTCTCTTCCAACGCTACTATTCTATGATTCTATGACTCTATGACTGAACTCCTTGGGGGAGAACTGTATGTCCCCTGTTCTGTTTTACTCGCATTCTGCCATATATTTCCTGTTATAGGAGGCTTGGATGGTGACCCAGCACATGTTGTTCATTTTAAGAACACTTTCACTGCAGATTTCACAAAATGCAAAGAAGGTACGAATGTGAGATTTCTAAAGATAGCTACAGCTCTCGATGCAAGGTTTAAGAATCTGAAGTGCCTTCCAAAATCTGAAAGGTGTATAGAAAATGCTTTCAGAAGTCTTAAAAGGGCAACACTCCAATGCAGAAACTATAGGACCCGAATCACCAAAAAAGAAAATCAACCTTGTGCTGGTGGCATCTGACTCAGATAATGAAAATGAACATGTGTCGATCTGCACTGCTTTGGATTCTTATCGACCAAAACCCATCATCACCATGGACGCATGTCCACTGGAATGGTGGTTGAAGTACGAAGGAACACATGAATCTTTAGTGCATTCAGCACATAAATATCTTGCAATTTCGGGCCATAACAGTGCAATGAGAATGCCTGTTCTGACTGTCAGGAGACACTGTAAACAAGAACCGGGCAGCATTATCTCCTGCAAATGTAAACAAACTTGTTTATCTGAGCAACTGGATTAACAAGAAGTAGGACTGAGTGGACTTGCAGGCTCTAAAATTTTGCATTGTTTTATTTTTGAATGCAGTTTTTTGTACATAATTCTACATTTGTAAGTTCAACTTTCATGATAAAGAGATTGCACTACAGTACTTGTATTAATTGAATTAATTGAATTAATTAATTGAAAATACTATTTCTGGTTTTTTACAGTGCCAATACTTGTAATCAAAAATAAATATAAAGTGAGACTGTACACTTTGTATTCTGTGTTGTAATTGAAATCAATATATTTTAAAATGTAGAAAACATCCAAAAATATTTAAATAAATGGTATTCTATTATTGTTTAACAGTGCAATTAATTTTTTAATCCCACCATTAATCACTATTAATTTTTTTAATCACTTGACAGTCCTACTAATTTCCAATTGTTGTATATACTAAAGAGAAATTGGACCTCATCAAGTATTTTGGGGAATTGGGGCCAAGTTTGTTTAATACGCTCATAAATACAAGAGGAAAATGTGACAATATCAATGATTAAATATGTTAGGTTAATGCCTTCCATTTTAGGCACAGGAAGAAATGAAATTCAGCATGCTTTAAGCCTACCTTTTTGCAGGCAATTTCTGATGGGTTTTACATGATTTATGGAATTTGGACACTAGGGATGATTCAAAGGTATGGCTGCAAGGAAGTAAGTAGAAAAAATACTATCTTAATTAAGCTGAAGGTTTTACAATTTCTTGGGAAATTGTTGCAATTCTTTACTCACCACTAAACCTATTTTTAAAGAAATGACAAATGTTTCGAAAAGAATATTGGTTAAAAATGTTCTTGTTAAAAGTACATGACTAATTGAATATATAGCAGTAAATGAGCTCCAGCCTTACCGTACGGATCGATCATCACTGCCTGTGACAGCTAAAGGCTTCTTTGGATGGACTGCCAGGGCCCAGAGCTCCCCTTCACAATGACCCTGCATTATCAGCATTGGTTTATCTCTTTCTCTCACTATCACCTCAAATATTTCACTGTCCTGTGTCCCTGCTAAAAGTCTGTCTCCTTTCCAACAAACACTTCGGATGGACAAACCTGACAAAGAACAGAGTAGTTTTAGGTCATCAGTAATAACAAGACAAAGTTATATCCAACATAATAAAGAATAGAAATTTTAAAAATTCCTTTATAACAACTATATTTTGAACTTACTTAGTGTCTTCAGTCTGAAGACTGAAGGCATTTTATAGCTTACCTAGCTATAAAGCTAAATAGAAAGCTATAATTGCACTTCTATAAGATAAGGCAAATATAATTATTCCCATTTTACAAATAAGGAAGTTAAGGCACTGCGAGATGCAAGGGCAATCCTGAGAAGCGCTGAATGCCCAGAACTCCTACTGCCTATGGTGGGAGTTGAGTGTGCTCATCATGTCACAGAATCAGTCTCCTAAGCTTTGTCTATAATGGGGAAATGTACCCCCCAAAAAATCCAACTTTATTTAACACAAATTCACCTGTGTTAAAACTTGTGGGAAATTTAGATTAGGCTAGGTTCCTGTGACTGGAACTGTTTTTAACATCATTTTCATTAGAATTGCTTTTTAAGCAGGCTTAACTAAAACTGTGATAAAAATGATTCCCGTAACCACAGCCTTATCTACACTGTGACTCTCAGTGGTTCTATTTTTAAATTTTGGTAAATTTCTCCAGAGGGAGACCTGGCCTAAGTAACTTACTCTAGTGTGTGCAGGAAATCTGTGGCAAAAGTGGAAGTGACATGCAGATTTTCCATTTATCAGTCCTGTGATTTAAACACAAGAGTATATTTGCCTCACAATCATCCTCCCTCCTGCTTTTTTTATAAGGAAAAGGATTATTTTTAAACCACAGTGAAGTGGGTCCTTCATTACAAGAAACAACCCTCACTTTAAAACCAAATATACATCTATATCACAGACAGGCTGAGATTTCACTGTTATTGTAAATTAAAGAATCAAAATTAAATCCTCAAAGAATCAATCCTGATGCACTTGCATGAGAGGAAAGTGATCAGGAACAGCCAGCATGGATTCACCAAGGGAAGGTCATGCCTGACTAATCTAATCGCCTTTTATGATGAGATTACTGGTTCTGTGGATGAAGGGAAAGCAGTGGATGCATTGTTTCTTGACTTTAGCAAAGCTTTTGACACGGTCTCCCACAGTATTCTTGTCAGCAAGTTAAGGAAGTATGGGCTGGATGAATGCACTATAAGGTGGGTAGAAAGCTGGCTAGATTATCGGGCTCAACGGGTAGTGATCAATGGCTCCATGTCTAGTTGGCAGCCGGTATCAAGTGGAGTGCCCCAAGGGTCGGTCCTGGGGCCGGTTTTGTTCAATATCTTCATAAATGATCTGGAGGATGGTGTGGATTGCACTCTCAGCAAAGTTGCGGATGATACTAAACTGGGAGAAGTGGTAGATACACTGGAGGGGAGGGATAGGATACAGAAGGACCTAGACAAATTGGAGGATTGGGCCAAAAGAAATCTGATGAGGTTCAATAAGGATAAGTGCAGGGTCCTGCACTTAGGATGGAAGAATCCAATGCACCGCTACAGACTAGGGACCGAATGGCTAGGCAGCAGTTCTGCGGAAAAGGACCTAGGGGTGACAGTGGACGAGAAGCTGGATATGAGTCAGCAGTGTGCCCTTGTTGCCAAGAAGGCCAATGGCATTTTGGGATGTATAAGTAGGGGCATAGCGAGCAGATCGAGGGACGTGATCGTTCCCCTCTATTCGACATTGGTGAGGCCTCATCTGGAGTACTGTGTCCAGTTTTGGGCCCCACACTACAAGAAGGATGTGGATAAATTGGAGAGAGTCCAACGAAGGGCAACAAAAATGATTAGGGGTCTAGAACACATGACTTATGAGGAGAGGCTGAGGGAGCTGGGATTGTTGAGCCTGCAGAAGAGAAGAATGAGGGGGGATTTGATAGCTGCTTTCAACTACCTGAAAGGGGGTTCCAAAGAGGATGGCTCTAGACTGTTCTCAATGGTAGCAGATGACAGAACGAGGAGTAATGGTCTCAAGTTGCAGTGGGGGAGGTTTAGATTGGATATTAGGAAAAACTTTTTCACTAAGAGGGTGGTGAAACACTGGAATGCGTTACCTAGGGAGGTGGTAGAATCTCCTTCCTTAGAGGTTTTTAAGGTCAGGCTTGACAAAGCCGTGGCTGGGATGATTTAACTGGGAATTGGTCCTGCTTCGAGCAGGGGGTTGGACTAGATGACCTTCAGGGGTCCCTTCCAACCCTGATATTCTATGATTCTATGATTTACACTAGTGAATCATGAGTCAGGCAATATAATTAATTATAAAAATTAAATAATTGATTCCACATAATTTTAAGTCTCTATACTTTTGGGTCTGACTTTCCATTCCCCCAGTGTAAACTGGGAATAACTCCAGTCAAAAGAGTTACACTGCTGTAAAACTAGTACAAGGAAAAGGATAATCAGATCATATTTAGGTTTTGGGAGGTAGAGAGGCGTAAATACGTCTTTATAGTTACTTTTTCATTTTCCACAGGTTTAATCTACTGATTAAGTTTATTTTTTATTTTAACGTCAAGCCTAATATTACAATCAGATTTCATGCTATCTTTTTAAATATGCAATATTTTTGCTAATTTGTGGATCTGCCTACATATATTTGCAAAATTAGATTCCTTTTTAACCTGAGCAATTACCATAGATGAATTTATACAAAGTCATTTATTTAAGAACTGTAAGTAATGGGTTTTATGTGATATGGAAAGTGATTAATAATTTCTATCTCTGGGATACCGACAGTGTCTGTATTAATAAAGTACCTATGGATGAACACCACAGAATAGTTAATCTCATTGGAGACAGGCTTGGCATCTGCTTTGTCAGAACAGACTCCTTTCTACTATATAAACAGATGTGCCATGTCCCAGAAATATGCAAATGGAAGTGATTTCAACCTCAAAATATCATTATAAACATTTGTCACTGAAAACTTCACAAAGAAATGAATCTCTAATTGATTAGTTTTAGGTTTAAGTTTCAGATCATTCAGTTCACCATTTATTCTGCCAGTTCATTATGCTTCCTCTTTTACATGCACAGCTTCTGATGCTATCTGTTTCTAAAGTGAAAGTAAAAATGTGCAGTTGTTCATACTGTTCTCTTCAATGACTTAGGATTCATAAAGTGAGTTACTGAACTATGATTAAAATTTTCAGACATGCCCAACTACAGGGATGAAGGGCGTTTTCAGATAAAATGGGGCAAGAGTCTCAAGAATCCCTGGGAAGGGTTTAAATTAATGATTGTGGGAAGCAAGGAGCCAATCGGCACTTCTCTATCAGCCTGGCCAACTGGCAGAGGAGCATGTAGCGGGAGCAGAGGCCTATCCCTGCATACACTTCCCCTTTCATTCTATCTAAAGCTATCATGTACCTAGTGGATCCAATCAAGTCTCCCACCCATTAAACCAGGTGGGTAGCATTACAGATACTTTAATAAAAAGAAAAGGAGTACTTGTGGCACCTTAGAGACTAACAAATTTATTTGAGCATAAGCTTTCGGATGCATGCGATGAAGTGAGCTGTAGCTCACAAAAGCTTATGCTCAAATAAATTTGTTAGTCTCTAAGGTGTCACAAGTACTCCTTTTCTTTTTGCGGATACAGACTAACACGGCTGCTACTCTGAAAACAGATACTTTAACGTTTACTGAACTTTCAGTCTTGATTTTTCTCATGTTGCCCAGTCCGAAAAGCCCTGAAATCAATTTCTTGACCCTGCCTTACATATAATGTAGAGACTCTGGGCTCAGTTTTGCAAAGTTAAGCTCTTCACTTAGATGGCCCAATTCTGTATTTGGACATTCAAATAGCCATAAAGGTATGTCCATTTTTAACACAGTAAGAACCAATTTTAAGAACCAAATATGGGATTGGCTATCAATTTAGGTAACTAAATGTGAAGATTAGGGCTCTCTATCTCAATATCTCCTACAAGAGAAGAAAGTCTGCTGAGAATGAACACTTTAAAATAAGACAGTAACAACTTGATAGCATTTTCTGTCTGGTTGCCTGCTTTAGTAAATTATCAAAAAATCAGTAACTTCTGTAGTGGGATGAAGTATGGGGGGATGAAATGAATGAATGAAAAGTCAAATTGTCATGTTAAAATCCATGACAAAGTCAATTCCAGCTACAGATTTTATAATAAAACAATACTTGAATAAAATATTGTTAAGTGTTGGTATTTTATTATTGCTTTATTATTTTAATATTGCTTGTCAATAAAATCCCCACTATGAATAAAATATATGTATTAGCATTTTGTGCTGTCCCCTTGAAAGGGATAAAAGAATGTTCATGCCTTCTGTCTTGCCAACTTCCAAAAAAACACAAAAACACAGAAGATGATTTAGTCTGTACCGTTCCGTAAGTTATCTAGGAAATGGTTTAAGCTCAGGTCTTACAACAGCCTCCTCCTGAAGGGCACCAAAATCAGCATAGGGAATGGAGTTCTGATATCCCTTACAAATCCTCAGTAATTGCAGTAAAGCATGGTGTGTAGACAATCTTATGACATGTACACCAAACCTATTTTAAATTTCTAGAGAGAAATCATTCCTAGTATATATGTGAAGGAAACTGTATTCTTCATCAGGTGTACTATTAACACGCTGGTAGATTTAGATTTAAGTGTAAATGCTGTGCTAGTGATCAGATTGTGTATAGTGGCTGTGAGAGACTGACAATTTCCAGCAATATCCTGAATGAACTTTATTGAATTAAGTTTAACTTTACTGAAATAGGGTTAATACCTTTGGGGTGCATTGTATTAAAAATGCAATTGTGTACATGTTATTGTGGCACTGTATGTACCTTCTCTAATGGTGATGGAGGATGTCACTGTACTTCCTCCCTTATCAACCTTTTGGAGCCATGGTCTTGGAGAGGTATGCATATACAAGTTCAAACTGGATTCTCCAAGGACCAAAAGACAAACTGGTTTTTAACTTGTTCATGACTTTTTTCCTGATCAAGCAAACAGATGGGACTCCTGGTCCACAGGGGGCCCCAATCCTTAGGATAGGGCTGGAAGGACTGAGCCTACTGAGGTTTCAGAATCCTGGTTGCTTTTTCTGAGCTGAAGGTGTGATGAACTGGTGACCACAAAGGAATCTCCTTGGATGAGGCATTGAATAGAAAGCTGGCTAGATTGTTGGGCTCAAAGGGTAGTGATCAACGGCTTGATGTCTAGTTGGCAGCTGGTATCAAGTGGAGTGCCCCAGGGGTCAATCCTGGGGCCAGTTTTGCTCAACATCTTTTATTAATGATCTGGATAAGGGGATGAATTACACCCTCAGCAAGTTCACAGATGACACTAAGCTGGGGGGAGAGGGATAGGGTCCAGAGTGACCTAGACAAATTGGAGGATTGGACCAAAATAAATCTGATGAGGTTCAACAAGGACAAGTGCAGAGTCCTGCACTTAGGAAGGAAGAATCCCACGCACCGCTACAGGCTGGGGACTGACTGGTTAAGCAGCAGTTCTGCAAAAAAGGACCTGGGGATTACAGTGGATGAGAAGCTGGATATGAGTCAACTGTGTGCCCTTGTTGCCAAGAAGGCCAACGGCATATTGGGCTGTAGTAGTAGAAGCATTGCCAGCAGATCAAGGGAAGTGATTATTCCCCTCTATCTGGCACTGGTGAGGCCACATCTGGAGTATTGCGTCCAGTTTTGGTCCTCCCACTACAGAAGGGATATGGACAAATTAGAGAGAGTCCAGAGGAGGGCAACGAAAATTATCAGAAGGCTGGGACACATGACTTACGAGGAGTGGCTGAGGGAACTGGGCTTGTTTAGTCTGCAGAAGAGAAGAGTGAGGGGCTTTTGATAGCAGCCTTCAACTACCTGAAGGGGGATTCCAAAGAGGATGGAGCTCAGCTGTTCTCAGTGGTGGCAAATGACCGAACAAGAAGCAATGGTCTCAAGTTTCAGTGGGGGGGGTCTAGGTTGGATAGTAGGAAGCACTGTTTCACTAGGAGGGTGGTGAAGCACTGGAATGGGTTACCTAGGGAGGTGGTGGAATCTCCATCTTTAGAGGTTTTTAAGGCCCAGCTTGACAAAGCCCTGGCTGGGATGATTTAGTTGGTGTTGGTCCTGCTTTGAGCAGGGGATTGGACTAGCTGATATCCTCAGGTCTTTTCCAACCCTAATATTCTATGAATAAGGACTGCTCCTGTCAGAGCACTTCTCATAACTGTTATTCTTTGAGATGTGTTGTTCATGTCCATTCCAATCAGGTGAGTGTGTGCGCACGTGCATGTTGGCTGGAAGATTTTTCCCCTAGCAGCATCCGTCGGGTCAGCCTGGGCGCCACCTGGAGTCGCGCCTTCATGGCGCCCAATATATAGCCCTGCTGACCCACCACCCCATCAGTTCCTTCTTGACAGCTAGTCCGACAGAGGGTAGGAAGGTGGGTATTGGAATGGATATGAACAACACATCTCAAAGAACAACCGTTACGAGAAGTGAGTAACTGTTTTTTCTTCTTCGAGTGCTTGTTCATGTTCATTCCAATCAGGTAACTCCCAAGCCAAATTTAGGAGGTGGGGTCGTAGCTGTCCATTGATTGGAGTACTGCTCTTCCGAAGACCGCATCGTCTCTGACTTGTTGGGTAATTGCATAATGCACAGCGAAAGTGTGTATGGAAGATTACATTGCTGCTTTGCAGATTTTCTGGGTGGGAAACTGAGCCAAGAACACCGTAGATGAAGCCTGCGCCATGGTAGAGTGCGCAGTGATTGGAGATGCAGGAACACCTGCCAGGTAGTAGCACTCATGGATACAGGACATGATCCATGACGAAAAGCATTGGGATGAAACCAGCTGACCGTTCATCCTGTCCGCCACTGCCACGAACAACTGGACCAACTTTCTGAATGGTTTCGTTCTCTCAGTGTAAAAGGCCAGCGCTTTGCAGACATCCAGAGTGTGGAGTCTCTGCTCCCTGCCACTGGAATGAGGTTTAGGGTAGAAAACCAAGAAGAAGGTGTCCTGGTTGATGTGAAACTGCGATACAACCTTCCGGAGGAAAGCAGGGTGAGGCCTGAGCTGAACCTTGTCCTTAAAGAACACAGTGTAGGGAGGGTCTGATGTCAAGGCCGAGGTTATCGCCACCAGGAATGAGACCTTGTAGGAGAGGTAGAGCAGGGAGTATGTTGCTAAAGGCTCAAAGGGGGACCCCATGAGCCTCGAAATGACCAAGTTGAGGTCCCAGGCAGGGACCAGTTGATGGACATGAGGGTATAACTTACCAAGCCCTTTTGGGAATCAGCTGAGCATGGGGATAGCGAAAATTGAGTGGCCTTGCACACCTGGCCGGAAGGCCAAGATGGCAGCCAAGTGCACTCTTATAGAAGGCAACGAGAGACCTTCCTGTTTCAGATGAAGGAGATAGTCTAGGATGTGCGGTACTGAAGTGAGCGTCAGGGGCAAGCGGCACTACATCGACCAGATTGAAATTCTCTTCCACTTGTCAAGGTACGTGGCCCTCATCAAGGGCTTCCTACTGCCAAGAAGGACCTATCTGACCTGGTCTGAACAGGAAAGCTCTGACAGGTTTAACCATGGAGCTTCCACACTGTAAGATGGAGCGACTGGAGGTTTGGGTGTTGGAGACGTCCATGATCTTGTGTGAGAAGGTCCAGGGAGAGCAGCAAAGCAATCGGGGCTCCCACCGACATGTCTAGGAGGAATGTGTACCAGTGCTGATGGGCCCAGGCCACTGCTATCAGTATGACCTGAGCTCGATCTCTGCGAATCTTGAGCAGCACCTTGTGAACAAGCAGTATTGGTGGGAAGGCGTATAGGAAAGCACCTCCCCAGTAGAGGGGGAACGCATCCACGGTGGAGCCTGGGCTGTGATTCTGGAAGGAGCAGAACTGCTGGCACTTCCTGTTGCGTCACATGGTGAAGAGGTCCATCAGGGGAAAGCCCCACCTCTGGAAGATTGAATTTGTGACATCCAAGTGAAGGGACCACTCGTGGCTGCGGAATGACCTGCTGAGGTGGTCCGCCAGCTCATTCTGAATCCTGGGGAGGTACAATGCCTGCAGGTGGATTGAATGTTCTCCACAGAAGTCCCATAGCATGAAGGCTTCTTGGTACAGGGGATAGGAGCTTGCACCCCCATTTGTTGATATAGGACATTGCTGTTGTATTGTCTGTCATGACTGATATACATTGATCGGTTAGGTAAGGGCAGAATGTTTGACATGCTAGGTGCACCACTCTGAGCTCTCTGACATTGATGTGGAGACGCAGATCTGCTTTCAACCAGAGGCCTTGAGTTCTGTGGTCCCCCAAATGAGCTCCCCAGCCCAAGGCTGATGCGTCTGTCACTAACGACAGAGATGGCTGTGGGGCAGCAAAGGGGACCCCTGAGCACACCTGCCGGGCATCAATCCCCCACCAGAGCGAATCGAGGATCGGGCGAGGAAGGGTCACGATCCTGTCCAAGGTGTCCCGGGCTGGGTCATAGACTGATGTGGAGTCTCTGCTCCCTGCCACTGGAATGAGGTTTAGAGTAGAAAACCAAGAAGAAGATGTCCTGCTTGATGTGAAACTGCGATACAACCTTCCGGAGGAAAGCAGGGTGAGGCCTGAGCTGAACCTTGTCCTTAAAGAACACAGTGTAGGGAGGGTCTGATGTCAAGGCCGAGGTTATCGCCACCAGGAATAAGACCCTGTAGGAGAGGTAGAGCAGGGAGTATGTTGCTAAAGGCTCAAAGGGGGGCCCCATGAGCCTCGAGAGGACCAAGTTGAGGTCCCAGGCAGGGACCAGTTGATGGACATGAGGGTATAACTTATCAAGCCCTTTTGGGAATCAGCTGAGCATGGGGATAGCGAAAATCGAGCAGCCTTGCACACCTGGGTGGAAGGCCGAGATGGCAGCCAAGTGCACTCTTATAGAAGGCAACGAGAGACCTTCCTGCTTCAGATGAAGGAAATAGTCTAGGATGTGCAGAACTCAACAACTGGAGTGGCCGAAGCCTGAGTCTGGCATGTGGCACCACATATGTATAGGCTGCCATGTGTCCAAGACGCTTCAGGCAGTTTTTTGCTGTAGTGGTGGGAAACTGCATGACTCCCCAGATTATGTCATTGAGGGCCTGAAACCTCACCTGTGGCAGGTATACCCTGGCTTGGGTCGAGTCCAGTACTGCCCCTGTGAACTCTATCCTCTGGATGGGAGACAGAGTCGATTCTGCTTCGTTTAGAAGCAGACCCACACTCTCGAAGGTGACTTTGATAAATGTGACTGCTGGAGCGGCCTTTGATCAGCCAGTCGTCGAGGTACGGAAACACCTGTACCTGATGCCTCTGCAAGAATGCAGCAATGACTGCCATGCACTTGGTGAATACTCGAGGTGCTGCTGACAGGCTGAATGGGAGGATAGTAAATTGGTAGTGAGAACCATTGACCACAAACTTGAGGTACTTCCTGTGGGTCTGAGTGATTGCGATGTGAAAATACGCGTCCTTCAAGCCGAGGGCGGCATACCAATATGCTGGATCTAGTGAAGGGATGATGGAGGCCAAGGAGGTCGTATGGAACTTGAGTTTCCTCACAAACTTGTTGAGTTCTCGCAGGTCCAAAATAGACCTGAGGCCACCTTTGGCTTTCGGTATTAGGAAATACCAGGAATAGAAACCCTCGCTCCTGTGCTCCAGAGGAACCTCCTCCGCTGCCCCTATTGATAGGCGCGACTATCTCCTGTATGAGAAGTTGCTCATAAGAAGGGTCCCTGAAGAGGGATGGGAAAGGGGGGGGAAGGGCAGGAGGGCACAGAATTGGATGGGTGGAGCACCCAACAGTCCGAGGTGATATGGGACCATTCACGGTAGAAAGGGGATCATCGGGAAAAAAAGGTAAGGCAGAGTAGTTCCAGTCTGTGATCTGGTGTGCCGTTCTCGACTGCACATTCAAAAGGCTGGTTTAGGGCCAGAGGGCGGTTTGGGCTGGCCAAAGCCCTGGCCTGAGGATGGGTGTTGCCTCCTCCTGCCAATCCTGTTCCTCCTCCAAGAACTGTCCCACTGGTTCTGCTGCTGGAATCTCTGAGGAGGTTACGGGTGGAAGTGTCTCTGCTGCGTGGCGGGGGTGTGCAGACCCAAGGACTTGAGGGTGTCTTGTCTGTCTTTTCAGAGAAAAGAGTCTCACCCTCAAATGAAAGGTCCTCAATAGTTTGCTGGATCTCGTAGGGTAGCACTGATACTTGGAGCCAGGAACCCCTCTTCATAGCTACCTCTGTCACCATAACCCTACTGGCGGCATCTGCAGCGTCCAATGCAGCCTGGAGGGAAGCACGGGAGACTAGCTTCCCCTCCTCCAGCAAGGCTGAGAACTCAGTTTGGGAGTCTGAAGGGATGAGCTCTGTAAATTTAGCCATTGCTGCACAGGTGTACGAATACCTGCTTATGATGGCCTGTTGGTTCACAATACAGAGCTTCAAACCCCCTGTAGAGTAGACCTTTCTCCACACAAGGTCTAGGCGCTTAGCCTCCCTGTTTTTTGGGGAGGATCCTTGGAAGCCCTGTCTCTCATGCTGGTTAGCTGCATCGACCACCAGAGAGTCAGGGGGTGGGTGGGAGTACAAATGTTCGAACCCTCTGGAAGGCACGAAGTAACGCCTCTCGTTGTGCTTGGCAGTGGGTGGCAAGGAAGCTGGGGTCTGCCACAGGGTCTTGGTGGTGTCCACAATGGTTTTAATAAGTGGAAGGGCAATACGGGAAGGTCTGGAAGGTGCGAGGATGTCCACCATTGAATCAGTCTCCTCTACCACCTCCTTGCCCTTAATGCCCAGACTCTGGGCAGCCCTGAGCAGCAACTGCTGCAGCACTCTATTGTCCTCTAGCACAGGAGGTCTGGCTGTCCCCACCAATGCTTCGTCCGTTGATGAAGAGGATGAAGCATTTACAATGAGTGGATGCTCCCTGCTGTCCGCTCCCAAAGGGTCCCGAGACTCTCGGAACAGCGTTGGTGCCAGTGGTGCTGCCGACGGTACCGGGGCTGTAGACGTTGGAGCAAGTGTTGGTGCCGCCACCAGTATGACGGAGGGAGCTGTGTCGGCCCGCTCACAGGAGCCAAGGGAGGCGGAGGTCAACATCGATAATAGTGCCAGTGTGGGAGACGGGCGCAAAGACGCTGCCAAGGGTGGTACCAAGGTCGGAGCCAAGCACAGTGCTGGAGTCAACGACGGTGTCATTGACGGAGGTGTTGGAATTGCAGGCACCAAAGGCAGGTGAGCAGCTGATGGCGAGACAAAGGGTGGCTGAAGCCACAGAAGACATTGCGGAGTGGTGACCCTGGGTTCCTCCCTGTCCTTGATGAAAGGCCCAGGGGGTCAAGAAGGGCCACTGAGGCGGGTTCTGCCACTGCGGAGGCCATGCCTGGGGCTGTCTCCTGCCTCTCCTGGACCTC
The DNA here is from genome assembly GCF_965140285.1 of Lepidochelys kempii. Taxonomy (NCBI): domain Eukaryota; kingdom Metazoa; phylum Chordata; order Testudines; family Cheloniidae; genus Lepidochelys; species Lepidochelys kempii. The sequence goes on along the minus strand of NC_136382.1, from coordinate 186,065,667 downwards.
GATCTACAGCTCCTGCTTCTCCCAGAGCGATAGGAGTCTGACTCTGACTCCGAGGTCTCTGAGACTGAAGACCACGGAGGAATCATAGAATCATAGAATATCAGGGTTGGAAGGGACCCCTGAAGGTCATCTAGTCCAATCCCCTGCTCGAAGCAGGACCAATTCCCAGTTAAATCATCCCACCCACGGCTTTGTCAAGCCTGATCTTAAAAACCTCTAAGGAAGGAGATTCTACCACCTCCCTAGGTAACGCATTCCAGTGTTTCACCACCCTCTTAGTGAAAAAGTTTTTCCTAATATCCAATCTAAACCTCCCCCACTGCAACTTGAGACCATTACTCCTCGTTCTGTCATCTGCTACCATTGAGAACAGTCTAGAGCCATCCTCTTTGGAACCCCCTTTCAGGTAGTTGAAAGCAGCTATCAAATCCCCCCTCATTCTTCTCTTCTGCAGGCTAAACAATCCCAGCTCCCTCAGCCTCTTCTCATAACTCATGTGTTCCAGTCCCCTAATCATTTTTGTTGCCCTTCGCTGGACTCTCTCCAATTTATCCACATCCTTCTTGAAGTGTGGGGCCCAAAACTGGACACAGTACTCCAGATGAGGCCTCACCAATGTCGAATAGAGGGGAACGATCACGTCCCTCGATCTGCTCGCTATGCCCCTACTTATACATCCCAAAATGCCATTGGCCTTCTTGGCAACAAGGGCACACTGCTGACTCATATCCAGCTTCTCGTCCACTGTCACCCCTAGGTCCTTTTCCGCAGAACTGCTGCCTAGCCATTCGGTCCCTAGTCTGTAGCGGTGCATTGGGTTCTTCCGTCCTAAGTGCAGGACCCTGCACTTATCCTTATTGAACCTCATCAGATTTCTTTTGGCTCAATCCTCCAATTTGTCTAGGTCCTTCTGTATCCTATCCCTCCCCTCCAGCGTATCTACCACTCCTCCCAGTTTAGTATCATCCGCAACTTTGCTGAGAGTGCAATCCACACCATCCTCCAGATCATTTATGAAGATATTGAACAAAACCGGCCCCAGGACCGACCCTTGGGGCACTCCACTTGATACCGGCTGCCAACTAGACATGGAGCCATTGATCACTACCTGTTAAGCCCGACAATCTAGCCAGCTTTCTACCCACCTTATAGTGCATTCATCCAGCCCATACTTCCTTAACTTGCTGACAAGAATACTGTGGGAGACCGTGTCAAAAGCCAATCCTCGGTGTCTTGAGCGTCGAGAGCTTGAGAAGCGGGTAAGCTCTCCGTCCAAACGAGTTGGCGTCAAGGGGCACGGTGAGGGGGAACGCATCGACATCATAGTCGGCTTCCCCTTTGACTGCACCAGAGGATGGGGCTGGTCCGCCACTGCTGAAGGTTCCTCCCTCCTGGTGGGCGAGAACGGTACCATAAGATGCAAGGAGGTCTTGAGCAGCTTGGTAAGCCTCCGGCATCGACGGGAGCTGTAGCTGCTGTGTAGGAACCAACGACTGAGGTGGCGCCAGACTCGACTGCCTCACTTGGTCAGGAGTCAACACGGCCCTGGCAGGGGATACACTTCTCTTGGTTTAGCCAGAGGAAAGCAGTTGTCCGGCTTCTTTTACTTCTGAGGCACCAGCGAATGGGATTGATGCCTACTATCAGTTGGGCCCCATGTGGAGCAACGTCGGTGCTGAGAGTCTCGGGAGGAGTCCTTGCTCAGCGCCAAGCTCAACAATGGTGCCGAGGTGCTCTGCGTCGAGGATGATTCATTGGGGATCGGGTCCCCTGAGCCCGGGTCAGAGTAGGGGCACAGGGTTGCCTCCATGAGGATCATCTTAAGCTGCTGTTCCCTTTCTTTAAGAGTTCTTGGACGGAACTCACGGCAGATCTTACAGTGATCTTTTTGATGGCTCTCCCCTAAGCACCATAAACAGGACAAGTGCAGATCGCTCTTTGGTGTGCACTTTGTGCAGGCCACACAGTTTTTAAAACCCGGGGACCGCGGCATACCACAGTTCCTAGGAGCTGGCATGGGGGGAACCCCCAACAATCTCTATACTAAGAACACTAAACTAAGCTAAGGTAACTATATACAACAAGAGAAAAACAAACTTACTAAGCAACAGCTAAGGGAAGTTCCAGCCACCGTCACTGGCGGTAAGAAGGAACTGAGGGGGTAGCGGGTCGGCAGGGCTCTATATTGGGTGCTATGAAGGCGTGACTCCAGGGGGCACCCAGGCTGACCCAACGGATGCTGCTAGGGGAAAAATCTTCTGGCCAACGTGCACATGCGTGAGCACACACCTGATTGCAATGGACATGCACTCGAAGAAGAATCCATGTTAGAATTGGGGTCAACTCTGGTAAGCTTATTAGTATGCGTGTAGGTTATTTTATAGTTTTCAATATGCTTCCTCTGTAATGCTTTTTATCTTAAGAATAAAGTAGGTTTGCATAGGAAGTGCTGTTTGGTAACATATCTGTAACAATTACACCTGTTAACAGTCTCTGAAGAGAAAGCAAGCAAGTATCCTGAGGCAACCTGTCTGTGATGGGAAACACACAGTGACACCAGGGAACTGTGTGACCTGAAAATGCCATGGTCAGAATGGAGATAGACTTGTGTCTCCACCCAAGAGAGGCAACAGCTGAAGAGCTGGAAGCCTGAGATTGGGTTCCTTGGCTGGACCACTGGCGGGAAATACAGGTGTAATTGCCCTGAACTGTGACAGTGGCATTTCTACCATGGAAAAGTTTTGGTATACTGCAGGAAGAGGATGGCTGGTCAGTGCAAGAAAATTTACAAATTCCTGATATCACTCTAGTACTAAAACAATTGTAAGTCCAGCAGCGGGCCGCCTCTGCAAACTGCTTAGGAAAGAAACAAAGGGAGGTGGGAGGTGGTGTGGGGGAGAAATTGGAACTACTCACATACTTAGTGTTTAGCACATGCTTAAATGAACCAGGACCACATAGAAGATACCTGAAGTCATCATGGAATTTCCAGAGTTCTGAAGAATCCCAAGACCTTGACAGGGATGTAGACTACTTTTATGGGGCTGCTCAACCACTTAAAGTTAAGCATGTGTTTTACTGGATCAGAGTCTACGTGCACTATCAACAAAGTGAAACAGACAAGAATCCTGATCTCTAAAGTGCTCTCTGGCAGAGCTCCAGTGATTAGAGTTCTCGAAGAACAAGATATGGAAAGGTTAATTAAATTAAATCTGTAGCTAGCAAACAGAATGGATCAGCAGTGGGTCACAATACAGGAACCAAAGAAAGGGCTAGAGATGGAAGCAGGGACAAAGGAGGCAGGTGAGAGAAGCATCACATTGAAAGGATACAGTGGAGAGAGAAAACAGAAAAGAGGGCATGAGAAGACAGACAACAAAGGGTAGGGACAGAGAGAGGTAAGACCACAGGTTGCTTGGATTTTATGATCTGTAACCGTTTTCATGCCCTAAATTAATATTTTAAGAGTCTGTCTATTGTTAGAAAGCAGTTTTCACAGATACATTTCTTCTTACTTAATCTAAATGATTATGCACATGGACAGAACCCCTTTAAATTTTTCAACACAAAGCACTTTCTTCCTATAGGATAGCTGTAGCATAATTCAGTATTTACTGGCTTGCTTAAGTAAGATTTCTAATCTTTGTCACTGCCATCTCAGTGCAAAGTGACAAAATTTCTTCTGGTTTTGGAAAAACAGATTTAAAACATGAGTGGTTCAAATGCTATTTTATCTGAACCCCAAAAGCTCAGGAGAGAAAGGGTTAGGTAAATGTTTCTAGTTTTAACTTATTGCTACTTAGAAGTCACTTAATTTGTTATTTACTAATAAAAAGAATTATGTTAACATTCACATTTACCTTTAAGTGGAAATTGAGCTCATTATTTGCTCTGAAAATGGAATTTTGTACTAATTAGTCTTGTCGTGTAAGGAGACAGTAAGAATTAGCATTGATAGTCTACATCCCTGTCATTTTGCTGTTGGTATATAATTTTCTTCTGAACTTAGTTGCTCTCCTGTAAGTGTTTTGTATCCTTTAACATTTAACAGATGGTAGAGGTAATGGCATCAAATAAATATAATTTAATAGCAACCCTAATGTGAGTTTTCTTCCTTTTAGCAAAGGAAGCAAAATAGCTTAACTTACTCCAAGATGAAAATGCATTCTGTAGACCACCTGCAGAAGGACAGTAAGACGGTCTTTGCAGATAGCACATTAGGAATAGATGACCTTTATAAATAAATCATGGCTTCTTAATTTTATTTATTATTTTGAAGCAATAATTTTCTGCAGAAAATTCTCTTAACTTAGCAAATTCAGAGACACAACAGACACCTGCCAGAAAGTTCACGAGCAGCAAGCAGAGTACAGGATAGAAATGTATTATTCCTATACTGGACTTTCCAAAATATGAAGGGTGCTTCACAGGGCCACTACAAGGGGAAACAAAGAGGCTGAATGTTTATGTGTGTGCACTGTAATAGCCAGCAATGGTTTCTATGTACAGGTCTACATATAGCTCATTCTTACTTTTATTAGAAACAGACCGCATGAGGGGCTGTTCCCAGCCAGAATATAGTAATGCTTCACCAAAGTTTTAGCATTTGGTGGTTATTCTGTTTTTTTTTCTTCATGTCAGAGTTTGGCCTTCTTGAATTCTCAGGACCAGATCTGTCAAAGGGGTCAGGACTTACCCACTCCTCTTTTTTTTTTTTCCCTCCACAATTTTTTAGAAAGTGTTTCTGGGAATTGGGTGCTTCAGAAATGGATCATAAACTGATATAAATACAGTTTCTACAGATTATTTCTGTGGAAATGGACATTAGTCATTAAAATGCTGGCTGCCAAAAATGCATGAAACCAGAATTGTGTCAGCAAACAAACTTTGCTGTCAGGGTCCATTTGAGAGCTTTGAAGGCTAGAAAGTATGCAAACAGAACTCTAAGAACTAGATTGGAACTTTGAGAACATGCTAAGGGGACTTGCTTAACCATATAGCAGTGACTGGAGGCATTTTGCTTGTCAGAAGCGTGTCTAGATATACTTTTCACATATAGATATACATTTTACAAGTGTCAGGATGAATAACATACCTGGTTGAAGTAAAATAAAGAAATAACAAACAAACACACTGTCCAGTTGTTACAAGATAAAATTTCAGAAAATAGAAAGGGTATTGACATTGATGATAACTATATGGTTTCTAAGAAAAAAATTGTTATCCTTTTTACTGGCCTGCTGATAATTCCAATATTAATGTTAATATAGAAGGTGATTCTGAACGTGTAAATCCAGAGCCGGAGGAGTACGTGACAGTTGTTTGTCCAACAGGCACCCTTAATCAAAATGGCATTATATACCTTCCAGAAGACAAAATGGCCTCACTTTCAGAGATATTGTATTACTATAGTTACCATTGGCCTCAACAAAAACTATGGGTGCTCATCATCTATGCAAATCAGGTCATAAATCTATGGTTTAAAAATTAAAGGAGAGGAGTATGGCATATGGAGCTTTAATAATTGTGGCAACACTCTGTGGTTGCAGCACCTTTCAGGTGTGGAACTTTCTGAGATGTAGAGTTTAAAAGATTGTCAGCTGGTAACAGTTGCAGTTAGAGTTGGCTGAAGACAACCTAAGAATGAAGTTGGTCTGAACGCAGTTTGCAAAGATCATTTCACTGCACTGAATTATTTTGTTCTTTATTTTTTGTTCTGCTCCAATTAATTTATTGTAATCAAAGTTTTAAAGGTATAATTGGTTTCCAGAGCGATAAGATATTGGGTGGAGACATTTTGCCTCCATCAGGCAGAATATCTCCAGTAAAATTGTGGGAAGCATATTTAGATGCAAGAAATACTATTGTCAAAATTTTCAAAAGCAGCCTCTAATTTGTAGTGGGCCTCAATTTTTGTGTGTGTACTCACCGTGCTGAGTATCCACAGCTCCAAATCAGTCTAATAGGGTTTTCATGTGCTCAACCTCTATGAATATCAGACTCCAGTGGTCTCAAATTGGGAACTCAAAATTAAAGTTCACTTTTTAAAATGTAGATCTGTACCTTTAAAAAAAATGTAGTGTGTTCCCTCCATCACCAGATGTGATACCTCAAGATGAATGGAGTGCTTTGTACAGAAGTAGACAGATGGCATCCTGACACAGGGCCAAAGATAGGGCCCCTCCCTGCTTGTAGATATAGAACATGACCACATTATTGTCTGTCAGGACTTGCAGCACCTGACCTGACAGCTGGGGAAGGAACATTTGGCAAGCTAAGAGTACTGCCCTGAGCTTCCTGACGTTTATGTTCAGGGACTTCTTCTTGGAACCAGAGGCCCCAAGTCCTGAGATTGTTGAGGTGGACTCCCCACCCAAGTGCATTCAAGATTAAAACTACTGATGCTTGAGGGGTAACAAAGGGCACCCCCATCATTACTGATCTTGGGTCTTTCCACCATTCCAGGGAGGTGAGGACTAGGGGAGAAACCACAGAATCCAAGTGTTGTCTGCTCAAGGAATATACTGATGCTAACCATATCTGGAGGGGTCTGAAGTGCAGTCTTGCATCTTGAACCATGTAAGTACATGCCATCATGTGCCCCAGTAGCTTGACACAAACCCAAGCTGCCATAATCGGGTAAACCATGACACTGGATATCAGGTCCGACATGGTCTGGAATCGGGGCTGTGGCAGGAAGGCCCTGTCTTGGGTCGCGTTGAGTGCTGCCCCAATAAATTCTATTCCCTGAGCCGGGCCAAGAGTTGATTTCCATTCGTTTATCAGCAGGCCCAGCACTTGGAAGGTGGCTTGGACTGTGCTAATGCTGTTCTGAACTTGAGCCTGTGACCGATCTTTGATCAGCCATCATCAAGGTATGGGTAGATGCCTCACCGTCTGAGGAAGGCTGCTACTACCACCATACACTTCATGATAACCCCGGGGGCCGCTGATAGGCTGAAGGGAAGAGCGGTGAATTGGTAGTGGTGCTGAGTCACGAAAAACCTGAGAAATCTTCTGTGACTACATAAGATAGAAATGTGAAAGTATCCATCCTTTAAGTCAAGGGCAGCATACCAGTCTCCGGGATCCAGGGAGGTATCTGTTGAGGCAATGCAGGTCCAGAATGGGCTGGAGGCCCCCTTTGACCTTTGAGATTAGGAAATATCAGGATTAAAACCCCTTTCCTCTCAAGTCTTGTGGAACCTCCTCCACAGCCCCCATTTGTAGGAGGTATTGCACCTCCTGGACAAGGAGTTGCTCGTGAGAAGGGTCCCTGAAGAGGCATGGGAATGGGGGTGTGGGAGAGAAGGGATAAAAACTGAAGGGTATAGCCAATTGTCATTGTACTTAGAACCCAATGGTCCAAGGTTATGTATGACTATGCTGGGCTGAAATGGGACAGACAGTCCAAAAATAAAAGGGGAGACGGATCTGAAGTGGTGACGGTATAGCGCCTTCTGGCATACCTTCAAAAGGCCTGCTTGAACTCCCCAGAGTACCTCTGAGACCTCTGCCAGTTATAACCTCTCCCTTTTCTTTTGTAGGGCTCTTGTCTTGGAGACACCGAGAAACAAGGAGGCTGCTGGGGCCTAAAGTGCTTCCTGGAAACTGATGGAGTATAAAGGCCTAGGGATCATAGGATGGCCCTTCAGTCCTTCAGGCTGTGAAGTCTCATGTCTGTCTGCTCTGAGAATAGAGAGGAGCCTTTGAAGGAGAGGTTCTGGATGGACTGTTGGACCTCATGAGGAAGCCATGAGGACTGGAGCCAAGAATGCCTCGTGGTGACAATATAGGCCATTATTCCAGCTGCCAAGTCAGCTGCATCCAGAGCTGCCTGGAGAGAGGTCCTGGCCATATTCTTTCCCTCTTCCAAGAGGGCAGTGAACTCCTGCCTTGAATCTTGGGGCAGAGAGTCTTTAAATTTAGCCAGGGAGTCCCACAGATTATAATCTTATCACCCCAGCAAAGCTTGCTGGTTAGAGATATGTAGTTGAACGCTACCTGTCGAATAAACCTTTCTTTAAAAAGGTCCAGTTTCTTCACCTCTTTTTGTTTAGGGGTAGCGCTCAACTGGCCCTGCCTGTCCCTCTCATTTGCTACAGACACAATCAGGGACACTGGACGGGGGGTGCAAGTATAAGTGTACGAACCCACTCGCTGGCACATAATACTTCTTCTGTGCCCTCTTTGAGGTGGAGAGCAAAGGAGGAGTTTGCCACAGGGCCTTGACCAGCCCCATCACAGCCTCATTGATGGGTAAGGCCACCTTGGATGGAGCTGCTGCAGCCATGGTATTACTAAGGGCTGTGTGATGTCTCTTTAAGATCCTCAATTTCCAGACCCAGATTTGCAGCTATCCACTTCAAAAGGTACCAGTGGGCCCTGAAATCATCCTATGGAAGAGGACACCTGGTCCCAAGACAGCCTTATCTGAAGAGGATGAATAGGAGGCTTGCACCAGAGGAGGGGATCCCTCTTTTTCCTCAGCCCCAATGACATCCACCAGAGCCATCTTCTGAACATTGGTACTTGGGTCAGTACTGGAGTCGGGGTCCAGTGATGACTGAGAAGGAGCGAAAGCCTGTCTCTCAGAAACCACTGAGTAGGAGCAACGGGAGGGAGGACCTAGTGCCAGGGGAAACCCCAAGGGGTTCCAGTAAGACCACTGCATTGGCCAGTGACCCGCTGGCCAGGTGCTGGGGGGTGATCAGTACCAAACGCTGGTGGTGCATAGGTTGGGTACCGGTGGTGAGCCTTAGGTTGCACCTACAGTTCCCTTCAGACTCAGAACAGGAGCCCTCTCTTGGAGACCACAGTGGAACAGTTCCTGATTCCGCCACCGTGCAGTGCCGGGGGTCCAGAGACCAGCGGTGGACCAGAGATTATTTGGATGCTGAGATCAGGGTCAGCTAGCCTCTAGAGGGTGTCAGGGGCCCTGATCCTGGAAGGAGCCTGACGCCCCTTGTTCCTTTCTGCTTCTGGACATTGGAGTTGGAGGGTGTACCAATGGAGTCGGGGGAACCGGGAAAGCAAATGGGTCCCTCACAGCTTGGAAAGCCTCCGGTGTCAATGGAATACTCAGATCACTGGTGCCACAGTTGCTTCTGGGTGTTGGCAGAGGGTCCCACACTGGACTCAGTGCTCTAGCCAGAGTCAATGGTGCCATTATGGGCCTGGGAGTGGAAGAGTGGCCTAGCACAGGTCTCACTGTGCTGCCTTCCCACCCCTTGTCCTTCTTCTGCACCAGCAAGTGCCCTCTGTCAATGCACTGCTTTTTGTGCTTCTTCCTCGGCACTGGAGATGGTGAACAGTGCCGGGAAGAGCTTGATGCTGGAGGAGCACTTCGCACTCATGCCAAAGTGCTCAGCACCATATTGTAGTGGCTCTGCTCTGAGGCTGGTCTGAGGGCAGCTTCCCTGAGGATAGCCTTCAGCCTAATGTCTGTCTTTTTTAGTGCAGGATTTGAAGTCCCGACAGATCTGGCAATTGACCTTCACATGAGTTTCCCCCAAGCACTTCAAGCAGCTGGAGTGTGGGTCACTCACAAGCATAGGTTTGCCACAGGATGCACAAGGTTTGAAGCCTGGAGACTGAGGCATGCCTGGCCCATGGTGCAAAGGAGTCCCTCAACGACAGGAGCTAATTATGTACATTAATTCTAATTTCAAAAACGATATACACTAAACTATGATAACTAAGAATGAAGAGTTAGAGTCCAAAAAACACTGGGAAGAAAATCTTGCCGAAGCAAGAAGGGTCATTCCAGCAACAGTCAAGGACGGTAAGAAGGAATTGAGAGGGTGCATAGCCAGTAGCACCCCTTATACTGGCACATGAGTGCATGGCTCCAGCAGGCACTAGAGCTCGGCCAGTGGATACCCCTAAGGGAAAAATCTCCAGCGCGTGCTGGAGGGTGTGCACATACCTAATATGGAATGGACATGAACAAGCACTCGAAGAAAAATATTGAACATTAAGAGTCATAATGACTGGCTTCCCCTCTCTTGTGCTCAGAAAGCATGAGTAACCTCAGTCTTACACTTTTGTGATGAGTGTACCTTTGTAGATCATGTTCTGAACTTCCACAGTATGGAAAAAAGATGACAAAGCACCCTTCTATTTTTACTATGGAATATGAAAGCTGCTCAAAGATATTCAAAAACACTATTGTCAAACAAAATAATTCAGTTTAAAAATCTGTATATAGTCTATCCAATCTGGTAAAATTCAACAGTATGCACAGGCATTAACACTTTATATTGTATTAAAATGTAACATCCATTATCCAAATATATCAAAATCCACTCACAAATAATTGTATTACCTTTGTATCCTTGTTCAGTCTCCCTGAGATCAATTTTAGTTATTGGCTTGAAATCGGTGTCCCATAACCGAATACAACCATCTCTCCCACCAGTGGCAAAACCTTCCTCACAACCATACATACTAAAAATTCCAGCCTGTTAATCAATAGTATAATAGTTTTGAAAGTTGATAATAATTTAAACATAAAAACAAATCCAAGTGTGTTTGAGTATGCTCTTCTTAAAGCAGAAACTGTTAAGAACTGTTAGATAATACTGTTTAAAAGACAAGATGCTCTCCACTCAGAAAACAAACCAAACACACAGGTGACAGTTTATTTCAAGTGCTATCTTACCAATCCATTGATTGTGAATTATAATGGAACTTTTTGTATAAATGTCATACACATAGTGTACATATGTGACTGTAAATTAAATTTAATTAATGTTGTTACAAAGGAGTATTAATTAAACGATAGGACACTCACAATAAATGGTCACCCAGAATAAACAAAACAAGCAAACAATTGATACAAATATTCTTACAGGTGCAGAGATGGCTCAGACAACGTTTCATGAATTCAGTTCAGGAATCATTTGGAATCTGATGTAAACTGAAAGAGTTTGCATTTCATTTTTTGTTGGCACAAAAAGTATCTACTGTAGTTTGAATTGCTTTTTCACTTTTAAAAAAGGCAAAATTTATGGATTGCCATGTTCTTCTACATTACAATAGTTTTACAGTACTTGTTAGAATGCTTACTAATGTATCACCCACCTTGTCTCTACTGTAATATCTTTTATTGGACCAACTTCTGTTGGTGAGAGAGACAAGCTTTCAAGCTTACATAGAGCTCTTCATGAGGTTTGAGAAACTTAAATCAGAGTGTCACAACTAAGTACAAGATGGAACAGGTTGTTTAGCATAAGTAGTTAACACATATTTCAAGGGATCATTCAAGATTAAGTGGCCGTTAGTAGGTTATAGATTGTTGTAATAAGCCATAAATCCAATCTCTCTATTCAGTCCATGATTTTTAATGTCTACCAAAGTTATTAATTTAAGCTTCCAGACTCAACTTTTGGAAGTGTTATGCAGGTTTCCTTTGAGGATGAGGACGGAGAGGTCAAATATAAAGCGATTGCTTTGTGAAAAGTGTTCACCCACAGGTGAAGTGATGTTTTTGTCTTTTATCATTTTTCTGTGTAAGTTCACCCACATAGTTGTTATTGGGGCATTTAGTGCACTAAATGAGGTACACAACATGTTATGAAAGGCATGTGTAGGGCCCATGGATCTTGAAAGGGGTGTTGTGGGATTTTTTTTATCATTGTAGTAGTGGAAGATATGTCTGCAAGTTTTGCATCTGTTGTTCTGGCAGGGTCTGACGCCACTTTGAGTTGGTATGTCCTGGTCTGTGGGGAGCTTGTGTGTGATGAGGAGGTTGGAGAGGTTGGGAGGTTATTTGAAGGCCAGAAGAATGGGTCTGTACCTATTGGGTTCCAGGAAGTGGGCGGGCAGGAGCCTGCCCACTGCTTAAGGACCCCCACCCCAGCCTAAGGGGAAGATCTACAGGACCTGGAAACCAAATTTTTCTGGGGGACAACTAATGAAATAACAGGGACAGGAGTGCAGTCAAAGGGTCAAAAGAAGGAAGCCTGACAGGGACACCGAGCAGAGAACCCCGGACAGCACCCACTGCTCCTCAAAGGCATCAAGAGAGCCAGTGGACGCCGCCCAGAGGAACTCTGCCCGGATACGTGAACAGATAGAGGATCGGAAACAGGCCCCACAGACACAGGAGTCTCCATTGGCCAACCTCCTCTCCCTGGTTTTATACATGGCCGTTTTAGCCAGGGCCAAGAGGAGGTTGACCAGGAGGTCCCGTGACTTTGTGGGGCCATGGATAGGAGTGCATAGAGAAGGAGGTGAGGGGAAAAGTGCAGCCAGAAACATAACAGGATATTTGTGAGGAGCCGGAATAGGGGCTGCAACCTGGAGCACTCCAAGTAAATGTGTACCAGAGTCTCCCTCACGCCGCAGAAGGGGCAGGTGTCTGGGATAGGGGTAAAACGCGCCAAATACACGCCCGTGCTCACGGCCCCATGAAGGAGCCGCCAGCTGATATCCCCGCTGGGCCTCGGGACCAGGGTGGAGTATTGGCTGGCCCACCAGGGCTCCTCACCTTCTAAAGGTGGCAGGAGGTCCCGCCACTTTGTATTGGTGCAGGACACGAGGGTGAGGAAGTAAAGAGTGTGGAGCACAAGCGTGTATAGGTGTTTCCTTGGTGCGGTCTGGAAACAAACCGGCTGCAAGTCGTACAGCCAGCTCATGGAGAAGGGGCAGGGGGACCGGTTGGGTCCACAAGAGTGGGTCTATAATTGGGTGGTCACCTGCTCTTGCCCTGAAGGGCTGAAAAGCCAGCTAGGCTAGAAGCTGGGCTGAGTGGGGAAGTAGCTGCAGCTGGGCCACGCCCCAGTCAGGGCCCAGCTGGCCCTTATAAAGGCTGGGAGCCAGAAGTTCAGGCAGACTCTCTCTGGCTGGAGAGAGAGACAGGCCTGGCTGTGGGGGAATTCACCTGAGGGACCTAGAGTGAGGCAGGGCTGGGGAAAGGCCTCAGGAGCTGGGAAGCTCTAGGCCAGCAACTCCCCAGGCTGCAGGGTCTGGTCCCAGGCCCATATAAGTATTGGGGTTGCAGAGGGGCAGCCTGAAGGTGGGTAAAGGCAGCCAGTCCAAACCCCTTGTTTCCTGTGATGATTGGCTTTTACACTGCAGTCCGCCCCAGGGTGCGGGGCTAGATGGTGACTGGCAGTAGCCATGACTGAGGCGGTATGGGGATAGTGGGTGAAAGTTCCCTGGGGCGGGGAGACCCAGGGAGTGGGGGGCACTGCCAGGGGGCAGCACCCAAGGCAAGGGCACCAGATCCTGGGAGGGACCAGGGACGAGTGGTAAGGTGGGATCACTGGCCTGCGGAGGGCGCTCTGGGCTGGAAATAGAGCTAATTCCCAGGATGACCAGCAGGAGGCGCCGCCAGCTGAGTCCAAACCCTTACAGGGTCCAGGAAAGATTTATTTCCGGGTGGGGTATGCATTGAATATGGGTTGTAGTTGTTTGATAATACCCCATATGGGTTCTAGTGATGGGTGGTAGGTGACAACTAGGGGTGTGTGGTCAGAGGGGGGGTTATTTCTCTATTGAAGCAGGTTCTCTTGGGGTATTTGGGTGGCTCATTCCATGATGGAACTCAATTTTTGAATATTACTGTGATTCTTCATACAATGTCAGCAAAGCTGTGTCTTTCTTAGGCTCATAACCACTGAGGCTCAGCAACAACTGTATATCGAGACTGTTGTTTCTACCAAGGTTCCAGAAATATAAATCCCCTGGGTAGCTCTTATAGCATAACACTAAGGAAACAATCCCTACCCACATGTTCAGAGAAAACACAGTGGAACACTGTATTCAATACTGTATTCAATACAGTTGTTTCTAGCAGTTTCAAATGTATTGAGGACAAGATGTTAAAAGAATGCTCTGCCTTTACCTTGAGAACAAAAGGAAACATGAACATATGTAATCTAATTAAGGCACTAAAGTTGAATGTTTAGGAATATGAAATAAACATTTACAGTAGTAAAATATGCCTCTGCTATTTTTTTAGCTCCAGTGTTCATCTACACTGAATAGATTGAGATTTTTGTTTGATTCAAATTACATTTTTAGTATTTAATGAGAGTTTTTAAAATCATTTCCACGTTATGTGAGCAAGCCAAAGAGAAATTCCATTGTAAAGCAGATTTGCTCATGTTCTTATTGCCTTGGTTACTGAGAAAAACACATAAGATGCTTGTTATGCTTAAGATCTCATTTTAATGAAAATCCTTGGTATGGAATATTGGGAATCCTATTTTAAATAAGACTAGCATATTAAATAAGACTAACATATTAGAATCTATGTTTATACAATTGGTCTATTCAGAACTGAAGGCACCTTAAAAATCTATCAAGATGATACCTTACATTTAAGTCTGTTTGGTGAAATCAGTATCAAAACTACACACAAACAAACAACAGCAGCAGTTCTGTCAGTAGAACAAGATACTGTAGCTAATACTTAAATACCTACATAATCAGAGTATAAAGTGAACAATTCATAAAGTCTTAGTGAACACTATACATTCTGTTACGATTTGACACAGATTAGAATCTTTTGAAATATTACAGATCCATTACAGTTCTTCAATTCAGTGAACAAGGTTAATTTTCATAAGTTAGAATTAAAAATATAACTTACACTGTGAGCTCCTTGAATTGTGCGGACTAAGTTTAGCCCTTTCCAAACATAGATGTCTCCATTTAAAGCACCAGAGTACGTGATATCTTCTTTTGTACATGCTAAGCAAAGGATAGTTTGGAGATCTCCTGTTTTGCCAAATATTCCTCTTTTTGCTGTCAGTGCATTTCCACACAACGTCCAAAACTATGAAATGTAAATGATACATGAAGAGAAGTCTCTGCAGCATTTTTGGTTTTGACATCAGTTTGCAGATGTTTACAGACATCTCTACATATTGTTCAGTAACTGAGCTAGACACTTATATGGATCTTGCCTCTTAACTGACTGTTCCATCATGCTACAAATAACTTATAAAGAATGGAAAACTACCACAGTAGATCTTAAGATCACATACACAATGTGATAGTTAATTTTTTTGTGTGTATATGTATTAAACTGAAAAATAACTCATGCTGTTTTATTATTGTTACCCTCATTCTTCTAATAACCTCACCCTCACTTTGTCTGTCACCTTTTCATGTGTGATATATAATAGAATGGAATCTTCTTAAACAAGGGACTTGTCTTGTTTGTTTGCAGAGCTCCATACATAACTATGGGCTGTAGAAATAAAAAATAAGACCAAGTCCTGAGGTCTTCTCTTAGTACTTATTCATGTAAAATTCCCATCAAGTTTGCCTGAATGAGGATCAAGTAAGACTCTCAGAATTTAGCCCAACAGTAGTGTGTGCTGATAGGAAGTCATGAAAGACAAGATTATGAGCCATTTATAACCATTAGATTGTAATCTGAGACAAATTAAGAACATGCTTTGGGCATTTATAACAAAATTCAGATCTTGATATGAACTTCCTTAGAGTTGAAAGTGTTTGGATCAAGGATTTTGGTTTGGGGCCCATCTCCAATTTCCATATCTTTTTAACATAGGCCTAATTCCAGGTGTGGAAGGGGAACATTTTCCACACAGCTTTCAAACTTGGGGAACACTATACTGCCCCCCCCACCTAATTTTTGGTTGGCTGTAGAGGGAGAAAGGGGAGGCAGCAAATTATACCTAGTTTAAGACTCATTAGAACTCATAACTGCTGCCCCACTAACAACAGTTTAGCAAAATAATTCAATAGGAGGTGGCATATCCAGTGCAGCCTCCACCCCAGCAGGGGATATTGATGTGGACACAGCAGCAAAATGAAGACAAACACATGCATGGAATAAAGCAGCAGGCTGCAAATTTTATTAAACTTTAACAAAAGGGATGGGCCCTACTTGTCCATCACCCATATTCTCCTATACCATATAACCCATAACGTAGTGTGGCTCTCCTCAGCCTACCCCCAGGACTCAGCTCTGTCTGAGTCTCAGCACCCTCCCCCATGAATGGGACAGAAGATGCAGCAGGGTTGTGACCTCAGCCTATGAGGGCCACAAGATCTGCCTCTATCACATGAGCCCAAGGCCCGTCACCAAAATCCAAGATCTTTTACCTCTTGGAGCCATTCATTTTATTCTCTTAGCCACAGTAGAAACTGGCTGCAAGTTGTGACAAATAAACACCATCACTCCAGTACCTCAGTCAGGCAGTAAGAGCATTCCTATTTAACCCACTGTGGCTTGAAGATGCTGCAAGGATGACAAAAGACTCTCTGGTCCTCTGCCAATTGGCCCATGGAAGAAAAAATTCCTTCCTGACTCCCTAAACAGGCGATCAGCTAGACCCGCAGCACCTGTCTGGCTGGGTTCCCATTCCTACTTCGAATGGGTAGGCTGGGCTGCTGGAATGGAGCTGGAAGAGGCTCCACATTGTCCCTGCACCAGATAAATCTTGGGAGCTGGGGAATGTTGGCCAATCTGCACCCCTCTCCTCTAGCTGGCAAATCGGTGCCTCCCAGGGGGAGGAACTTCCTATTGTCCCTTGCTAAGTGTCCTTGCTACTGGGACTATCCCCATTTCAGCACTTACCCTACCAACTTCCCCGCCCACTGATGTGGGTGGCCAGCATTTCTGACTAGGCAGGAGGTAGCAGCTGTGATTCCTGCCTACAGCAAGTTCAGCGACAGACTCAACTCCATTCCAGCCTGGGGCCCTCTGGCCAAGTGTCTGTGGGACACAGATTGCCAGGACTGAGTGTCTACAGAAGAGAGAACTCAGACTCTGCTCTTCCTCCTGTACCACTTAGGGATAATTTTATATGTGGCAAGTCACTTTTGCCAAGACTTTTGCTAAACTTAGGTACCTAACTATATATGTAGGAAGCTAAATTAACCTGATCCTGCAAAGTAATTAATAAGAAAAATAAGAATAACACCTACCTCTTACACAGTGTTTTTAAGTGTAGACCTCAAAGCTCTTCACAATCTTTTAAATGTATTTAAAAGCCAATGGTACTTACTCATCTGAAATTGCATGCAGGCTTTGAGAAATGTGGAAGGTTGCAGGTGTGGCTTTGATACCCAGCCTAGACATTCAGCAAAAAGCTCAGCTGCAGTACACTTCAGAAATAGTTTGGGTTGCTTGACTAGAGAGAAGCTCAGAGAAAAGACTACACTTTCCCCATTTCTTCCTCCCCAAATATTAATCTTGATTCTACAACACAGAGTAAATACTCTATAGTATAGAGCTGGAGAAGCTATTTATGTTATCTACCTCTAAGTTCAAGCAGAGATCCCATCCTTCTAACCTTAAGATATAGTATGGACTACTGTTTGTACATCTTTTGATGGGAATCCAACACCTAATCCTCAAAGATTTCAACACACAGTTTTATGGCATGCCTTAATCTGTATCTGTTTGTTTGGATGGTTAATTATGACCATTTTAACAAAGCATGGGTGCTAACTAAAGATAGGTTTTTGAGAAGCAGCTTGCAGAACACAGCAAATGGCATAACTACTGCCAAAACCACCCCACAGTTTTGAAAATAGTGTCAGTTTAGCGTTCAAACTTCTCAGCCACCAGAGCTAGAAAGATTAGCAAGTTTCCTAAAACTTCTGTTTAAAATTTTTCCCACCTCTAATCATGGGAAATAATTGCCATCTGGTAGAGATGCATCTCAAAGACAGGGGAAAACAGAAAACTTTGGCCAAGTGAGGGACTTCCTCCAAGCTTTGCATAAACCCAAGGAGGTTTTATCCAAAATATGAACCTTTTGGGGGGGATTTTCATTTTGCTTTCAATTTTACTTAAATTTTGGTCCCATTTAAATTTTGATACTAGGCAACAAAGTAAGGCAACAGGAAGGTAATTTACAAATATGTATTTAGGTCCACATGTGCCTCCTGTGCAAAATTGTGGGAAGGAACAAATACTGGAGCTGTGGAGTACTCAGGTTCTCTCCTCAGTTCCCTGAGATCAGAGGTACAGGGAGCTGGGCCAAAAAATGGAGTGGAAAACCAAGGATCTCTAAGAAATCTGACTCCCAAAGCTGCAGAGGATGTCTAGCAGCATGGAGTGACTCCTCTCATACCTTCTCTGTAGTCTCTGTCCAGACTGGCTGAGCAGTTAGGATCCCTATCTCATTCATAAGAACATAACATAAGAATGTCCATACTGGGTCAGACCAATGGTCCATCTAGCCCAGTATCCTGTCTTCTGACAGTGACCAATGCCAGGTACTTCAGAGGGCATGAACAAAACAGGTAATCATCAAGTGATCCATGGTTCTGCAATTTTCTTAGCCTCAGTGAGTGAATCAATCCTTTCAGACCTTTTCAATGATGTCTTATTGAGATTTAACTAGGAAGAGATAACTGAAGATGTTGGTGAGCAGTTTGGTGGAATAGAGAGGGCAGAAGCCAAAAATGGGAGTGAGTATTGGTAAATATTAAGACATTAAATGTTTATACTTTGCTTGATAAGCTGTCCTGCACTGCAATCACTTCATATTTCTGAAAGTTTCCCTCATCATCTCGAATTGGCTGCAAACCTAGAAAACTAGATAGTGTTCATGGGCTTTGGGGGTGCCAGGATGCCACCTACTGAAAGAAAATAGGCAAGCAGTTCAGGACATCGAATGACTTCATAAACATTAACAAATGAAAATATAAAAGCAACAAAACCAATTTACCTTTATATGTTTCACTCCACAGCTAACCATTCTGTTTGGCTGATATGGATCCCAGGAAATATCAAAAATCTGTTAAAAATATTCAAAGATGCTACTTTGAATTATAAACCAGTTGAATCTGCCATATATTTAATTTACTTTTGCACATTTTTAAATGCAGTTCTATTGCTCAGTATTTGATTAAATCAACAGCATAATGTTTAGGTGAATATAATGCTGTATGACATGAATGACAAGTATAACTATAGCTAGACTGAGGGATAATGCAGACATGTGCTTGCAGGCTTCCACACACAGCTCTGCCAGCAGATCTCATTCATAACTTGCAACAACCCACCTATTATAGTCCCAGAGAACATTTACTGTGCCAAACTGGGGAAAATAAAGTGCAAGTTGTGTGATGTGAGCTAATGTCCCCCAAAAGTTAAGAGGAGAGACCATTACTCATCTTCACTCATTATCTATGGGAAAAGGTGTACCCAGGTCAGGTTAGGCAATACTAACCCAATATGCCATCTTATGTAATGCAGCTAAAGTGGTAATATTCACAGAAATTTACATAATAAAATTACATTAGTCATTTTGGCAAGCAATATATATTTTTGTATATAATACAAAGTAAGCATATTTCAAAATTAAGAACTATATCCCACATTTTTTACTCAGAACTCCTGTTGAGGTCAATGGGAACTTAGTCTCAGTAATAACTGCACAATCAGGCCCTCAGGGAAATATTGTATAAAGTTTGAAAATAAAGAGTTTATACTATGGCCCAAACTTTCAAGAGTGCCTCAGTCTTTGGTTCTCCATCTTTAGATACTTTAGAGGGGCCTGAATTTCAGAAAACACTGAGCAGCCAACCTCTGAAATTCAGGCCCTTTCATGGTGTCTCAATTTGAGTACCCAAAAATTGAGGCACCCAAATCACTAGTTTCTTTTTAAAATGTAGACTAGTGATATTCAGACCTCAGAGGTTCAGGAGCCAAACTAGCAATCAACATTACCCAAAAGAGCCACAGTAGTGTGAATTGTTTCATTTACTATATATATACACACACACACACACCCACACACACACCCCTTGCCTAATTTCTCCATTTTGATTCAAAGCACAGTAGCTACTCCAGTCAGTTAACAAGTATTTTATCATGTTAAGTATGCAACCAGTCATTTAGTATAATAAACACTGTCTTTCAAAATATAAAATGTAAATCTTCTTTATAAAAAGTTGTGATTTTGAAGTATTTTCTAAGTACTATACTTCTTAAAATATGTAAATGACAGACTGCAGCAATGTCTTATGACCCTCACACCAGAAAAGACTTTTTCCATTACTGGTGTTCTTCAAGATGTGTTGCTCATGTCCATTCAATTTAGGTGTGTGTGCTCACCACATGCACCGGTGCCAGAAGTTTTTTCCCTCAGCACTATCTGTAGGAGACTGGCTCCAGCGCCCCCTGGAGTGGCGCGAACATGCCATGGTATATAGGGCACTGCCAGTTCCCCCCACCTCAGTTCCTTCTTGAGTTGCCTGGCATGGGACCTTGCTCACACCCAGTCTTATCCTTTCCCTTGCGGGAGGTTGGAGACCAGCCTCGCCCCACCTTCTTGGCCTTCTTGGTTGGAGCCATGGATGGGGAACGATAGTGGCCAGTGGACAGTCCCAGTGGGGCACTGCGTACTGAGGTCGTGGTACTCGGCGCCGAGTTGGAGCGTTGCTCTGGTGCCAGTGTGAGGGCCAACTCCATAAGGCACGTTCTTAAACAAATATTGCACTCCTTCTTAGTCCTTGGCTTGGAGGACTTGCAAATTTTGCACTTCTCACTAACTTGTCCTTCGCCCAAGCAACACAGACAACTGCTGTGTGGTTCACTAGTGGGCATGGGTCTCTTGCAGCGATCACAGAACTAAAAGCCTGGGGACTGGGGCATGCCCCATCCCGAGGCAAAGTCCCATTCGGAACCTATGAAGTCTCTAACTATAGCTAAGGGATTTACAAACACTAACAGAAAACTATATACACTTTAATACAAGAGATAGCTAGTTCGTACGAACGAGCAGCAACAGCACTAGCTGAAGCAGCAACAGTTCCAGCACCATCACTGGAGACAAGAAGGAACTGAGGCTGAGGGGAACCGGCGGTGCCCTGTATACCATGGCTTGTGTGTGCCACTCCAGGGGGCATCAGAGCCAGTCCCCTACAGATACTGCTGAGGGAAATACTTCCGGCATTGGTATATGTGGCAACCACACACACCTAAGTTGAATGGACATGTTCTCGAAGAAGAACAAAAACATTCAACCACTAGAATTTAGGATCAGATTAGACAATCCCCTGCCAAACACCCTTTTACTTTCACTGTGGGGAGGGCTTGAAGGGCTAAGTGTTGAAACACTTCGATCATGGCTTAGAGAAACAGAGCCTGAAACAGCTCCCTTTGAAGTCAGTAGCGAAACTTCCACAGACATCAATGGGAGTTGCATCAGACCCTAAAAGAGTAATTTTGAAAAACGAATAAAAACATTAATCTTGATGTGTTAGAAATATAGTACACAACAGTGAAGCACTGAACTCACCCAACTCACAAACACAGTACATACAGACAGTATAAACACATATTGTTTTGTTCTGTTGCCATTATTTATGTATATTCTATCATGTGAAATATTCACAGATATACCATGCATAGTAAAATATATATGCACAGTGAAAAGATTCATTTATCTTAATGATCATATGTGTGTGTGTGTTTGTGTGGTTTTTTTTGACTGGTGGTGAAATTGCTTTGACATTTCCTAATTTTGGGCAATATACTCCACTCAGATCCACTTGATGGACCTTGCTGTGCACTAACTTAATGAAAAAATAATACAATTTAGAAACAAAAATTTTACAGAAGTTATTGGGAAATGCTTCAGACAAAATTCAGATAATTCCTTCTATATGATTACCCTATCTGAATGGCCAGTAGCTGTTGCTAGTAGTTTTCCTTTCTTCCAATCCCAAATACATACTGTATTTTTGGCATCCAGTCCCACTGAGGCTAAACACTAAGGGGGAAAAAAAAGCATCTAGTTAATTGAAGATCAGCCCAAAATAAGTCTTTCAACTGAGCATAGTATGTGTACAAATATGACTCAAATTAAAACTAAATTGCTAAAGATACCATCAAGATATCCATGTTAAAAATTTATTTATTATTAGGACATGCCAAAAATTCTAGTCTTTTCTAGAAGCTTGAAATTAATTACCTGACTTTTAAGTGTACCATACATAGGCTAAATTCATCAGAAGATCTGAAGCATTTGCTTCAGTAGCACAACAATCTGGCATTCACATCTTACTGACCTGTTATTAAAAATAAATGGGTGATTAAAACACTCCTCTCCCACCACGCACACCACCACATTTCATTATGTCTATGGTGCTCATTTTTGTGGACTTTTCTAGTAGCATTTTATAACTATAATTTATCCTTTAATTTTCAATTTTGTTTTTGAAAGAATGCATAATTAATTATTTTAACAGCTTAATACAAATAAATGAACTGCCCTCTCCCAAGAAACAAAGAAAGCAAAAATCCCTTTTTGTCCAGGCTATGGCTATAGACAAACAGACGAAGAAGAGATGTTTAAGATATAAATTAGCATACCAAGTCTCTTCAAATTTTGCCTAATTTCACAGGTCCTTATGAGGATGCAGGAACATAGAAATTTTCCTATTGGATAACACCAGTGGTTCATCTGGTTCAGTATCCTGCCTCTCCACCCAGTCGGTGGGGGAAGGGTGCAGGTGGGTCCACCCCCAGCCATAGAACTGCCGGGTAACCGGAGGATGGCTTAGAGACCCTTGCTCCAAGCGGAAGGAATAATCCTCGGTGCATACACCCTCAGTCATAGTATGACTGAGCATAGGAGGAGAACTTAGGGTTTCTCACTCTGCCCAGGACGGGGCTTTGGATTTGGTGTATGGACCCTCGGTGGTAGAGGACCGAGTAATATGGAGGGAAGCTTAGCGTCCTGCCCTCCAGCCCGGGAGGGAGTGAGCATTGTAAGCCCCAGTGCCGGTGTGGGCAGTGTTAGGATATAGATATTCAGGCCTGTCTGTAAAGGCCTATACTCTAAGAATTTAGGTGTATTCTTATCACTTGGCTAGTGATAGAGGTATAAAAGAAAGAATCAAAACCACTGTCTGCCAGTGTAAGGGCCTTCTCTTACTGTGACAGTTTGTGGTCCTGTGCTTAGGCTCAGGCCTTTGGCTAAGCAGCAGAGGCAGCCATAAGCTGGGAAGCGAACGGTCACATCCTCACATTCCAAACTAGTCACATTGAAATAAGGTGCTATTGGGCTGTTAGGCACTATCAGGACAGAATTGTATTCCTATCACCTCCAGAGAAAGGGAAGTGCCTAGAAAATGTAAAAGGAAACTTAGTTTGATAGCATCCTGTCTGGCAAGAACTCACTTATCAATAGCTGGGATGTGAAATCCTCACTTCTGTATTGTTTTGTCATTATAGTTCCCACTTTGCTGTTGTTTGTCTGTATAATCTCTGTCTGGTTCTGTGATTGTTCCTGTCTGCTGTATAATTAATTTTGCTGGGTGTAAACTAATTGAGGTGGTGGGATATAATTGGTTACATAATCATGTTACAATATGTTAGGATTGGTTAGTTAAATTTCAGGAAAATGATTGGTTAAGGTATAGCTAAGCAGAACTCAAGTTTTACTATATAATCTGTAGTCAATGAGGAAGTGACTGGGTGTGGGTGGGGGTGGGCATGTGGGTGTGTGAGATGGGAACAGGGAATGGGGGTAAGAAAATTGGAATCATGTTTTGCTAAAGGGGGAAATGGGAACAGGGAATGGGAGTAAGGAAGATGGAATCATGTTTGGCTAAGGGTAGGAATGGGAACAGGGACACAGGTGTAAGGCTCTGTGGTGTCAGAGCTGGGAAGGAGGATACTAAGGAAGGAAACTGGAATCATGCTTGCTGGAAGTTCACCCCAATAAACATCGAATTGTTTGCACCTTTGGACTTCGGGTATTGTTGCTCTCTGTTCATGTGAGAAGGACCAGGGAAGTAAGTGGGTGAAGGAATAAGCCCCCTAACAGGCAGCGTGAAATCTCCCATGATTAAAAGACCTTCAGAGTGGTACTAACGGTTTGTGATAATAATGTTCAGGAAACAGAAGGGTACAGCTACGGACTCGGGAGTCCCACAATCGTGGGCAATGGCATAAACAGTGGGGTCCCAGGAGGCTGGGGGACTGGGTGCCCATGCCACGGGGGAGGCAGCAAAGGGGGACGGGACCCTCTTACCTCTTGCAAAGGGGTGGGTGGGGAACTCTCCCAGCTGGAGAGGGCTCTCACCAAAGTGGGATACAATCCCTGGGGTTCTGTGGCGGAGCTTCAGAGGGGCGTGCTTACTTGGCAGGATTTACTAGACTTGTATGCCGAGTATGAAAAGCAAAAGGGTAAAAACCTAGGGGCAGCTGTGGGCTCAGTATGGACTGCAGCAGCCATGTGGTATCAAATGTCGTCGGGACAGAAAGAGGAGTTGGGGAGAAGGGAAGAGACATGTACCCGACAACTAGTGGAAATTGAGCAACTAAAAGCGCAAATCACTAATCAGGCAGCAACCGAAGCCTACACCCAAGAAAAGCTGCAAGTACTGGCCCTTCAGGGGCTTGTCAAAGATTTGACCATTCGTGCTCAGCATACGCCACAGTGGCAGTGTGACTGACACGAAAAGGAAATTGAACAGTTAAAACATCAGTTGGCCGTATGTTCAGTCCAGGTGGCGAGCCTCACGGGGGATGATTCAGGTTGTAGAACTGATCAATAAAATTGTTTTTAATTGTTCACTTATATTAATATAACTTCATAAGCAAAGTTTTTATGAATGAAACAACATTCATTCATGAAACCGATTACCCCAATAACTGGCTAATTGAGTTTCACTTTCAATCCAATTGCTGCTTAAATCACTCAAACTTACACTGTTTCAACATTCAGAGTAACAGCCATGTTAGTCTGTATTAGCAAAAAGAAAAGGAGTACTTGTGGCACCTTAGAGACTAACCAATTTATTTGAGCATGAGCTTTCGTGAGCTACAGCTCACTTCATCGGATGCATACTGTGGAAACTGCAGAAGACATTATATACACAGAGACCATGAAACAATACCTCCTCCCACCCCACTCTCCTGCTGGTAATAGCTTATCTAAAGTGATCATCAAGTTGGGCCATTTCCAGCACAAATCCAGGTTTTCTCACTCCCCCACCCCCCTCCAAAAACCATTTTTTTGGAGGGGGGTGGGGGAATGAGAAAACCTGGATTAGTGCTGGAAATGGGCCACCTTGATTATCATACACATTTTAAAGAGAGTGGTCACTTTGGATGGGCTATTACCAGCAGGAGAGTGAGTTTGTGGGGGGGGGGGGCGGAGGGTGAGAAAACCTGGATTTGTGCTGGAAATGGCCCAACTTGATGATCACTTTAGATAAGCTATTACCAGCAGGAGAGTGGGGTGGGAGGAGGTATTGTTTCATGGTCTCTGTGTATATAATGTCTTCTGCAGTTTCCACAGTATGCATCCGATGAAGTGAGCTGTAGCTCACGAAAACTCATGCTCAAATAAATTGGTTAGTCTCTAAGGTGCCACAAGTACTCCTTTTCTTTATGTTTCAACATTCTAACTTCTGCTCACTGTTTGTCATTCATTATACTTGTCTGTATTGTAACTTCTGTTCACTGTTTGCCATTCCTTACACTTGTCCATATTGTAACTCAAACTCCATTTTAACTTGTTCCAAACTCCATTTTAAAATGCTCACTCCATTTTGTAAAAGCTTGCTGCAACCTTCATTTTTGCAAAACCCTGCTGTAATCTTATTAGCTTAGTTTAGATGTGTGAATGAGGTATGTATGGATGATGGCATCAACTTCCAGCCTCAGCCTGTCCTGATGAAATAAAGTATAAGCACCAATGGCTGAAGAAGCAGACAACAGCCCTGACAAAGCAAGAAGAGTCCACCCTAAAAAGAAAAGAACAAAAGTACAATTGAAGAAACACCAAAGCCAGGTTCCAGGCTGAAAGTCATGTCTGCAACTGACGTGTTATCAATCACACCAAACCCAGAGGCAGCAAGACACAGCAAGACCTATAGACTCTGGATTCAAACTAAAGCCTACAAAAAGGATGGATGAGATGGAAGATTTTGGAGGGTAACATTCTGCTGCCAACTTGGAAGGACGTCGGTGCATGCCCAATAGAGACCCAGCTCTTCCTTGTGCCCAACTCTTCTGGCCAGTTAGCTGCCACAAGCTATGAACCCAAGCCACGAACTCAAGCTACACTCAGGACTGGTAACTACACAGCAGCTGCAGAACATTTGGGGGGGGGGGGTGTACATAGGTATTAGATATTAGTTATTGGTCATAAATCAAATTGTGTTATAATAAAGGTGACATCTTGTCTTGTCCCCTGAAACGATCCTGTGTAGTTTTGTCTGCATAACAGGGTGACCCGTGTGAGGGCTTTGGTTTTTCCCTTTGCGAGGATCCCCAAGGGTAGGTGGATTCTTGTTGCACCCCGATAGCAGCCCACATTAAAATGGAGGAGAGGTCCACTGAGCAACTCCAGGATGGGAATTGGGTCGAGACTCAGCGTATTTCAGCCAGAATTCAGAGTCCGCTGGACCCGGCAGATATGCTGGCTCGTGAGCTCGGCCCCTTCAAAACGGAAAAGGCCGCTAACTGGCTCCTTTCCCTTTGGAACATCATACATATAAATAAATTTGTCCCAGCAAGAGACTGAGCGGGTGCTCACAGCTGCCAGCCCAGAGCTGGCCTCCACCCTAAAAACCACGGTGGCCGAATTGCTGGGAAAGGGGTTGCCTGTCGTTCAAGCCTTGGCAAACATTCTTCTTTCCGCTAGGGACAAACGAAAATATTTATCTAACCTAGATCAGGCCCCTGGGCAAACCAGGTTAGACTATTTTTATCAACAGAGTTTAATTGCGGCTGTCTTGGGACAAATTCAGACGGCGAAAGCAGAGCAGCGCTTTATTGGCCAGTTTCCATGGACCGTCGCTCAGTTACGGGAGCTGATGGAAGGGATAAATGACTGGTGGAGGGATAGACTAGGGCTCTGGGCCAAAGGCGAACACGCAAATTGGGAGGTGTTAAAGGATAAAATCATGCAAATCGCTAAGCATTTTGGGGAGCCAATTAAATGGGTAAAGGTGGCGGCACCCCCACATATACCAACCGGATGCCAGGGGAAGGTGGAAAGGGGCCAACCGAGGGCCAGTCAGAACATAGGAGGGCCTGTGACAGATTTTTATTACCAATCTGCCTAGGGCGTCAGTGAATTAGGCAGATGCCACAGGATCTTTGGGGAGGAGGTACAGAACACATCAAGTGTCTAAGTTTTAAAGCTTTATTGATAAAATAATGTAACAGCAGAGAGTGCTGGGAACACTCCCACATCACTCAGGGGAAGAAAGAAAGCATTAATGTCCCAAGCTCTAACCCACTTTCATACTCACATACACGCTACCCGAGACTGGCCAAGTCTGAGTGTAACGTCAGAAGAAGAGATGTGGGGTAAAGGTGGACGGGAGTGCTGTCCTGGGCCCAGGCCGTCTGGGTCTGCTGCTGATCTCCAAAGTGCTCCAGCTCTCAGGAGGGTTTTAAGTCCTGAGCTCCTTTGGGGGTGTTTTATTTTGCGACCGCTGTTCCTGGTGCTCTTTGTGTCACTTCAAACCGGCTTGCTGTGGCCTCCTCAGTTTCCCAAAACATCCCGGCTCCGGAGACTTTGTTTTTCCTTCTATTGGCCTTTGCTGTTGCTGTTTTATTTGCTCTTACTGTCCTCACTGCTATCTCTGCAGCGCTGCTTAACTTAGTTCTTTTTTTTTTTATGGCTGCTTGGGAAAGCCTTAAGCCCCCCGTCTTTCTCGGCTGTCAGCCAAGTCTGCTGGGGCCAGCATCTTATCTTCCGACTGAGCTAGCTAAAATGTTGACTTAACCCGTTCTCTGCTCTTTTTTTCTTCTCCCCCCTCTCAACCTCTCGTACCCTGTAAAGGAAACTTCCACTCCCCACTCGCACACCTTTGACCCTCCCCAAAATGCTTTGTGATGCTTGCAACAGCGTTAGCCACAAACAATGCTTATCTGCCTTCCCCGGAGACTCCCTGAGGGGAGGGGGCCATTTGGTTGTGACAGGCCAGTTCATGCTGTTAACTAAAGAGGATGAGGAGAGGATAGTGATGGAGGTGCAGAAGCAAACTTGGCATGCCCTCAGGGCTCTGGGGGAGGACATGAGACGGTGGGATAAGAAACCCACTGTCCTGTTGGTGGAAAGGCTATTTGCCCTCTCGGCCAGGCGGGATGAACAAGCCACCAGCATCCACGAAACCTGGGCCCACATGGTGGGCGATCAGCAGCCACCCCTGCCCAGGCCCGTGGCGGCAGCCACCCCTTCCATCCCTCCGGTGGAAGATTATCGCCAGCCCCATGATCAACTCCTGCAGACTGGGGACCCCAGTTAGGGCTCTGGCTAGGGCAGCCCCATTGTCAGCCAGGGGTCCTGCTGGCAGTAGTGGGGTAAGGTAACCTGGGACTCTAACCGACACCCCAAAATTGCCATTGTACTCACTGAGTGGCCCTGTATGGCCCTACTAGACACTGGGGTGGGTACCAATGTATTAAACTTCACCCCTGTTGAGGACAACCCGGGGCTTCCCACCCATGTCTCGGCCTTCAATTCTGGGCCGCAACAGTGACAGACCTGCAACCAGGTCCCAGTGACCATTGTAGGGACGGTTTTGCATGCCTCATTTACTATTGACCCTTCATCCATGAAGAGGGTGACCTTGGGAATGCCCTGGATGCTGGAGCAGGGGCTATGGTTTAATCCTTATGACCAAGGGGGCACACTATGGCAGGAGCAGTGCATGCCTCTGCCCCAGGACGAGGGGGGGAGGTTTGCCACCGCCCCAATGACAGCGCTTACCGTAGAGGAGGAAGCATATTGGAGGCAGACAGTGCTGGGGTGTGGCAAATGTATCCATCTGACTGTGGTAGGCATAAGACAGTGCTGGTTGAGGTGGTAGGGTCCCCCGTTCCCCCACAACGCCAGTATCCTTACTCCAAAGCCACGGAGGAGGGCATAGCCGGGGTGATTGCCGACTTGGAGAAACAAGGAGTGCTCTGGACTACCCATAGCCCCTTTAACACCCCGGTTTGACCAGTGCTGAAAGTGGGAGGTCAGACCTGGCGCCTCACCATAGATTACCAGAAAGTAAACCAAGGCACCCCGATGATGGCCCCGGTGGTCACCTCAATGCCTGAGGTTTTGTTCCATGTGCAGCCACGAGACAGATGGTTTTCGGTAATCGACCTAGCCAATTGCTTTTTTGCTTTACCCCTTACCTCTGCCTCCCAGGACCACTTTGCGTTTCAGTTTAGGGGGAAATAGTTCACCTTTATGCAAGTTCACCTTTACGGCATTCCACAATGCCCCCTCCATTGCACACCAACATGTGGTGGCTATGCTAGACAAACTGCCTCCCGAGATCCGTTGCCACGTCATTTCATACATGGATGATTTGTTAGTGCACGGGGAAACGGAACCCCAGGTGCGAGATATCACCAGAACTCTGTTAAATACAGTTGAGGAAACTGGGTTCAAGTTGTCATTAAAAAAGGCGCAATTGGTCCAGCGGTCAGTCTTCTACTCGGGTATTATGCTGGGGGAAAAGGATAGGCTAGTAGATGTGGCAAAAGTCCGCGAATTGTGTGAGATGAAGAAACCCACCAATTTAAAACAACTGCACACCATTTCGGGGGGCTTTAATTTTATTCGGAATCATATTCCTGATTTTGCCACTCTCACTTGCCCCTTATGGGCACTGCTCAAAAAGAGAGCAAGGTGGAATTGGGAGGAACCGCAAGAAACTGCCTTTGATGCCTTAAAGTAAGCTGCCTTGCGAGCGCCAGTCCTCGCTTTCCCAGATACTACCAAACCTTTTTACCTCCGGCTGTCCTGCTGTCCGGAGGCACAGGGGGCTGTCCTCCTTCAGAAAAATGTGGAGGGTTGGCTGATCCCAGTTGCCTATGATTGGCCCTAAAGCAGCCAGAGGTGAAATATAGCCCCTGTGAAAAGGAGTGCTTGGCAGCGCTATGGGCAGTGCAGACTTTCCAAGCATACATCGAGGGAGCGCCAATAATATAGCAGACCCTGCACACGCCCCTGAAACACATTTTAACCAGGTCCAAAATGAGTTTGGTCTCGAATACCCACTTGGCAAAGTGGACCCTGTTTCTTACCCAAAGCGGGGTGGCATCGGAGACTCTGCAATCCTCGGATCTGCTCAGAGCAGCTTTGGTGGAACAGGGCGCCGAGCATTCTCGTGAGGTAGTGGAGCAGGAACGGACAGCTACCCGAGAATGGGACCCCCTCCCAATCCTCCACGACTAAACCCAGGCTAACCATTTATGGTTTACAGATGGATCCTGCTTTTTCCACCAAGGGAATCGGTACATCCAGTGGACAGCTCTGAGTGGAGGGAAGTGAGTCTCACTGGGAACCTAGCGCATGGTTCAGCACAAGACACTGAGATAGAAGCCGTGCTCCAGGTTCTGAAATATGAGTCAGTTGGGGAAGGACTTTGCAGTATACCTGGTAGCAGACAATGAATGTGTGGTACGAGGAGTATCAACATACATGTTTTATTGGGAAAAGGATAACTGGAATACTGCAGACTGTAAACCCTTCAAACATCAAGAAAGGTGGCAAGAGATAATGATGTTGTACAGAGCACGAAAGGGGGAGGTCTCCATCACCTGGGTGAAATCACATGCCCATAAAGACAAGGGATTACTTCATGAATGGAATGGATGAATGGATAAGATGACTCGAATCCGTTCAAGCAAGGTAGCGGCATTAGTCACAGGACTAGCAACCGCCGAGCAGGAGGACATAGTCCGAGAATTACATGAGTGGGCACATGAGGGGATGGAGGGAACACTCTTCAAAGTCAGGCAGGTGGCACAATGGCCAAAACAAAAGCAAATGGTAAATGGATTGTAGAGGGATGTCTTAAGTGTGCCCAGGTAAAGCGAGGAGGCCAACTCCCCATCCTGCAGGGGCAAAGAACCCAAGAGGTATGGCACCATCTGCAAATGGACTTTATTGATTTGCTACCAACAACAAAGGAGGGGTATAAATACCTCCTGGTGATAACTGATGTGTTTTCAGCCTGGACAGAGGCATTTCCAACCCAGGTCAATACAGTGGGTGTGGCTGCCAAGAAACCTCTATGAGGAAATCTTCTGCCGATACGGCACACCCTGGATTATCGGCTCTGACCAGGTGGGGTAAGGTGTGGAAGAGGTCCTTAAATCCTTGCTTGCTGCCCTGAACATTAAGCAGCAAATACACATTAGCTATCAGCCACAGAGCAGTGGTGCTGTGGAAAGGCAAAATCAGGATTTGAAGAATGCCCTCCATAAAATGTGTTCCACTTCGGGAATGGATTGGCCCGGGAAGCTGCCAACTGTTTTGGCAGCTTTATGCAATTCTAACTGCCTAGGTACCGGGTACACCCTCTACCATATCCTTTTTGGTTGCCCAATGATGTGGGGCAATCTGTGGGAATGGGAAGGGAATTTACCCACCAATTCACCAGATGGTCGGTATATTACCCAGCTGATGGAGGAACTTTGTGAAACCTGCGAAGCCGTAGAAGCCGCTTTAGACAGAGAAAAAGCCAAACACAAAGGGACCGTAATTAAAGACGTCCCGGGGTGGCAAATTAGAGATGAGGTGATGCTGCAGAAACGGGAGGCCCACACCTTAGATGAGAGAGAGGCCCACACCTTAGATGCCAAATGGCCCATATCCTGTGGTGAACCGCATCTCTCCGGTAGTGTACCAGCTTCAGCTACCTGGTAAACTAAAATGAGCACACGCCAATCAACTCAAAACATATGTTTCTCCCTAGGTTCCTGGTCATGGCATCATGGGACTCAGTTGTGGACCTGCCTGGACCATCCAGGTTTCCATCTGTCCATGGGATTATCTGGATGATTATAATGATGAGGAGGAAAAGTACCTCCAAAGGCTCTCCATGGTTCGAGCCACCGATGGGGCCCAAGCCACAGTATGGCGTAAGGCTGGAGAGGAGGAGCCTTGGGGGCAATGCATCGTCCGGATAGACACCTTGGGGCCACAGCAAAATACTTGGTGGGTGGCCCTGGACCTTCCGTGGGTCCCAGGGGGACAAACCCTGTTCCTCATGTGGTAGCCTGGAGCGAAATGAGCAGCCCCTTGGGAAGCAATCCCTGGACAAAATATTGATCCCTGAAGAGAATATTGTTGTTGTGACCTCCTAAGCCAGGCAAACGACATCCATGACAGAAGCCAGGAAGAGCTGTAATGGAACGATTAATGATTTAGAGAGTTTTATATGTGCCTTGGTTTCCCCAGTAGATGCATTTCTGTTACTCTTCCTTTTTTCTTTCCCTTTTTGCTTTATTAACAGGGCAAGGCAGTAATAGCAAGAGCCCAGGGACACCCCAACCAGGAGTGGTGGGATTGCTCTTGCTGCTTCAAGCCTGCAAAATTTGTCAGGACAAAACAATGTATGTTTGGTGGTATTTCTCTATGGGAATCCTTGGGGTCCCACTGTTTTAGGCCTCCTTTGTTAATTTTACCACTGTTCAGAATTGGTCCTGGTGCAAGAAACAATCAATTATCCACTGGCAGGGAGGCAATTGTGGCACGTTATCCTGGGAATATGGCACCATGTATTACCTGGGTATCCTCCCCGGGGCAGCCCCCTGCCGAGAACACCAGGTCCCCTGGCCCTGCATATCCCTCCCCAATTGGATCCCAGATGGGATCGACCCAGAAGGGCCCCCTACCCCACCAAGCAACACTACCGGAGACAACACTGCATCCCAACGCCTTTCGAACCCCTCGCCCATAGAATTTACTTCCATCTGGGAACAATGGCCCCTACCTTTGGAGGAGGACAATCTCCATTCCTACTGCCCGTGCTTGTGGTTCCATTGGAAAGGGGAAACCTGGGAGCGATGGCTCGAGCGGACCACAGATGGGAGGGTACACAGAGAGGTTTTCAATATCACAGGAGGATTCAGCATGCCATTCGAATCAACTCTCCACATTGGCAGCTGGAAGCAGGATGTGGTTGCGCTCTTAATCCCTGGCTGGTGTAAAGTTCAACCTGAGCCCCACAGTTCCACATGTTGATATATCACATATATTATCCCCTCATACACACACACATCTCGCCAGTGTAGGGAGGGAAATATTACATGCCCCGAATGATTTCCAGCATCCCTGTTTAAATTGTAACCTCCTCCGCCTAGCCCAAAGTATTCAAGGAATAAATCTAGGAAAACACCTCCACATCTCCCCCCACCAGCGGTGGTGGCAGATGTCACCGGCTACCAAATGGGAAGCAGCCACTCAATGCTGGATCCTCCTTAATGCCACCCTGGGAGCTTTAGATGTTTTCCTGCCTCTGACACGCTGTCAGGTCCCCACTTTCCTCCCCAATTGTACAAGGGGGGCCACCCTTCAACTTGCCCTCCTCAGACAAACGTTGTCTTTACTCCCCCGGGGGAGGCGGACCTTAGTGGGCTCCTTGTGGGATAGGGCCAATACGGCAGCTAGCATTTAGAATATTCAACAAGGGGCTATGAGGGTTGAGCGGTTGGGACAATTGGAAAAGGCCATGGGGCTGATCACAAGTGCAGATCTCACCCACCTAACAGTGGCCACCTCCACCCTCAAACACACTGTCGAATTGGCCCTCCACACACGGGATACCTTGTGGGGACTGATTAAAACCATAATTTGGGGTGGGGGCCAACTAGCATGGGATTCGGTGTGCGCTCAACTCCAACAATATTTGACCCAACAAGTCCAGAGCATACAGGAGAATGTGCTCCATGGATCTTGGCCAGGGGAAATCCACTCCCACTCAGGGATCCCCTGGGAGCAATCACCTTTTTGCTACTTCTGGAGGCGCACAAACTGGAAGGGCACCAGCACAACCTGCTCCTTTACACCCTTTGGTCCCATGAAGGGAGTGTGGGCCCCAGCTATAAAAATCCAACCCGGCTTGTGGGAAGGCTGCCTCTGGGACTGGGTGGTCCATGGCGACGTGCAGGAGGTGGCTCCCTACAACAACACAGTTAAGAGGTATGTGCTGACCATGGCCACTGACCATCAGCATGTATGGATTGCAGAGGGCATCACCTGGCAATTATGGCTTATGGAGCCCCCCAAATGATGTGTAAAGAAAAGGTGACGCCAGGCTGCTTTTACGAGATGGGTCAACACATCTGCTGGGAAGGGGAGGCATCAGGATACGCCCCCACCAAGGCACATCTGTTTACCAATACCTCTGCGTGTGTTTGGAGGACCACCTACCCCAGGGTGCCCCTCGATTTGCGATTACAATCTCAAGTGCACAATTTTTTGGTGCATTGGCCCACTGTTATTCAAAGCAATATTAATGTTTCTAATTATATTGTGTTTAATTTTTCATGGATTACGCCCAATGTTTTCCTCCCCTTGACATACACCCGGGACCAACTTATTGTGTTCCAGGCAGATGCCTCCTCCTTCACCGTGTTACAACACACATTTAATATGGAGAAAGCTGCCTTTGCCACGGCCATCCAGATGGGGCATCTGTGCCAGCGAGGGGATGTGCTATGCTATTTTATTAACAAAGCCAGAAGCCACTACCGGCTAGTGTATGCAATTGTTCTTGCCCTAACAATTCTGTTTGTGCTATATTGATGCTTGTGTAGAAGGCCAATGGTGAAACTAGCCACCGTGTCAGAGGGAGGGTGGAAACTTAAATCGTGTCCCCTCACAACTAAATGTTGATTCGGAATCAAGGGGGAGAATGTCACAACCCAGTGGCCCCCTCCCTCAGGGGGTCCCCTGGGGCGGCAGATCAGCATTGTATGTTGCTTACGCTGTTGCAGGCATTGCAAAGTATTCTGGGAAGGGTTAAAGGTGTGAGTGTAAGTGAAAGGTTCCTTTGCAGGCTGTACAAGGCCAAAGAAGAAGAGGGAGAGAAGAGAACGGGTTAATCAATGCTTCAGCTCAGCCTACAGATAAGACACTGGCCCCAGTCCAAGGCCACTGCACTCAAACAAACTCTCTGCAGCCAAGAAGCCTGCCGCTCCATCCGTATCTCACCCAACCCCAACTAACCCTTAGAAACAAGAAACAAGCCGGACAGGACTGCAGAGATTGCTAAAACTAGGAGACAACGAAGGCCAGCGAGGGGGAAAACAAAGTCTTGCATCTCTAAAGCCGGTGTGTTTTAGGAAA
Source organism: Lepidochelys kempii (assembly GCF_965140285.1). Taxonomy (NCBI): domain Eukaryota; kingdom Metazoa; phylum Chordata; order Testudines; family Cheloniidae; genus Lepidochelys; species Lepidochelys kempii. The sequence goes on along the minus strand of NC_136382.1, from coordinate 186,030,610 downwards.
GCTGAGGAAGCCATGGAAGGCCAGTTTGAACTGGTACACAGAGCTTGGGGAACAAAGGTCCCAGAAGGAGACACCTGCAAGAGACCTCAGGGACTTAAAAACCCTCCCAGGAGCTGAGGCAAATCGGAGATCAACAGCGGACCCTGGGCAACCTGTGCACAGGACAAGAATTCCCGTCCACCCTTCCCCCTCTTCTTCTTATGTTACACCCAGGCTTGGCCAGCCCAGGGTAGTGTGGGTGTGAGTATGAAAGTGGGTTAGGGCTTGGGGCAGTAACGCTTTCTTCCTTCCTCTGAGTGACATGGGGACACCCCCACCCCAGCACTCTCCACTGTTATTTTATTATTTTATCAATAAAGCTTTAAAACTCAGTCACTTGATGTGCTCCATCATCTCCTCCCCTAACGATCCTGCGGCCTCAGCCTGATCACCTGACGCATCAGGCAGATTGGTAAGAGAAATCTGTCACAGCTATACCAGGCAAAAGAGCAAAAAAAAATGCACCAACTCATGGGGATTTGCAGGAATACAAGGCCATGTGCCTCCATGCTTGGCTATCCTCTCCACAACTAGACAGTCAGAGTACACTGAGCCAGGAATTATCCCCTATGTCCCATCAGAGGGCATTTCATGGCATGAAGGGCGATGAGGCAGAGCTAATATAGCCTCATATTGCTATAACTTAATGCTAGATTTCTCATAGGCTTTGTGGGAGGTGACCATGTGCATCCCCCTCAAACCCTCCCTGTCCTGTTTTTTCCCCAGCTATAGATCCCAGAAAATGAAAGAAATTCCTGGATTCAGAAAAGTAAACAAAAATGCACCTAAGCACTTTATAGTCACCATTCCTTTATTTAACAACACTGAAATGCATCTCTACCTTTGGCTTCTTGGGATGTGACACACCACTTGTCATCTCTTAGTATCACTGGTCCTAGTTGAACTCTATCTAGGAAATAGTGCATGCCCAAAGCCTGCTACAAATCATGAACTGCATTCTGGTGAACAACTAAAATTATTTTCCTCTGCTGGCTGCCAAATGCATCTATATTTTTCCTGGTTTGTGCAGGGTAATGAACCTGCAAATAAGTTAATCTGACTTTACTGTAATTTCTCGTGTGTGTATGTTGAGAGAGTAACAATGTGTGATGATGCTGAATCACTACTCAATTATAGCAACAGGTGGATTCAATTAAATCCCAGGGGCCATGGATCAGTGTTCATGTCACAATCCCAGTCTGTACCTAGCCCAAGCTAGGGATACCAATGATCCAACCAGCAGATCAAATTCAGTGATGAATTCTAGTCACGTAACACCTGAGGCACATTGCACATACAGTAAGAAGAATTAAATCCCAACGAGATAAAAGGAATTGAAGCTTCTCTTCAGTGAAGAAGATATGAAACTCTGGGATAAGGCAGTTCTTCGGGAAAAGCCTAGGAACATGCAATTTGGGGATAAAGAATAGTTTGAGATTTATGTTAGTGTTATCTGAAATACCAGAAAGGGGGTAAATTTGGAATATGCATACACTATGTTTTATTAGCAGCAGGGTCAGAACTCCAGCTGCTTATATAAAATTGTGGCACAAAAGCTGAACTCAGTTTTAACATCTTTATACTCATGGTATCAAAAATAAAACTAATTTATTTTGGAATTAAGTGTAAAGAAAGAAAAAAGTGTCTAAAATAATTTTTTGGCAGTCCTATTATTTGAAACACAAAAATGGTCAATTGTAGTGCACGTTTAGGGTTGGCAACTTTCTAATTACTGGTAATCAAACCCCTGAGGCCTCGCCCCCTGGCCCTTCCTCTCAGCTCTGCCCCCACCCCTTCCCTCACAGCTCCGTCCCCACCCCTTTCCCTCAGGCCCTGCCCTTGTGCCGCCTATTCCCCTCGAAGCCCCACCCCAGTCACTTTCTCCTCTCCCCCCACACATCACTTGATGGATCGTCTCCACCTCCTTCCCCGCCTCCCTGCACTGGGCTCCCTTTGCTCCGAGGCTGGGATGGGAGCTGCTGCATCCTGACAAGGAGCCTGCCAGCAGGTAGGAGGCGACCCTGAATGAGCAAGGGCTGGTGTATGGTCACTACATCTGACTGGACACTGTCAGGTCCCCTTTTCTACTGGACTTTCCAATTGCAAACCAGGTACCTGGCAACCCTAAATGGCACCCAGACACAGAAGCCAAAAACCATTCTGTCCGAGTAAAACTCAGACAGGTGGCAACCCTATGCATGTTTGAACTATGTTTAATATGTAAAAATATCAGCTCTAAATCTGCAGGCTGATAAGGGGTAGAACCCAGCACTTTTGAGAAGCCTACTAACTTCAGCTTGCAATATGGTCATAGTTAGTTCCTGATTCAAGTAAATTGTTTCCTCGTTAATTTTACGGTAGCTATGAATAAATTCTGAAGATGCAAAATATAAAAAATTTAGCTATCAACAAAACATATCTTCAGCTATATGCAAATTTACAGTTCTTTTCGTTAAAAATTTGTAAACTACCTAGGCCATAAAATCTGATAAAGAAAGTAACATTTTCCCAATCAAACGAGAAAAAATGCATTCTTAAGTGGCAGCAGCTCAGACTGGTGTGCTGGACATTCAGGATGTATTTCACTTTAGTATTTAATTATAAAAAATTCTAATAGCAAGATTATACTAAATACAGGCTGGGAAGGGTTAGATTTTTATCTGTAAATGTCTGTAAATGTTGATTTCACTGTTCACCCCCAAAAACTGATGAAAAATAGTCCACCAATAATAATTGGAATTTTCAGATAGGCAAAATAAGAAAAACAGTACTTGAGAACCTATCAGAGTGTGATTTAAGGATACTTTCTTTGTATATTTTGATATGATGATGACAAGTTGTGTTTTAATGGTTATAACACTTTAACTGTTTGAATCTCAATGACTATTGTAATTAAATAATTATCTGACTTTCCCCATTATTTCTCACAACTGTGAAAATGTAAATCCATAAAAATAAAAAAAATTGCTTAAAACCCATAATTTTGTGCAACTGTGAAAATAAATAAAAGTATAAAAATACTTAAAACAAACATTATTATCCATCAAAATTATAAAAAGCCCAAATTCTCCCAAGCCTGACTAAATATATTTGTCTCTGAAACTCGGCATCTTACTAAGTATACATAAATAAAAATGTACATAAAATATTTCCTGATTTAAACTGCAGATTGATCTTTTGTATGTTTTACTGATGATAGAGTATAGTAACATGTAGATAACCTTATTCTCCCTTTTCAGCCCAAGATATTTATTGGTTTTTCAATTTTAAAATGCATTCGGTGTAAAGGGATAACGGGGTGCATCTGAAGGAAGTGAGTAATACATATGTAGGTGGAATCTATCTAGTCTCAGAACAGGACACAAATTTCGCACAGTGGTGTTCAGAACCTAGAAGTGTCTTGGCCAAAATGGAACTGTTGACAGCTATAAGCTCCATGTACCTGGTTTTCATGAATCCATGTCCCTCCTGGTCTCCTCACCCCCAAATCCATGCCCTCCAATTCTGGCTCAGCCCCACAGCTAAAGCAGCAAATCTTATACTCAGCATCTGGTCAGTTTATATCATGTTTGTAAAAATAGTTCTTTATATCTTTGGAATTCCCACACTAAACCCCAACTTCAACCCCAACCCTTACTCCCACTGCATCTCTAGAACACTGTTATGCAAGGTCAACAAATTTGGAACTTGTAGGGTAAGGGGCCAAAATTTTAGCAGTATTTAAACGCCTAAAAATTCAGATATTCAAATAGTAGGATTTTCAAATGCACTTAGTGGTCTTAGGCACTTTTGAGCATAAGCTTTCGTGAGCTACAGCTCACTTCATCGGATGCATCCGATGAAGTGAGCTGTAGCTCACGAAAGCTTATGCGCAAATAAATTGGTTAGTCTCTAAGGTGCCACAAGTACTCCTTTTCTTTTTGCGAATACAGACTAACATGGCTGCTACTCTGAAATTAGGCACTTTTGAAATTCTGACTAAATGCCTATCTCCATCTTTAACCATTAAACTACCAGTCATTTCAGAAATAGGAGGACACAAGAAAGTTAGGAGATTTTTGGGACACAATAAACATTATAACATTACAACTCCCTTCCCATTTTTTCCCAGTCTTCCCAGAAAGACTGTACACTGGGGATGAGATATGGTGTATGAAATTTCAGAGGGACTGGTTTCCTTTTTCAGGAAGTTGGGGGAAGAGAGTTGAAAATTGGGCTTGAAATAGAAAGCAAGCTTAAATCTGGAGGAGCAACCCATAATAATGTTAATTAGGTAATGCTGTGCAATGTAAAGCACTATGTAATAACTATTATTATTACAATCCTAGGAAAAAAATTAGCTGTTGAATTGGTTTAACACCCGCGACCCTTGAAATTTCTTAAAATCCCTCATTCCTCTCATGTCTATTAACCATTTCACAGATCTTTCTATGTTACTAGGTAGCAAAATTAACAATCACATTTATTAATTTGAGACTAAAGTAATGTACTGTTATAAATAAGATATGATAAAGAGAGGTTGCTTCTGGCAGTGTCCTTCCTTTCAGATTAAATTTTAAAGTGAGTGAAAAGAGGTTAATTTACATTAAAAATTAAAGTTAGTTTTGTTCCATATGAGACTATTATTTTAAAACATCATGGTCCAAATCTGCCCACAGATACAGACAATCCAACTCTCGGGGATATCAGTGGGAGCATACCTGCGTTATCTGATTGTGCAACCCAAAACGAATATAGCTGACTGATTATTTTTTTAAAACATGCAAATTCAATTCTCTCTCGGTTGGGATTAAACTTTGTAGGGAAGATTGCACAAGGTGAAATGTACCCTAGTGCAGATGGCCTCTAGAAAGATCTAGGCACCCATAAGTGTCTTTAAAACTAACATAGGGTAGGAATTTTAAGGCGACAAAAATTTACACAGTGGAATATTCCAGACATTGATAGTGACAATATTACACAGGTAATCTTTCTGTAGGGATGAACTGTTTGTAATAATTTGTTCAGGTCTCTGTGTGAAGCACACTATTTATGTTAAAGTCCTTGTGGTTTACCATTACTTTTTCTTCTTGAAACTTACTTATTGTGGCCAATAACAAAAAATCCAATTCTCCATTTATATTTGACTTCCATCTTTCTTAAAAATATCTAGTTAATCATATGGTCAAAACACTCTGATTCTCAGAGATTTTTGTGACTGGTCTTCTGTTTGTTTTTTTCAGGATTCCGATGCTAAGCTCCAAAGCCACACAGCTTTTCTATTTCAAACACTTTATTAAATTAAATGTACTCTACATTACAGCTGGTGAGAATCCCTTAACAGTGAGACCAATGCAGTTCTGCTGCCCAAGGAGGGACAGGATTGCGAGGACACAGTGTATATCAATGCACTGTAGAAGCTCTCTGAACAGCAGGCGCAGGTGGACATTGGCTGGTTCTGAGGACCAAACGATCCCCACACTGTGCAGTTTCTCCAATACTAACTCCTCAGGGGATAGGGCTGCATTTGGGCCATGGAGGGCTATGTCTACCATTGGCATCTGCCCAGTGCCCCATACAACTAGCTGGAGTGCTAGGCTGTGGTCTTGGCCCCAGAAGCATTTCTTTTTGAAAAAGAGATATATTTGCACTATTTTGGATTCTGTATTAGCATTAAAATTTTAAACTACAGTATACAGTTCTGATGTAATGCTATAATTCTATATGCAGGCTACATATATAAAAATATATATTTTATGTGTAAACTTAAATAGAAGAAAAATATAAACTGAAAATATACAAACCTGGCCATCTGAATCAAAAGCCAAGCAGGCAACTCCATGTGTATGCACATCCTTAAGAACAGAAAGAGTCAGTACACTGTAGGAATCCCAGATGCAAATGTAAGGGTCCTTCCCAACCTGTCCAGTAGCAACTAAGGTTTTATCTGGGTGTACAGCCAGGCTAGAAGAGAATATAGTTTAAACCCACACTTAATTCTCTAGTTCAGCACAATATTGTAGAGTAATCAAAGATGAAAACAAATCACTGATTTTTTTCAGTTTTCAAAAATCCCAACTCCTTTAACATATCAGAACCTTCATAGCAACAATCTCTAGGGAAGAGTATTTCAAATTGTTTCCATCTTAATTTAGCTTGCTAAATTTAAACAGTATGTTCAACTGAGACAGATTAAGACGATCAACACATAGTACAATTCAGCACACAGTCAGATTTTAGCTAGTGTATTGTCAACAAAAATATAAACTATTGTATTTTAAATAGTTTCATTTATCTGATAGACCTGTTTCTTCCATGGGCCTCTCTTTGTATTTCCATGGTTTTAGAAATTAGTATGCACATTTCAGTTCAAATTTAAAAAAAAAAGTAAGCCAGCAGCTGAGTAAAATGTATTTTTCACAATTAATTTAAACTACAGGAAGGCCTTCATCATCATCGTTATATATTTTTTAAAGAATCAAAACCTCAGAGGGGATGGGGAGTCAAACTACTGCTTCTACCTCTGAAACAAGGAATTGCATGTGTTTATGGATATATTTTTAGTTACTAAATCCTCAGGAAAGCTGAAATTTCCTGTACCTATATATTTTACCTTATTTTCTCTGATATTCAAGAAAAATTAGCAACAGCCATATCAAACAGTACTCGTGCTACCTCCTTTTTGTATATAGATAGCAATGTTTAAAAAATACTATGCTGGGTTTTTAGTTATGTAACTATGCTGGGTTTTTAGTTATGTAACTCCCATTGGGGTTACAGAGAAACTGATTTTGAACACTGCCCTTATGCATCTCTTTAAAAGTAAATATATTATAAAGTATGTCAAGCAACATTCTTACACTCTTTGTTATTTGTATATGCTTGTTACTGCAAAATAGTATAACCCAGGCCCCGCATACTCTGCTGCAAGGTAAACCTAAATTCACTGACCAACCCCCTCCCCCCCGCAAGCCCCAAAAGCCCCCCCGCCCAAAACAAAAAACAAAAAAACTTGTGGTATATCATGCTGTTCCAGAACATCAAATTCAAACCAACAAAACTCAAACTTAGTAAAAACCAGGAAATGAAGGGTAAGTTTCATATCAATCTTTTGAAAACCAGGAAATACAGAATTAGGAGAAGGGATGTCAGACCCCGCACAGAGGAGCAGGCAGTCCTCACCCCAATATCTCCCTACTCTCCTGCCCATATCTCAGCTGGCTTTCACTGAGAGTCCCTGGCATAGCAAACTGCAAATTCAGAGGCAGCTTCAAATAAATATAAAAATGGAGTTTACAAAACGAGACACAAAAAAGAATACAATCAATACAGTAGCCAGGGCTGGCTCTACAGTTTTTGCGCCCCAAGCAGTGAAAAAAACTGCCCCCGCAGACAGCAAAAGGAAGAAGCTGCCACTGATTTGCCACCACAGCGGGCGGAACAGAGAAGCTGCCGCCAAATTACTGCCATGGCCGGAGGAACTGCCGCCCCTTTCTAACTGCTACCCCAAGCACCTGCTTGGAATGCTGGTGCCTGGAGCCGGCCCTGACAGTAGCCCCTGTTTTGTTTATATTGTTAAGTTCAATTTTACAATAGTCTAGTATTATCAATTTTTCTATTGGCAATGAATATTTATGTTGGAGTAGTCAGAGGAAACTAGAGATTTGAGAGCTAAGCTTGAGCATGGCTGGGGGAGATGGAGGCATTGCCCCCCCAAACTGCAAGCCTCTGGCAGGCACAAAATTCCCCCCCTCCCACACACACACACACACACACAAAGCCCCATTGGCCTGACTGGGGCTGCCCCCCTAAATATAGAAGTCAAACTATGCCTATGGAGCTAAGTAGGAAATATTTGGAGCTTTTGGCACAGAAGAAGCACGGAGGTGGTTTAAGATTGTGGGATAAGAACATTAACTGGATGTCTGCTAAAATGATCAGCAGTGAAATAGGTAACTATCTGAAAAGTTTCATCATTCCTTTTTAGAAATTACCCATTCAGATGAATGGGACACTTACAGTGTTCTCAGAAGTATCATTTCAGGATGACTACAGATTCAGGAGACAACAGTGAATCAGTTTACACTCTGTTCATGTTTACTTCCATAAAAGTTACACATGGGGAAAAACACTTAGAATCTGTGGTAGGAGGTGATTTAGAAGGCTAAATATCTAGCTGGACCACATAGGGCTCAAATTAGAACATCTTTCACTATGATTATTCTGTAACTAAATACATTGTTTGGAAGAGAATTACCCAAATTAATTGTGGCTGTCCATTAAAAAACCCCGAAAGAATAGAGAATACTTTTGAGGAATAAGCGTATTGGAGAGCACGCTATTTAGTGTGTTGCCCTATTCCTTTAGGTGCCACCATTTTGTTTCTGTTCTAGGAATACAATAAAGAAGTAGCCAGGGCCGTAATCAGGGTGGGGCAAGTGGGGCAGCCACCCAGGGTGCAAAGCCATAGGGGCAGAAAGATGGGGCCAGAGGTGCCCCCCCAACCCAGACAGGCTGGGTGGCCTGCTGAGGTGAGGTAGAGGTGGTGTTCCCTCCCTGAGCCCCGTCTGACGTCACCGGACCAATCCACGTGGCATCGCCACTCTCCCCCAAAAACATTCCTCCCCAACCCGTGAGGTGTGCGCCCCACAGTTTGCAAACCTCCATGGGGTGGTCACCTGTCCCCCTCCCCATTATGAATAATTACATGTCACCTCTGAATGGGGTGGAAAAATGACCCCCAAAAATGGTATGGGGTGCAAATATGCTTGTTCGCCCTGGGCACTAAAATGGATCTGGGGGTAACCACATTAGGACCTAACCCAGCTGAAATGAGCCTCCCCACTGCTGCTTGCTCAAAGGAGCTCTGATTTTTTCCTGGTTTCACAGGCTGCTCCGTTTGAGGGGAAAGTACTCCCTGTCTAGAACATATTGAATGCAACATCATTTTCCCATAGCCATTCTCTCCACAGGAATGCAGTGTATGTCTGAATAGCAGTTATGTGGTTGTAATTTTTAAAGATGCTGCCACTGAATTGCATTTATGTCAGATTGAAAGAAAAGGGGAATCTGGAAGTTAAAGGGTATGTCTACACTTTGAACTGGGGATGCAATTCCCAGTTCAAGGAGACATACCTGCACTAAAACAGAGTGTCGCTGTGATGGCACTAGCAGTGGGAGGAGCTAGTCATCTGGAGTATGTGTTTAGGGCAGGGGTTTTCAACCTTTTTTCATTTGCAGACCCCTAAAAAATTTCAAATGGAGATGTGGAACCCTTTGAAAATCTTAGACATAGTCTGTGAATCAGCAGGGGTATATAGACCACAGGTTGAAAACCTCTGGTCTAGGGTCTCAGAGCATCTAGCCCCTCCTGCTGCCATGGCTACACTGTTTCTAGTTCAATAGCTCAATCAGAGCTAATGCAGGTACGTCTCCTCGAGCTGGAAATTATATTCCCAGCTCAAAGTGTAGACATACTCTGAAGATTCACACATGTCCCTCTAAAATTTATCAACTATAACTTCAACAAACACTCACACCCAGATTCCAAGATTCACCTACACACTAACTGGGTAGCAGGGCTAGAAGTTCTCTGCTCATCTGTGTCTACCTTCACTGCATCCTGATGACAAAGTATTTCCCCTCCTAGTCATCTTTTTTCTTAAAGCATGTGTGTGTGTGTATTATATTACACACACACACAGAGTTTCCCTGTCTTTACCACACAGGTTAAATTCAAATGTTCATGGTTTAAGCATTAACCTTTCTTTCAAGTGATCCAAAGGATTACTAGTGTAAGAACATAAGAATGCCCATGCTGGGTCAGACCAAAGGTCCATCTAGCCCAGCATTCTGTCCTCCAACAGTGACCAATGCCAGGTGCCCCAGAGGGAATGAACAGGTAATCATCAAGTGATCCCTTCCCTGTTGCTCATTCCCAGCTTCTGGCAAACAAATGCTAGGGACAACCCCATCCTGGCAAACAGCCATTGATGGACCTATCCTCCATGAATTTATCTAGTTCTTTTTTGAACCCTGTTATAGTCTTGGCCTTCACAACATCCTCTGGCAAAGAGTTCCAGATTGACTGTATGTTGTATGAAGAAATACTTCCTTTTTTTTGTTTTAAACCTGCTGCCTATTAATTTCATTTGGTGACCCCCAGTTCTTGTGTTATGAAAAAGAGTAAAAAACACTTCCTTATCTACTTTCTCCACACCAGTCATGATTTTATAGACCTCAATCATATCCCTTAGTCGTCTCTTTTCCAAGCTGAAAAGTCCCAGTCTTATTAATCTTTCCTCATACGGAAGCCGTTCCATACCCCTAATCATTTTTTTTCCCTTTTCTGAACCTTTTCCAATTCCAATATATCTTTTTTGACATGGGCACCCACAGCTGCACGCAATATTCAAGATGTGGGCATACCATGGATTTATATAGAGGCAATATGATATTTCTGAAGTGGGTTCTTGCCCATGAAAGCTTATACCCAAATAAATTTGGGCCACAAGGACCCCTTTTTTAACGATTCCCAACATTCTGTTCACTTCTTTGACTGCCGCTGCACATTTGAGTGGATGTTTTCAGAAAACTATCCACAATGATTCCAAGATCTCTTTTTTGAGTGGTAACAGCTAATTTAGACCCAATCATTTTATATGTACAGTTGGCATTATGTTTTCCAATGTGCATTACTTTGCATTTATCAACGTTGAATTTCATCTGCTGTTTTGTTATCCAGTCACCCAGTTTTGAGAGATCCTTCTGTAGCTCTTCGCCGTCTGCCTGGGACTTAACTATCTTGAATAGTTTTGTATCATCTGCAAATTTTGCCGCCTTACTGTTTACCTCTTTTTCCAGATCATTTATGAATATGTTGAATAGGACTGGTCCCAGTACACACCACTATTTAGGTCTCTCCATTATGAAAACTAACCATTTATTCCTATCCTTTATTTCCTATCTTTTAACCAGTTACCAATCCATGAGAGGACCTTCCCTCTTATCCCTTGACAGCTTACTTTGCTTAAGAGCCTTTGGTGAGGGACCTTGTCAAAGGCTTTCTGAAAATCTAAGTACACTATATCCACTGGTTCCCCTTTGTCCACATGCTTGTTGACCACCTAAAAGAATTCTAACAGATTGGTGAGACATGATTTCCCTTTACAAAAACTATGTTGACTTTTCCCACACAAATTATGTTCATCTATGTGTCTGACAATTATGTTTTTTACTATAGTTTCAACCAGTTTGCCAGGTACTGAAGTCAAGCTTACTGGCCTGTAGTTGCCAGGATCACCTCTGGAGCCCTTTTTAAAAATTGGCATCGCATTAGCTATCCTCCAATCATTTGGTACAGAAGCTGATTTAAATGATAGGTTACAGAGTACAGTTAGTAGTTCTGCAATTTCGCATTTGAGTTCCTTCAGAACTCTTGGGTGAATACCATCTGGTCCTGGTGACTTATTACTGTTTAGTTTATCAATTTGTTCCAAAACCTCCTCTAATGACATCTCATTCTGGGACAGTTCCTCAAATTTGTCACCTAAAAAGAATGGCTCAGGTTTCAGAATCTCCCTCACATCCTCAGCCGTGAAGACTGATGCAAAGAATTCATTTAGCCCTGGTCTATACTATGGAGTTAGGTTGAATTTAGCCGTGTTAGGTCGATTTAAAAATGACTGCGTCCGCACAACCAACCCCGTTCCGTCAACCTAAAGGGATCTTAAAATCAACTTCTGTACTCCTCCCCGACGAGGGGAGTAGCGCTAAAATTGACCTTGCTGGGTCAAATTTGGGGTCGTGCGGATGCAAATCGACAGTATTGGCCTCCAGGAGCTATCCCAGTGTGCTCCATTGTGACCACTCTGGACAGCACTTTGAACTCCAATGCACTAGCCAGGTACACAGAAAAAGCGCCAGGAACTTTTGAATTTAATTTTCTGTTTGGTCAGCGTGGTGAACTCAGCAGCACTCAGCAGCACAGGTGACCATGCAGTCCCTCAATCATCTCCATCCCTGAGGTTATCGCAGATTAGAAGGCGAAAAGAACGCACTCGCAATGACATGTTTTCCAAGCTGATGCAGTCCTCCTGCACTGATAGGGCACAGCTTAATGCATGGAGGCATTCAGTGGCAGAAACCAGGAAAGAATTAAGTGAGCGCGAAGAGCAGAGGCAGGACGCGATGCTGAGGTTAGTGGGGGAGCAAACGGACATGATGAAGCATCTGTTGGGGGGAGTAAACAGACATGATGAGGCATCTGTTGGAGCTGCAGGAAAGGCAACAAGAGCACAGACCCCCGCCGCATCCACTGTATAACCGCCTAACCTCCTCCCCATGTTCCATAATCTCCTCACCTAGATGCCCAAGAACGCAGGGCCGGGGGGAAGGCTCTGGGCACCCAGCCACTCCACTCCAGAGGATGGCCCAAGCAACAGAAGGCTCTCATTCAAACAGTTTAATTTTTAGTGTTGCTACAATAAGCAATGTGGCCTTTTCCTTCCCTCCTCCCCCACCCTACCCGGGCTACCTTGTCCGTTCTCATTTTTTTAATTAATAAAGCAAGAATGCATGGTTTCAAAACAATAGTTACTTTATTTCGAAGGGGGGAAGGTGGTTGGCTTACAGGGAATTAAAATCAACAAAGGGGGCGGGGTTGCATCAAGGAGAAACACACACAACTGTCACACCAAAGCCTGGACAGTCATGAAACTGGTTTTCAAAGCCTCTCTGATGCACAGTGTGCCTTGCTGTGCTCTTCCTATCGCCCTGCTGTCTGGCTGCTCAAAATCGGATGCTAGGCGATTTGCCTCAACCTCCCACCCCACCATAAACGTCACCCCCTTACTCTCACAGATATTATGAAGCACACAGCAAGCAGCAATAACAATGGGAATGTTGGCTGCACTGAGGTCTGACCTAGTCAGCAAACAGTGCCTGCGAGCTTTTAAACGTCCAAAGGCACATTGTACCACCATTCTGCACTTGCTCAGCCTATAGTTGAACTGCTTTTTACTACTGTCCAGGCTTCATGAGGCATGAGAGCAAGGGGTAGGCTGGGGTAGGTGCAACCATGCGGTGCTGCTGGCTGGGGGAGCAGCCTGAGGCAGAAGCCTCCAGCTCGCAAAAGAGCAGGAGAGCAGAATTGCAGCGGAAGCAGTGGAGCCGTACACCATGCCCTGGAGGTTGCTAGGAGCCGGGCAGGGAAGAACCCCCGGCCAAGCTACATGTCCGATGAGGACGGCTACCAGTCCTACTGCACCATCTGCTGCAACAGCAGCGGTGACAGTGCACTGAGCGGGCTCCATGCTTGCCGTGGTATGGCGTCTGCACGGGTAACCCAGGAAAAAAGGCGCAAAACAATTGTCTGCCGTTGCTTTCATGGAGGGAGGGGCGACTGATGACATGTACCCAAAACCACCCACAACAATATTTTTGCCCCATCAGGCATTGGGAGCTTAACCCAGAAGTCCAATGGGCGGCGGAGACCCACAGTGCACCACTCCATAAATCGATGCTAGCCACAGTAGTGAGGATGCACTCCGCTGACTTAATGTGCTTAGTTTAGACATATGCAATCAACTATAGAAAATTGAAGTCTAAAAATCAACTTCTATAAAATCAACCTAATTTTGTAGTGTAGACATACCCTTAGTTTCTCTGCAATGGCCTTATCATCCTTGAGTGCTCCTTTAGCATCTCAATCGTCCAATGGTCCCACTGGTTGTTTAGCAGGCTTCCTGCTTCTGATGTACTTAAAAAAAATTGTTATTACTTTTTGAGTCTTTGGCTAGCTGTTCTTCAAATTCCTTTTTGGCCTTCCTAATTATATTTTTACTCTTCATTTGCCAGATTTTATGCTTCTTTGTATTTTCCTCACTAGGATTTAACTTCCACTTTTTAAAGGATGTCTTTTTGCCTCTCACTGCTTCTTTTACTTTGTTGTTTAGCCACAGTGGCACTTTTTTGTTTCTCTTACTATGTTTTTTAATTTGGGTATATATTCAAGTTGAGTCTCTATTATGTCTCTGAAAGGTTTCCATGCAGCTTGCAGGGATTTCACTATTGGCGCTGTACCTTTTGATTTCTGTTTCACTAACCTCCTCATTTTTGTGTAGTTCCCCTTTCTGAAATTAAATGCTACGGTGTTGGGCTGCTGTGGTGTTTTCCCCGCCACAGGGATGTTAAATTTAATTATATTATGGTCACTATTACCAAGGGGTCCAGCTATATTCACCTCTTGGATCAGATCCTGTGCTCCACTTAGGACTAAATCAAGAATTGCCTCTCCTCTTGTGGGTTCTAGGACTAGCTGGTCCAAGAAGTAGTCATTTAAGGTGTCAAGAAACTTTATCTCTGCATCCCGGCCTGAGGTGACATATACCTAGTCAATATGGGAATAGTTGAAATCCCCCATTATTATTATTATTATTCAGCTGACAGTCCCGGTGTCTCAGAGTCCAACATACCAGGTGCCATAAACTATGCTGAAGTGGTCTTGGCAGCAGGGGAGTGTTTTTTCTTAGCTGCTTCCTGTGGAGGTGAAAGCTCAGCCCACTTTTTTGTAGCCTTCTTGGGCAAAGGCCCTCTAGGAGGAGCTATTGTGACAGGACCTTTGTCAGAGGCTGCTGTTGGCGACTGTTGGCCGGGCCGGTCCTCAACTCAGGATCTGAGGCTGGTTGCAGAGATTTTTCCATTGTATAAGCTTAAATTGGAGATCCCTCATTTTCCTTGTTCTGGCCTTTCGATTATGGCAATGCGAGCACTTCTGAGGGATATGTGTCTCTCCAAGACAGCAGACACACTGTGCGTGTCCGTCAGAAACAGGGATTGACAGCCTGCATGTCAGGCACCGTTTTTAATCCCAGAAAGCCAGGCATACCAGATAGTTTTCTGTCCCAGAATGGGGGGGAGGGGAGGAACGACACAGTAAAACTCTAGATAAACTGAAACTTATTTTCCTAATAAGGAATATAAGGATAGAAGAAAAACAACTTTTGTTTGGTTGGTTTTTTTAAGAAAGTAAGATAAAATAAGTAGGAAGGGTAAGAATAACTACTAACTAACTGCTAACTAAACTATTTTCCATAAATGAATCTTATACTAAATGTAGATAAAAGGAGCTGCTAAGTGCTCCGACTCAAGCCAAAGGCAGCAGAGAAGGAACGGAGGGACGGTTGGTCATGCAGTGTTATGTAACCACCGGAGGCAGCGTGAGATGGCGACAGTGCATGGACAACCCAAGCAGGCACTACTATTAAAAATCTTCGATTACAAGCACAGGGCACATGGACACCTAAAGTGGAGCACCTTACGATTTTAGACACAATATCTAGCTACAGCTAATAACTGGAATTTTAATTCTGTGTATTTCAAATATTGTTGATTTTGTATTTTAAAATCTTGAGCAAACACTTCCAAAAATAACCTAAAGTTTTAGACTCTTAAATAAGTAGCCTGATATTTCCAATGTTCTGATAATCCAGCATCTCCCATTGGGAACTGCTAGGTGATCTACAATTTGAAAATCTAGACAGAAATATTATTTAAGTACTTTGGGCCTTGGTGTTACATAAAGTTATGAACATGCTTAACTTTAAGCACATAAGCAGTGTTATTGACACCAATGGTATTACTGACATGATTAAAGTTAATCATGTGTTTAAAAGTTTGCAGAATCAGGACCTAATTATGTATTTAGAACCCTAAAGTAAAAGCTCTAATTTAAAAAAAAAAGTTATTTTTTCTGAATACAAAGTTCTCTACAAGTTCAGTTCAACTTCCCATATCTGGCTGGGGGCAGGAAACAAGAGATGTCTATGTTATCCCTATTTTATCTGAGAAAAATATAATTAAGTTAGAATATTTGTTCAAAACTAGGAGGTTAAAGATAGGCCATAGTAAAGATTTACCAAACAAGATAATCAGTCTCGTTGCTAGTGCTAGTGCAACTTGGTCATAACTTTATAAGGTCTTGAAGTGGATCACCAAGCCATACACCTCCTTAGAGAAGTTTGGGTTCCAAATCTAAACATTTGACTCAAGCTCTTGCTCATTCCAGTCTCGACAGTGACATTTTAAAATGTGTACAAATTACTACACAAAACCAGGAAAACTACTTTAGAGCAGGAAATGATTATTTGCCTTCCCTTAAACTACAAGAATCATTTTAGAAAGAAAAGATACTTTTGGAGATGGATACTACTGCAATAGAAATTGTGTTGGTAGAGTAAGTGTTTACCATCTGGCAAGGCCACCAGACCAGAAAGATTCACTAATGAGTTTTATAAAAATGTTTAATCGGTCTCTACTGGAACACATGATTGGCACATATAATTATTCTACTTTAACAGGGATCCTGCTGTGGATGCTAAAATAATGAGCATTGCTATTTAAAAAAAAGAAAACGGCATATTCCCAAAAGTCTGTGCTTCATTATAGATTGTTTTCATTAATAAATTCTTGGTCAAGGCCTTGCCTGTTCATCAATTACCATATAAATCAAATCCCCCACAACCAGGCTGTGAGGAACTATAACTGACGGGGGAAAGTGTACAGCAACAGGCTAGTAACTGTACAGAATGCATGTATTCTTATTGTCTGGAACAATTCTATCAATACAGGGCTTCAGATAGGAAATACTGTAAAAACCCCTATAAATGTAATATCAGTATTAAATATCCAGCTTTTAAATGGAGCAACTGTAACTGTTTCTAAACTGCACTTTTATGAATAGTCTGGTGTTTTATTAATATGAAGTTTTTAAATACAGAACTAGTGAACAATTCTCAGATTTTAGAAACATTAATTAAAAACAACAATATCTAAATAATATTTTATATATTCAAGAGAAAGTCAGTAAGTTTGCTTTATGCATTCCACAAATAAGGAAGAAACAATAATCCTTAGGTAAAATTGTAGTGCATTAAAGTTATCTTTTAATTATCTTTCTCTATCTAGTCCCACTGTAATTTTTTTACACTAACAAAAATTGCCACATGCCTAACCCTGGCCCCAGCCCTGATCCCCCTCTCGCACCCAAACTCCCTCCCAGTGCCCACACCCTGCACCCCCTCCCGCATCCCAATCCCTTGCTCAGCCCTAAGCCCCTTTCCTCACCAAAACTCCTTCCCAGAGCACTCTGAACTCCTCAGCCCCAGCCCCCTCCTGCACACCAGAGCCCTCATCCCCACACCAGAGCCCTCATCCCCTTTCTGCACCTCAAGCCCCTGCCCCAGCTCCCTCCCACACTCCAATCCCTCACTTCTGGCCCCACCCCAGAGCCCACACTCTCAGCCAGAGCCCTCACCCCCTTTCACACCCCATCCCTTGCCCCAGCCTGGTGAAAATGAGAGAGTGAACGAGAGAGCAAGCGATAGAGGGAGGGGGATGGAGTTAGTGGGGAGTGCAGCCTTGGGGAAGGGGTGGGGCAGGGGCAGGGCCTCGGGGCAGGGCAAGGGTGTTCAGTTTTCTGCAATCAGAAAGTTGGCAACCCTAGTCCAAGTCACTCTTTACACCAGTAAGTGCATATACAGTAGGGGTTTGCATTAATGCAACACCACTGCAGTTACATTGGTATAGGCACACCAGTAACTAAAATCCGAGTGTAGGCATGCCCTTAAACTTGCCTGCTTTCATTTATAGCCTTTGAGTGGCATGCCTGATTATCTTCCCCTGAGTAAATATTTTTCATTTCATCCAACTTTATAAACATTGATTAAGCCTCAACACCTCTCTGATGCTTGGTAACATGGCCATTTTACAGACAGGGAAATTGAAATACAGAGAGAGTGTCCTGACTGATTTCATATATGAACGGCTTGTCTACATTAGTTTTTGTATCCATTTAATTATATTGTTTAGAAATTGGTATAGTTAATTGGAACAACGTATATGTGCATTCACACTAGGAACTGTACCACTTTAATTATATTGGTTTCTAAAACTGATATATAGTTAAAAATCATTACAAACACTTATGTAAATCAACCCTAAGTCAGTGGCAGAGCCAGGAACAGTGCTGGCTACAAGTAGGGGTGCTGGAACAATTTTTATAGTGGGGGTGATGGAAACCATGTCTTTGATGTTTGTTATTACTACTACTGGCCAGGGGGTGCAGAAGCACCCCCAGCAATACTGGCTACAAGTCACTCACTCAAATTATTAGTCAAATTTCTCCACAGGGTACTGTGCAAGAAATACTGCCCTCCCCCCCGCAACTATTAGCAACTCCTATAATTATTATTTCCGTGCAACCAGGAAAGAGCAGCCCACAGCAGGTACAGCAAACAAAAACACTAACAACTGGAACAGTTACTCATTATAAGCCATTCATTTCTTTGTAATAACTGCAGAAATGGATCAAAAGGAAAGAAATTGAATGGCTAACACTGTAGTGCTATTTAGTGGGGTTAATATATGTTTAGTTACATATTATATATTTCTAGACTGTGATGAAAAGTGTTTTTTATCTTTTTAGGTCTTGCAAAAAATATTTCCAAACCTATGCTGCTGCTGCTGCTGTTGAAAAGTTACGTATTAGATTTCAAAACACACCTCGTATGGAAAATATGTTTAACAGAAGCGAAGTAAAGGCCTTCGTATGCCAAAAGCACTATTTATGAATATAATGCTGGAAAGTCACTGATTTTCATCTTGCTTTTATATTTCCAACACAATAGCTCCACATCACAACATACATCTTCATCGCAAGAACTGTATTTCATTCACTGACTTCACAGAATACCGGTTACCTCCTAAGAGCAGCACAGATCTTTTGGCCTTGTTACATCAATCACAGAGATGACAATTGAGACCTACCATATATAATTTCTTACTTAAAAACATCTCCCTTCAGAATCACTACAATCTACTTATACAGGTTTAAATAACCTGGCCTAAAGAAACTGGCTTTTATAATAGACAATCACATTTTTAAAAGTTATCATCATACACTCTTGAACATGGAAAACTTTCATAGTCCAAGAAATAAACGTCTAAATAAGGGCTAAGAAAAACAGGAAACCCCTTCCCAACCTGAATTTTGTAATGCACATTGGAAAACACAATTGCAAGTATACATATAAAATGATGGGGTCTAAATTAGCTGTTACCCCTCAAGAAAGAGATCTTGAAGTCATTTTGGATAGTACTCTGAAAACATCCACTCAATATGCAGAGGCAGACAAAAAAGCTAACAGAATGTTGGGAATCAAAAGGCATTACGAAAGGCATAGCTAATAATACTGAAAATATCATATTGCCTCTATATAAATCCATGCTACGCCCACATTTTGAATATTGAGTGCAGATCTGGTCACCCCATCTCAAAAAAGATATATTGGAATTGTAAAAGATACAGAAAAGGGCAACAAAAATTATTAGGGGTATGGAACAGCTTCCATATGAGGAGAGATTAATAAGACTGGGACTCTTCAACTTCGAAAAGATATGACTAAGGGTGGATATGATAGAGGTCTATAAAATCATGATTGGTCTGAAGGAAGTACATAGGAAAGTATAATATACTCCTTCTCATAACAAAAGAATTAGGGGTCCCCAAATGAAATTAATAGGCAGCAGGTTTAAAACAAATAAAAGGAAGTATTTCTTCACACAATGCACAGTCAACCTGTGGAAGTCTTTGCCAGAGGATGTTGTGAAGGCCAAGACTATAACTAGATAAATTCATGGAGGATAGGTCCACCCATGGCTATTAGCCAGGATGGGCAGGAATGGTGTCCCTAGCCTTCATTTGCCAGAGGCTGGGAATCGACAACAGGGGATGGATCACTTGATGATTACCTGTTCTGTTCATTCCCTTTGAAGTACCTTGCATTGGCCACTGTCGGAAGACAGGATACTGGGCTGGATGGACTTTTAGTCTGACCTAGCATTGCCATTCTTATGAGAGTCATAAAGTGTTGGATGAGAACAGTGAGCTGAGTGAAAATTTTTCCAAGGGAACAAATTTCCATTGAAAAATACAGATTAGAAAAAATGTAAATATTTCACAAGAACATATCAATTTCATTGAAATGTTTTACTTTGTTTCAATACGGTCCAAGTGTTTAATTTCAATGTTATCATTTTTCCTAATACATATTAATTATATATGATAGTTGAACAAAGCACTTGGACCTTATCAAAACAGAGCAATTAGGTACTTCTAAATGCATTTTTTTCACAAATTTTGTTTCATGAGAAATTCCAACACTTTAAAATTTCCAGATTTCAACCAACTGTAGAACAGAACTTCTGAACCTTCACAGGCAACTGTACCTATTTACCAGATTCAGGGCTTAAGGATTCTTCAAGGAACATTGATTTTCCTCCAGAAGCTCGACTCCCTACTGAGAATTTTCTTTGTCATCAGCAGAGGCATGACCAGCAGAAGAACCAGGGAAGGAGGAGGAAGCAGCACCTGCTCCATTCTACAGCTTGAGTTTCCAACAGTGAGCTTTTTTTCTGTTGTTTTCCCTTTGTTCTCAACTCTTTTCTGGCAGCAGATCAAACAGTGACCTCTGTATTCCTCCCCTCTCTCCTGGCACTGTCTACAGAGAGATACTATACCCTTCACTACAGGAGAAATAGTAAAGATAGCAAAGAGGGAGAAGGGTGAAAAAAGGCCCAGTTTACTCCTACTACCAGCAGATCAAGAAGAAGCCATGAGGAGAGGTGCTCATTAGTGGTTGCCAAGGCTTGCTGTCTCATTTTTGAGAGTGCAGGATATTCCTCCCACATTGCCAGATCCCTCCTTTTCCCTTTGTCTTTTATGACCAGTTCCTTCCTCATCACCACATATTTTTCCTATTTCTGGGGTAATGGAGGGAACAGGTGCTTCTCCCTACTGCCTCTCCCCTGAAGTTGCTCTTCTGTGTTGTATTTGCTGGCAGGTGTGTCTGCTGTGCCCTTCAGCCATTGTTGATTACATTAATAGCAAGTCTCCGTGAAAGAGCAACTGGAGGGAAAGGGAGGTGGGGCCTCAAAACAAAAATAAAAATGACTTTGTTTTATGTAAAGATCAAGATTTGTCATTTATCTACTTTAACCATCATTTTTAAAAGTGTGAGGAACAGCCAAAATAACACACTCACTTCTGACAAACTGGGAATGCACTGTGCTCAGTTGCTTAATAATCCCTTGCAGAGGACAGCCAGTCATGTAACAGTAGCAAAAGCTTGACATGTAGAACCCATATGGGTATACAAATCCATTTGATTAGAGAATATGCTATCACAATATAAAAGCTAAATAGAAGATAAGGAAATAGATGGTACTATGAGTTCACACTCATAATTAGAGAGATGGGGAGGGAGAACATGCAAGATATTGTAACAAATCTGTGGCCATCACAGTTTGTCACTATACTACACACCATGACCACCTGAAATTCACAGCCACGGTGGGGACAGAATTCCAATCCTTTATTCTCCAAAAGCACATAC
This sequence comes from Lepidochelys kempii, assembly GCF_965140285.1. Classification (NCBI taxonomy): domain Eukaryota; kingdom Metazoa; phylum Chordata; order Testudines; family Cheloniidae; genus Lepidochelys; species Lepidochelys kempii. The sequence goes on along the minus strand of NC_136382.1, from coordinate 186,009,140 downwards.
CTCTATCAAAGAAATAAAGGAGAATTTTTGTGGTCGGTTACTGTAGCAGTATATGACCTATGACATATAATATTTTTTTATTTAAACATGTCTATTTTGCCTAAAGGCCAACCGAGAGTGGGGCCCTATTGTGCTAGGCACTGTACACACAGAGACTAGTAGATGGTCCCTACCCTGAAGAGCATACAATCTAAATAGACAAGACAGACACAGGGTGGAAAAATAGGTATAAACACAAGCAGAGTGAACAATGGGATGGTGGCAAACAACATGTTAATTTCATGATTTTTTGGGGAAGAGGAAGGAGTAGGTAAACTAAATGGAAAGAAAAAGGAAGGGAAGGGGTGACAGAGACAGGGCAGGGGACACAAGGGTAAGAAGGACAGACATGGAGTGAAACTGAGATGAAAAAAATGGAAGGAAAGGGAGTATTGGAGCAAACAGCCAACCAGCACAAGACAGACAGAGTCCAGTCAAAACTGTAGAAAGTTCTCCAAATGTCAAAATGACCAAAGGTCCTGTATTTGGCTGCTTCTACTAGCTGGAGCTGATTCTGTCACGCAGTGGTCAGGGGATTTGAGCAGGGGATTGGACTAGATGACCTCCTGATGTCTCTTCCAACCCTAATATTCTATGATTCTATTACTAGTACACAGACATTTTGTTAAGTCTTTAGAGATTTTCCAAGTGAGTAGTTATAAACTTTTGATCACATCTATAAGCCACAGTGCACATTATTTGGTCCTGGTAACCAACAGCAGAAAGGAAAACACCAGTTTATAAAATAACACATCCATTTACTTGCCTCACTTACAATAGCCCCACTGACTTCAACAAAAGGTGAAAAAAGAAGGAACTTCAGTGGGACTACTTGTGTGAGTAAAGTGAACAAGAATCAGCTCTTGGTAAATAACTGTGTGCTACTACAGTCTAAAGCCCTCTTCAAAGCCCTCTTATCAAGGAACAAATCTACTGAAGCTAGAAAATCAACATAAAGATCTATTTTACAATATAAACTAATTGTGAGTTTACTAACATTTTTATACAAGGTGGTGTGTATATTGAATTCCTATAGAGACTGAAATACTGTTTGAGGGCAAGGAAATTATTTGTTCTGAGTGTTGCTGATGTCTTTGGAGAATTTGAATGATATCTCCATTGTGGATATGTCAGATGCCAACTGTTCCAGAAGCTCTACTGATGAATCATAGAAGCATTTGAGAAGCTACAAGGGATACAAACTGTTGCCTTATTTTCTTATCACAATACACTGAAAATGAAAATCAGTAATAAATAGTACACATTAGTATTTTTTAAAATATCTTTACATTAGTGTTAGTATAAATTATTACTATAGAAATCTATTGCTATTAGCTATTTAAAATGTCTTTTTTGCATCTTTCATAACAATAATTTATACTTTATAAAAGAGCTCCAAAAATTCACCATCATAGAAAGGAATACTGAAATATTCCTTTAATTATTTTAGACAATATTAGAAAACATTTAGCTCAAAATTTTCAATACAATTCAATCTCCTCAATTATTAAGAATCTTGACAGAACAGACCCATATGGCTGCATTACAATCTACTAAAGAGGGGAATTGGCAGTAACAGTGCAAAGTTACATGGGGGAAAATGAAAAGTAGGCCAGAATTGAAAGCTAAATAGATACTGATCACATAATTCAAATTACCCAACCCAATAGAACAGGGCAAGTAACAACAAAAAAAAGAAAAAATACTTCAGAATTAAATGTTTTGAGAAAAAGGTTCTACAATTTTCATTCCAGCCAGTTGTGATTTATACTCACGAGTGCTGTGTATAGAACAGTTTTGGCATATTTAAGCGGTGACACTGAACAGAATGGCACTGCAGCACAATCTGATCACAGAATCATTGAATATCAGGGTTGGAAGGGACCTCAGGAGGTCATCTAGTCCAACCCCCTGCTCAAAGCGGGACCAATCCCCAAATAAATCATCCCACCCACGGTTTTGTCAAGCCTGACCTTAAAAACTTCGAAGGAAGGAGATTCCACCACCTCCCTAGGTAACGCATTCCAGTGTTTCACCACCCTCCGAGTGAAAAAGTTTTTCCTAATATCCAACCTTAACCTCCCACAATGCAACTTGAGACCATTACTCCTTGTCCTATCATCTGCTACCACTGAGAACAGTCTAGATCCATCCTCTTTGGAACCCCCTTTCAGGTAGTTGAAAGCAGCTATCAAATCCCCCCTCATTCTTCTCTTCCGCAGACTAAACAATTCCAGTTCCCTCAGCCTCTCCTCATAAGTCATGTGTTCCAGTCCCCTAATCAGTTTTGTTGCCCTCTGCTGGACGTTTTCCAATTTTTCCACATCCTTCTTGTAGTGTGGGGCCCAAAACTGGACACAGTACTCCAGAAGAGGCCTCACCAATGTCGAATAGAGGGGAACGATCACGTCCCTTCATCTGCTGGCAATGCCCCCACATATACATCCCAAAATGCCATTGGCCTTCTTGGCAACGATGGCACACTGTTGACTCATATCCAGCTTCTCGTCCACTGTCACCCCTAGGTCCTTTTCTGCAGAACTGCTGCCAAGCCATTGGGTCCCTAGTCTGTAGCGGTGCATGGGATTCTTCCATCCTAAGTGCAGGACTCTGCACTTGTCCTTGTTGAACCTCATCAGATTTATTTTGGCCCAATCCTCCAATTTGTCTAGGGCCCTCTGTGTCCTATCCCTACCCTCCAGTGTATCTACCTCTCCTCCAGTTTAGTGTCATCTGCAAACTTGCTGAGGGTGCAATCCACACCATCCTCCAGATCATTTATGAAGATATTGAACAAAACCAGCCCCAGGACCGACCCTTGGGGCACTCCACTTGATACCGGCTGCCAACTAGACATGGAGTCGTTGATCACTACTTGTTGAGCCTGACAATCTAGCCAACTTTCTATCCACCTTATAGTCCATTCATCCAGCCCATACTTCTTTAACTTGCTGGCAAGAATACTGCGGGAGACCATGTCAAAAGCTTTGCTAAAGTCAAGGAATAACACGTCCACTGCTTTCCCCTCATCCACAGAGCCAGTTATCTCGTCCTAGAAGGCAATTAGCTTAGTCAGGCATGACTTGCCCTTGGTGAATCCATGCTTACTGTTCCTGATCACTTTCCTCTCCTCTATGTGCTTCAGAATTGATTCCTTGAGGACCTGCTCCATGATTTTTCCAGGGACTGAGGTGAAGCTGACTGGCCTGTAGTTCCCAAGATCCTCCTTCTTCCCTTTTTTAAAGATGGGCACTACATTAGCGTTTTTCCAGTCGTCCAGAACTTCCCCCGATCGCCATGAGTTTTCAAAGATAATGGCCAATGGCTCTGCAATCACAGCTGCCAACTCCTTTAGCACTCTCGGATGCAGTGCATCCGGCCCCATGGACTTGTGCTCGTCCAACTTTTCTAAATAGTCCCGAACCACTTCTTTCTCCACAGAGGGCTGGTCACCTCCTCCCCATGTTGTGCTGCCCAGCGCAATAGACTGGGAGCTGACCTTGTTCGTGAAGACAGAGGCAAAAAAAGCATTGAGTACATAAGCTTTTTCCACATCCTTGGTCACTCGGTTGCCTCCCTCATTCAGTAAGGGGCCCACACTTTCCTGGACTTTCTTCTTGTTGCCAACATACCTGAAGAAACCCTTCTTGTTACTCTTAACATCTCTTGCTAGCTGCAACTCCAGGTGTGATTTGGCCTTCCTGATTTCACTCCTGCATCCCCGAGCAATATTTTTATACTCTTCCCTGGTCATTTGTCCAATCTTCCACTTCTTGTAAGCTTCTTTTTTGTGTTTAAGATCAGCAAGGATTTCACTGTTAAGCCAAGCTGGTCACCTGCCATATTTACTATTCTTTCGACACATCGGGATGGTTTGTCCCTGTAACCTCAATAAGGATTCTTTAAAATACAGCCAGCTCTCCTGGACTCCTTTCCCCCTCATGTTATTCTCCCAGAGGATCCTGCCCATCAGTTCCCTGAGGGAGTCAAAGTCTGCTTTTCTGAAGTCCAGGGTCCGTATTCTGCTGCTCTCCTTTCTTCCCTATGTCAGGATTCTGAATTGGACCATCATATGGTCACTGCCTCCCAGGTTCCCATCCACTTTTGCTTCCCCTACTAATTCTTCCCGGTTTGTGAGCAGCAGGTCAAGAAGAGCTCTGCCCCTAGTTGGTTCCTCCAGCACTTGCATCAGGAAATTGTCCCCTACACTTTCCAAAAACTTCCTGGATTGTCTGTGCACCGCTGTATTGCTCTCCCAGCAGATACCAGGGTGATTGAAGTCTCCCATGAGAAACAGGGCCTGTGATCTAGTAACTTCCATGAGTTGCTGGAAGAAAGCCTCGTCCACCTCATCCCCCTGGTCCGGTGGTCTACAGCAGACTCCCACCACGACATCAGCCTTGTTGCTCACACTTCTAAACTTAATCCAGAGACTCTCAGGTTTTTCTACAGTTTCATATCGGAGCTCTGAGTAGTCATACTGCTCCCTTACATACAATGCAACTCCCCCACCTTTTCTGCCCTGCCTGTCCTTCCTGAACAGTTTATATCCCTCCATGACAGTACTCCAGTCATGTGAGTTATCCCACCAAGTCTCTGTTATTCCAATCACATCATAATTCCTTGACTGTGCCAGGATTTCCAGTTCTCCCTGCTTGTTTCCCAGGCTCCTTGCATTTGTGTACAGGCACTTGAGATAACTTGCTGATCGTCCTTCTTTCTCAGTATCAGGCAGGAGCCCTGCCCTTTAGCGCGCTCCTGCTTGTGCTTCCTCTGGGCTTACCTCAGGGCTTTGGTCTCCTTCCCCCAGTGAACCTAGTTTAAAGCCCTCCTCACTAGGTTAGCCAGCCTGCTTGCGAAGGTGCTCTTCCCTCTCTTCGTTAGGTGGAGCTGTCTTTGCCTAGCACTCCTCCTTCTTGGAACACCATCCCATGGTGAAAGAATCCAAAGCCTTCTCCCCGACACCACCTGCATAGCCATTTGTTGACTTCCACGATTCGACGGTCTCTACCCAGTCCTTTTCTTTCCACGGGGAGGATGGACGTGAACACCACTTGCACCTCAAACTCCTTTATCCTTCTTCCCAGAGCCACGTAGTCTGCAGTGATCCACTCAAGGTCATTCTTGGCAGTATCATTGGTGCCCACATGGAGAAGCAGGAAGGGGTAGCGATCTGAGGGCTTGATGAGTCTGGGCAGTCTCTCCGTCACATCGTGAATCCTAGCTCCTGGCAAGCAGCAGACTTCTCACTTTTCCTGATCGGTGCGGCAGATAGATGACTCAGTCCCCCTGAGAGTCCCCGACCACCACCACCCACCTCCTTCTCTTGGGAGTGGTGGGCGTGGAACCCCCAACCCTAGGAAAGTGCATCTCATGCCTTCCAATCGGCGGAGTCTCCTTCTGTTCCCTTCCCTCAGATGTATCATCTAGTCCACTCTCCGCATTAGTACCTGTGGAGAGAACACGAAAACGATTACTTACCTGTATCTGCGTTGCTGGTACATGGACGCTCCCCTTTCTTCTTCTGGAGGTCACATGCTGCCAAATTTCTTCACCGTCCTCCTGTCCCCACAGTGCAGCCTGCTCTGAATCTTCAGAACGTTGTGTCTGTAGAAGCATATCCTGATGTCTGTCCAGGAAATCTTCAGTTTCTCTTATGCAACGCAGGGTCTGATTCCTGATCACACATGAATTTTGGTAGCACAAAGATCACAATTCTGATGGGAGATATTTTTATCATCTCTTTTTGAAACTCTGAGATTCAGCCTGTGAAATGTAGTCTCAACAGATTTTATCCCAGCTGCACTTACAAATAGTCTATTTGACCACTTAAAGTCAGGCAAAACAGATTATCCCTGTTCTCATGAAAGGTCCTGATGAGCATGGAGTGGTCAGCAGAAGCTATCCAGGACTTCTTTTCCAGGTTGGAGTGCAGCTGCAGGTCAAGGAAATCTATTGTACACCAATAGCCGAAGTGTACCATTCTCTACTGCATAATTCTCAGTGTGAAAGCAACATACATCAGCCTCCCCTTTCAACTTTCACCTGCAAGCATAGATCCTGCGTTTCTATCCTAATATGATTCTAGTTGCATTAACATCAAAGCTCCCCAGCCTCCTGTGAACATTCTCAAATAATCACAGGAACCACATTAAGATGAAAATGCTAGTTCTGTATAAAGAAGACAGGAGAAGAATGAAGTATGGTGAAGTGAGTAGCAGAGATGGATGGTATGTGAAATGTTAGGAGTCCCTTTCATGAGGGGAGGAATAGCTCAGTGGTTTGAGCATTGGCCTGCTAAACCTAGGGTTGTGACTTCAATTGTTGAGGGGGCCATTTAGGGATCTGGGGCAAAAATTGGGGATTGGTCCTGCACTGAGCAGGGGGTTGGACTAGATGACCTCCTGAGGTCCCTTCCAACCCTGATATTCTATGATTCTATGAAAGAGACAAAGATGGAATGGTAAGGGGGAAGTCCATGAGCACATCTGAGGGAAGACAGATGGAGAGACATTACTAGATGGAAGATAAATTGGATTATTTTAGAGTTGTGAACAGGTATGTAGACAGTCTGTAACAATCCAGAGGGAAGTTCCAGAAATATTTTCAATGGTGAAACATAAAACTTAAATAAATAGCTCCTTATGTAGACAGAGCAGCAAGCTGCCAAAATTATAACTTGGAAGAGGGAGGGATGAGGTACTTCTCTGATGTCTCAAAGCTTCACAATAATCTCCTGTGCTGTTTCCATTCATTGTTCTGAAACTAGAGTGCTGGATGCATCACTGTCTGCAAATGATAGCAGCTAAACAGAAAAGCAGGGATAGTAAGCAAGCATACACAGTTGATCCCAGCAGCCCCACCTCCATAAGTGTGATTGCTTTGACTATAGAGTAAGGGAAGGAGAGGCAGACATACAGATCTAAGCATTGTTAATGGGTAAAATTAGTAAGAAAAGAATGAATCAACTAACTGAGACAAGAAAAACAAATAAAAGCTGAAAATTAAAAACAAAATGAAATGAGAGGAATGGATGTCTTTTCTTTGGCATTACTATTCTTCCACAGTATATGTATTTAAAAAAAAATTACGGACCACCCCTCCCCCAGATTTGGGATTTAAAATCTCACACACCTTTTATTTCTTTCCTTAAAATCTCTTTCTTTGCTCTTCCTCCTCCCCAATACACTTTGAATCTGCTGCTGTTCCAGTTACTACCTTCCAAACATTTGCCTCCAAAGCCAAGTGAAAGCTTCAGTAGCCCTCCGCAACCTCCTGCCCACAAAGCCCACAATTAAAAAAATCTTTATTGCAACAGGTGCTGCTCTGCTTCCAAAACCACTACACTCATGTTAATTCACTAGAATACAGGATGTTGCTCTTCTGCCTCTTCATTTCAAGTTTAAACACAATATGCTACATGGACAGAATAAAATACTGACATCAGTGAAGTTACACCAGGGGTGAATTTTGCTCAACATGTTACTAGCAAAAAAAAAAGGGGGGAGAATAAATTAGATTAGTTATAAGTAGGGCTGTCAAGCGATTAAAAAAATTAATAGAGATTAATCACACAGTTAAAAATATTAATCGTGATTAATCGCACTATTAAACAATAATAGAATACCATTTATTTAAATATTTTTGGGTGTTTTCTACATTTTCAAATATATTGATTTCAATTACAACACAGAATATAAAGTGTACAGTGCTCACTTTACATTTATTTTTATTACAAGTATTTGCACTGTAAAAAAACAACAGAAATAGTATTTTTCAATTCACCTAATACAAGTACTGTAGTGCAATCTCTTTATCATGAAAGTTGAACTTACAAATGTAGAATTATATACAAAAAAATGCACTCAAAAATAAAACAATGTAAATTTTTAGAGTCCACTCAGTCCTACTTCTTGTTAAGCCAATTGCTCAGACAAACAAGTTTGTTACATTTGCAGGAGATAATACTGCCTGGTTACTGTTTACAGTGTCACCTGACAATCAGAACAGGCATTATTATGGCACTAATGTAGCCAGAATCGCAAGATATTTACATGCCAGATGCACTGAAGATTCATATGTACTTTCATGCTTCAACCACCATTCCAGGGGACATGCATCCATGCTGATGATGGGTTCTGCTCAATAAGAATCCAAATCTCATTATCTGAGTCAGATGCCACCAGCGCAAGGTTGATTTTCTTTATTGGTGATTCAGGTTCTGTAGCTTCCGCATTGGAGTGTTGCTCTTTTAAGACTTCTGAAAGCATGCTCTGCACTTCGTCCTTTCAGATTTTGGAAGGCACTTCAGATTCTTAAACTTTGGGTCAAGTGTTGTAGCTATCTTTAGAAATCTCACATTGATACCATCTCTGCATTTTGTGAAATCTGCAGTGAAAGTGTTCTTAAAATGAATAACATGTGCTGGGTCATCATCCAAGCCTCCTATAACATGAAATATATGGCAGAATGCAGGCAAAACAGAGCAGGGGACATACAATTCTCCCCCAAGGAGTTCAGTCACAAATTTAATTAACACATTATTTTTTTAACGAGCATCATCAGCATGGAAGCATGTCCTCTGGAATGGTGGCCGAAGCATGAAGAGGCATACAAATGTTTAGCATATCTGGCACGTAAATGCTGACTTCAAAAGTGCCATGCAAATGCCTGTTCTCACTTTCTGGTGACATTGTAGATAAGAAGAGAGAGCAGCATTATCTCCTGTAAATGTAAACAAACTTGTTTGTCTTAGCGATTAGCTGAACAAGAAGTAGGACTGAGTGGACTTGTAGGCTCTAAAATTTTACATTGTTTTATTTTTGGATGCAGTTTTTTTGTACATAATTCTACATTTGTAAGTTGCACTTTTACAACAAAGATTGCACTACAGTACTTGTATGAGGTAAATTGAAAAAAATACTAGTTCTTTTATTTATCATTTTTACAATGCAAATATTTGTAATCAAAAAATAGTATACACTTTGATTTCAGTTACAACACAGAAAACAATATATATGAAAATGTATAAAAACATCCAAAATATTGAATACATTTCAATTGGTATTCTATTGTTTAACAGTGCAATTAAAACAGTGATTAATCGCGATGAATTTTTTTGAGTTAATCGTGTGTGTTAACTGTGATTAATTGACAGCCCTACTTATAAGCTATTTTTTTTAATGTAAAGGAATACAAATCAAGCACAGCCGAAAGTCCCTGCTCCCCAATGGAGACAAGAAAAACAGTCAGTTGGCATGTATAAATGTTCATGCTTGTTTGCATATACAGTACATTTTGTTGCTGTATATATTGCATTTGCAACTATTCATTCACCTCCTTACAAAAAGAATGATCAATTTCTTGATGATCCGGTCATTCAACATTTTGAGTTTAAGCACTTTTGAAGAAGGGGGCTGGGATGGTTATAGCTTGAATCAATAATGTATCTGGTCAATAGATTCCAAACTCTGCATTAAATCCATCAGAAGCAGATGCTGATGCTTTTTTTAATGCAGAAAGGAGTCTCATTACAGAAATGGTAAGTGTGGTAACATTAGATATAAGTGGGAGGAAAAACATTCTTAGCGTGTAAGAATCTATTAAAAAAGTATCAGTGCTGCTGAGAATGCATCCATCATGCGGTCTTGAATGGTTCACTAGCATGAGTGCCAGCCAAAGGGCAGCCAGTCAAAAAGCAGGACAGATACTTTCAGCTGGCTGTATGCTCTATAATTTAATTTCACCAACCCAGTAACAAATGTGAACTTTTGAAGCATATTTATCATGGAGTCACAAACAGTTCCCCAGGGCAGTCCAGTCTATTGTGCCACCCAGGCAAGATTGAATTAGTGATACTTGGTTGCTATACAGCAAGAATCACATAAGATTCAGGTTGCTTCCAGTCCCAAGAGACCAGTCACTCACCCGAGGTCAATTTGTACCTCAGGTCTCAAACCAAAGACGAACACTTACAGCCAATACTGTAGTAAATTTAAGAAAAGAAAGAGATATTACAAGGTTAAAGCATGAAAACTTATATACACAAATGAGTTACAGTTTATGGTTTTTAAAAGTGATAGTTGTAGTAATCTGCCAGCTCTGAATGTCTTTTAGGGCTAATCCAGGTTGACCCTGGGGATCTCTACTTCTGTTTTATAGCTCTGGCCTTGTCAGAGTCCAAATAGCAAAAGAGATGAAAAATTTTCTTGTTCATTGTCTTTATTTCCTTCTTCCAGAAATCAAGCTGATGGGACGAGCCCTTTTGCATATAGCTCCTGCATATATATATGAAGGGGCAATTAAAGTCTTTGTATTATGATGTCCCACAATAGCCCATTTAGTTTTGATAGTCCTTTCTGATGGGCAAGAGATAATATCTTTCACAGGGATTTCACATTTTGCATTAGATAAAGTTTTCTTGTTTGGTGAGTTACATAGTACATTCTACTGCTATATAGCAAACAAGTATTACCTTATAGCCATTATAAGTAGAATTAATACATGAAGCAACTTACATGCATTTCATAAAGTCTAAACACTCTCTGCGCTTCAATTCCCCATTTGTAAAATGGAGATGATAAAAGTATTTCATAGGGGTCTTGTAAAAATATATTCATTCATATAAGCATTATATTCATTAATATATAATGAATATATTCATTAATATAAGCATTATATTCTATAGTGACGAAAACCATAGAAAAATCCATAAAGAAAATAATTCTGCATTCAGATCAGGATTTTGATGGGGAGTAAATAAGGCATGGAACCACACACTTAGTAACGATAATTAAGGCAAAGATTCTGTAACGGACATTTTTATTAAAAGTCACAGACAGATCACGGGCAATAAAGAAAAATTCACAGAAGCCTGTGACCTGTCCCTGACTTTTACTAAAAATATCCATGACAAAATGGGGAGCCACTGGGCAGCTGTGGGTGCTCAGCTGGGAGATCCAGGGGCCCCAACCATCCGAGGGGGCTCAGAGCTCCAGGGTCCCCCTCCCACCATGGTCAGGAGCTGCAGGCTCCCCTCCCCCTCCCAATCAATGGCAGCTTGGAGCCCCCCCAGGAGCTGTGGGGCCCCCACTGTCCGCAGTGGCTAGGTGCTCTGGTCCTTTCTGCCGCCCGCAGCAGTGGGGAGCTCCGGGGAGGATTTAAAGGGCCAGGGGCTCCCAGCCGCCACTACTGCAGTGGAGCCCCGGGCCCTTTAAATTGCCGCCACGACCCCGGGGCTCCAGCAGCAGGGCTCAGGCGGCGATTTAAAGGGTCCGGGGCTCCAGTTGCCGCTACCACCCTGGGTCCTTTAAATCGTCCCCAGAGCCTGCTGGAGCCCTGGGGTAGCGGAGGCAGGGCTGCGGTGGCTATTTAAAGGGCCGGGGGCTCCGGCCGCCATTACTGCCCCGGGCCCTTTAAATAGCCGCCAGAGCCCCGCCACTGCTACCCCAGGGCTCCGGGGACAATTTAAAGGACCCGGGGTGGTAGCAGCTACCAGAGCCCCTGACTCTTTAAATCATCCCTGGAGCCCTGCTGCCACTCCAGCGGCTATTTAAACGGCCAGGGTCAGTAGCTGAGGCAAAAGCCCTGGGCCCTTTAAATTGCCACCCGAGCCCTGCTGGGAGCCGCTGCTGGGAGCTCCAGCCCTTTAAATTGCCGCCTGGGGAAGCCAATCCACCCCAGTACGGCGCATGGGCTCTTGCCGGTACGCCGTACCGGGGCGTACCAGCTTACTTTCACCTCTGGCTCCTGCCATCTCTTCTGCCACAGATGACCGCAGAACCCATCCTTTCCAAAAGGTGGTCCCTTGCACACAAGGGAGAACAGCAGAAGTTAATACATCTGTAAGTAAACAGATGCCTGGTGGGTGAAAGGTGAATCCAGGTAAATCCAAACTGGCTACCACAAACAGAGCTAAAATCCTGCAAAGCCTCAGGATTTCCTGGGATAAGAGGCCAATATTACAAATGTGGAATTGCTCCCCTTCCCCAGATACAGAGGGGAGGATGAAGCATTGAAAAACAAATTTCTGTCTTTTAAATCCTTTCACTTCCCATTTCCACAACAGCCTCTGTACCAGAATTAGCAAGAAGCAGAATTAAACTGATGATGATTGTACAACCTTCTGTGATTGCCAGTCATGCCAAGGGGCAAGTGCTGTGTGTAAAAGCAAATTGTTCAAAAGATTGAAAATTGTCTTTGTCCTGAAAGTGCAACTTACAAATGTAGATTTTTTTTTTGCTACATAACTGCACTCAAAAACAAAACAATGTAAAACTTCAGACCCTACAAGTCCACTCAGTCCTACTTCTTGTTTAGCCAATCGCTAAGACAAGCAAGTTTGTTTACATTTACAGGAAATAATGCTGCCCTCTTCCTATCTACAATGTGTGATACAGCATGGCCCGAGGGCAGCAGGAGAGTGTTTTTTTTTGTTTTTGTTTTTGGAAGCAGAAAAGAATTTTATTTGTGTAACACTTACAAAGAATCACCAAAGAGATAAGCAAAACTATGCAACAAAACAAGAGCAAACAGAAGGTATAACACAGCAGCCTTCAGGAGGGAGAAGTGTTCAGACTAGCCTGGGCCCAGAGCGGGGGGCTTCCTCGACACTCGTGGTCTTCCACCCCCTCGAGTTACCTAGTGCCACACCCAGTGTCACCGATTATTCCTCTCCTGAGAGTGCCCGACAAGATGGGCATGGCTGCGGGGTGGGCGGTTTGGGGTAGGAGGGGGGATTACACCCACGTGTTATAGGACCCCTCCTAGGTGACAGTGATGATGGTATCCACAGCGGCGATGGCTGGGGCTGGAGTCTCTCGCTCTTCCCCTCAATCAAAGGGTCAGACGGAGGGAACCGGACGGGGTCACCAAGCAGAGAACCTCGGACAGCGCCCACCGCTCCTTAAAGGCGTCAAGGGAGTCGGTGGACGCCGCCCAGAGGAACTCCGCCCGGATAAGTGAATGTACTGAGGATCGGAAAATGGCCCTACAATCGCAGGATGCTTCATTAGCCAACCTCCCCTCTCTGGTTTTATAAATGGCTGTTTTAGCTAGGGCTAGGAGGAGGTTAACCAGGAGATCTCGCGATTTTGTGGGGCCACGGATGGGGAGTATGTAAATAAAAAGGTGAGGGGAAAAGTGGAGCCAAAAGCGTAATAAAATATTCGTGAGGAGCCGGAAAAGGGGCTGCAATCTGGCACAATCTAAATATACGTGCGCCAGGGTTTCCCTCATGTTGCAGCAGGAGAGTGTTAGAAGGGAGCCTTATTCCCTATAGAGGGAAAAAAGTTTGCTATAGATTAATTAAAGCACCTGAAACCAATAAGCGCACCTGAAGCCAGTCACTGATAAAAAAACCCCTGCTTCAATCAGACGGGGAAGGATTGAAGCTGAGTGGATTGGTGTTGGAGCAGAGAGCGGTTTGGAGGGAAGCACAGGAGAGTTTGGAGAAGTGCTGTGGTGGGCTAAGAAGACCAAGACCCTAGGTAAAGGGACACCTGGTTTGTGCAGAGGGAGGGCAGGAAGCCCCACAAGCTGAAGGGCAGGAGAGGGAAGTAGTCCAGGGGAAGGTACCGCTAGTTCAAGCGGTTTACTGCTATCCCTACGCCCCTGGGCAGGGACCTGGAGTACAGGGTAGGCCCAGGTCCCTCCCTCTTCACTCCCCTCCTCCAGGACACTAGTGGGGCAGTTAATACCCCAGTTCAGGGGCAAGAAATGGTGCCCTGAACCCTCCCCAAGAAGAGAGAGCGCGAGACCCATCAAAGTAATGCCGGCAATTTGCCACAAATGTCACCAGAAAGTGAGAACAGGTATTTGCATGGCACTTCGTAGCCAGCATTACAAGGTATTTATGTGCCAGATATGCTAAACATGCCAACTTCATACTTCAGTCATCATTCCAGAGGACATTCTTCCATGTTGATGATGTTCGTTAAAAAAATAATGTGTTAATTAAATTTGTGACTGAACTCCTTGGGGCAGAATTGTATGTCCCCTGCTCTGTTTTACTAGCATTCTGCCATATATTTCATGTTACAGCAGGCTCAGATGATGACTCAGCACATCTTGTTCATTTTAAGAACACTTTCTCTGCAGATTTGACAAAACGCAAAGAAGGTACCAATGTAAGATTTCTAAAGATAGCTACAGCTCTCGAACCACGGTTTAAGAATCTGAAGTGCCTTCCAAAATCTGAGAGGGATGAGGTATGGAGCATGCTTTCAGAAGTCCTAAAAGAGCAACACTACAATGCAGAAACTACAGAACTCGAACCACCAAAAAAGAAAATCAACCTTGTACTGGTGGCATCTGACTTAGATAATGAAAATAAACATGTGTCGGTCCGCACTGCTTTGGATTCTTATCGAACAGAACCCATCATCAGCATGGACGCATGTCCCCTGGAATGGTGGTTGAAGCATGAAAGGACATATGAATCTTTAGTGCATCTGGCACATAAATACCTTGTGATTTCGGCTACAACAGCGCCATGAGAACGCCTGTTCTGACTGTCATGTGACATAAACAAGAACCGGGCAGTATTATCTCCTGCAAATTCAAACAAACTTGTTTGTCTGAGTGACTGGCTTAACAGGCTCTAAAATTTTACATTTTTTATTTTTGAATGCAGTTTTTTGTATGTAATTCTACATTTGTAAGTTCAACTTTCATGATAAAGAGACTGCACTGCAGTACTTGTATTAGGTGAATTGAAAAATACTATTTCTGTTTTTTTACAGTGCAAATACTTGTAATCAAAAATAAATACAAAGTGAACACTGTACACTTTGTATTGTGTGTTGTAATTGAAATCCATATATTTGACAATGTAGAAAACATCCAAAAATATTTAAATAAATGGTATTCTATTATTGTTCTTCCTAAGTCTTTTCTTTTGAACTGAAACAGTTTGGGGGTTACCATTAAAACTGTAACAAGGAATTACTGCTATTATTCAATGAGCTGTACCTATTGGTACCACTTGCCTACCCCAAAGCAAGTTGCATTTCAGTGGTGCTCTATGTGCATTGGTTGCTATTAAAGTCACCATAAACTACAGGTCAGTTTTTCCTGCGGGTAGCATAGCAAATAACTGTAATAGTTTGGTTATCATTGTGTGATGAACATTCGCCAACAGGTACCATTATAAAAAACAATAACTGTATGTAAAGTTTGTTAAGTACTTTAGAATCTTTGGGCATAAGAGACTCCATGTAAACATAACATTATTACAATACACAATTTTTAAAATATTGTACTTTATCCACTGAAACAAAAATGGTTTAACTCCAGGTGGTTGATGACCATGACTTTGTCTTCATTTTTTTTCTCTACAGTAATATATAATATCCCCAGGAACAAGTGGCATTGATTCAAGCATCACATTTCTTTTTCACAACTCTATCAACCTGGCAAAAATGTGTAGTCATTCTCTATGTTTTCTATCTTCTGAAATGATTACTGTAAGAAATAAACCAAACCTCCATCTACTCACTCAACCCATCACCGGTGGCACGTCAATATTTTGCAATGTATCTTAACCTCCTAGCATGTCAGCACAGTGGAACACATATACCATAGTACTTACAGACTTGTTCTGACAAATCCCACATTATTATTAAGTTGCAGTCTCTCTCACATAAATAACATGGTTTGTTACCAGAGGTTAGCAGGTTGGCTTTCTAGTTAATATCCAGAGGCAAAGATTACTATAAAAAACCTATAATAAATGTGGTGTGATTTGTGGTTTCCTGCCTCACAGCTGAGTTATTTTTTTCCCAGCTAGAATACAAATGTGGTCTTGTAGATGTATAAAATTATATTATTTAGGTATTCAACAGATCAGTCAAGGCAAACACAGTTACGAGTCATACTGTGTTTTAAGAACTGCAGAAACAACAAAACCAGTGTGATTTCTAAAAACCTCTAATAACTTCAAAGCTATTAAGAAACTGTTAAATACTGTAGAAATTCTTGGAAATGTAGTTTAGATCTAGAAATCCCAAAATTCTGACTATGTTTCTGCCACTGGCAATTTTTCTCCAAGTTTCAGAAGACTGTATTTTGTTGTGGAATGTAAACTATGAGATCAGACAATGGAGTTACCCTAGAGATGAATTTGACCAATTAGAACCCAAAATATTAAGTACTGTGTTTACAGACTAACTATGCAATTTCAGACATTGCACCAATTTAAAAAATAATCAAATTATCAATTGCATTTAAAAACTATACAGAAAAAAATCTAAACTGATGAAATTAATATATTTTAACTATTTCCCACGGTAAACTTCTTTTTGGTATACACAGACTGCAGAAATTTACTATTCTGGACACCTTCAGACTAAAGAAAGAGAGACAGCATGGCCTAAGAGTACAGCACTAACCTGGGACACCAGCCACTTGCCTACTAAGTGACAATGAGCAACTCATTTCACCTCCCTATACCTCAGTTTCAACATCTGTAAAATGGGGATAATTATATTTACCTCCTTTAGAATCTAATGATGAAAAGCTCTAGCTAAAAGTTAGGTATCATTATTATTATTATTATTATTATCATTATTATTAAAGACGTTTCCAGCTTTAACATATTATCACAAATTTAGTGATAAAATTCCTCTTTCAACATTTCATTTAAGATAGAAGAAAGATGACAATGCTAGTTGCTAAACAAATAATTTAAAATGCAAGTGCCAGGAAAACTGAGGTTCTCTTGAAAGACTTCAGTTACTGTCAAAACTAGGGCCCCAGACTCTTGCACTTATGTGGTCTTCCATTGAAGTTAAAGGGATTACATAAAAGAGGATCCATACCAGTGCATCGACTTGCAGATTAAGACCTAAAAGTGTATGTTGTTTCTCTAATGAGAAGGAGCATTTTGTGGGAAGAAGTCTTAAAATAATGAAGTTACATAACTTATTCCATCATATACTTGTATTTACTTTGTTTGCCGTTCACTATAACTTGTCCGCTTCAAACCCACAGTTTCACTTTACTCAAACCAGATGATGACCCTAACATCTGAATGGATTAGTGTTACAACTCATCCTGAATTCAGCTCACAACCGGCCCAATTCTGAAAAAACTTACACATGTGAGTAACTTTGAACTCAATGGGAGTAAGTCATGTGTGTAAGGTTTTGGTGCATAGGTAGCAATATGCTGTACCCTTAGCCAGCCACACAGTGGTAGTATCTTGTGCTCCGGAATTTATGTTTTAATTTAAAAAAAAAAGTAAATCTCAAACCCTCTGATTATGAAGAAAACCATAAAAAGCACAAATGTAATTGATGTCTATGACTGATGTCTATGATTCTATGTCTGCCTGAATCTTCAGAGAGACTGTAACAATAGTCCTGTGAGGTGTGAACTGCCCCTATTCACCACAATGATGTGATGGCTCACACTCACAACAATAATAATTTAAATATGAACATCATTAATTATTTCACAGCTGATCAAAGCATATAAAGGAGATGGAGAATTGTATTATGAAGACAGCACAATCTACTGTGATTGACATCTCATTTTTCCATCAGAAGTAGATGGTGCTTGAGAGAATATCACCATTTATTTCCCTCCCTCTGTGAAGAAAGACCATAGCAGAGCCCACATGATCATATTTTGAACATCTAGACATTCCACCAAGAGTGGTGTCTCAAGTGCACAGAAATTGATTTGGGGGGAGGGCTGGATCTTGGAAAAGTATCACTACTTTTCCCCACCTCCAATCTGAACTCTAAGTGTAATTTAAGAGGCTCTTGTTTAACTTAGCCAAAAAGGAACTATATCCACTGCATGATGTTGACACAAAGCCAAAGACAGGGCAATTTGTGAACTAGTGAAAGTACAATTAATTTTTTTTTTAACATGTGACCTTTTCATTATGGAAAAACATTGATGCCCATGACTTTGGTAAAACACTGCAAAGTGGGATGGTAACTCTCAATCTCTATAAATGTTTTTATAGGGTTCATCAACTCTCATAAAAACAGTACATCCCTGAAAGCTTTTGCTACAAATGGAGCCAATAGGAACCTATGGAGGCAGAAAAACCACACATTCAAGGCCTTCATACTGATTCTGCAGTATTTTCCAAAGTGTAAAGTTTCATTTTAATTAAAAAAAAAAAGTTACAAACCCCTTTAGTTACAATGAACTTTCATATTGCAAATTTATGCACTGTTGTCATGAGTCTGGACATAGAAGAAGTAAAACAATAGCACCAATGGAAATACTGAAGAACTATTGCCCATTCATCTCAATAAGATGTTGGCTCTGACACCTAACTGTGACAATTTAAATGTTAACATTTATTAAGCACTTCACTGCTTATCATACCAGTGAACATCCAGCTAAAAAGTGGCTATATTGGATGCTGTGCCTGAATTCTCTATTAATGAGAATCACAAAATGTACCAAAGGAATAAAGGCATCAAGTATTACAAATGCAAAAAGAAAAATATTCTATCAGCAGAAGACTTGTCTTTTCCTAAGCCCCACATCCCAGCAACCTTCCTTGGCTATGAAGAGATACATGGAACGCCTATTTGGATCCCATTGATGCTGCTATTTACTTGGCAACAGAGCACTCATTTTGAGCAATGCAAAATACTCCTGCCACCTCCAGGAGTGGAACATGCTGACTCAGCAGAATTATCAGCCCTAACAGCTCAGGAATTGAACTGTAGTTTCAAATCCCAGCATATTACGCTAACCACAGGACTAGTCCTCAAACAGCTTTTTGATTTAAATAACTGATTTGCATACTACTATCCTTTACAATTAGAATAAAACTAGCATGTAGTGTCAAAATGCCAATGCTTAACACCTACATACCCTCCCCCTGTTTTATCATCAAAATTTAGTACATATGCAGTGTACTGGAAACAATCCTCAGAAATGTTCCATAAATGACCAGCCATACAATTTATACAATAGTAATCATCAGGACACTATTTCCTTAGCAGATGGAAATGAAACAAAATCAAAGCTTTGAATGAGTGTATTAAAATAAAACTCATATATACATTGCTAAATATGGACCTTAATTATTATACTTTCTAGCTTCTAAGGAATAAATAAATGACCAGCAATATAAAAGGGAGGTACCAGGCATTTAATGAACTACCATGGGTACTTTTAAAAAGTTCATTCTGGTTTTAGAGGTAGTAGCATTTCAAGAAATAAAATTTAAATAAAGAATGTCGCATGGATTGGGAATACCTTTAAAACCAGAATGAACTTTGTAAGTGCACCCAATGAAAAGAGGGAGGTAAATGAGCCAACTAACATATGTATGTGGTAGTGAAAGACATCATGTTGTATAAGGTAGATGGATTTCTGTAAGCTATGATTCCAGTATGGTTATCTGACAATTGCAGTATTTGCATAT
This sequence comes from Lepidochelys kempii, assembly GCF_965140285.1. Classification (NCBI taxonomy): domain Eukaryota; kingdom Metazoa; phylum Chordata; order Testudines; family Cheloniidae; genus Lepidochelys; species Lepidochelys kempii. Next base: position 185,989,702 of record NC_136382.1, on the reverse strand, counting down.
TCAGTGGCAAAACCTAGATGGACACCCCTACATTCAACTGCTGGATATGTGTTTTCTGCAGCACTGTTGCACCATGATTCATCATGTACTATTCTGAATTCCAGATTACTCTGCTTGAGTAGGAGAAGTTTCATCTATACTAAATTTAGGTGGTAAAAAAAATGGTAGGTGGCCAACAGTTAACTGGCTTCAGCAGTCCATGCAGCTTTTTTGTACTGGGGTCCAGATTTCTCTGGTGGAATAGTCGAAGCAAAATTTGTTCTCTGTTTTGTTGATACAATTTCTGTGTTTGTGAACAAAATTTGGCAGAATCCAGCTGAACCCAGAAACTGAATCCAAATTTTTGCAATGCTAGGGCACATCTTAAGGTACAGCAGGCATGGCTAAACATGTTCTCTATTTAGGCAGTAGAATTTGAGAGACTGAGATGAAAACTTGGCTTAATTCAGGATTCAGGTGTTGAATCTGGACTTTTGTAGTTCTGTTGAACAGAATGCACTGGCACACAATTTTCCTGGGGCATGAGCAACTAAACTTGTTCTTTGTTGAAGTGGAATTGGCAGTGTGGGAACCAAAAAATGGCAGGATTCAGGTGCATTTGTGATACTGTTGAACTGGGATGTCTGGAGTCCAGATTTTATTGCTGTAAGAGTAGCATCTACAGCATATTCTCTATTTAGACATCATCATTAAGGGACTGTGGTCTGAAAATTGGCAGGGCTTTTGCAGTAAAGTTTTTGCACTAAACTTTTTTGATTTTTCTTGTTGTGGTGGTGGTGTTTTTTGTTTGTTTGTTTGTGGTGCAATAGGAGAGGCTAAACTCATTTTCTATTCTGAGTTCCAATTTGGGGGCTTCAATACAAAAAAGATCAGCAGGATCCAGACAGATCTAGATTTCACCCAGGCCTTTGATGACAACCTGTGCTTCTCCCTAAAATTAAAGAAACATGCTCAGAGGTGAGTAGAGGAGGAGGTATTTACTAGTTCTCCTCTCCCCGCCCCTCCCTATTAACCCACACACACACACCGTCTGCCCCCCCCCTTACCTGATAATATCATCGTTGTGTCCCAAGAAGAACTTCTGGGTGTGCTCTCTGGTGTTATAAATCACCCCGACTCCAGCCACGAAGTAAACCACCTCCTTGCCTGCCGTGTAGTACAGGTTGTTGCGGCACTGGTGACCCCTGTACCCGTAAACCCATTCCAGACGTAGCTGGCATCTAGGAGCTGTCCGATCCGCCATGATAATCAATCCCCACTCCCACAAGCACACACAAAACCTAGTGCCGCCCTCCCTCTTCCCCCTTAAAATGTTTCCCTCTTTTAAACGTTATCAATTCCTGCCTAGCTGCTGAATTTTCAGGTTGCACTTTCCAATGCTGATTTTAATCAGAACACACATTCACGGACCAGCTCTGCTGCTGCTGCTGTTCCTGCCGCGGCTGCTACTATTGTGCTGGCACCATAATCTTCTGTTGCCCGAGACAAGCAGCTGCAGCCTCCCCGCTGCTTTGCAGCCCAGACAACTTCTGGGGCGAGGAAGGGGGATAATGCACATACACGTAAATTAATGTCACACAGGTCTTTTCTTTCCAAAGGCAAAGTAACTTCTGTATGTCACCACCACCTGGAGAAGAGTCCGGGCTGTGTCTCCTCTAATGCACTTTCTTGTCTTCCTGCAAAAAGAGGCTTTCTGGATTTTTCCCTTTTAAAATTTATGTCTGTAGATTTAAACTGAAAATAAAAAAGGGAAAAAAGTATATTTTAAATGTAAAATAAACGTGAACTTAAAATGCAAAGTGTAAGGGTTTTCCAGCAATAAATCTGAATTTATTCTGTCAGTTCTAAGCGAGTTATACGGAATTCTTCTCAGATTTTCCACCATAATTCATTTGCAATTGTCAATCTGCATACAGGATAATGTTCAAGAGAAACAGAAATAACATAATACATCCAAACAAGATGACCTCTTCCCCGCTCCGTCCTAAAAAAATAGCTCTCTCGGAGTCTAAAACAACAATTTAATTCAAACACTGTCCATTTTGCAGCCACCAAAACATTTCAATTTACCATCAAGTCAAGAAAGCATTTTTAAAAAAATGTTTACTACCATGTTTTGGAATAACAATTTTTTCCCTGCGCCAACACATATTTTCATGATTTCCTTTTCCTTACCCTAAAGCCGGAATTAAATTTTTAGTTCGTATCCTTTCTGTGTGGTTTCTCCACATCCTTTGTAACATTCACCTCACACCACACTCATTCACCAAAAAGCCAGTCACAAACGTCAGAGAGAGATTTCTGAATCAGAGAAGAAGAAAAGCAAAGACTCATGCAGATAACACTGTTCAGTACTAGATGGAAGGGAGGATAGGAATAAGCTAACCAGCAAAAGGCTAAACCATGCATTTTCCACAGAATATGCCTCTAACCATATTCATTATCCTCCATTTAACCTTATATTAACAAACTAACCCAGAGTGTATTGGTATCGGTTAATATAAACTGTACCTCACAACCACAGCAGTATTCCTCAGTGGTGCCTCCCCCAAACACATAAGCAATATTCCCCACTTAGTACATAACCTACTATCAATGAATCCACACTGAAAGCAATACGACCTTTCGGGTAAAATCTGGCATCACACACAAAGATATACTCCACACAAGGAATATAATCCGTCATCACACTCAAAACAATAGTCCATGGTGGTGGTATAACCCGGCGCTGTCCCCCAGAGCAACACTCCACAGAGGGGACTGGACTGGAGAGCTTTAAACTTCATGTCACATGCTGAGCAATATTCCCCATAGGAGTAAAACGGGGCATCATCCTGCACAGGAGGTAATCTGACACGAATACCCCCAGCCAGAGAAATGTTCCCACAGGGATGAACGGATACGAACACCCACAGCCAGAGCAATGATCTCCGGGGGGGGGGGCGGGAATAACGCAGGGCATCGTGCCTGAGAGGGGAGAATGGATACTAACCCCACAGCCAAAGCAACGATCCCCTCTGTCTGGGGCGGGGGGGGGAGAGGGAATAACGCAGGGCATCGTGCCTGAGAGGGGAGAATGGATACTAACCCCACAGCCAAAGCAACGATCCCCTCTGTCTGGGGCGGGGGGGGGGGGCGGGAATAACGCAGGGCATCGTGCCTGAGAGGGGAGAATGGATACTAACCCCACAGCCAAAGCAACGATCCCCTCTGTCTGGGGCGGGGGGGGGAGAGGGAATAACGCAGGGCATCGTGCCTGAGAGGGGAGAATGGATACTAACCCCACAGCCAAAGCAACGATCCCCTCTGTCTGGGGCGGGGGGGGGGGGCGGGAATAACGCAGGGCATCGTGCCTGAGAGGGGAGAATGGATACTAACCCCACAGCCAAAGCAACGATCCCCTCTGTCTGGGGCGGGGGGGGGGGGGCGGGAATAACGCAGGGCATCGTGCCTGAGAGGGGAGAATGGATACTAACCCCACAGCCAAAGCAACGATCCCCTCTGTCTGGGGCGGGGGGGGGGGAGAGGGAATAACGCAGGGCACCGTGCCCCAGGGAAGCGAACGGATACTACTAACCCCACAGCCAAAGCAATGCTCCTCGGTGTGGGGGGAGGAGGTATAACACAGGGCACCGTGCCCCACTAGGGAGTGGTAGTGGGGGGATGTGACCTGACAAAAAAGCCCACAGCTAAAGCAGCGCGCCCAAGCGGTCGCTATCTGTCACCCACCTGGCAGCAGCGCTCTTCTCCGCAGCCTGGTTCATGTGCTCCGAGGCGAGTGGCGACAGAGGCGAGTACAGCTCACCCAGGCAGCGCGGAGAGGAGAATGGCACTCCCTTGGCTGGCTGGCTGGCTGACCGGCGTCCCCTCCTTCCCCCTCCCGGGGCTCAGTCTCCAGCGCACACGGCCAGGCATGTTTCCTAGGCAGCCCTGGCGCCTCACTCAATGTGGGCGGGAAGGTTAGTGAGTTGGCGTAAGCGGCTTTGGAGAATCGGAGAGGTTCGGTTGGAAACCCCAACGCCCACAGCTGAGCCTGCTCCTCGCGGAACCTGCTTGGCAGCCTCTCAAAGTGGATCATGGGGATTGGAGTTTCACCCGCGCCTTTGAGTCGCCTCGCCGGGCAGGGTAGAGTCTGTGAGCGCCTACAAGTCCCAAGGTGCAACGCGACTAGGACCCCGCCCCGTCCCCTAGTGGTTGCTGTGGCGTTGGATATGCAGCTTGGTGGCTTTGGGTGATGGCTGCAGCTGTCAGAAACTGCGGCTGAGGGGAAACAAATGGGCTGCGGAGCAACGGCCAAGGTGGGGGAGTGTCCTGCGGCGCCGGGCACCCTGTCTGCGCCATTGCTCACGTACAGTTTCCCCATCCTCTTCTTTCCCTTCCTGCTGTCAAGCTTCTCGCCCTCTATTGCCTCAACCTTTGGGTCCGCCACTCCCCTCCCTACATCCCCTCACTCCTACCTTTCTCCCCCTTCCCCCACAGTGGGAACAGTCTCTGCTTACACACACACACCCTCACTATTTCTAACTAAATTTTCCTTGGCTGCCTTCCACCCCTGCTCCCCTCTGTTTAAAGACCTGCCTATTGAGCTATTTCCAATGGAAATATTACAAGGTTTGCCAACCTCAAGCCTTCAAACACAGCGTGACCCAGACACCCAGAAAGCCTGAGATTGGCTGACAAATCATGAGGTTTTAAAAAATAAAAACTTGGGGTCTTTTTATTTGCCTTCTGGGGTTTGGCCCTTTAGCGTCCATGTTTTCTAGCTTTTCTCTGCAGCAATAAGGGCTACACACATCCATTTTTTAACTAAAGCTGAGAATCTCACAAATTTAAAGGACTCCAGGAGCAGGGGCTATACCTAAAACACCAGATATGAGACTCTCCAATACAGTGTGCTATGCTATGGTGTGTCCCTAGAGAGAAGGAGGTAATAGCACAAAAGTACTTACCTTCATATGCAGTGAAAGTGCCCTAGATCCCTAAAGTGTTCATCCAAGGTTTTGAATTTGATTTTTGGTATCACAAAGGTTGTTACTATTTGACCCCTTCATGGTGCTTTTGGGAATTGTACTTTAGCAGAATTCTGAAAGTCACACAGGGTCCAGGTAATAGACCAGATTTAATTCAATGATCATGAGGAAATATAATTTATGCGTCATAGCACCCACTGTGGAAGCTACACCATAGAGGGATTCACTGTCAAGGAAAAGCAGCTTTAAATTCTAGATAGTGTGTAAATCCAGCTAGTAAATAATCCCCAGAAGACGTTGCTTTGGCAGCCATGCTGAGCAAGAGTTGGTTTGGTTTGTATTACTGCCTTGAGTTCCAGAATGACTTTTTACCTCCAGAGGCCTAAAAGCTAGGTTATACCAACTAACAACATGGTGCCAAGTATCAGAGGGGTAGCTATGTTAGTCTGTATCCACAAAAACAACAAGGAGTCTGGTGGCACTTTAAAGACTAACAGATTATTTGGACATAAGCTTTCCTGGGTAAAAAACCCCACTTCTTCAGATGCATGGAGTGAAAATTACGGATACAGGCATAAATATACTGGCACAGGAAGAGAAGGGAGTTACCTTACAAGTGGAGAACCAGAGTTGACAAGGCCAATTCAGTCAGGGTGGATGTGGTCCACTCTTAATAATTGAGGAGGAGGTGTCAATACCAAAAGAGGGAAAATTGTAGTGAGCCAGCCACTCCCAGTCCCCATTCAAGCCCAAATTAATGGTGTTAAGTTTGCAAATAAATTGTAGCTCTGCAGTTTCTCTTTGAAGTCTGTTTCTGAAGTATTTTTGTTGAAGGATGACTACTTTTAAATCTGTTATTGATGTCCAGGGAGATTGAAGTGTTCTCCTACTGTCTTTTGTACGTTACCATTCCTGATGTGTGATTTGTGTCCATTTATTCTTTTATGTATAGTCTGTCCAGTATGGCCAATGTACATGGCAGAGGGGCATTGCTGGCACACGATGGCATATATTACGTTGCAGGTGAATGAGCCCCTGATGGTGTGGCTGAAGTGGTTGGGTCCTCTGATAGTGTTGCTAGAGTACATATAGGGACAGAGTAGGCAATGGGGTTTGTTACAGGGATTGGTTCCTGGTTAGTGTTTCTGTGGTGTGGTGTGTAGTTCCTGGTGAGTATTTGCTTCAGGTTGGGGGGCTGTCTGTAAGCGAGGACTGGCCTGCCTCCCAAGGTCTGTGAGAGAGAGGGATCATTTTCCAGGATAGGTTGTAGATTGTTAATGATCTACTGGCTCACTACAAAAACTCCCTTCTCTTCATGTGCCAGTATATTTATACCTGTATCTGTAATTTTCACTCCATGCATCTGAAGAAGTGGGGTTTTTTACCCACAAAAGAATCATAGAATCATAGAATATCAGGGTTGGAAGGGACATCATCTAGTCCAACCCCCTGCTCAAAGCAGCACCTACCCCAACTAAATCATACCAGCCAGGGCTTTGTCAAACCTGACCTTAAAAGCCTCTAAGGAAGGAGATTCCACCACCTCCCTAGGTAACCTATTCCAGTACTTTACCACTCTCCTAAGTTTTTTCTAATATCTAACCTAAACCTCTCCCACTGCAACTTGAGACCATTACTCCTTGTTCTGTCATCTGGTACCACTGAGAACAGCCTAGATCCATCCTCTTTGGAACCCCCCTTTCAGGTAGTTGAAAGCAGCTGTCAAATCCCCCCTCATTCTTCTTTTCTGCAGACTAAATAATCCCAGTTCCCTCAGCCTCTCCTCATAAGTCATGTGCTCCAGCCCCCTAATATTTTTTGTTGCCCTCTACTGGACTATTTCCAATTTTTCCACATCCTTCTTATAGTGTGGGGCCCAAAACTGGACTCAGTACTTCAGATGAGGCCTCACCAATGCCTGTTAAACCACATATTATAAGAACCCTGAAAATGACCATCTAGAGGTGTTCTGCAGAGGTACTGTGTACTGTAAATAAATGTTATAGTGTTACTGATTACTGCTAAGTTGTTCCACCCTTTTATGAGCAGACACAACAACGAAGCTGTAATAATACCTTCTTTTCTGGGGGTTGGGAGTGTGAGGTAGAAGAGGTATTGGTCTCCCTGTAACAACAAGAGACATAAAGATTTTTCCCCAGAATAAGTTAATGATAGCAGTTTATGCCCAAATAAATTTGTTAGTCTTCAAGGTGCCACCGGACTCCTGGTTGTTCAACTAACAGAGACCACTTGTGATGGGTTCGGTCACAGAGACCTCCTTGGGACTGTCACCTGACATGCTGGAATTACCTCTGAGCTCGTTTTCCTTGCCAACTTGGGACTCCAGAACCCTGCCTTGTTGAGCCAGACATGCTAGCCCGCTGCAACACAGACCCAGGTCTGGTCTATGCCTCCAAATCTGCAGACTTTAACCAAAAACTGCTCAGCAAGTCACTTATCTCCAGCACCAAGACACCCAGTTCCCAATGGGATCCAACCCCCAAATAAATCCGTTTTACTCTGTATAAAGCTTATACAGGGTAAACTCATAAATTGTCCCCCCTCTATAACACTGATAGAGAGATATGCACAGCTGTTTGCTCCCCCAGATATTAATCACTTAGTCTGGGTTAATTAATAAACAAAAGTGATTTTATTAAGTATAAAAAGTAGAATTTAAGTGGTTTCATTTAATGACAGATAGAACAAAGTAAATCACCAAGCAAAATAAAACAAAAACATGCAAGTCTAAGCCTAATACATTAAGAAACTGTTTACAGGTAAAATCTCACCCTCAGAGATGTTCCAATAAGCTTCTTTCACAGACTAGACTCCTTCCTAGTCTGGGCCCAATCCTTTTCCCAGGTACAGTCCTTGTTAGTTCCAGCTCAGATGGTAACTAAGGGATTTCTCATGACCGGCAGCCCCCTTTGTTCTGTTCCATCCCTTTTATAACTTTGGCCCAAGGCGGGAATCTTTTGTCTCTCTGGGTCCCCACCCCTCCTTCAAAATAGGAAAGTACCAGATTTAAGATGGAGTTCAGCATCATGTAACATGGTCACATGTCCTCTGAGACCCCCAGCCTCCATTCTGCCTGGGCTGCTTACACAAACACAGAAAGGCTTGCAAGTAAACAGAGCCATTTACAACCAATTGTCCCAGTCAACTGGAGCCATCAAGATTCTAAACCACCATCAATGGCCCACACTTCGCATAATTACAATAGGACCTCAGAGTTATACTTTATATTTCTCGCTTCAGATACAAGAATGATACATACAAATAGGAGGAATATATTCAGTAGGTTATAACCTTTGTTATGATACCTTACAAGAGACCTTCTGCATAAGGCATATTCCAGTTACATCATATTTACACTCATAAACATATTGCCATAAAACATATGGAGTGCAATGTCACACCACTATTACATGATTTAGCTCTATTTGGGACACTTTTATTAAGAGGGGAGGGGGAAACCATCTTTGAGAGACCTGGGAGCCATGTTTTCTTTAATATGAGAAATAGAAAATATAAAAGCCTCAAGGAACCAAAAACTTATACAAGCTTTGGTTTATTAATAAAATATCTGCAATCTTCTCATTCTTCACTGGCTTGCTGTGTATTGTGGCTGGTGCCTTCAATCTTTTTTCATGACTCAATTGTGTAGTATCTTTTTTGAGTACTTCCATATGAAGTCTGCAAAATAAAAGTTAAATGTTTCATAAAAACTCACTCGACGCAAAGTCAAATCTGATCTCTTCCTCCACATTTGTACTGCAGTTCTGGCACAAGGTATGTAGGATGTTTAGGGCCTGCATACCATTATGGTGTTCTGCATACCTGCTTGTCACAGAGCCCAACCCTGCTGGAGCTTTCTTGACACAGCCATGAAAGGGGACTGCAACTCTGTATATCTATGGGCTAACCACCTCTGCGTTGTGGGCACGCTGTACCTAATATTGCAATAGTGGCCGCAAAGTGTCTCTGCTGGGACTCCAACATTGAGGGTAGGTGTGCAAATGGGGAAATCATGGTTGGCTTCTTGGGATTTGTGCCGCGAGTGGGGAGCATTTCCCCACCCAAGTTTCTTTACTTAATACTAATAAAGCTTCCTTCCAACTTTTCCCAGATCTGTACCATCCTCCCTATTTTCATAAACAATTTTTAAAATGCATAAAAGACCATGCTTAACTGATTCTTTCTTCACAGCCACCATTTGTACTGAATGCAGTTGTCTTTTTCAGCAGTTACATGCCAAGTTTATATGTTAGAATGTGCTTCCTGCTTTGTCCAAAATTATATAGATATTTAAATTATTGCTTATTGTTATTATCATACACACAGACTGTTATTATAGCACATGAGCTTTTTTTCTAAATGAATAGCTAAAGAAAATAAGAAACATTTCTGCATGCAGAATAAAATCTGTGGAAATGCGAAAAAAAGAAGAAGAAAGAAGTCAAAGCCAAATGCCTTTGTAACTATGTGGATAAGGTGTTGGATACATATTAAAAACCCTGATTGGCCAGGAAGCCAGTTACTGGAGAAACTGCCTTTCCCCTTATACCCCTTCCTGCAGCTAAGGTCTGTTGGGACGCTTATGCTGCTGGTTGCTAAAACTGAACTTTCTAGAAGTGGCAACAGAGCTTTCACAGTGGAAGTCCTTTGTGTCTGGAATTCACTCCCCCCTGGTAGTATGCCAGAGATTTGGCAGTCTTCAGGCCATGATGTAATGTACACTTACATGAGTGTCTCCCATCCTGACAATATGAGAGCAATATAACTCACAGATTTAAACTATGTCTTTTGGCGTCAAGTCTATGTTTAATTTTGTATGCTGTTAGGGCCAGGTTTGTAAAATTATTTAGGTTCCTAAAGATACAGATCGGCATCTAGTGGGATTTTTCAAAAGCTTGAAAATCCCACCTGATACCTATCTACATTTTTAGACATCTAAGTATCTGTAAAACTTCGCATAACTTTTTCCCAGTGATTACAACATTCAACCAGGATGTGGATGGCTCTGGTTCAAATCCCTCCCCCACTTCTCTGACATGAACCAGGGAGTTGTACTTGGTCTCCTACCTCCCAGGTGAGTGCTTTGAGCATACCTACTAGATTGGGCCCCAAAGGCAAGATAAGTGGGGGAATGCCTCTAGGCTGTGATCCCACTGGAGCTTGAATCATGTGCCAAGCAGCTGGGTGGTGTCAGGATTTAGGCAGCTGTGTCCACACCAAGCTGCTGAGGTGTAGGTGCCAAGTGGACTTCAATGGCAGAAACGTAGGCAATTAAGGAGTTCAGATGCCTACAGCATTATGCATCAGCTAAGCAGGAATTTTGTGGATGTCAGTAGTGCCTAAATCAGGGCTTCTCAAACTGGGGGTCGGGACCCTTCAGGGGGTTACAAGGTTATTACATGTGGGATCATGAGCTGTCAACCTCCACCCCAACCCTGCTTTGCCTCCAGCATTTATAATGGAGTTAAATATATTTTAAAGTGTTTTTAATTTATAAGGGGAGTCGCACTCAGGGGCTTGCTATGTGAAAGGGGTCAGCAGTAAAAAAGTTTGAGAATTACTTGCCTAAATGTTGGATATAGGCACCTAAAGTGGCATTTACAAACCTAAGTCCCCTTTGTGGATCCCACCTGTAGAAGCTAAGTAGTGTGTGCTTAAAAGATTTAAATATATATTTAACGTTACTTTACAGAAGTGTACTTTTTAAAGATTTAAGATACTTCCCACTCTTTTACATTTTGATATTATAAAACTTATGTGTTGAAGTGCATTGTGCTGATTAGGAACTAGGTAACTTATATTGGTAATTTTAAGAAAGAGCAGTTTTAACAATTATTGTGATGCATGAATCCCCATTCAGTAAAGCTGGTACTGAAAGATTTATAGGACCAAGAATCCCAAAGACATAACTATGAGAAACCAAGCATAGGATTAATAAAATGATATACTCTCACTGAATTTCAAAGGCTTTAGCTAAATTGTAATTAGGAAACTCTATTTACTCTATTTACATGTTGGAAGATGTTTAGTTTTAGAAAACTGAATCTTATGTAACTATAATATTTCTTCCCCACTGAATACTATGTGAATATTTTCAGTTATTTAATCTATTATATTTAATTCTTTACATAAATGTCATAGAGCTATTTTTATATCTTGTATAAATGTGAATGAGTAAATTTTATCAGACTTTTTTCTGAAACAAAAACATTGGGAAGTAGCGACATCAGTATATGCCCCATAACCCTAATTCTTCATTCTCTAATGTAGATAACCTTGTCATTTAGTAAACCATGGCACTAGTTCAACTGTACAGAGCACTAAAGGAATACTGATTTATTCTGTTTCACAGATACTCTCCCAAATGCATTATCAGTAAAAGTCAAGATAAGATTCAATACTTCACCATATCTTATATAACTGTGTTGTTGCAGTACACATAGTTGCTCTATGTGTGAGTGGATATTGTAAACATCAGTCTTCTCATACTTTCACTTATAACACCAAAGAAAATTATATTAAAATACCGCTAGGATTTATTTTTCCCCTCTGTCTGGTCTCCATTCACTGCTGCTGGAGAGGGGTTGTCCATTGGTGGTTCATTAGGCTTGGGCCACATGTGATAAGGGCATTGACAGCATAGAAAAAGAGCTTGGTCCGATAGGATGCTGCCTGAGCATACAGCCCTTTACATCTGTGAGCCGCTTTTGTGGGCAGCTGCATTGGTTGCTGTGGCAGCAAAGATAGTTTTCAAGGAGTCACCAGCTGCTTTACCCACATCTATGGATGCATATCTGCAGTGGAAGTTGAGGTTGAACTAGGTTCCTGCCATTTTCTTCATCTCATTGTATATTGAAGATTGTCTCCTCCTCTGCCCTGAGCACCCAGAATGGGAAAAACTGCTGATGTGTAAAGAAATTGTGTAGTATCCCTTTAAATAGTCCCTCTAGGAGCCATCATTATCTGCTGTATTTCAGAAGCCATTAGAGAGCTCACAAATTATACACACTGCTGCTCTGGCTGGATTCTGGTGGCTTCTGAAACGTAGAAGATAGTGAGGGCCTGCTCACAAACTATTTGAAAGGATAAAGGGATATTACCAATTCCTATTCACTCCATACTTCCCCACCTTTAGTGTAAAATGATATTTTTTAAAAATTACAAGTGCATTGCAAAAGTTAAATATACAACAACGGTCACGATAGAAGAGTAGGTGTTACTCGATGGTCTTCATTTGTAAAATGCACGGGAGCTAAAGCTCTTCTCCTACAATAATTTTATTTTGATCACACTGCTTGTTGATATGATGGCTTCAGTAATTCTAAAATGCTTTTCCTGGCCAGTTTCCTGTATGACAATTCCATTTAGAAAGTGATGACTATATTGGTTCATTGTCCCAAGAGATATTATTTTACATTAATTCAATTTACTGGCTTAATCAACCAAAAGATTAAAATCTTCTTGAATATGCATTTTCCTTATTTTCTTTAGCACAGTTTTTGTATAATCAGACTTTAGTCTCATGTCTAGTTTGTTGTCAATCCTTTAATTAGCCTTTGAGCATTAATCCTTTGAGGTACTGTGCATTCTCAGCTTGCACTGAAGTTAATGAATGGAGGGTACTCAGCACCCCTCTGGAAGTATTCAGAACTTCGCAGGACTGGGGAAAAATTGATCTAGCTATTAATTTAATTCTGCTTATATTTTGTAGATCTTCCTATCTCCCTCTTGCACAGGTAATTTAAAGGTAGTTGTGAAAGGGTATACCTGCCCTGCACTGGACAAAAAGGGATTAACCTCATATTGTAAGTTAAGGAAGCCACATTCCTTCGCCACTGCTGGTCATGCTCCAACGGGAGCTTCGGAATAAAAGGAAGCAGCCCAGCTCAGTCTGGCCTAACCACTGAGGAAGGAGGACGCAGATTGCAGACTTCCTCCTGGGAGCTGTCGGAGCCCCAGACCCCAGAGACCAGGCATGCCAAAACCCAGGCAGATACCCAGCTGCCCATGGAAGCCCAAGGGGAGACAGCGCTGTCGGGAGCTTCGCCAGCTGACAACCCCGGAGGACCAGAAGACTAATGGATGGCAGCACTGGAAAACAGGGTAGGAGGTACTCCAGGGGAACTTTACGTTGATCCAATTGTGGAACCAGGACAAAGGCAGAGGATCCCTGCTGACCTAGTGGTGAATCCATTCACCGCTGACCAGGGCCGGTGCAACCACTAGGCGAACTAGGTGGTCGCCTAGGGCGCCAAGTGGTTGGAGGTGGCCAAAAGCGCGCTCCGGAGCGGAGGTGAGCTGGGGCAGGGGGCTGCGGGGAGGGCCACCTGCAGCAAGTAACAGGGAGCGGGTGCGGTGCACAGGGGAACTGCTCCCCACCCCAGCTCACCTCTGCTCCGCCTCCTCCCCGAGTATGCCGCCCCACTCTGCTTCTCTCCCTCCCAGGCTTGCAGCACCAAACAGCTGATTGGCGCCGCAAGCCTGGGAGGTGGGAGAAGCGGAGCGGCGGTGGCATGCTTGGGGAGGAGGTGGAGCAGAGTTGAGCTGGGGCGGGGATCTGACGCACGGCGGGGAGTTGCCGCAAGCGGCTCCCTGGGCCAAGGGGAGGGGGGGGGCAGCGGCTGGGAGCTGCCACACCAGGCGTGCCTCAGGTCAGAGGGGGAGCAGGGAGCTGCCGCAGGGCTCCCGGGGGTGGGGAAGGTGGAACTTTCACCTAGGGCACGAAACATCCTAGCACTGTCCCTGCCACTGACAGAGCCCTAGGTTGCAATTCAGTGGAGTAGGGTGGGCCCGGGTCCCACTGCCCCAGATGCCACCCATTCCTGGGTAGAAACCTACTACCCCCCAGCCACTAGGCCACACAGCCATTCAGAGGAGGGTGGTCATTTGGACTCAACCATGGGGCTATAATGCCCCATCCACCTCTACAAAGTGTGACAGGGTATACTACTCCTGGAGGAATTCTGCTCTAAAAAAATTAAAATTCTGTGCACAATATTTTAAAATTCTGCAAAATTTTGCATATTTTCTTTGTCAAAATAACACAATATAATCATGCCAGTTTCAATTATTTGGTAATTTATTTCAAAATATCTGCCAGAATGTATGTCTGTAACAATACAGACACACACACAAAAAGGTTCCGGTAATTTTTTTTGACAAATATATTCCTTGCTAGGCATATTAATACAAAACTTTGAGTAATTCATTTAAATTAAAATACAGAACAGTATTTCATGCACCCATCAGAAGCAATGCAAAAGCTTAGGAAGTGTCAGGGATAATGGAGGAACTGAGGGAAAGGGAAGGAGCCTTGAGTGAACCTGCAGGGTTGTTGTGTGTGGGTGGGAGAAGTGTGGAACAGGTTTTTTTCGGGGGGAGGGACAGGATTGTTAGGGAGTTGGGGAGCCTTGCCCATGCAGACCTTGAGTGATCCCAAGCCTCTCCCATTCAGTCAGGTACATCTCCCCCATCTCCACACATGCCCCCATCCTGATGGGTCCCTGCAGCCTCCTCCCCATGGGGCCATGCACCCCCACTCCCATTCAGCCCCTGGCTCAACGCTGTCACCATGCTAGCTCCTGAGCCCATGCCCCAGTCTGTCCCCCCCACTAGCCCTTCTGAACCCCAGTCTGTGACCCCCCAGCAGCCCCATGTGCCCCACTCTGTCCTAACCTGACTCTGCAGGCCGGGTGCTGTGATGAACTTCTTCACCTGGGTGAATTCCGTGCCACTGTGCACACACAGAATTTTTTTTCCCCATAGAAAATACATTGTGCCCCAGAAGTGCTGCAGTTCTGCCTTTTGCCCACCAGAGGCCTCTGTGGCACCAGAACAGCCTGCTGCATTCATGTTGTTGGCTGTTCTGGCACCACAGTGGCCTCTGGTGGGCAAAAGGCAGAATTGCAGCACTTCTGGGTCAGAATGTTTTCTGCTGGGGAAAAAAATAAAATTCTGCAGGAGACATGAATTCTTCACATGTACAGTGGTGCAGAATTCCCCAAAGAGTAGTGTACCTGCCCTGTGACAATTGGTGGCGAATGCAAGCAATGACCGGGATCTGCTAAAAGGCCCGAGCTGGACGCCCCTTCTTCTTCTGTTTGTCGATTGCACCGAGCTAGGATGGAGATGAACAAGATTCTGAAGTAGCTGCTGGTGCTGCTGAAGTAGCAGCAGGCAATGCAGCAGCACCAGCACCAGACACAGCTACTACAGCCCAGTAACAACAAATGATGCGAGAGCTGTCTGCCTAACACCAGACCCAACAAGAATGCTTGATCCAGCAGATGGCAGCACTAATATGACAAGGAGGATCACATTCCTCCACCCCAGTTGACTCAGATGTGGGGACTTCCCAGTTGGTCTCCCTGAATGGCTCACAAAGATGAGGCGATGACCCTGAGATGTTCCTGGTAACTTTTGAGTGGGTTGCCACCACCGCCTGGTGGCCCCCAGAGTCCTGGGCTACCCTTCTGGCCCCATATCTGGTGGGACCAGCTCAGTCAGCCTATCAAAACCTAGACCCCCCCAGGACACCCTGGAATATGGGAAGGTGAAGGCAGCCATCTTAGATCAGACTGGCATCAGAAACTCTGAGCCCCACATAGGTTGAAGGGCACCCCAGCAATGGCCTTGGTCAACTCCAGGTGTAGTCAGAAGTTCGTCCAAGTTGGCCTGATCCCAAACTGCGAATTGGCAGGGACTGAGATACACCTACAGTGCATCCACAGAGATGTACAGTCGGGCTAAAATTGGAGACCACCTACCAAGACAGTGTCCACCAGGTCAAACAGGCCCCCAAATTGACCTACCCCATGATCCTGGGACATGACTGGCCATGGTTCCTGGAGCTTCTATGAGAATGCGGCTGCCCACCCCAAGACAGGAAGAAGAGAGGGCCAGCAAACAGGGGGTTACTTGGCTATCTCACAAACCCCAACCTTGGGGTAGGGCCTGTGTTGGAACCCCCCATCCCTGGTAAGGGATGCCACCTGATGTTTTGGGGTCTCACTGTGTCCATCCATTCCACCAGCCTGGGCTTCCTCACCTTGTCCTTGCTGTATTGGGCCTTCAATCCTTCTCTAGCACATACACAGGTAAGGCCACCCCCAGCTGCAGACACAGACTGAAATCAGCACTGTGTGGGAAGAATCAGCTCAGGGATTTACTCAGCACTCAAGTGCACACCCCCTTTGGGGAGTAAACCCAAAATAATGTTGTCTTGTGCTATATAGAAAAATCTGCACAGCTCAAGCTCATAAAAATGGCCCTGTCCCTCAATGTGGAGGGATATGCACAGCTTCTTTCCTCTCCTCCGCCCCGATATGAATTGCACAAACTGGGTTATGTTATAAATAAGAAATCAGGTTTGTGACAGACTCAGACCAGAAGGATATAAGAGAGTAGTAGAAGGCAGGTAGATCAACCTCAGAATGAACAGGTCCCTGTTCCCTGGATAGCCAAACAAAGGCTACTCCAGGCCAAACAAGACACCTGACACCAATTAACCAGTTAAGGTTGTTAGGCTAATGCCGGCACCTGACCCCAATTAATTGGCAAAGGGTCAGTAAGGCCATTAGGCTAATGGAGACAGCTGGAACCAATCAAGGTCTCACTCATACTGCTTATAAGCTCTCCTTTCCAGTTCCCTTGAGGGAAGCCCAGGTGAAAGGAGCTGGAGGAGAGGAAGCATTGCTGAATCCTGAGGTAAGGGTGAAGCTAGGGAAAGGGGACCACGGGGAAGTGGCCCAGGGAATCAAAGCAGCGTCAGTGGTAAAGGGAAAGCCACCAACAGCTGCTACCATTGGAGTCCCTGGGCTGGAACCCAGAGTAGAGGGTGTGCCTGGGTTCCTTCCCCCTATGCTCTACAAAGATCCCCTTAAGAGGGGAAGCAGACTTTGGTCCAGGCAGGGGGCCAAACTGCACCTACTGAGCTCTAAGGAACAACAGAGACTGTGGGTATTCCATCTTCCTACCTCCCATACTGGCCTGTGATTAAAGTAGCTCAATAAGCTTTGACCTTTGCTGCTATACTGAGAAAGGGAGGTCATATTCAGGGCTTTAGCGAGCTTCTGAGGCCACTGAATCAGCCTGGAAGTGCAGGACCCACCAATACAGGCTTGGAACATTGTCACAGTTTATTAACTACAAAAGGTAAATTTTAAGTGATTAAAGGGGATAGCAAACAGAACAAAGCAGATTACTGAGCAAATAAAACAAAACATGCAAACTAGGCTTAATACACTCAAGAAACAGGTTACAAAATGTAATTTCTCACCCTCAATGTTTTAGGCAAGTTTAGGCAAGTTTCTGTAGCTTAGAGTTCCAGTTACTCCTCTTTACAAACTGGACACCTGTCTCAGCCTGGACTCAACCATACCTTTCCCTCGAGGTGTTTGTAGCAGTCTCCCTTCCTGGGCAGGCAATAGAGGAGAGTCAAGTAACCCCCTCACCAGCCTTCAAAAGGCTTTACCTAAAATGGGAATTATTTGTTTGATCCCCATCCCACTACAGTGGCAAAGTACCAGCAAGTTAAGACATTGTCTGGTACCAGGTGACACGGTCACCTGACCCTGCTGTGTCAGTGCAGTATCCCAGTAAACATCTCAGGAAGGTGTGAGATTAGCATTTTCAAAGTTCTATTGTTCTCCTTAATGGCTGATCCAGGCTCTTTGCCTACTGTCTGGTGGGCGTTTCCCAAGTGAAAACACAGTTGTAATTGTTACATAGTTAATATTCCTAACTCCAGATACAGAAATGATACATGCATACAAATTGGATAAACACATTCAGCAAATCATAACCTTTCCAGTGATGTCTCATATGACCCATCTTGCGTGAAACATATCTTAGTTATGCCATATTCATATCACAACAATATTTCTATGAAGAATATGGAGTGTAACGTATCAGGGCCCTCAAAACTGTCCAAGACCCCGAGCAACTTGCACTCTGATGTGGGGAGGATGCCCAGGCAGAGCTGGAACTCAACGGGGATTTCATCCGGGGACAGAGGGAAGACCTGACCCTATGCTGGGCCTGGGAACAGGCAACAACCCCAGACCAAGAGGGAGTGAGTGCCCTAAGCTTCCACGGGGACCCTGAGATCTGGATGGATCATGTCTACAAGGTGGTTAAAGACCCACACACATGGAAAGACTTCTGGCAGTTGCTGGTCCCACAGAAGATGCAACAGGGCCTCCTACACTTAGCCCACTCTGTGCCCCAGGTGGGGTACCTGTGGAAAGAGAAGACCTTCAGAGGGTGACTCGAAGGTATTTTGGCCAGGCATACACCAAGAGGTTAAGGACTACTGTGCCTTCTGTCCTGAATGTCAATGAGCCGGACCAAAGGGGATACCAAGGGCCCCCTCATCTCACTCCCCATGGTTGGAGTGCCTTTCAAATGCATCAGCATGGACCTCATGGGACTGCTGGAGAAGAGCAGGGCAGGATATTCTTGTGGTCATTGACCACATCCTTGTGGTCATTGACTATGCAGCTTGATACTCCGAGGCCAAACCCCTGCATGCAACCAGGGCACCCAACATCACCATGGACCTTGTGAAGATCTTTGCCAAGGTTGGGAAACTGCGTGAAATACTGACAGACCAGGGCACCAACATGTTGTCATGGTTAATGGTCAAATGATGCCAGTTAGTGAACATTCAGGCCCCCAAGACTCCCAGACAGTCTAGAGGAGAGGTTCAATGGGACTGTAAAGGTGATGCTACACAAGATCATAGAGGAAGACCCTTGGCACTGGGATACATTGCTACCAGTCTTGCTGTTTGTAGTGCAGGAAGTCCCCCAAGAGTTTACAGGTTTCTACCCGTTCAAGCTCCTCTATGGGAGGCAACCCAGGAGCATCCTTGATCTCTTAAGGGAGAACTGGGAGGAACAAGAAATCAGGGTCATAGGGTCAGCCTGCTATGTGTTACAGCTATGCAAACAGCTCTAAACATTGCGGGGCTCTTTGCCCAGGAGAACCTACTACAGGCACAACAGGCACAGCAATGGCAGTATAAGGGGGCCAGGCTACATAGTTTTGAGTCAGAAGACCAGGTCCTGCTCTTGCTATGCTTTGCTAAGTCAAAGTTCTTGGCTAAGTGACAGGGCCCCTTTGAGATTGCATGGCAGGTAGAGCCAGTGGACTACGAGATCCAGCTGCCTGGATGGCAAAATGAGGTAAGTACCTACCATGTAAACTAAGTGAAAGCCTAGAAGGCCAAAGAAAGCCTACTCGTCACTCCTTACCCCCTGTAACCTGAACTGGGGCCTCTCATCAAGGGACCCCTGCATTTGAGACTGGTAATGATGGGACAAGAGCTCAGCCTTGTGCAGCAGGAACAGCTGTGATGTCTAGTGCAGGCCTTCCTGGATGTCTTATCAGTTCGTCCGGGGTGGACAACTGCTGTGAGCCACCACATCACCACTATCCTGCAAAAGGTGTGCAACACCCACTG
This sequence comes from Lepidochelys kempii, assembly GCF_965140285.1. NCBI lineage: Eukaryota > Metazoa > Chordata > Testudines > Cheloniidae > Lepidochelys > Lepidochelys kempii. The sequence continues at coordinate 185,970,247 of NC_136382.1, read as the reverse complement.
GCCCCTTCCTAGGACGATGTGGGCAGCTGTCCAGAAGGAGTTAGAGATGATGCTGGACCTGGGAGTAGTGGAGGAATCATGGAGTGAATGGCAGAGCCCAATAGTCTCATCCCAAAACCAGATGGGGCCATCCAATTCTGCATTGACTTTCAGAAGGTCAATGTCATCTCCCTTTGTGACGCCCTGGATAGTAGAGTTCCTGGAGCAGTTGGGCGGGGTAAGTTCCTATCTACCCTGGACCTGAAAAAAGGGTATTGTTAAATACCCCTGATGCCAAATTTGCAGGCAAAAACAGCCTTCCCTACTCAGTTTGGCCCATTCCAATTTGTGATGATGCTGTTTGGACTGCATGGAACAGCTGCCACATCCCAGTGGTTGATGAACCAGATCCTGCAGCCCCATCATCAGTCTGCAGCAGCATACATCAATGATATCGTGATCTATAGTGTCAATTGGGAAGATCACCTCCAGCACCTCTCCAACGTACTAGGAGCCCTCACAGAGGCTGGGCTCACAGTGAACTTGGCCAAGTGCCACCTCAGGCAGAGAGAAGTAACCTACCTTGGAAACACCATGGGAGGGGGGGAAAACCATGGCCCTTAGTAGATAAGGTGCAAGCCCTGTGGGATTATTCCACCCTGTCAACAAAGAAAGAAGTGTGACAGTTCCTTGGGTTGGCTGGATAATACACCACTTTGTGCTGGGCTTTGCAGCGCTAGGGGCCCCTGTCAGACCTGACAAAGAACTCGCAGCTCCGAAGGGTTTAATGGTCTGAGGAATGTGAGGAGGCCTTCTGTGCCCTAAAGAAGTGGCTAGCCCAGGAACTGGTCCTGATGCACCCAGGCTTTACAAGGCCCTTCATCCTCCAGACTGATACCTAGGAGGTGGAGCTTGGGATGTCCTGTCACAGGAGACAGATTGGGAAGAGCATCCAAGCGTCTACCTCAGTTGCAAGTTGTTCCCTAGGGACCCCTAGTATTCTACCATCCAAAAGGAGGCCCTCGCCATAAAGTGGGTGGTTGATACCCTACAATACTACCTGCTGGGAAACGCCTTCCAATTGATCACCGACCACAAACCCCTCTGGGGGCTTAACAGCATGAAAAACACCAACGCCTGGCTCATGCGATGGTACCTTTCCCTCCAGCCCTATGACTTCTGCATACTATACCAACCAGCTAGGACACATGCCAATGCGGATTTCTTTTCAAGAGTGGGCAGGGAGAAGGAGGTGGAGAGGCACCCGCCAGGTACCCTCTTGAGTGGGAGGTTGTGTAATGGGGTGTACCTGCCCCACACTGGACAAGAAGGGGTTAACCCCATAGTGTGAGCTGAGGAAGCCACACCCCATCGCCACTGCTGGGCATGCTTCAATGGGAGCACCAGTATAAAAGGGAGCCACCCAGCTCAGTCTAGCCTGACCCCCTGAGGAAGGAGGACATACATTGCAAGCTCCCTCGCACAAACTGCTAGAGCCCCAGACCCTGGAGGCCAGGCACACTGAGACCCAGGCAAATACCTAGCTACCTGTGGAACTCCAGGAGCAGATGGTGCTGTAGGGAGCTTCACCAGCTGATGACCCTAGGGACCCAGAAGATCTGTGGATGGCAGCACTGGAAAACAGGGTAGGAAGTAGCCCAGGGGAACTAGACATTGATCCGGTTGTAGAATATTTTGGGTAGATCCCCACTGACCTAGTGGTGAATCCATTCACTACTGATAGGCCCTAGGTTGGGACCCAGAGGAGTAGGGAGGGCCTGGTCCCCCCTACCCTGGCTGCCATCCACTTTTGGGTGGTGACCCACTCCCGCTAGGCCACACAGCCCTGCAGTGGCGAGCCACCTAATTGACTCTGGCCACTAGGCCATACTGCCCTGTTGCGAAGGGTGGTCATTTGGATGCTGCCATGGGGCTATGATGCCCCTGGGCCCGCTCCAAAGGGTGATGGAGTGCTTCCCCATAACAGTAGTCTATAGACATATCGGAAAAATAGATTAAAAAGCTAAGGTATGGCATGCTGTAAATCATCCCAATACTGGGGGTATTTCAAAAAATCTCATCGTCAGACCTTTTTTCCCCCTATTTTTCTGTAGCCCTGTGAACAGTTTATTTCCTTAAATCACTGACTTTCCCTGTATTATTATTTTTTACCACTTGGGGCCTGATCCAAAGCCCACTGAACTGTATGAGTGTTTTTAAATTGACTTCAGTAGGCATTTGTGATGGGGCGCCTGCCCCACACTGCGCTCTAAGGGATTAATAGAGCCCTAGGGAGGCTGCGCAGGAGGCAGCCAATCAAAGAAGGGCTGAAGAGAGCAGCCAGTCAGGGCCAAATAGGTCCATATAAAAAGGGAGCTGCAGAGCAGAGGAGGGCAGTTCTCTGCTGGGAGCCCAGGGAGGAAGAACTGTGTCCTTGGAGGGCTGAGAGAACTGCCAGCACCCTGGACCAGGGGAGGACCAGGAGAGAAGCCAGGGGAGCAGGAGTCCGCTCCTGGCTGGCTGCTGGGGTTTGCAGGCCGAGTCCCTGAGGCAAGCGGAAAGAGGATGCTGCAACCATGGGGAAGAAGCTAGAGAATTCACTACAGTAACCACTAAGGTCCCCTGAAAGATCCCGTGGAAGGAGAGAGCACAGTGAGTGGCATGGCCGGAGGACTGTGTCACTGAAGAGGACGCCATGGTCCTTGGAGAGATGCGGGTCCTAGAGCAGGAGTGACAGCGGCGAGGCACCACACAACGAGGGCGCACTAACACGCAGAGCTAATTCCCAAGACAGCCAGCACGAGGTGCCACATGATCAGTCGCACCCTTTTACAGTGTTGGATTAGGACCATCGTGAGACTAAGTACAGTATACTCTCTTGGAGACATTATAATGAACACTGAAGAAAACAGGAATTAAAGGCCTCTGGGGATAATGAGGGGCTATAGTTTTCCCAATATTTTGATTCGCTATTCCAATATACTTAATTTTCTTTTTTTGTAAAATAATTGTACTGCTTTATATAATTACATATAAAATTATACATTAAAGAAAGAACCTCAGGCAATGGTGCAATTTGGGACATGGAACAAACTGTGTGGTATGTGTGAGAGAAATACTCCTTGCACTATATAGTTTTACCTTAGTTTTATGCAGCTGGTGGCATAATCTGTACTTGAGTAATTACATTTAGTGTCCTGAGCTCCGAATAGCCCTTCCTTATCAATAAAAATTACTAAGCCATTTTCTGTAATTGTTTTGGTGGTCTGTAAATAACATCATTAAAGAATCATCCTACTTGCCTGCCTTTTTTATCTTTGTATTCTAACAACCAAAAAATGTATAGCTTTTGTCTGCAAACCCAGTATAATTCTTTACCAATTTGCCATCACTCCTGCTTTATTAGGCTTTGGAAATTATTTTAAATTTTCAGTTGTTTTATCAGTTTAACCCTCTCTATTATTTCAATAAATAATAGCATACTTATATTTGAAAATATCATCCATATTTACAATTCACCAGTCCTATTGTATATGATCCTATTATCTGTTTGGAAAATTTACTTTTCTCTGTTTGAGCTGTTCTTCATCTTCTCAGTGTCATCCAGTGGATTGATCTCTTGGTGATCTCAGGTTGTTTTTTTTAATTTCCTCTTTCATGACATTACTCATGTAAACAACTGTCAAACCAAGTACTGTAACTTTACATACTCACAGCCAATCTAGTTCCTCCCAGATAGTTGAGATGAGTGGTTGTGACGTTCCCCTGGTGTTGTCTGAACTGGTGATCTGCTAGGTCACTCCAATCCTCAACGCTGGGAGACGGCCTTACCCTGCTCTGCTGTGAGAACCCCCACGCTTGGGTTGTTCACGCACAGCCTCTATCATGTAAGTTGCTCCTAGTTACGTGAGTGAGCACTTTTGGCCAGCCGCTACTTGGATTGTGCAACCAAATGACACTACCCAATATGTCCGGTCCCAGACACAACCCTAGGAACCTCCATCTTGCAATGTCCCGTTATGCCTGCTGGACGCTGCAAGCTTATATGAGCTCATCAGTTGAACAAAGAAATTATGTACCAAGCTTGTTATCCCCATTTGTTTGATGCGCTTCAAACAAATGCACTGCTTTAGGTAGAATAAAAAAATGTATTAACTAGAAAATATAGATTTTTAAGTTTAGAGGAGTAGTCTGATTTTATGTTTCAGGGGTAATCTGAAAACTTTGCAAAAGAGTACTTTAAAATTTACAATAGTCTAAAGCATCTTCAATAGGCATTCCACTGAATATATTTTTGAGCTTTACCAGTTAATTTAGAAATCAGGGTAGGAACTCTCTTAACAGGGATTCTATGTATTACACACATCCTTCAACTGTAGTCAGATATTCAAAAATATCATCCTCCTGACTGATCACCACGTCTCACCATGGATTCGATGAGTAAAGTGAACAGGCCCTTTACTGCAACCCCGACTAAGGGGTTTATTAGTAAACTAGTGGAGAATGGGGGTCCTTATGCGGTCCCACCCCCTCTCCCCCACGGATTCTCAGGATTGGCCAGCCATCTAGGGGTGGGTGGAAACTTCCCTGGCATACACGTCATCCCGGAATTTTAAAAAAGCTGTCTTTTTGTAGGCTGTCTGTCAGGTTTATGGGAGGACATTACCAATCTTAAAAGCAAAGTAAAAACTTTGCAGCAAATTTTGAGAAACAGCGAACAGTGAATCATAAATCATAAAGGACCGGCAGAGCATCCGAATGCTTTTCTACATGATATTTTCACAAACGGATCGCTGCCAAATGACCTGCAGGGCTTCCGAATGACATTTGGGGGACGATTCCTGGGATTCCCACCCTAGCATTAGGATTCTTACGGGTAGGCCACTTGGCGTTAGGGTTAGGGTTCTATGCATAGGCCAGTTGAAGTAAGGGTTCCAATGGTTAGGCCAGCTCAGTTTAGGCATAGAGGTCCTGCAGATGGGTGGATTGCCTTAGGGTGGCTATGGGTAAGGCCCGAACCCTAGGATTAGGGTTCCCACGGGAAGGCCACTTGCACGGAGGCTTACGTTTCCTGTGGTCGAGGAAACACTAGGATCGGGATTCCTACCCGTATGAACCCTAACCCTAGCGCTGAGCACACTAACCTAGGGCTGGGAGCTCTGCCCTTCCCTAACTCTAACTGCATGTGGCCTGCACACAGGAACCACACTTGGTCAGGAATAACCCTGAGGACGTGGCGTCCTACCCACAGCTTAACTCCAACTGTCTTGTGCCACTAGACGACGTGGGCTCGTAAAAAGTACAAAGAAAGGACAACTCAGCCCTAATCAAGGCTGGGCACAAACTTCTCATGGAATCTTCATTTTCAAGCTGTTCGGATCCTGTCCTGAGCTTTTGGGCTTGATCGGTTGGAGAAAATTAGAAACAAAGGGAAGGGAATTATTAATGAATGCTTATGACACATTTCTCATGGAATCGTCATCTTACGGCCCTTGTGAGTCTGTCCTCATCGTTAAGAAGAGATCGGCTGGTGAGAATTACAAAGAAAGCAAAACTCTTTTCTCATGCTCAAATGTGTCATGCAGCCTTCATCTTAAAGCCATCATACTACTATCCTGATTCTTCGGCATAGAAAGCTGCAAAGAAAGAGAACCTGATTACTCATCATTGCTGGAGGAAAAGTTATCTGTGACTATTCATTTAAAAGGCGTTACGAGAGGGTCCTGAAGAGATGGGCTTTATCGGGCAGTGAAAGTGCTAAAGCAAGAGAAAGCCAGTAGTGATCAGTGCTTTGTGAAATTTCTCACGGAATCCAAGTCTTCAAGCCATTATGAGTCTATCCAGATCATCTGGAAGGGAGCGCACGGTGACATTGAAAAGAAAGCGAAACTCATTACTGATCGGTGCTTGTGACACATTTCTTATGGAATCTTCCACTTCAGACAGTTTGGAGTCTGGCCTCATTTGGAAGGCTCGCTCCGTGCAGATGAATAACAAAGCAAAACGCTTCGCTCACCATAGCGGGGGATAAATTTGTCGCGGAATGTTGCGGTTCAGTGATGAGACAGAACACAGCTTTATGCAAGCAAACAGGCTGGTCAGCGGAGATGGGCTGTTCTGCCCCCCCTGCCTTCCACCTTCTCCTTTTATTATATTTCTCCCCCTAAGCATTACACACTGCTACACAAAGGAATGTATGACGTTGATTCATATGCTTAGTTACCATCCTCTATCTACTACAATCCTGGTTCTCAGGCCTTGAGCCCAGGCTAAAGAAACCTCCCACAGTTGCTGTCCAAACAATCAAGTTCTCAGGGTTCATATCTAGCCCTTGTCCTTGGATAGAGCAATGTGTGCATTGCTCCTAGGAAACAGTCAGGGTGTGCCCCGCCTGCTTCCAGGTGGAATAGCTAGACATTAACCCTTCATCTCCCCTTTTTTTGTTTATTGAAGTTGGCCATCTCATGGTAGCCGCCAATTTGTTTTGTCATGCTATTTAACTCCCAGACAGACAAGGACATAACCTGGGGAGCTTTCCAGGGCAAAATTTTACAAAGTCTTAACAAGGAAGGAATACATTGTACACAGCAACAACAAAAAATAAGCCCAATGATTACAAACACAAAATAACCAAAAACTTAACATCTGCAATATAATCATCTAAAAGGGGTACACTTCTTTTACTACAATTGTAACCAGCAAAAGGCAATATAAGTATCATTCTACTAAGACAGCAAAGGGTGCCATCACTTAAATTTGCAGGAATATTATTAAGGGTACATGAACCACAAGTAAAAACCCATCCTGATGGTAGGATGATATGGCCATAATTATATGAAACATTAACAGCATGGGAACAATTTAAAAGGGATTGAGAAATTTTTTGACAGCCCAATGGCACCTTTGTACTAGTGCAGTTAACTACACGCGCACAGGTGACATTGTGAGCCCCGGCCGGGTACGGTGTGTGAAGGAATATAGCCGTGCGAGGCAGAATATAGTTGGCCGGGCCCCAATTAGCCATGCTAGAGTACTGGGAGAAAAGATTAGCATAAGCAAAGAGCAGTATCTTATTCTCCTTCGGACTTGTAACGGGGGAGGCGCTTCTGAGCCAACCCCTACAGAAAATAACAGGCACAAAAGGCACACAATCATCACAGAATTAGCAGTGATTTGGGCGAGAATCGCCACAAACAAAGTCTTAGGAGTTTCTGGCTGCTGAATCTGCTGCCAGTTTTCGTTGAGCCGTGGCAACCAATGCTTTTACTGCTCCCCATGTCACGGGCTGGCTTGGGACGCTACGCCTCCTCCGTTTCCGTCCCGCCGTTGTCGACTCGGGGGGCAATGCGGTCTCCTCCAAGGTCAGCTGAAACTCTGGTATGGGATTCGACAGCCCCTGGTGCCATGCCATGTTGTTTAAGTGCTGGTCGCACGCACCGGGCTGGAACCCACAACGGTCCTGCAGGGAGAGAAACAGCAGCATATCCCCGACCCCAAGTGATTAGAGGTGCTGGGCCCAGCCACTGTGGATCGGGCAGCTGACGGTAAAAGACACGCGGTCTTTCCAGTACCTCAGATTTGTGAAAATGCCGATCCGCAGGGGTCTGCTGATCTGCATTCAGTGTTAAATTATTTAAAGTAAACAAGAGGATATGCATTTGTTGTTGAATGTCTCCTAAGGTTCGGAGACGCAGCTCCCCTTGTTTTAATTGTTTATCTAGCAAGGTTTTGAGTGTGCGATTGGCACGTTCAACAATGGCTTGGCCCGTGGAATTATAAGGGATTCCGTGTTTAAGACGGACGTCCCAGCGGGCACAAAAGGTGGAGAGGAATGCAGAGCAGTAGGCTGGGGCATTATCTGTTTTAATTTGGCAAGGGCGACCCATAACAGAAAAGCAGGCCAGCAAATGGTGAATAACTTTGTTAGTGGCTTCCCCACGCTGTGGGGTTGCCCAAAGGAAGCCTGAATAAGTATCAACGGAAACATGTAAAAATGAATAGGGGCGGAATTGTGGTACATGAGTAACATCCATTTGCCACAGCTGATTTGCTGCGGTACCTCGGGGGTTAACGGCATAAGAAAAAGTAGGAGCAGCAGCAGCACAGTGGGGGCAGGAACGAACAATGGAACGTGCATGATCAGCAGGAATGTGAAACTGCCGGGCCAAAACAGAGGCAGACTGATGAAAAAAGGCATGGCTTTCAATGGGGTCAGAAAAAAGGGAATTTACCTGACCACGCAACGTGCGATCGGCGCGTGCATTGCCCTCAGTGAGTGGCCCAGGCAGAGGGGTATGACTGCGAATATGAGCAACAAAGTAAGGGAAATGACGAGTGGCAAGAAGATGCTGTAAAGACAAAAACAGGTGAAGGAGGTCTGCATCAACCTGAGGGGTAATGAGGGCAAGGGGTAAATGATCAATTACCTGATAAACATAATGGGTATCCACAATTAAATTAAAGGGACAATCAGCAAAAAGTTGAAAAGCCAAAATAACAGCAGCCAATTCTGAACGCTGTGCAGAACGCTGAGGCAGTGTAAAACGAAAATGCCAACGAGGGGGGTCACCCAACTGGTAAGTGACTACACCTCGGTGGGGAGAGCCATCAGATGTTAATATCGAGGGTGGTGTCTAACTTTGTAAGTAAATCACGGCCCCAAATATTGAGGTGGACAGGGAGCACAAAAGGGCGGATTGTAGCAAGGGCACGGCCTCCTGGTTTAGAGACCGTGACCCAAGACAAACTTTGGCGCCCGGGTTTGCTACCCCCAATCCCCCACAACTCTTTAGAAGGAACCGTAGGCCAACTAACCGGCCACTCCAGATCACGAATCACTGTAACATCAGCTCCAGTGTCCACCAGCCCTGTAAAAGGAACATCATTTAAGAGAAGTGTTAAATGAGGTTTCGAGGGGCGGACTGACATTGTCAGAGCAACAAGTGGAGAAGACGCGCTGTGAGACGGCGAGTGAGACAACGTAGATCCAAAGCCTCCTCCGCCCCGAGTTCGATCCTCGGCAGCTGGCACCTGATAGGGGACTAAAATCAATTGTGCAATTGACCGTCCACGCGGGAGCGACTGTGGAAGATGAGTCCACACCTGAACCTTAATAATGCCAGTGTAATCAGCATCAATGACCCCTGGAATGACAAAAAAGCCCTGTTTCCCAGCATGTGGGCGAGGGAGAACAAGACCTACAAAGCCGGCAGGGAGAGGTCCCATCACCTGTGTAGGTATGGCACAGACCTCCCCTGGCAGCCGAAAGTCAGTGTCCTCCTGCAATCTGTTGGTAAAATCCAAAAAGGACTCTAAGGCACCCTGACGGATACTGACAAAGCTTTTGGTAGGCTTGCCTGAATCCGGGACCTTCTTGAAAGCATGCTGGGCACAGGTGGAAATAATGGGGAAGACGGCCTGAGGGAGTTGAGACTGTATCTCAATAGTAGCAAACTGGCCCTCCCCTGCCAAATGCTCATAAATGATACCTTGCTCTCTATATACCTGGGCTTGGCGTTCTGCCATCTGCCGATACTCACTAAGCCAAATAACATACTGACTGGGTGACAACATCATGCGCAGCAGCGTTTTCCAATCCTCAGGGATTAGGGAGTACCCAGCACCCATCCCTTCAATAAGACCACGCACAAAGGTGCTAGTCAGGCCAAATTCACGAATTGCTTTCTTTACCTCTCTAACCACCGAGTATGGCAGAGTGGTCCAGGTGCCCACGGGGTTGCCCTGGTCATCATTCTGCCAGGTCACCGGGCAAACGGAGACCAGATCAGCCAGCTCCTCTGCTGTAAGATCTGATCGAGCTTTCGCTGCGTGAACCATTTGTTGCACCAGCGAAAGCTTCTGAGCAGATGCAGATGACTCTCCGGGGGGCCCTATGGGGGGAGGGTGATCACACACCGGCTCCGGTGGGGAAGGCCAGGGAGGCGGTGGTAATAGAGGCACTGGGGGCGAAGCAGGGGGAGGGATGGCTGCAGGAGCGGACGGGGGTGGCAGGATCGGCAGCTCCTCTGTTGGTGCTGGAGAGGGCCTTTTCAAGGCGACACGCTGTGTCGCATCGCCAGGAGGGGGGATGGCTGCAGGGGCGGACGGGGGCAGCGAGAGCACCAGCCTCGCGAGGGAGGGTCTGTCCGAGGCGACACGCTGTACCACGTCGCGGCAGAGGTGCCAGGCATGTAAAGCCTGCACGGGTGCCCGAGGCTCTTTGTGCAATGTCTGGCCCAATCGCTCCCAGTCCGCTAGCTTAAAGCTTCCAGCTTCAGGATACCACGGGCACTTGGCACGCACCTCCTGTAGCAGGAGAGTGAGTTCTCGAGCCGGGCAGTTATGCTGAGCCTTACAATACTGCAGCTCATTGCGGTGTTGCACTTGCAAAGCAGAGAGGGAGCTTCCCATACTTACCACAATGAAAAATACTCACCGGGATCCACGTAGTGGATGAGTGACGCGTCTGAAACCCTTGCCGGGCGAGGTGAGTGCTGAGGGCCCCACGTTTGGGCGCCAGTTGTTGCGGTTCAGTGATGAGACAGAACACAGCTTTATGCAAGCAAACAGGCTGGTCAGCGGAGATGGGCTGTTCTGCCCCCCCTGCCTTCCACCTTCTCCTTTTATTATATTTCTCCCCCTAAGCATTACACACTGCTACACAAAGGAATGTATGACGTTGATTCATATGCTTAGTTACCATCCTCTATCTACTACAATCCTGGTTCTCAGGCCTTGAGCCCAGGCTAAAGAAACCTCCCACAGTTGCTGTCCAAACAATCAAGTTCTCAGGGTTCATATCTAGCCCTTGTCCTTGGATAGAGCAATGTGTGCATTGCTCCTAGGAAACAGTCAGGGTGTGCCCCGCCTGCTTCCAGGTGGAATAGCTAGACATTAACCCTTCAGCGGAATCTTCACATTACAGCTTTTAGGATCCTGTCCTAAAGAAAGGTTAAACTCATTCTTGACCACTAGGGGTTTGGCAAATACTTCTGAAAGCCTCCCTTTTTAAAGCATTTAGGAGTCTGTCCTTACTGTCATTTGCAGTAGAGCGGTTAGGGAAAATTAGAACTAGAGAGAAAGTCATTAACGAACAGCACTTGAGACAAACGTTGTCACGGACTCGTCATCTAAAAGCCACTAGGTTTCCCTTGGTCATTTGGAAGAGAGGGCATCATGAACGTTACAAACAAAACAAAACTCGTTAGTGATCCCCGCGGGTGACTCGTTTCTCGGAGCATTTTCATTTTAAAAGAGTTAGGATACGGTCCTGAGCATTAGGGAAAGATCGGTTCCGTGGAACTTACAAAGAAAGAGAAAATCATTAGTGACCCGTGCTTGTGACAAATTGTCATGGACTCTTCCTATGAGCGCTATTGGGCTACTAGCCTGATTATTTAGAAGTGGTCGGTCCTCGAACTAGATGAAGCAAGCAAAACTCTTTACTGCTCTGCCAATTGGCAAGCAGTGCATCCGAACGGCATTTGGAGAATGATTCCAGGAGAAATTGGTGGCTAGCAGTGATGTGAAGTGAATGTCTCATGTTTAGCAATTTTCAGGAAGGGTCTCTGCCAGATACCAGCAATGCCTCCGATTTGCACTTGGAGGTCGATTGTAGGACAAAGCCGTCCCTAGCAGGGACATGGACTGCTTTTCTACATGAATAATATTGTTCAGGAATGGATAGCTGCCAAATGCCCAGCAGCGTATCCGACTGGCTCTTGGAGGACGATGCCAGGGCATATTCGTGTCTAGCTGTGACCTGGACTGAATATTTCATTTTTAGGAATTGTCCTGGCTGGATCTCTGGAAATGGTAAGCAGTGCATCGTAACGACATTTGGAGGACGATTCCATGAGAAATTCCTGCCAAGCAGTGATCTGGACTGAATAGCTCATGTTTAGCAACGTTCATGAAGGGTTCGCTGCCAACTTCCCAGCACTGCATCCGAACGGCATTTGGAGGACGATTCCAGGAGAAATTAGTCCTAGCTGAGATCCAGAACGATTGTCTCATCTTTAGCTATTTTCACGAACGGATCTCTGCCAAATGGCCCGTGGTGCACCCGAAAGCCATTTGGAGTACGATTCCAGAAGAAATATGTGCCAAGTAGGGATCTGGCGCGAATGGCTCATGTTTAGCAATTGTCATGAATGGATCTCTCCCAAATGCGCAGCAAGGCGTCCGAGTTGCCTTGGGCAAAGTCATCCCTAGCCAGGGACATGGAATGCTTTTCGACATGATATTTTCACGAACGGATCGCTGCCAAATGACCTGCAGGGCTTCCGAATGACGTTTGGGGGACGATTCCTGGAGACATTGGTGCCAAGCTTTGATCTGGAATGTTTCATCTTGAGCTATTTTCACGAACGGATCTCTGCCAAATGACCAGCAGAGCCTCCGAATGACATTTGGAGGATGATTGCAGGAGAAATTTGCACCTAGCTGTGATCTGGAATGCATTTTTCATTTGTAGCAATTTTCTAAAAAGGGCTCTCTGCCAGGTAGCCGGCAGTGCATCCCGATGACTTCTTGAGGAAGATTCCCGAGAATTTCGTCCCTAGCAGTAAGCTGGAAGGAATGTCAAATGAACAGCCTTTCTCAATAACGGTAATGCCAGGGGCTTTCATCCGAATGCATTTTGAAAGATGATTTGAGGAGCAATGAGTAGCTAGCTGTGGTCTGGAGTGAATGTCTCAAGCCTAGGACTTGTCATGAACGGATCTCTGCCAAATCACCAGCGGTGCATCGTGATAGCATTTAGAGAACGATCCCTGGAGACATTCGTGCCTTGCTGTTATCTGGAACTAATGTCTCATGGAGAGCATTTTTCAAGCAGGGATCTCTCCCAAATGGCCAGCAGTGCATCGGAATTACATTTGGAGGATGATTGCAGGAGAAATTTGCTAATTTTGGGGAGAGTTAGGCTTGCAAAAGGTAGGGCTCCCCGCCAATTGGGTTAAAGTTCCTCTGAGTAGGTCAGTTGGAGTTAGGGATAGGCGTTAGGGCTCCTTAGCCCACTTGGCGTCAGCGTTAGGGTTTCCCTAGCTAGGCCCTTTGGACTAAGGGGTAGGGTTCCCATTGCTAGACCAAGGGGAGTTGGGTTATGGTTCCTATGGGTTAGCCACGCTGAAATAGGCTTGCTCTGGGAAGGGATTCCCACCCTAGCATTGGGATTCTTACGGGTAGGCCACTTGGCGTTAGGGTTAGGGTTCTATGCATAGGCCAGTTGAAGTAAGGGTTCCAATGGTTAGGCCAGCTCAGTTTAGGCATAGAGGTCCTGCAGATGGGTGGATTGCCTTAGGGTGGCTATGGGTAAGGCCCGAACCCTAGGATTAGGGTTCCCACGGGAAGGCCACTTGCACGGAGGCTTACGTTTCCTGTGGTCGAGGAAACACTAGGATCGGGATTCCTACCCGTATGAACCCTAACCCTAGCGCTGAGCACACTAACCTAGGGCTGGGAGCTCTGCCCTTCCCTAACTCTAACTGCATGTGGCCTGCACACAGGAACCACACTTGGTCAGGAATAACCCTGAGGACGTGGCGTCCTACCCACAGCTTAACTCCAACTGTCTTGTGCCACTAGACGACGTGGGCTCGTAAAAAGTACAAAGAAAGGACAACTCAGCCCTAATCAAGGCTGGGCACAAACTTCTCATGGAATCTTCATTTTCAAGCTGTTCGGATCCTGTCCTGAGCTTTTGGGCTTGATCGGTTGGAGAAAATTAGAAACAAAGGGAAGGGAATTATTAATGAATGCTTATGACACATTTCTCATGGAATCGTCATCTTACGGCCCTTGTGAGTCTGTCCTCATCGTTAAGAAGAGATCGGCTGGTGAGAATTACAAAGAAAGCAAAACTCTTTTCTCATGCTCAAATGTGTCATGCAGCCTTCATCTTAAAGCCATCATACTACTATCCTGATTCTTCGGCATAGAAAGCTGCAAAGAAAGAGAACCTGATTACTCATCATTGCTGGAGGAAAAGTTATCTGTGACTATTCATTTAAAAGGCGTTACGAGAGGGTCCTGAAGAGATGGGCTTTATCGGGCAGTGAAAGTGCTAAAGCAAGAGAAAGCCAGTAGTGATCAGTGCTTTGTGAAATTTCTCACGGAATCCAAGTCTTCAAGCCATTATGAGTCTATCCAGATCATCTGGAAGGGAGCGCACGGTGACATTGAAAAGAAAGCGAAACTCATTACTGATCGGTGCTTGTGACACATTTCTTATGGAATCTTCCACTTCAGACAGTTTGGAGTCTGGCCTCATTTGGAAGGCTCGCTCCGTGCAGATGAATAACAAAGCAAAACGCTTCGCTCACCATAGCGGGGGATAAATTTGTCGCGGAATGTTGCGGTTCAGTGATGAGACAGAACACAGCTTTATGCAAGCAAACAGGCTGGTCAGCGGAGATGGGCTGTTCTGCCCCCCCTGCCTTCCACCTTCTCCTTTTATTATATTTCTCCCCCTAAGCATTACACACTGCTACACAAAGGAATGTATGACGTTGATTCATATGCTTAGTTACCATCCTCTATCTACTACAATCCTGGTTCTCAGGCCTTGAGCCCAGGCTAAAGAAACCTCCCACAGTTGCTGTCCAAACAATCAAGTTCTCAGGGTTCATATCTAGCCCTTGTCCTTGGATAGAGCAATGTGTGCATTGCTCCTAGGAAACAGTCAGGGTGTGCCCCGCCTGCTTCCAGGTGGAATAGCTAGACATTAACCCTTCATCTCCCCTTTTTTTGTTTATTGAAGTTGGCCATCTCATGGTAGCCGCCAATTTGTTTTGTCATGCTATTTAACTCCCAGACAGACAAGGACATAACCTGGGGAGCTTTCCAGGGCAAAATTTTACAAAGTCTTAACAAGGAAGGAATACATTGTACACAGCAACAACAAAAAATAAGCCCAATGATTACAAACACAAAATAACCAAAAACTTAACATCTGCAATATAATCATCTAAAAGGGGTACACTTCTTTTACTACAATTGTAACCAGCAAAAGGCAATATAAGTATCATTCTACTAAGACAGCAAAGGGTGCCATCACTTAAATTTGCAGGAATATTATTAAGGGTACATGAACCACAAGTAAAAACCCATCCTGATGGTAGGATGATATGGCCATAATTATATGAAACATTAACAGCATGGGAACAATTTAAAAGGGATTGAGAAATTTTTTGACAGCCCAATGGCACCTTTGTACTAGTGCAGTTAACTACACGCGCACAGGTGACATTGTGAGCCCCGGCCGGGTACGGTGTGTGAAGGAATATAGCCGTGCGAGGCAGAATATAGTTGGCCGGGCCCCAATTAGCCATGCTAGAGTACTGGGAGAAAAGATTAGCATAAGCAAAGAGCAGTATCTTATTCTCCTTCGGACTTGTAACGGGGGAGGCGCTTCTGAGCCAACCCCTACAGAAAATAACAGGCACAAAAGGCACACAATCATCACAGAATTAGCAGTGATTTGGGCGAGAATCGCCACAAACAAAGTCTTAGGAGTTTCTGGCTGCTGAATCTGCTGCCAGTTTTCGTTGAGCCGTGGCAACCAATGCTTTTACTGCTCCCCATGTCACGGGCTGGCTTGGGACGCTACGCCTCCTCCGTTTCCGTCCCGCCGTTGTCGACTCGGGGGGCAATGCGGTCTCCTCCAAGGTCAGCTGAAACTCTGGTATGGGATTCGACAGCCCCTGGTGCCATGCCATGTTGTTTAAGTGCTGGTCGCACGCACCGGGCTGGAACCCACAACGGTCCTGCAGGGAGAGAAACAGCAGCATATCCCCGACCCCAAGTGATTAGAGGTGCTGGGCCCAGCCACTGTGGATCGGGCAGCTGACGGTAAAAGACACGCGGTCTTTCCAGTACCTCAGATTTGTGAAAATGCCGATCCGCAGGGGTCTGCTGATCTGCATTCAGTGTTAAATTATTTAAAGTAAACAAGAGGATATGCATTTGTTGTTGAATGTCTCCTAAGGTTCGGAGACGCAGCTCCCCTTGTTTTAATTGTTTATCTAGCAAGGTTTTGAGTGTGCGATTGGCACGTTCAACAATGGCTTGGCCCGTGGAATTATAAGGGATTCCGTGTTTAAGACGGACGTCCCAGCGGGCACAAAAGGTGGAGAGGAATGCAGAGCAGTAGGCTGGGGCATTATCTGTTTTAATTTGGCAAGGGCGACCCATAACAGAAAAGCAGGCCAGCAAATGGTGAATAACTTTGTTAGTGGCTTCCCCACGCTGTGGGGTTGCCCAAAGGAAGCCTGAATAAGTATCAACGGAAACATGTAAAAATGAATAGGGGCGGAATTGTGGTACATGAGTAACATCCATTTGCCACAGCTGATTTGCTGCGGTACCTCGGGGGTTAACGGCATAAGAAAAAGTAGGAGCAGCAGCAGCACAGTGGGGGCAGGAACGAACAATGGAACGTGCATGATCAGCAGGAATGTGAAACTGCCGGGCCAAAACAGAGGCAGACTGATGAAAAAAGGCATGGCTTTCAATGGGGTCAGAAAAAAGGGAATTTACCTGACCACGCAACGTGCGATCGGCGCGTGCATTGCCCTCAGTGAGTGGCCCAGGCAGAGGGGTATGACTGCGAATATGAGCAACAAAGTAAGGGAAATGACGAGTGGCAAGAAGATGCTGTAAAGACAAAAACAGGTGAAGGAGGTCTGCATCAACCTGAGGGGTAATGAGGGCAAGGGGTAAATGATCAATTACCTGATAAACATAATGGGTATCCACAATTAAATTAAAGGGACAATCAGCAAAAAGTTGAAAAGCCAAAATAACAGCAGCCAATTCTGAACGCTGTGCAGAACGCTGAGGCAGTGTAAAACGAAAATGCCAACGAGGGGGGTCACCCAACTGGTAAGTGACTACACCTCGGTGGGGAGAGCCATCAGATGTTAATATCGAGGGTGGTGTCTAACTTTGTAAGTAAATCACGGCCCCAAATATTGAGGTGGACAGGGAGCACAAAAGGGCGGATTGTAGCAAGGGCACGGCCTCCTGGTTTAGAGACCGTGACCCAAGACAAACTTTGGCGCCCGGGTTTGCTACCCCCAATCCCCCACAACTCTTTAGAAGGAACCGTAGGCCAACTAACCGGCCACTCCAGATCACGAATCACTGTAACATCAGCTCCAGTGTCCACCAGCCCTGTAAAAGGAACATCATTTAAGAGAAGTGTTAAATGAGGTTTCGAGGGGCGGACTGACATTGTCAGAGCAACAAGTGGAGAAGACGCGCTGTGAGACGGCGAGTGAGACAACGTAGATCCAAAGCCTCCTCCGCCCCGAGTTCGATCCTCGGCAGCTGGCACCTGATAGGGGACTAAAATCAATTGTGCAATTGACCGTCCACGCGGGAGCGACTGTGGAAGATGAGTCCACACCTGAACCTTAATAATGCCAGTGTAATCAGCATCAATGACCCCTGGAATGACAAAAAAGCCCTGTTTCCCAGCATGTGGGCGAGGGAGAACAAGACCTACAAAGCCGGCAGGGAGAGGTCCCATCACCTGTGTAGGTATGGCACAGACCTCCCCTGGCAGCCGAAAGTCAGTGTCCTCCTGCAATCTGTTGGTAAAATCCAAAAAGGACTCTAAGGCACCCTGACGGATACTGACAAAGCTTTTGGTAGGCTTGCCTGAATCCGGGACCTTCTTGAAAGCATGCTGGGCACAGGTGGAAATAATGGGGAAGACGGCCTGAGGGAGTTGAGACTGTATCTCAATAGTAGCAAACTGGCCCTCCCCTGCCAAATGCTCATAAATGATACCTTGCTCTCTATATACCTGGGCTTGGCGTTCTGCCATCTGCCGATACTCACTAAGCCAAATAACATACTGACTGGGTGACAACATCATGCGCAGCAGCGTTTTCCAATCCTCAGGGATTAGGGAGTACCCAGCACCCATCCCTTCAATAAGACCACGCACAAAGGTGCTAGTCAGGCCAAATTCACGAATTGCTTTCTTTACCTCTCTAACCACCGAGTATGGCAGAGTGGTCCAGGTGCCCACGGGGTTGCCCTGGTCATCATTCTGCCAGGTCACCGGGCAAACGGAGACCAGATCAGCCAGCTCCTCTGCTGTAAGATCTGATCGAGCTTTCGCTGCGTGAACCATTTGTTGCACCAGCGAAAGCTTCTGAGCAGATGCAGATGACTCTCCGGGGGGCCCTATGGGGGGAGGGTGATCACACACCGGCTCCGGTGGGGAAGGCCAGGGAGGCGGTGGTAATAGAGGCACTGGGGGCGAAGCAGGGGGAGGGATGGCTGCAGGAGCGGACGGGGGTGGCAGGATCGGCAGCTCCTCTGTTGGTGCTGGAGAGGGCCTTTTCAAGGCGACACGCTGTGTCGCATCGCCAGGAGGGGGGATGGCTGCAGGGGCGGACGGGGGCAGCGAGAGCACCAGCCTCGCGAGGGAGGGTCTGTCCGAGGCGACACGCTGTACCACGTCGCGGCAGAGGTGCCAGGCATGTAAAGCCTGCACGGGTGCCCGAGGCTCTTTGTGCAATGTCTGGCCCAATCGCTCCCAGTCCGCTAGCTTAAAGCTTCCAGCTTCAGGATACCACGGGCACTTGGCACGCACCTCCTGTAGCAGGAGAGTGAGTTCTCGAGCCGGGCAGTTATGCTGAGCCTTACAATACTGCAGCTCATTGCGGTGTTGCACTTGCAAAGCAGAGAGGGAGCTTCCCATACTTACCACAATGAAAAATACTCACCGGGATCCACGTAGTGGATGAGTGACGCGTCTGAAACCCTTGCCGGGCGAGGTGAGTGCTGAGGGCCCCACGTTTGGGCGCCAGTTGTTGCGGTTCAGTGATGAGACAGAACACAGCTTTATGCAAGCAAACAGGCTGGTCAGCGGAGATGGGCTGTTCTGCCCCCCCTGCCTTCCACCTTCTCCTTTTATTATATTTCTCCCCCTAAGCATTACACACTGCTACACAAAGGAATGTATGACGTTGATTCATATGCTTAGTTACCATCCTCTATCTACTACAATCCTGGTTCTCAGGCCTTGAGCCCAGGCTAAAGAAACCTCCCACAGTTGCTGTCCAAACAATCAAGTTCTCAGGGTTCATATCTAGCCCTTGTCCTTGGATAGAGCAATGTGTGCATTGCTCCTAGGAAACAGTCAGGGTGTGCCCCGCCTGCTTCCAGGTGGAATAGCTAGACATTAACCCTTCAGCGGAATCTTCACATTACAGCTTTTAGGATCCTGTCCTAAAGAAAGGTTAAACTCATTCTTGACCACTAGGGGTTTGGCAAATACTTCTGAAAGCCTCCCTTTTTAAAGCATTTAGGAGTCTGTCCTTACTGTCATTTGCAGTAGAGCGGTTAGGGAAAATTAGAACTAGAGAGAAAGTCATTAACGAACAGCACTTGAGACAAACGTTGTCACGGACTCGTCATCTAAAAGCCACTAGGTTTCCCTTGGTCATTTGGAAGAGAGGGCATCATGAACGTTACAAACAAAACAAAACTCGTTAGTGATCCCCGCGGGTGACTCGTTTCTCGGAGCATTTTCATTTTAAAAGAGTTAGGATACGGTCCTGAGCATTAGGGAAAGATCGGTTCCGTGGAACTTACAAAGAAAGAGAAAATCATTAGTGACCCGTGCTTGTGACAAATTGTCATGGACTCTTCCTATGAGCGCTATTGGGCTACTAGCCTGATTATTTAGAAGTGGTCGGTCCTCGAACTAGATGAAGCAAGCAAAACTCTTTACTGCTCTGCCAATTGGCAAGCAGTGCATCCGAACGGCATTTGGAGAATGATTCCAGGAGAAATTGGTGGCTAGCAGTGATGTGAAGTGAATGTCTCATGTTTAGCAATTTTCAGGAAGGGTCTCTGCCAGATACCAGCAATGCCTCCGATTTGCACTTGGAGGTCGATTGTAGGACAAAGCCGTCCCTAGCAGGGACATGGACTGCTTTTCTACATGAATAATATTGTTCAGGAATGGATAGCTGCCAAATGCCCAGCAGCGTATCCGACTGGCTCTTGGAGGACGATGCCAGGGCATATTCGTGTCTAGCTGTGACCTGGACTGAATATTTCATTTTTAGGAATTGTCCTGGCTGGATCTCTGGAAATGGTAAGCAGTGCATCGTAACGACATTTGGAGGACGATTCCATGAGAAATTCCTGCCAAGCAGTGATCTGGACTGAATAGCTCATGTTTAGCAACGTTCATGAAGGGTTCGCTGCCAACTTCCCAGCACTGCATCCGAACGGCATTTGGAGGACGATTCCAGGAGAAATTAGTCCTAGCTGAGATCCAGAACGATTGTCTCATCTTTAGCTATTTTCACGAACGGATCTCTGCCAAATGGCCCGTGGTGCACCCGAAAGCCATTTGGAGTACGATTCCAGAAGAAATATGTGCCAAGTAGGGATCTGGCGCGAATGGCTCATGTTTAGCAATTGTCATGAATGGATCTCTCCCAAATGCGCAGCAAGGCGTCCGAGTTGCCTTGGGCAAAGTCATCCCTAGCCAGGGACATGGAATGCTTTTCGACATGATATTTTCACGAACGGATCGCTGCCAAATGACCTGCAGGGCTTCCGAATGACGTTTGGGGGACGATTCCTGGAGACATTGGTGCCAAGCTTTGATCTGGAATGTTTCATCTTGAGCTATTTTCACGAACGGATCTCTGCCAAATGACCAGCAGAGCCTCCGAATGACATTTGGAGGATGATTGCAGGAGAAATTTGCACCTAGCTGTGATCTGGAATGCATTTTTCATTTGTAGCAATTTTCTAAAAAGGGCTCTCTGCCAGGTAGCCGGCAGTGCATCCCGATGACTTCTTGAGGAAGATTCCCGAGAATTTCGTCCCTAGCAGTAAGCTGGAAGGAATGTCAAATGAACAGCCTTTCTCAATAACGGTAATGCCAGGGGCTTTCATCCGAATGCATTTTGAAAGATGATTTGAGGAGCAATGAGTAGCTAGCTGTGGTCTGGAGTGAATGTCTCAAGCCTAGGACTTGTCATGAACGGATCTCTGCCAAATCACCAGCGGTGCATCGTGATAGCATTTAGAGAACGATCCCTGGAGACATTCGTGCCTTGCTGTTATCTGGAACTAATGTCTCATGGAGAGCATTTTTCAAGCAGGGATCTCTCCCAAATGGCCAGCAGTGCATCGGAATTACATTTGGAGGATGATTGCAGGAGAAATTTGCTAATTTTGGGGAGAGTTAGGCTTGCAAAAGGTAGGGCTCCCCGCCAATTGGGTTAAAGTTCCTCTGAGTAGGTCAGTTGGAGTTAGGGATAGGCGTTAGGGCTCCTTAGCCCACTTGGCGTCAGCGTTAGGGTTTCCCTAGCTAGGCCCTTTGGACTAAGGGGTAGGGTTCCCATTGCTAGACCAAGGGGAGTTGGGTTATGGTTCCTATGGGTTAGCCACGCTGAAATAGGCTTGCTCTGGGAAGGGATTCCCACCCTAGCATTGGGATTCTTACGGGTAGGCCACTTGGCGTTAGGGTTAGGGTTCTATGCATAGGCCAGTTGAAGTAAGGGTTCCAATGGTTAGGCCAGCTCAGTTTAGGCATAGAGGTCCTGCAGATGGGTGGATTGCCTTAGGGTGGCTATGGGTAAGGCCCGAACCCTAGGATTAGGGTTCCCACGGGAAGGCCACTTGCACGGAGGCTTACGTTTCCTGTGGTCGAGGAAACACTAGGATCGGGATTCCTACCCGTATGAACCCTAACCCTAGCGCTGAGCACACTAACCTAGGGCTGGGAGCTCTGCCCTTCCCTAACTCTAACTGCATGTGGCCTGCACACAGGAACCACACTTGGTCAGGAATAACCCTGAGGACGTGGCGTCCTACCCACAGCTTAACTCCAACTGTCTTGTGCCACTAGACGACGTGGGCTCGTAAAAAGTACAAAGAAAGGACAACTCAGCCCTAATCAAGGCTGGGCACAAACTTCTCATGGAATCTTCATTTTCAAGCTGTTCGGATCCTGTCCTGAGCTTTTGGGCTTGATCGGTTGGAGAAAATTAGAAACAAAGGGAAGGGAATTATTAATGAATGCTTATGACACATTTCTCATGGAATCGTCATCTTACGGCCCTTGTGAGTCTGTCCTCATCGTTAAGAAGAGATCGGCTGGTGAGAATTACAAAGAAAGCAAAACTCTTTTCTCATGCTCAAATGTGT
This sequence comes from Lepidochelys kempii, assembly GCF_965140285.1. NCBI lineage: Eukaryota > Metazoa > Chordata > Testudines > Cheloniidae > Lepidochelys > Lepidochelys kempii. Next base: position 185,948,074 of record NC_136382.1, on the reverse strand, counting down.
CATGCAGCCTTCATCTTAAAGCCATCATACTACTATCCTGATTCTTCGGCATAGAAAGCTGCAAAGAAAGAGAACCTGATTACTCATCATTGCTGGAGGAAAAGTTATCTGTGACTATTCATTTAAAAGGCGTTACGAGAGGGTCCTGAAGAGATGGGCTTTATCGGGCAGTGAAAGTGCTAAAGCAAGAGAAAGCCAGTAGTGATCAGTGCTTTGTGAAATTTCTCACGGAATCCAAGTCTTCAAGCCATTATGAGTCTATCCAGATCATCTGGAAGGGAGCGCACGGTGACATTGAAAAGAAAGCGAAACTCATTACTGATCGGTGCTTGTGACACATTTCTTATGGAATCTTCCACTTCAGACAGTTTGGAGTCTGGCCTCATTTGGAAGGCTCGCTCCGTGCAGATGAATAACAAAGCAAAACGCTTCGCTCACCATAGCGGGGGATAAATTTGTCGCGGAATCTTCACATTACAGCTTTTAGGATCCTGTCCTAAAGAAAGGTTAAACTCATTCTTGACCACTAGGGGTTTGGCAAATACTTCTGAAAGCCTCCCTTTTTAAAGCATTTAGGAGTCTGTCCTTACTGTCATTTGCAGTAGAGCGGTTAGGGAAAATTAGAACTAGAGAGAAAGTCATTAACGAACAGCACTTGAGACAAACGTTGTCACGGACTCGTCATCTAAAAGCCACTAGGTTTCCCTTGGTCATTTGGAAGAGAGGGCATCATGAACGTTACAAACAAAACAAAACTCGTTAGTGATCCCCGCGGGTGACTCGTTTCTCGGAGCATTTTCATTTTAAAAGAGTTAGGATACGGTCCTGAGCATTAGGGAAAGATCGGTTCCGTGGAACTTACACAGAAAGAGAAAATCATTAGTGACCCGTGCTTGTGACAAATTGTCATGGACTCTTCCTATGAGCGCCATTGGGCTACTAGCCTGATTATTTAGAAGTGGTCGGTCCTCGAACTAGATGAAGCAAGCAAAACTCTTTACTGCTCTGCCAATTGGCAAGCAGTGCATCCGAACGGCATTTGGAGAATGATTCCAGGAGAAATTGGTGGCTAGCAGTGATGTGAAGTGAATGTCTCATGTTTAGCAATTTTCAGGAAGGGTCTCTGCCAGATACCAGCAATGCCTCCGATTTGCACTTGGAGGTCGATTGTAGGACAAAGCCGTCCCTAGCAGGGACATGGACTGCTTTTCTACATGAATAATATTGTTCAGGAATGGATAGCTGCCAAATGCCCAGCAGCGTATCCGACTGGCTCTTGGAGGACGATGCCAGGGCATATTCGTGTCTAGCTGTGACCTGGACTGAATATTTCATTTTTAGGAATTGTCCTGGCTGGATCTCTGGAAATGGTAAGCAGTGCATCGTAACGACATTTGGAGGACGATTCCATGAGAAATTCCTGCCAAGCAGTGATCTGGACTGAATAGCTCATGTTTAGCAACGTTCATGAAGGGTTCGCTGCCAACTTCCCAGCACTGCATCCGAACGGCATTTGGAGGACGATTCCAGGAGAAATTAGTCCTAGCTGAGATCCAGAACGATTGTCTCATCTTTAGCTATTTTCACGAACGGATCCATGCCAAATGGCCCGTGGTGCACCCGAAAGCCATTTGGAGTACGATTCCAGAAGAAATATGTGCCAAGTAGGGATCTGGCGCGAATGGCTCATGTTTAGCAATTGTCATGAATGGATCTCTCCCAAATGCGCAGCAAGGCGTCCGAGTTGCCTTGGGCAAAGTCATCCCTAGCCAGGGACATGGAATGCTTTTCGACATGATATTTTCACGAACGGATCGCTGCCAAATGACCTGCAGGGCTTCCGAATGACGTTTGGGGGACGATTCCTGGAGACATTGGTGCCAAGCTTTGATCTGGAATGTTTCATCTTGAGCTATTTTCACGAACGGATCTCTGCCAAATGACCAGCAGAGCCTCCGAATGACATTTGGAGGATGATTGCAGGAGAAATTTGCACCTAGCTGTGATCTGGAATGCATTTTTCATTTGTAGCAATTTTCTAAAAAGGGCTCTCTGCCAGGTAGCCGGCAGTGCATCCCGATGACTTCTTGAGGAAGATTCCCGAGAATTTCGTCCCTAGCAGTAAGCTGGAAGGAATGTCAAATGAACAGCCTTTCTCAATAACGGTAATGCCAGGGGCTTTCATCCGAATGCATTTTGAAAGATGATTTGAGGAGCAATGAGTAGCTAGCTGTGGTCTGGAGTGAATGTCTCAAGCCTAGGACTTGTCATGAACGGATCTCTGCCAAATCACCAGCGGTGCATCGTGATAGCATTTAGAGAACGATCCCTGGAGACATTCGTGCCTTGCTGTTATCTGGAACTAATGTCTCATGGAGAGCATTTTTCAAGCAGGGATCTCTCCCAAATGGCCAGCAGTGCATCGGAATTACATTTGGAGGATGATTGCAGGAGAAATTTGCTAATTTTGGGGAGAGTTAGGCTTGCAAAAGGTAGGGCTCCCCGCCAATTGGGTTAAAGTTCCTCTGAGTAGGTCAGTTGGAGTTAGGGATAGGCGTTAGGGCTCCTTAGCCCACTTGGCGTCAGCGTTAGGGTTTCCCTAGCTAGGCCCTTTGGACTAAGGGGTAGGGTTCCCATTGCTAGACCAAGGGGAGTTGGGTTATGGTTCCTATGGGTTAGCCACGCTGAAATAGGCTTGCTCTGGGAAGGGATTCCCACCCTAGCATTGGGATTCTTACGGGTAGGCCACTTGGCGTTAGGGTTAGGGTTCTATGCATAGGCCAGTTGAAGTAAGGGTTCCAATGGTTAGGCCAGCTCAGTTTAGGCATAGAGGTCCTGCAGATGGGTGGATTGCCTTAGGGTGGCTATGGGTAAGGCCCGAACCCTAGGATTAGGGTTCCCACGGGAAGGCCACTTGCACGGAGGCTTACGTTTCCTGTGGTCGAGGAAACACTAGGATCGGGATTCCTACCCGTATGAACCCTAACCCTAGCGCTGAGCACACTAACCTAGGGCTGGGAGCTCTGCCCTTCCCTAACTCTAACTGCATGTGGCCTGCACACAGGAACCACACTTGGTCAGGAATAACCCTGAGGACGTGGCGTCCTACCCACAGCTTAACTCCAACTGTCTTGTGCCACTAGACGACGTGGGCTCGTAAAAAGTACAAAGAAAGGACAACTCAGCCCTAATCAAGGCTGGGCACAAACTTCTCATGGAATCTTCATTTTCAAGCTGTTCGGATCCTGTCCTGAGCTTTTGGGCTTGATCGGTTGGAGAAAATTAGAAACAAAGGGAAGGGAATTATTAATGAATGCTTATGACACATTTCTCATGGAATCGTCATCTTACGGCCCTTGTGAGTCTGTCCTCATCGTTAAGAAGAGATCGGCTGGTGAGAATTACAAAGAAAGCAAAACTCTTTTCTCATGCTCAAATGTGTCATGCAGCCTTCATCTTAAAGCCATCATACTACTATCCTGATTCTTCGGCATAGAAAGCTGCAAAGAAAGAGAACCTGATTACTCATCATTGCTGGAGGAAAAGTTATCTGTGACTATTCATTTAAAAGGCGTTACGAGAGGGTCCTGAAGAGATGGGCTTTATCGGGCAGTGAAAGTGCTAAAGCAAGAGAAAGCCAGTAGTGATCAGTGCTTTGTGAAATTTCTCACGGAATCCAAGTCTTCAAGCCATTATGAGTCTATCCAGATCATCTGGAAGGGAGCGCACGGTGACATTGAAAAGAAAGCGAAACTCATTACTGATCGGTGCTTGTGACACATTTCTTATGGAATCTTCCACTTCAGACAGTTTGGAGTCTGGCCTCATTTGGAAGGCTCGCTCCGTGCAGATGAATAACAAAGCAAAACGCTTCGCTCACCATAGCGGGGGATAAATTTGTCGCGGAATCTTCACATTACAGCTTTTAGGATCCTGTCCTAAAGAAAGGTTAAACTCATTCTTGACCACTAGGGGTTTGGCAAATACTTCTGAAAGCCTCCCTTTTTAAAGCATTTAGGAGTCTGTCCTTACTGTCATTTGCAGTAGAGCGGTTAGGGAAAATTAGAACTAGAGAGAAAGTCATTAACGAACAGCACTTGAGACAAACGTTGTCACGGACTCGTCATCTAAAAGCCACTAGGTTTCCCTTGGTCATTTGGAAGAGAGGGCATCATGAACGTTACAAACAAAACAAAACTCGTTAGTGATCCCCGCGGGTGACTCGTTTCTCGGAGCATTTTCATTTTAAAAGAGTTAGGATACGGTCCTGAGCATTAGGGAAAGATCGGTTCCGTGGAACTTACACAGAAAGAGAAAATCATTAGTGACCCGTGCTTGTGACAAATTGTCATGGACTCTTCCTATGAGCGCCATTGGGCTACTAGCCTGATTATTTAGAAGTGGTCGGTCCTCGAACTAGATGAAGCAAGCAAAACTCTTTACTGCTCTGCCAATTGGCAAGCAGTGCATCCGAACGGCATTTGGAGAATGATTCCAGGAGAAATTGGTGGCTAGCAGTGATGTGAAGTGAATGTCTCATGTTTAGCAATTTTCAGGAAGGGTCTCTGCCAGATACCAGCAATGCCTCCGATTTGCACTTGGAGGTCGATTGTAGGACAAAGCCGTCCCTAGCAGGGACATGGACTGCTTTTCTACATGAATAATATTGTTCAGGAATGGATAGCTGCCAAATGCCCAGCAGCGTATCCGACTGGCTCTTGGAGGACGATGCCAGGGCATATTCGTGTCTAGCTGTGACCTGGACTGAATATTTCATTTTTAGGAATTGTCCTGGCTGGATCTCTGGAAATGGTAAGCAGTGCATCGTAACGACATTTGGAGGACGATTCCATGAGAAATTCCTGCCAAGCAGTGATCTGGACTGAATAGCTCATGTTTAGCAACGTTCATGAAGGGTTCGCTGCCAACTTCCCAGCACTGCATCCGAACGGCATTTGGAGGACGATTCCAGGAGAAATTAGTCCTAGCTGAGATCCAGAACGATTGTCTCATCTTTAGCTATTTTCACGAACGGATCCATGCCAAATGGCCCGTGGTGCACCCGAAAGCCATTTGGAGTACGATTCCAGAAGAAATATGTGCCAAGTAGGGATCTGGCGCGAATGGCTCATGTTTAGCAATTGTCATGAATGGATCTCTCCCAAATGCGCAGCAAGGCGTCCGAGTTGCCTTGGGCAAAGTCATCCCTAGCCAGGGACATGGAATGCTTTTCGACATGATATTTTCACGAACGGATCGCTGCCAAATGACCTGCAGGGCTTCCGAATGACGTTTGGGGGACGATTCCTGGAGACATTGGTGCCAAGCTTTGATCTGGAATGTTTCATCTTGAGCTATTTTCACGAACGGATCTCTGCCAAATGACCAGCAGAGCCTCCGAATGACATTTGGAGGATGATTGCAGGAGAAATTTGCACCTAGCTGTGATCTGGAATGCATTTTTCATTTGTAGCAATTTTCTAAAAAGGGCTCTCTGCCAGGTAGCCGGCAGTGCATCCCGATGACTTCTTGAGGAAGATTCCCGAGAATTTCGTCCCTAGCAGTAAGCTGGAAGGAATGTCAAATGAACAGCCTTTCTCAATAACGGTAATGCCAGGGGCTTTCATCCGAATGCATTTTGAAAGATGATTTGAGGAGCAATGAGTAGCTAGCTGTGGTCTGGAGTGAATGTCTCAAGCCTAGGACTTGTCATGAACGGATCTCTGCCAAATCACCAGCGGTGCATCGTGATAGCATTTAGAGAACGATCCCTGGAGACATTCGTGCCTTGCTGTTATCTGGAACTAATGTCTCATGGAGAGCATTTTTCAAGCAGGGATCTCTCCCAAATGGCCAGCAGTGCATCGGAATTACATTTGGAGGATGATTGCAGGAGAAATTTGCTAATTTTGGGGAGAGTTAGGCTTGCAAAAGGTAGGGCTCCCCGCCAATTGGGTTAAAGTTCCTCTGAGTAGGTCAGTTGGAGTTAGGGATAGGCGTTAGGGCTCCTTAGCCCACTTGGCGTCAGCGTTAGGGTTTCCCTAGCTAGGCCCTTTGGACTAAGGGGTAGGGTTCCCATTGCTAGACCAAGGGGAGTTGGGTTATGGTTCCTATGGGTTAGCCACGCTGAAATAGGCTTGCTCTGGGAAGGGATTCCCACCCTAGCATTGGGATTCTTACGGGTAGGCCACTTGGCGTTAGGGTTAGGGTTCTATGCATAGGCCAGTTGAAGTAAGGGTTCCAATGGTTAGGCCAGCTCAGTTTAGGCATAGAGGTCCTGCAGATGGGTGGATTGCCTTAGGGTGGCTATGGGTAAGGCCCGAACCCTAGGATTAGGGTTCCCACGGGAAGGCCACTTGCACGGAGGCTTACGTTTCCTGTGGTCGAGGAAACACTAGGATCGGGATTCCTACCCGTATGAACCCTAACCCTAGCGCTGAGCACACTAACCTAGGGCTGGGAGCTCTGCCCTTCCCTAACTCTAACTGCATGTGGCCTGCACACAGGAACCACACTTGGTCAGGAATAACCCTGAGGACGTGGCGTCCTACCCACAGCTTAACTCCAACTGTCTTGTGCCACTAGACGACGTGGGCTCGTAAAAAGTACAAAGAAAGGACAACTCAGCCCTAATCAAGGCTGGGCACAAACTTCTCATGGAATCTTCATTTTCAAGCTGTTCGGATCCTGTCCTGAGCTTTTGGGCTTGATCGGTTGGAGAAAATTAGAAACAAAGGGAAGGGAATTATTAATGAATGCTTATGACACATTTCTCATGGAATCGTCATCTTACGGCCCTTGTGAGTCTGTCCTCATCGTTAAGAAGAGATCGGCTGGTGAGAATTACAAAGAAAGCAAAACTCTTTTCTCATGCTCAAATGTGTCATGCAGCCTTCATCTTAAAGCCATCATACTACTATCCTGATTCTTCGGCATAGAAAGCTGCAAAGAAAGAGAACCTGATTACTCATCATTGCTGGAGGAAAAGTTATCTGTGACTATTCATTTAAAAGGCGTTACGAGAGGGTCCTGAAGAGATGGGCTTTATCGGGCAGTGAAAGTGCTAAAGCAAGAGAAAGCCAGTAGTGATCAGTGCTTTGTGAAATTTCTCACGGAATCCAAGTCTTCAAGCCATTATGAGTCTATCCAGATCATCTGGAAGGGAGCGCACGGTGACATTGAAAAGAAAGCGAAACTCATTACTGATCGGTGCTTGTGACACATTTCTTATGGAATCTTCCACTTCAGACAGTTTGGAGTCTGGCCTCATTTGGAAGGCTCGCTCCGTGCAGATGAATAACAAAGCAAAACGCTTCGCTCACCATAGCGGGGGATAAATTTGTCGCGGAATCTTCACATTACAGCTTTTAGGATCCTGTCCTAAAGAAAGGTTAAACTCATTCTTGACCACTAGGGGTTTGGCAAATACTTCTGAAAGCCTCCCTTTTTAAAGCATTTAGGAGTCTGTCCTTACTGTCATTTGCAGTAGAGCGGTTAGGGAAAATTAGAACTAGAGAGAAAGTCATTAACGAACAGCACTTGAGACAAACGTTGTCACGGACTCGTCATCTAAAAGCCACTAGGTTTCCCTTGGTCATTTGGAAGAGAGGGCATCATGAACGTTACAAACAAAACAAAACTCGTTAGTGATCCCCGCGGGTGACTCGTTTCTCGGAGCATTTTCATTTTAAAAGAGTTAGGATACGGTCCTGAGCATTAGGGAAAGATCGGTTCCGTGGAACTTACACAGAAAGAGAAAATCATTAGTGACCCGTGCTTGTGACAAATTGTCATGGACTCTTCCTATGAGCGCCATTGGGCTACTAGCCTGATTATTTAGAAGTGGTCGGTCCTCGAACTAGATGAAGCAAGCAAAACTCTTTACTGCTCTGCCAATTGGCAAGCAGTGCATCCGAACGGCATTTGGAGAATGATTCCAGGAGAAATTGGTGGCTAGCAGTGATGTGAAGTGAATGTCTCATGTTTAGCAATTTTCAGGAAGGGTCTCTGCCAGATACCAGCAATGCCTCCGATTTGCACTTGGAGGTCGATTGTAGGACAAAGCCGTCCCTAGCAGGGACATGGACTGCTTTTCTACATGAATAATATTGTTCAGGAATGGATAGCTGCCAAATGCCCAGCAGCGTATCCGACTGGCTCTTGGAGGACGATGCCAGGGCATATTCGTGTCTAGCTGTGACCTGGACTGAATATTTCATTTTTAGGAATTGTCCTGGCTGGATCTCTGGAAATGGTAAGCAGTGCATCGTAACGACATTTGGAGGACGATTCCATGAGAAATTAGTCCTAGCTGAGATCCAGAACGATTGTCTCATCTTTAGCTATTTTCACGAACGGATCTCTGCCAAATGGCCCGTGGTGCACCCGAAAGCCATTTGGAGTACGATTCCAGAAGAAATATGTGCCAAGTAGGGATCTGGCGCGAATGGCTCATGTTTAGCAATTGTCATGAATGGATCTCTCCCAAATGCGCAGCAAGGCGTCCGAGTTGCCTTGGGCAAAGTCATCCCTAGCCAGGGACATGGAATGCTTTTCGACATGATATTTTCACGAACGGATCGCTGCCAAATGACCTGCAGGGCTTCCGAATGACGTTTGGGGGACGATTCCTGGAGACATTGGTGCCAAGCTTTGATCTGGAATGTTTCATCTTGAGCTATTTTCACGAACGGATCTCTGCCAAATGACCAGCAGAGCCTCCGAATGACATTTGGAGGATGATTGCAGGAGAAATTTGCACCTAGCTGTGATCTGGAATGCATTTTTCATTTGTAGCAATTTTCTAAAAAGGGCTCTCTGCCAGGTAGCCGGCAGTGCATCCCGATGACTTCTTGAGGAAGATTCCCGAGAATTTCGTCCCTAGCAGTAAGCTGGAAGGAATGTCAAATGAACAGCCTTTCTCAATAACGGTAATGCCAGGGGCTTTCATCCGAATGCATTTTGAAAGATGATTTGAGGAGCAATGAGTAGCTAGCTGTGGTCTGGAGTGAATGTCTCAAGCCTAGGACTTGTCATGAACGGATCTCTGCCAAATCACCAGCGGTGCATCGTGATAGCATTTAGAGAACGATCCCTGGAGACATTCGTGCCTTGCTGTTATCTGGAACTAATGTCTCATGGAGAGCATTTTTCAAGCAGGGATCTCTCCCAAATGGCCAGCAGTGCATCGGAATTACATTTGGAGGATGATTGCAGGAGAAATTTGCTAATTTTGGGGAGAGTTAGGCTTGCAAAAGGTAGGGCTCCCCGCCAATTGGGTTAAAGTTCCTCTGAGTAGGTCAGTTGGAGTTAGGGATAGGCGTTAGGGCTCCTTAGCCCACTTGGCGTCAGCGTTAGGGTTTCCCTAGCTAGGCCCTTTGGACTAAGGGGTAGGGTTCCCATTGCTAGACCAAGGGGAGTTGGGTTATGGTTCCTATGGGTTAGCCACGCTGAAATAGGCTTGCTCTGGGAAGGGATTCCCACCCTAGCATTGGGATTCTTACGGGTAGGCCACTTGGCGTTAGGGTTAGGGTTCTATGCATAGGCCAGTTGAAGTAAGGGTTCCAATGGTTAGGCCAGCTCAGTTTAGGCATAGAGGTCCTGCAGATGGGTGGATTGCCTTAGGGTGGCTATGGGTAAGGCCCGAACCCTAGGATTAGGGTTCCCACGGGAAGGCCACTTGCACGGAGGCTTACGTTTCCTGTGGTCGAGGAAACACTAGGATCGGGATTCCTACCCGTATGAACCCTAACCCTAGCGCTGAGCACACTAACCTAGGGCTGGGAGCTCTGCCCTTCCCTAACTCTAACTGCATGTGGCCTGCACACAGGAACCACACTTGGTCAGGAATAACCCTGAGGACGTGGCGTCCTACCCACAGCTTAACTCCAACTGTCTTGTGCCACTAGACGACGTGGGCTCGTAAAAAGTACAAAGAAAGGACAACTCAGCCCTAATCAAGGCTGGGCACAAACTTCTCATGGAATCTTCATTTTCAAGCTGTTCGGATCCTGTCCTGAGCTTTTGGGCTTGATCGGTTGGAGAAAATTAGAAACAAAGGGAAGGGAATTATTAATGAATGCTTATGACACATTTCTCATGGAATCGTCATCTTACGGCCCTTGTGAGTCTGTCCTCATCGTTAAGAAGAGATCGGCTGGTGAGAATTACAAAGAAAGCAAAACTCTTTTCTCATGCTCAAATGTGTCATGCAGCCTTCATCTTAAAGCCATCATACTACTATCCTGATTCTTCGGCATAGAAAGCTGCAAAGAAAGAGAACCTGATTACTCATCATTGCTGGAGGAAAAGTTATCTGTGACTATTCATTTAAAAGGCGTTACGAGAGGGTCCTGAAGAGATGGGCTTTATCGGGCAGTGAAAGTGCTAAAGCAAGAGAAAGCCAGTAGTGATCAGTGCTTTGTGAAATTTCTCACGGAATCCAAGTCTTCAAGCCATTATGAGTCTATCCAGATCATCTGGAAGGGAGCGCACGGTGACATTGAAAAGAAAGCGAAACTCATTACTGATCGGTGCTTGTGACACATTTCTTATGGAATCTTCCACTTCAGACAGTTTGGAGTCTGGCCTCATTTGGAAGGCTCGCTCCGTGCAGATGAATAACAAAGCAAAACGCTTCGCTCACCATAGCGGGGGATAAATTTGTCGCGGAATCTTCACATTACAGCTTTTAGGATCCTGTCCTAAAGAAAGGTTAAACTCATTCTTGACCACTAGGGGTTTGGCAAATACTTCTGAAAGCCTCCCTTTTTAAAGCATTTAGGAGTCTGTCCTTACTGTCATTTGCAGTAGAGCGGTTAGGGAAAATTAGAACTAGAGAGAAAGTCATTAACGAACAGCACTTGAGACAAACGTTGTCACGGACTCGTCATCTAAAAGCCACTAGGTTTCCCTTGGTCATTTGGAAGAGAGGGCATCATGAACGTTACAAACAAAACAAAACTCGTTAGTGATCCCCGCGGGTGACTCGTTTCTCGGAGCATTTTCATTTTAAAAGAGTTAGGATACGGTCCTGAGCATTAGGGAAAGATCGGTTCCGTGGAACTTACACAGAAAGAGAAAATCATTAGTGACCCGTGCTTGTGACAAATTGTCATGGACTCTTCCTATGAGCGCCATTGGGCTACTAGCCTGATTATTTAGAAGTGGTCGGTCCTCGAACTAGATGAAGCAAGCAAAACTCTTTACTGCTCTGCCAATTGGCAAGCAGTGCATCCGAACGGCATTTGGAGAATGATTCCAGGAGAAATTGGTGGCTAGCAGTGATGTGAAGTGAATGTCTCATGTTTAGCAATTTTCAGGAAGGGTCTCTGCCAGATACCAGCAATGCCTCCGATTTGCACTTGGAGGTCGATTGTAGGACAAAGCCGTCCCTAGCAGGGACATGGACTGCTTTTCTACATGAATAATATTGTTCAGGAATGGATAGCTGCCAAATGCCCAGCAGCGTATCCGACTGGCTCTTGGAGGACGATGCCAGGGCATATTCGTGTCTAGCTGTGACCTGGACTGAATATTTCATTTTTAGGAATTGTCCTGGCTGGATCTCTGGAAATGGTAAGCAGTGCATCGTAACGACATTTGGAGGACGATTCCATGAGAAATTAGTCCTAGCTGAGATCCAGAACGATTGTCTCATCTTTAGCTATTTTCACGAACGGATCTCTGCCAAATGGCCCGTGGTGCACCCGAAAGCCATTTGGAGTACGATTCCAGAAGAAATATGTGCCAAGTAGGGATCTGGCGCGAATGGCTCATGTTTAGCAATTGTCATGAATGGATCTCTCCCAAATGCGCAGCAAGGCGTCCGAGTTGCCTTGGGCAAAGTCATCCCTAGCCAGGGACATGGAATGCTTTTCGACATGATATTTTCACGAACGGATCGCTGCCAAATGACCTGCAGGGCTTCCGAATGACGTTTGGGGGACGATTCCTGGAGACATTGGTGCCAAGCTTTGATCTGGAATGTTTCATCTTGAGCTATTTTCACGAACGGATCTCTGCCAAATGACCAGCAGAGCCTCCGAATGACATTTGGAGGATGATTGCAGGAGAAATTTGCACCTAGCTGTGATCTGGAATGCATTTTTCATTTGTAGCAATTTTCTAAAAAGGGCTCTCTGCCAGGTAGCCGGCAGTGCATCCCGATGACTTCTTGAGGAAGATTCCCGAGAATTTCGTCCCTAGCAGTAAGCTGGAAGGAATGTCAAATGAACAGCCTTTCTCAATAACGGTAATGCCAGGGGCTTTCATCCGAATGCATTTTGAAAGATGATTTGAGGAGCAATGAGTAGCTAGCTGTGGTCTGGAGTGAATGTCTCAAGCCTAGGACTTGTCATGAACGGATCTCTGCCAAATCACCAGCGGTGCATCGTGATAGCATTTAGAGAACGATCCCTGGAGACATTCGTGCCTTGCTGTTATCTGGAACTAATGTCTCATGGAGAGCATTTTTCAAGCAGGGATCTCTCCCAAATGGCCAGCAGTGCATCGGAATTACATTTGGAGGATGATTGCAGGAGAAATTTGCTAATTTTGGGGAGAGTTAGGCTTGCAAAAGGTAGGGCTCCCCGCCAATTGGGTTAAAGTTCCTCTGAGTAGGTCAGTTGGAGTTAGGGATAGGCGTTAGGGCTCCTTAGCCCACTTGGCGTCAGCGTTAGGGTTTCCCTAGCTAGGCCCTTTGGACTAAGGGGTAGGGTTCCCATTGCTAGACCAAGGGGAGTTGGGTTATGGTTCCTATGGGTTAGCCACGCTGAAATAGGCTTGCTCTGGGAAGGGATTCCCACCCTAGCATTGGGATTCTTACGGGTAGGCCACTTGGCGTTAGGGTTAGGGTTCTATGCATAGGCCAGTTGAAGTAAGGGTTCCAATGGTTAGGCCAGCTCAGTTTAGGCATAGAGGTCCTGCAGATGGGTGGATTGCCTTAGGGTGGCTATGGGTAAGGCCCGAACCCTAGGATTAGGGTTCCCACGGGAAGGCCACTTGCACGGAGGCTTACGTTTCCTGTGGTCGAGGAAACACTAGGATCGGGATTCCTACCCGTATGAACCCTAACCCTAGCGCTGAGCACACTAACCTAGGGCTGGGAGCTCTGCCCTTCCCTAACTCTAACTGCATGTGGCCTGCACACAGGAACCACACTTGGTCAGGAATAACCCTGAGGACGTGGCGTCCTACCCACAGCTTAACTCCAACTGTCTTGTGCCACTAGACGACGTGGGCTCGTAAAAAGTACAAAGAAAGGACAACTCAGCCCTAATCAAGGCTGGGCACAAACTTCTCATGGAATCTTCATTTTCAAGCTGTTCGGATCCTGTCCTGAGCTTTTGGGCTTGATCGGTTGGAGAAAATTAGAAACAAAGGGAAGGGAATTATTAATGAATGCTTATGACACATTTCTCATGGAATCGTCATCTTACGGCCCTTGTGAGTCTGTCCTCATCGTTAAGAAGAGATCGGCTGGTGAGAATTACAAAGAAAGCAAAACTCTTTTCTCATGCTCAAATGTGTCATGCAGCCTTCATCTTAAAGCCATCATACTACTATCCTGATTCTTCGGCATAGAAAGCTGCAAAGAAAGAGAACCTGATTACTCATCATTGCTGGAGGAAAAGTTATCTGTGACTATTCATTTAAAAGGCGTTACGAGAGGGTCCTGAAGAGATGGGCTTTATCGGGCAGTGAAAGTGCTAAAGCAAGAGAAAGCCAGTAGTGATCAGTGCTTTGTGAAATTTCTCACGGAATCCAAGTCTTCAAGCCATTATGAGTCTATCCAGATCATCTGGAAGGGAGCGCACGGTGACATTGAAAAGAAAGCGAAACTCATTACTGATCGGTGCTTGTGACACATTTCTTATGGAATCGTCCATTTCAGACAGTTTGGAGTCTGGCCTCATTTGGAAGGCTCGCTCCGTGCAGATGAATAACAAAGCAAAACGCTTCGCTCACCATAGCGGGGGATAAATTTGTCGCGGAATGTTGCGGTTCAGTGATGAGACAGAACACAGCTTTATGCAAGCAAACAGGCTGGTCAGCGGAGATGGGCTGTTCTGCCCCCCCTGCCTTCCACCTTCTCCTTTTATTATATTTCTCCCCCTAAGCATTACACACTGCTACACAAAGGAATGTATGACGTTGATTCATATGCTTAGTTACCATCCTCTATCTACTACAATCCTGGTTCTCAGGCCTTGAGCCCAGGCTAAAGAAACCTCCCACAGTTGCTGTCCAAACAATCAAGTTCTCAGGGTTCATATCTAGCCCTTGTCCTTGGATAGAGCAATGTGTGCATTGCTCCTAGGAAACAGTCAGGGTGTGCCCCGCCTGCTTCCAGGTGGAATAGCTAGACATTAACCCTTCATCTCCCCTTTTTTTGTTTATTGAAGTTGGCCATCTCATGGTAGCCGCCAATTTGTTTTGTCATGCTATTTAACTCCCAGACAGACAAGGACATAACCTGGGGAGCTTTCCAGGGCAAAATTTTACAAAGTCTTAACAAGGAAGGAATACATTGTACACAGCAACAACAAAAAATAAGCCCAATGATTACAAACACAAAATAACCAAAAACTTAACATCTGCAATATAATCATCTAAAAGGGGTACACTTCTTTTACTACAATTGTAACCAGCAAAAGGCAATATAAGTATCATTCTACTAAGACAGCAAAGGGTGCCATCACTTAAATTTGCAGGAATATTATTAAGGGTACATGAACCACAAGTAAAAACCCATCCTGATGGTAGGATGATATGGCCATAATTATATGAAACATTAACAGCATGGGAACAATTTAAAAGGGATTGAGAAATTTTTTGACAGCCCAATGGCACCTTTGTACTAGTGCAGTTAACTACACGCGCACAGGTGACATTGTGAGCCCCGGCCGGGTACGGTGTGTGAAGGAATATAGCCGTGCGAGGCAGAATATAGTTGGCCGGGCCCCAATTAGCCATGCTAGAGTACTGGGAGAAAAGATTAGCATAAGCAAAGAGCAGTATCTTATTCTCCTTCGGACTTGTAACGGGGGAGGCGCTTCTGAGCCAACCCCTACAGAAAATAACAGGCACAAAAGGCACACAATCATCACAGAATTAGCAGTGATTTGGGCGAGAATCGCCACAAACAAAGTCTTAGGAGTTTCTGGCTGCTGAATCTGCTGCCAGTTTTCGTTGAGCCGTGGCAACCAATGCTTTTACTGCTCCCCATGTCACGGGCTGGCTTGGGACGCTACGCCTCCTCCGTTTCCGTCCCGCCGTTGTCGACTCGGGGGGCAATGCGGTCTCCTCCAAGGTCAGCTGAAACTCTGGTATGGGATTCGACAGCCCCTGGTGCCATGCCATGTTGTTTAAGTGCTGGTCGCACGCACCGGGCTGGAACCCACAACGGTCCTGCAGGGAGAGAAACAGCAGCATATCCCCGACCCCAAGTGATTAGAGGTGCTGGGCCCAGCCACTGTGGATCGGGCAGCTGACGGTAAAAGACACGCGGTCTTTCCAGTACCTCAGATTTGTGAAAATGCCGATCCGCAGGGGTCTGCTGATCTGCATTCAGTGTTAAATTATTTAAAGTAAACAAGAGGATATGCATTTGTTGTTGAATGTCTCCTAAGGTTCGGAGACGCAGCTCCCCTTGTTTTAATTGTTTATCTAGCAAGGTTTTGAGTGTGCGATTGGCACGTTCAACAATGGCTTGGCCCGTGGAATTATAAGGGATTCCGTGTTTAAGACGGACGTCCCAGCGGGCACAAAAGGTGGAGAGGAATGCAGAGCAGTAGGCTGGGGCATTATCTGTTTTAATTTGGCAAGGGCGACCCATAACAGAAAAGCAGGCCAGCAAATGGTGAATAACTTTGTTAGTGGCTTCCCCACGCTGTGGGGTTGCCCAAAGGAAGCCTGAATAAGTATCAACGGAAACATGTAAAAATGAATAGGGGCGGAATTGTGGTACATGAGTAACATCCATTTGCCACAGCTGATTTGCTGCGGTACCTCGGGGGTTAACGGCATAAGAAAAAGTAGGAGCAGCAGCAGCACAGTGGGGGCAGGAACGAACAATGGAACGTGCATGATCAGCAGGAATGTGAAACTGCCGGGCCAAAACAGAGGCAGACTGATGAAAAAAGGCATGGCTTTCAATGGGGTCAGAAAAAAGGGAATTTACCTGACCACGCAACGTGCGATCGGCGCGTGCATTGCCCTCAGTGAGTGGCCCAGGCAGAGGGGTATGACTGCGAATATGAGCAACAAAGTAAGGGAAATGACGAGTGGCAAGAAGATGCTGTAAAGACAAAAACAGGTGAAGGAGGTCTGCATCAACCTGAGGGGTAATGAGGGCAAGGGGTAAATGATCAATTACCTGATAAACATAATGGGTATCCACAATTAAATTAAAGGGACAATCAGCAAAAAGTTGAAAAGCCAAAATAACAGCAGCCAATTCTGAACGCTGTGCAGAACGCTGAGGCAGTGTAAAACGAAAATGCCAACGAGGGGGGTCACCCAACTGGTAAGTGACTACACCTCGGTGGGGAGAGCCATCAGATGTTAATATCGAGGGTGGTGTCTAACTTTGTAAGTAAATCACGGCCCCAAATATTGAGGTGGACAGGGAGCACAAAAGGGCGGATTGTAGCAAGGGCACGGCCTCCTGGTTTAGAGACCGTGACCCAAGACAAACTTTGGCGCCCGGGTTTGCTACCCCCAATCCCCCACAACTCTTTAGAAGGAACCGTAGGCCAACTAACCGGCCACTCCAGATCACGAATCACTGTAACATCAGCTCCAGTGTCCACCAGCCCTGTAAAAGGAACATCATTTAAGAGAAGTGTTAAATGAGGTTTCGAGGGGCGGACTGACATTGTCAGAGCAACAAGTGGAGAAGACGCGCTGTGAGACGGCGAGTGAGACAACGTAGATCCAAAGCCTCCTCCGCCCCGAGTTCGATCCTCGGCAGCTGGCACCTGATAGGGGACTAAAATCAATTGTGCAATTGACCGTCCACGCGGGAGCGACTGTGGAAGATGAGTCCACACCTGAACCTTAATAATGCCAGTGTAATCAGCATCAATGACCCCTGGAATGACAAAAAAGCCCTGTTTCCCAGCATGTGGGCGAGGGAGAACAAGACCTACAAAGCCGGCAGGGAGAGGTCCCATCACCTGTGTAGGTATGGCACAGACCTCCCCTGGCAGCCGAAAGTCAGTGTCCTCCTGCAATCTGTTGGTAAAATCCAAAAAGGACTCTAAGGCACCCTGACGGATACTGACAAAGCTTTTGGTAGGCTTGCCTGAATCCGGGACCTTCTTGAAAGCATGCTGGGCACAGGTGGAAATAATGGGGAAGACGGCCTGAGGGAGTTGAGACTGTATCTCAATAGTAGCAAACTGGCCCTCCCCTGCCAAATGCTCATAAATGATACCTTGCTCTCTATATACCTGGGCTTGGCGTTCTGCCATCTGCCGATACTCACTAAGCCAAATAACATACTGACTGGGTGACAACATCATGCGCAGCAGCGTTTTCCAATCCTCAGGGATTAGGGAGTACCCAGCACCCATCCCTTCAATAAGACCACGCACAAAGGTGCTAGTCAGGCCAAATTCACGAATTGCTTTCTTTACCTCTCTAACCACCGAGTATGGCAGAGTGGTCCAGGTGCCCACGGGGTTGCCCTGGTCATCATTCTGCCAGGTCACCGGGCAAACGGAGACCAGATCAGCCAGCTCCTCTGCTGTAAGATCTGATCGAGCTTTCGCTGCGTGAACCATTTGTTGCACCAGCGAAAGCTTCTGAGCAGATGCAGATGACTCTCCGGGGGGCCCTATGGGGGGAGGGTGATCACACACCGGCTCCGGTGGGGAAGGCCAGGGAGGCGGTGGTAATAGAGGCACTGGGGGCGAAGCAGGGGGAGGGATGGCTGCAGGAGCGGACGGGGGTGGCAGGATCGGCAGCTCCTCTGTTGGTGCTGGAGAGGGCCTTTTCAAGGCGACACGCTGTGTCGCATCGCCAGGAGGGGGGATGGCTGCAGGGGCGGACGGGGGCAGCGAGAGCACCAGCCTCGCGAGGGAGGGTCTGTCCGAGGCGACACGCTGTACCACGTCGCGGCAGAGGTGCCAGGCATGTAAAGCCTGCACGGGTGCCCGAGGCTCTTTGTGCAATGTCTGGCCCAATCGCTCCCAGTCCGCTAGCTTAAAGCTTCCAGCTTCAGGATACCACGGGCACTTGGCACGCACCTCCTGTAGCAGGAGAGTGAGTTCTCGAGCCGGGCAGTTATGCTGAGCCTTACAATACTGCAGCTCATTGCGGTGTTGCACTTGCAAAGCAGAGAGGGAGCTTCCCATACTTACCACAATGAAAAATACTCACCGGGATCCACGTAGTGGATGAGTGACGCGTCTGAAACCCTTGCCGGGCGAGGTGAGTGCTGAGGGCCCCACGTTTGGGCGCCAGTTGTTGCGGTTCAGTGATGAGACAGAACACAGCTTTATGCAAGCAAACAGGCTGGTCAGCGGAGATGGGCTGTTCTGCCCCCCCTGCCTTCCACCTTCTCCTTTTATTATATTTCTCCCCCTAAGCATTACACACTGCTACACAAAGGAATGTATGACGTTGATTCATATGCTTAGTTACCATCCTCTATCTACTACAATCCTGGTTCTCAGGCCTTGAGCCCAGGCTAAAGAAACCTCCCACAGTTGCTGTCCAAACAATCAAGTTCTCAGGGTTCATATCTAGCCCTTGTCCTTGGATAGAGCAATGTGTGCATTGCTCCTAGGAAACAGTCAGGGTGTGCCCCGCCTGCTTCCAGGTGGAATAGCTAGACATTAACCCTTCAGCGGAATCTTCACATTACAGCTTTTAGGATCCTGTCCTAAAGAAAGGTTAAACTCATTCTTGACCACTAGGGGTTTGGCAAATACTTCTGAAAGCCTCCCTTTTTAAAGCATTTAGGAGTCTGTCCTTACTGTCATTTGCAGTAGAGCGGTTAGGGAAAATTAGAACTAGAGAGAAAGTCATTAACGAACAGCACTTGAGACAAACGTTGTCACGGACTCGTCATCTAAAAGCCACTAGGTTTCCCTTGGTCATTTGGAAGAGAGGGCATCATGAACGTTACAAACAAAACAAAACTCGTTAGTGATCCCCGCGGGTGACTCGTTTCTCGGAGCATTTTCATTTTAAAAGAGTTAGGATACGGTCCTGAGCATTAGGGAAAGATCGGTTCCGTGGAACTTACAAAGAAAGAGAAAATCATTAGTGACCCGTGCTTGTGACAAATTGTCATGGACTCTTCCTATGAGCGCTATTGGGCTACTAGCCTGATTATTTAGAAGTGGTCGGTCCTCGAACTAGATGAAGCAAGCAAAACTCTTTACTGCTCTGCCAATTGGCAAGCAGTGCATCCGAACGGCATTTGGAGAATGATTCCAGGAGAAATTGGTGGCTAGCAGTGATGTGAAGTGAATGTCTCATGTTTAGCAATTTTCAGGAAGGGTCTCTGCCAGATACCAGCAATGCCTCCGATTTGCACTTGGAGGTCGATTGTAGGACAAAGCCGTCCCTAGCAGGGACATGGACTGCTTTTCTACATGAATAATATTGTTCAGGAATGGATAGCTGCCAAATGCCCAGCAGCGTATCCGACTGGCTCTTGGAGGACGATGCCAGGGCATATTCGTGTCTAGCTGTGACCTGGACTGAATATTTCATTTTTAGGAATTGTCCTGGCTGGATCTCTGGAAATGGTAAGCAGTGCATCGTAACGACATTTGGAGGACGATTCCATGAGAAATTCCTGCCAAGCAGTGATCTGGACTGAATAGCTCATGTTTAGCAACGTTCATGAAGGGTTCGCTGCCAACTTCCCAGCACTGCATCCGAACGGCATTTGGAGGACGATTCCAGGAGAAATTAGTCCTAGCTGAGATCCAGAACGATTGTCTCATCTTTAGCTATTTTCACGAACGGATCTCTGCCAAATGGCCCGTGGTGCACCCGAAAGCCATTTGGAGTACGATTCCAGAAGAAATATGTGCCAAGTAGGGATCTGGCGCGAATGGCTCATGTTTAGCAATTGTCATGAATGGATCTCTCCCAAATGCGCAGCAAGGCGTCCGAGTTGCCTTGGGCAAAGTCATCCCTAGCCAGGGACATGGAATGCTTTTCGACATGATATTTTCACGAACGGATCGCTGCCAAATGACCTGCAGGGCTTCCGAATGACGTTTGGGGGACGATTCCTGGAGACATTGGTGCCAAGCTTTGATCTGGAATGTTTCATCTTGAGCTATTTTCACGAACGGATCTCTGCCAAATGACCAGCAGAGCCTCCGAATGACATTTGGAGGATGATTGCAGGAGAAATTTGCACCTAGCTGTGATCTGGAATGCATTTTTCATTTGTAGCAATTTTCTAAAAAGGGCTCTCTGCCAGGTAGCCGGCAGTGCATCCCGATGACTTCTTGAGGAAGATTCCCGAGAATTTCGTCCCTAGCAGTAAGCTGGAAGGAATGTCAAATGAACAGCCTTTCTCAATAACGGTAATGCCAGGGGCTTTCATCCGAATGCATTTTGAAAGATGATTTGAGGAGCAATGAGTAGCTAGCTGTGGTCTGGAGTGAATGTCTCAAGCCTAGGACTTGTCATGAACGGATCTCTGCCAAATCACCAGCGGTGCATCGTGATAGCATTTAGAGAACGATCCCTGGAGACATTCGTGCCTTGCTGTTATCTGGAACTAATGTCTCATGGAGAGCATTTTTCAAGCAGGGATCTCTCCCAAATGGCCAGCAGTGCATCGGAATTACATTTGGAGGATGATTGCAGGAGAAATTTGCTAATTTTGGGGAGAGTTAGGCTTGCAAAAGGTAGGGCTCCCCGCCAATTGGGTTAAAGTTCCTCTGAGTAGGTCAGTTGGAGTTAGGGATAGGCGTTAGGGCTCCTTAGCCCACTTGGCGTCAGCGTTAGGGTTTCCCTAGCTAGGCCCTTTGGACTAAGGGGTAGGGTTCCCATTGCTAGACCAAGGGGAGTTGGGTTATGGTTCCTATGGGTTAGCCACGCTGAAATAGGCTTGCTCTGGGAAGGGATTCCCACCCTAGCATTGGGATTCTTACGGGTAGGCCACTTGGCGTTAGGGTTAGGGTTCTATGCATAGGCCAGTTGAAGTAAGGGTTCCAATGGTTAGGCCAGCTCAGTTTAGGCATAGAGGTCCTGCAGATGGGTGGATTGCCTTAGGGTGGCTATGGGTAAGGCCCGAACCCTAGGATTAGGGTTCCCACGGGAAGGCCACTTGCACGGAGGCTTACGTTTCCTGTGGTCGAGGAAACACTAGGATCGGGATTCCTACCCGTATGAACCCTAACCCTAGCGCTGAGCACACTAACCTAGGGCTGGGAGCTCTGCCCTTCCCTAACTCTAACTGCATGTGGCCTGCACACAGGAACCACACTTGGTCAGGAATAACCCTGAGGACGTGGCGTCCTACCCACAGCTTAACTCCAACTGTCTTGTGCCACTAGACGACGTGGGCTCGTAAAAAGTACAAAGAAAGGACAACTCAGCCCTAATCAAGGCTGGGCACAAACTTCTCATGGAATCTTCATTTTCAAGCTGTTCGGATCCTGTCCTGAGCTTTTGGGCTTGATCGGTTGGAGAAAATTAGAAACAAAGGGAAGGGAATTATTAATGAATGCTTATGACACATTTCTCATGGAATCGTCATCTTACGGCCCTTGTGAGTCTGTCCTCATCGTTAAGAAGAGATCGGCTGGTGAGAATTACAAAGAAAGCAAAACTCTTTTCTCATGCTCAAATGTGTCATGCAGCCTTCATCTTAAAGCCATCATACTACTATCCTGATTCTTCGGCATAGAAAGCTGCAAAGAAAGAGAACCTGATTACTCATCATTGCTGGAGGAAAAGTTATCTGTGACTATTCATTTAAAAGGCGTTACGAGAGGGTCCTGAAGAGATGGGCTTTATCGGGCAGTGAAAGTGCTAAAGCAAGAGAAAGCCAGTAGTGATCAGTGCTTTGTGAAATTTCTCACGGAATCCAAGTCTTCAAGCCATTATGAGTCTATCCAGATCATCTGGAAGGGAGCGCACGGTGACATTGAAAAGAAAGCGAAACTCATTACTGATCGGTGCTTGTGACACATTTCTTATGGAATCGTCCATTTCAGACAGTTTGGAGTCTGGCCTCATTTGGAAGGCTCGCTCCGTGCAGATGAATAACAAAGCAAAACGCTTCGCTCACCATAGCGGGGGATAAATTTGTCGCGGAATGTTGCGGTTCAGTGATGAGACAGAACACAGCTTTATGCAAGCAAACAGGCTGGTCAGCGGAGATGGGCTGTTCTGCCCCCCCTGCCTTCCACCTTCTCCTTTTATTATATTTCTCCCCCTAAGCATTACACACTGCTACACAAAGGAATGTATGACGTTGATTCATATGCTTAGTTACCATCCTCTATCTACTACAATCCTGGTTCTCAGGCCTTGAGCCCAGGCTAAAGAAACCTCCCACAGTTGCTGTCCAAACAATCAAGTTCTCAGGGTTCATATCTAGCCCTTGTCCTTGGATAGAGCAATGTGTGCATTGCTCCTAGGAAACAGTCAGGGTGTGCCCCGCCTGCTTCCAGGTGGAATAGCTAGACATTAACCCTTCATCTCCCCTTTTTTTGTTTATTGAAGTTGGCCATCTCATGGTAGCCGCCAATTTGTTTTGTCATGCTATTTAACTCCCAGACAGACAAGGACATAACCTGGGGAGCTTTCCAGGGCAAAATTTTACAAAGTCTTAACAAGGAAGGAATACATTGTACACAGCAACAACAAAAAATAAGCCCAATGATTACAAACACAAAATAACCAAAAACTTAACATCTGCAATATAATCATCTAAAAGGGGTACACTTCTTTTACTACAATTGTAACCAGCAAAAGGCAATATAAGTATCATTCTACTAAGACAGCAAAGGGTGCCATCACTTAAATTTGCAGGAATATTATTAAGGGTACATGAACCACAAGTAAAAACCCATCCTGATGGTAGGATGATATGGCCATAATTATATGAAACATTAACAGCATGGGAACAATTTAAAAGGGATTGAGAAATTTTTTGACAGCCCAATGGCACCTTTGTACTAGTGCAGTTAACTACACGCGCACAGGTGACATTGTGAGCCCCGGCCGGGTACGGTGTGTGAAGGAATATAGCCGTGCGAGGCAGAATATAGTTGGCCGGGCCCCAATTAGCCATGCTAGAGTACTGGGAGAAAAGATTAGCATAAGCAAAGAGCAGTATCTTATTCTCCTTCGGACTTGTAACGGGGGAGGCGCTTCTGAGCCAACCCCTACAGAAAATAACAGGCACAAAAGGCACACAATCATCACAGAATTAGCAGTGATTTGGGCGAGAATCGCCACAAACAAAGTCTTAGGAGTTTCTGGCTGCTGAATCTGCTGCCAGTTTTCGTTGAGCCGTGGCAACCAATGCTTTTACTGCTCCCCATGTCACGGGCTGGCTTGGGACGCTACGCCTCCTCCGTTTCCGTCCCGCCGTTGTCGACTCGGGGGGCAATGCGGTCTCCTCCAAGGTCAGCTGAAACTCTGGTATGGGATTCGACAGCCCCTGGTGCCATGCCATGTTGTTTAAGTGCTGGTCGCACGCACCGGGCTGGAACCCACAACGGTCCTGCAGGGAGAGAAACAGCAGCATATCCCCGACCCCAAGTGATTAGAGGTGCTGGGCCCAGCCACTGTGGATCGGGCAGCTGACGGTAAAAGACACGCGGTCTTTCCAGTACCTCAGATTTGTGAAAATGCCGATCCGCAGGGGTCTGCTGATCTGCATTCAGTGTTAAATTATTTAAAGTAAACAAGAGGATATGCATTTGTTGTTGAATGTCTCCTAAGGTTCGGAGACGCAGCTCCCCTTGTTTTAATTGTTTATCTAGCAAGGTTTTGAGTGTGCGATTGGCACGTTCAACAATGGCTTGGCCCGTGGAATTATAAGGGATTCCGTGTTTAAGACGGACGTCCCAGCGGGCACAAAAGGTGGAGAGGAATGCAGAGCAGTAGGCTGGGGCATTATCTGTTTTAATTTGGCAAGGGCGACCCATAACAGAAAAGCAGGCCAGCAAATGGTGAATAACTTTGTTAGTGGCTTCCCCACGCTGTGGGGTTGCCCAAAGGAAGCCTGAATAAGTATCAACGGAAACATGTAAAAATGAATAGGGGCGGAATTGTGGTACATGAGTAACATCCATTTGCCACAGCTGATTTGCTGCGGTACCTCGGGGGTTAACGGCATAAGAAAAAGTAGGAGCAGCAGCAGCACAGTGGGGGCAGGAACGAACAATGGAACGTGCATGATCAGCAGGAATGTGAAACTGCCGGGCCAAAACAGAGGCAGACTGATGAAAAAAGGCATGGCTTTCAATGGGGTCAGAAAAAAGGGAATTTACCTGACCACGCAACGTGCGATCGGCGCGTGCATTGCCCTCAGTGAGTGGCCCAGGCAGAGGGGTATGACTGCGAATATGAGCAACAAAGTAAGGGAAATGACGAGTGGCAAGAAGATGCTGTAAAGACAAAAACAGGTGAAGGAGGTCTGCATCAACCTGAGGGGTAATGAGGGCAAGGGGTAAATGATCAATTACCTGATAAACATAATGGGTATCCACAATTAAATTAAAGGGACAATCAGCAAAAAGTTGAAAAGCCAAAATAACAGCAGCCAATTCTGAACGCTGTGCAGAACGCTGAGGCAGTGTAAAACGAAAATGCCAACGAGGGGGGTCACCCAACTGGTAAGTGACTACACCTCGGTGGGGAGAGCCATCAGATGTTAATATCGAGGGTGGTGTCTAACTTTGTAAGTAAATCACGGCCCCAAATATTGAGGTGGACAGGGAGCACAAAAGGGCGGATTGTAGCAAGGGCACGGCCTCCTGGTTTAGAGACCGTGACCCAAGACAAACTTTGGCGCCCGGGTTTGCTACCCCCAATCCCCCACAACTCTTTAGAAGGAACCGTAGGCCAACTAACCGGCCACTCCAGATCACGAATCACTGTAACATCAGCTCCAGTGTCCACCAGCCCTGTAAAAGGAACATCATTTAAGAGAAGTGTTAAATGAGGTTTCGAGGGGCGGACTGACATTGTCAGAGCAACAAGTGGAGAAGACGCGCTGTGAGACGGCGAGTGAGACAACGTAGATCCAAAGCCTCCTCCGCCCCGAGTTCGATCCTCGGCAGCTGGCACCTGATAGGGGACTAAAATCAATTGTGCAATTGACCGTCCACGCGGGAGCGACTGTGGAAGATGAGTCCACACCTGAACCTTAATAATGCCAGTGTAATCAGCATCAATGACCCCTGGAATGACAAAAAAGCCCTGTTTCCCAGCATGTGGGCGAGGGAGAACAAGACCTACAAAGCCGGCAGGGAGAGGTCCCATCACCTGTGTAGGTATGGCACAGACCTCCCCTGGCAGCCGAAAGTCAGTGTCCTCCTGCAATCTGTTGGTAAAATCCAAAAAGGACTCTAAGGCACCCTGACGGATACTGACAAAGCTTTTGGTAGGCTTGCCTGAATCCGGGACCTTCTTGAAAGCATGCTGGGCACAGGTGGAAATAATGGGGAAGACGGCCTGAGGGAGTTGAGACTGTATCTCAATAGTAGCAAACTGGCCCTCCCCTGCCAAATGCTCATAAATGATACCTTGCTCTCTATATACCTGGGCTTGGCGTTCTGCCATCTGCCGATACTCACTAAGCCAAATAACATACTGACTGGGTGACAACATCATGCGCAGCAGCGTTTTCCAATCCTCAGGGATTAGGGAGTACCCAGCACCCATCCCTTCAATAAGACCACGCACAAAGGTGCTAGTCAGGCCAAATTCACGAATTGCTTTCTTTACCTCTCTAACCACCGAGTATGGCAGAGTGGTCCAGGTGCCCACGGGGTTGCCCTGGTCATCATTCTGCCAGGTCACCGGGCAAACGGAGACCAGATCAGCCAGCTCCTCTGCTGTAAGATCTGATCGAGCTTTCGCTGCGTGAACCATTTGTTGCACCAGCGAAAGCTTCTGAGCAGATGCAGATGACTCTCCGGGGGGCCCTATGGGGGGAGGGTGATCACACACCGGCTCCGGTGGGGAAGGCCAGGGAGGCGGTGGTAATAGAGGCACTGGGGGCGAAGCAGGGGGAGGGATGGCTGCAGGAGCGGACGGGGGTGGCAGGATCGGCAGCTCCTCTGTTGGTGCTGGAGAGGGCCTTTTCAAGGCGACACGCTGTGTCGCATCGCCAGGAGGGGGGATGGCTGCAGGGGCGGACGGGGGCAGCGAGAGCACCAGCCTCGCGAGGGAGGGTCTGTCCGAGGCGACACGCTGTACCACGTCGCGGCAGAGGTGCCAGGCATGTAAAGCCTGCACGGGTGCCCGAGGCTCTTTGTGCAATGTCTGGCCCAATCGCTCCCAGTCCGCTAGCTTAAAGCTTCCAGCTTCAGGATACCACGGGCACTTGGCACGCACCTCCTGTAGCAGGAGAGTGAGTTCTCGAGCCGGGCAGTTATGCTGAGCCTTACAATACTGCAGCTCATTGCGGTGTTGCACTTGCAAAGCAGAGAGGGAGCTTCCCATACTTACCACAATGAAAAATACTCACCGGGATCCACGTAGTGGATGAGTGACGCGTCTGAAACCCTTGCCGGGCGAGGTGAGTGCTGAGGGCCCCACGTTTGGGCGCCAGTTGTTGCGGTTCAGTGATGAGACAGAACACAGCTTTATGCAAGCAAACAGGCTGGTCAGCGGAGATGGGCTGTTCTGCCCCCCCTGCCTTCCACCTTCTCCTTTTATTATATTTCTCCCCCTAAGCATTACACACTGCTACACAAAGGAATGTATGACGTTGATTCATATGCTTAGTTACCATCCTCTATCTACTACAATCCTGGTTCTCAGGCCTTGAGCCCAGGCTAAAGAAACCTCCCACAGTTGCTGTCCAAACAATCAAGTTCTCAGGGTTCATATCTAGCCCTTGTCCTTGGATAGAGCAATGTGTGCATTGCTCCTAGGAAACAGTCAGGGTGTGCCCCGCCTGCTTCCAGGTGGAATAGCTAGACATTAACCCTTCAGCGGAATCTTCACATTACAGCTTTTAGGATCCTGTCCTAAAGAAAGGTTAAACTCATTCTTGACCACTAGGGGTTTGGCAAATACTTCTGAAAGCCTCCCTTTTTAAAGCATTTAGGAGTCTGTCCTTACTGTCATTTGCAGTAGAGCGGTTAGGGAAAATTAGAACTAGAGAGAAAGTCATTAACGAACAGCACTTGAGACAAACGTTGTCACGGACTCGTCATCTAAAAGCCACTAGGTTTCCCTTGGTCATTTGGAAGAGAGGGCATCATGAACGTTACAAACAAAACAAAACTCGTTAGTGATCCCCGCGGGTGACTCGTTTCTCGGAGCATTTTCATTTTAAAAGAGTTAGGATACGGTCCTGAGCATTAGGGAAAGATCGGTTCCGTGGAACTTACAAAGAAAGAGAAAATCATTAGTGACCCGTGCTTGTGACAAATTGTCATGGACTCTTCCTATGAGCGCTATTGGGCTACTAGCCTGATTATTTAGAAGTGGTCGGTCCTCGAACTAGATGAAGCAAGCAAAACTCTTTACTGCTCTGCCAATTGGCAAGCAGTGCATCCGAACGGCATTTGGAGAATGATTCCAGGAGAAATTGGTGGCTAGCAGTGATGTGAAGTGAATGTCTCATGTTTAGCAATTTTCAGGAAGGGTCTCTGCCAGATACCAGCAATGCCTCCGATTTGCACTTGGAGGTCGATTGTAGGACAAAGCCGTCCCTAGCAGGGACATGGACTGCTTTTCTACATGAATAATATTGTTCAGGAATGGATAGCTGCCAAATGCCCAGCAGCGTATCCGACTGGCTCTTGGAGGACGATGCCAGGGCATATTCGTGTCTAGCTGTGACCTGGACTGAATATTTCATTTTTAGGAATTGTCCTGGCTGGATCTCTGGAAATGGTAAGCAGTGCATCGTAACGACATTTGGAGGACGATTCCATGAGAAATTCCTGCCAAGCAGTGATCTGGACTGAATAGCTCATGTTTAGCAACGTTCATGAAGGGTTCGCTGCCAACTTCCCAGCACTGCATCCGAACGGCATTTGGAGGACGATTCCAGGAGAAATTAGTCCTAGCTGAGATCCAGAACGATTGTCTCATCTTTAGCTATTTTCACGAACGGATCTCTGCCAAATGGCCCGTGGTGCACCCGAAAGCCATTTGGAGTACGATTCCAGAAGAAATATGTGCCAAGTAGGGATCTGGCGCGAATGGCTCATGTTTAGCAATTGTCATGAATGGATCTCTCCCAAATGCGCAGCAAGGCGTCCGAGTTGCCTTGGGCAAAGTCATCCCTAGCCAGGGACATGGAATGCTTTTCGACATGATATTTTCACGAACGGATCGCTGCCAAATGACCTGCAGGGCTTCCGAATGACGTTTGGGGGACGATTCCTGGAGACATTGGTGCCAAGCTTTGATCTGGAATGTTTCATCTTGAGCTATTTTCACGAACGGATCTCTGCCAAATGACCAGCAGAGCCTCCGAATGACATTTGGAGGATGATTGCAGGAGAAATTTGCACCTAGCTGTGATCTGGAATGCATTTTTCATTTGTAGCAATTTTCTAAAAAGGGCTCTCTGCCAGGTAGCCGGCAGTGCATCCCGATGACTTCTTGAGGAAGATTCCCGAGAATTTCGTCCCTAGCAGTAAGCTGGAAGGAATGTCAAATGAACAGCCTTTCTCAATAACGGTAATGCCAGGGGCTTTCATCCGAATGCATTTTGAAAGATGATTTGAGGAGCAATGAGTAGCTAGCTGTGGTCTGGAGTGAATGTCTCAAGCCTAGGACTTGTCATGAACGGATCTCTGCCAAATCACCAGCGGTGCATCGTGATAGCATTTAGAGAACGATCCCTGGAGACATTCGTGCCTTGCTGTTATCTGGAACTAATGTCTCATGGAGAGCATTTTTCAAGCAGGGATCTCTCCCAAATGGCCAGCAGTGCATCGGAATTACATTTGGAGGATGATTGCAGGAGAAATTTGCTAATTTTGGGGAGAGTTAGGCTTGCAAAAGGTAGGGCTCCCCGCCAATTGGGTTAAAGTTCCTCTGAGTAGGTCAGTTGGAGTTAGGGATAGGCGTTAGGGCTCCTTAGCCCACTTGGCGTCAGCGTTAGGGTTTCCCTAGCTAGGCCCTTTGGACTAAGGGGTAGGGTTCCCATTGCTAGACCAAGGGGAGTTGGGTTATGGTTCCTATGGGTTAGCCACGCTGAAATAGGCTTGCTCTGGGAAGGGATTCCCACCCTAGCATTGGGATTCTTACGGGTAGGCCACTTGGCGTTAGGGTTAGGGTTCTATGCATAGGCCAGTTGAAGTAAGGGTTCCAATGGTTAGGCCAGCTCAGTTTAGGCATAGAGGTCCTGCAGATGGGTGGATTGCCTTAGGGTGGCTATGGGTAAGGCCCGAACCCTAGGATTAGGGTTCCCACGGGAAGGCCACTTGCACGGAGGCTTACGTTTCCTGTGGTCGAGGAAACACTAGGATCGGGATTCCTACCCGTATGAACCCTAACCCTAGCGCTGAGCACACTAACCTAGGGCTGGGAGCTCTGCCCTTCCCTAACTCTAACTGCATGTGGCCTGCACACAGGAACCACACTTGGTCAGGAATAACCCTGAGGACGTGGCGTCCTACCCACAGCTTAACTCCAACTGTCTTGTGCCACTAGACGACGTGGGCTCGTAAAAAGTACAAAGAAAGGACAACTCAGCCCTAATCAAGGCTGGGCACAAACTTCTCATGGAATCTTCATTTTCAAGCTGTTCGGATCCTGTCCTGAGCTTTTGGGCTTGATCGGTTGGAGAAAATTAGAAACAAAGGGAAGGGAATTATTAATGAATGCTTATGACACATTTCTCATGGAATCGTCATCTTACGGCCCTTGTGAGTCTGTCCTCATCGTTAAGAAGAGATCGGCTGGTGAGAATTACAAAGAAAGCAAAACTCTTTTCTCATGCTCAAATGTGTCATGCAGCCTTCATCTTAAAGCCATCATACTACTATCCTGATTCTTCGGCATAGAAAGCTGCAAAGAAAGAGAACCTGATTACTCATCATTGCTGGAGGAAAAGTTATCTGTGACTATTCATTTAAAAGGCGTTACGAGAGGGTCCTGAAGAGATGGGCTTTATCGGGCAGTGAAAGTGCTAAAGCAAGAGAAAGCCAGTAGTGATCAGTGCTTTGTGAAATTTCTCACGGAATCCAAGTCTTCAAGCCATTATGAGTCTATCCAGATCATCTGGAAGGGAGCGCACGGTGACATTGAAAAGAAAGCGAAACTCATTACTGATCGGTGCTTGTGACACATTTCTTATGGAATCTTCCACTTCAGACAGTTTGGAGTCTGGCCTCATTTGGAAGGCTCGCTCCGTGCAGATGAATAACAAAGCAAAACGCTTCGCTCACCATAGCGGGGGATAAATTTGTCGCGGAATCTTCACATTACAGCTTTTAGGATCCTGTCCTAAAGAAAGGTTAAACTCATTCTTGACCACTAGGGGTTTGGCAAATACTTCTGAAAGCCTCCCTTTTTAAAGCATTTAGGAGTCTGTCCTTACTGTCATTTGCAGTAGAGCGGTTAGGGAAAATTAGAACTAGAGAGAAAGTCATTAACGAACAGCACTTGAGACAAACGTTGTCACGGACTCGTCATCTAAAAGCCACTAGGTTTCCCTTGGTCATTTGGAAGAGAGGGCATCATGAACGTTACAAACAAAACAAAACTCGTTAGTGATCCCCGCGGGTGACTCGTTTCTCGGAGCATTTTCATTTTAAAAGAGTTAGGATACGGTCCTGAGCATTAGGGAAAGATCGGTTCCGTGGAACTTACACAGAAAGAGAAAATCATTAGTGACCCGTGCTTGTGACAAATTGTCATGGACTCTTCCTATGAGCGCCATTGGGCTACTAGCCTGATTATTTAGAAGTGGTCGGTCCTCGAACTAGATGAAGCAAGCAAAACTCTTTACTGCTCTGCCAATTGGCAAGCAGTGCATCCGAACGGCATTTGGAGAATGATTCCAGGAGAAATTGGTGGCTAGCAGTGATGTGAAGTGAATGTCTCATGTTTAGCAATTTTCAGGAAGGGTCTCTGCCAGATACCAGCAATGCCTCCGATTTGCACTTGGAGGTCGATTGTAGGACAAAGCCGTCCCTAGCAGGGACATGGACTGCTTTTCTACATGAATAATATTGTTCAGGAATGGATAGCTGCCAAATGCCCAGCAGCGTATCCGACTGGCTCTTGGAGGACGATGCCAGGGCATATTCGTGTCTAGCTGTGACCTGGACTGAATATTTCATTTTTAGGAATTGTCCTGGCTGGATCTCTGGAAATGGTAAGCAGTGCATCGTAACGACATTTGGAGGACGATTCCATGAGAAATTCCTGCCAAGCAGTGATCTGGACTGAATAGCTCATGTTTAGCAACGTTCATGAAGGGTTCGCTGCCAACTTCCCAGCACTGCATCCGAACGGCATTTGGAGGACGATTCCAGGAGAAATTAGTCCTAGCTGAGATCCAGAACGATTGTCTCATCTTTAGCTATTTTCACGAACGGATCCATGCCAAATGGCCCGTGGTGCACCCGAAAGCCATTTGGAGTACGATTCCAGAAGAAATATGTGCCAAGTAGGGATCTGGCGCGAATGGCTCATGTTTAGCAATTGTCATGAATGGATCTCTCCCAAATGCGCAGCAAGGCGTCCGAGTTGCCTTGGGCAAAGTCATCCCTAGCCAGGGACATGGAATGCTTTTCGACATGATATTTTCACGAACGGATCGCTGCCAAATGACCTGCAGGGCTTCCGAATGACGTTTGGGGGACGATTCCTGGAGACATTGGTGCCAAGCTTTGATCTGGAATGTTTCATCTTGAGCTATTTTCACGAACGGATCTCTGCCAAATGACCAGCAGAGCCTCCGAATGACATTTGGAGGATGATTGCAGGAGAAATTTGCACCTAGCTGTGATCTGGAATGCATTTTTCATTTGTAGCAATTTTCTAAAAAGGGCTCTCTGCCAGGTAGCCGGCAGTGCATCCCGATGACTTCTTGAGGAAGATTCCCGAGAATTTCGTCCCTAGCAGTAAGCTGGAAGGAATGTCAAATGAACAGCCTTTCTCAATAACGGTAATGCCAGGGGCTTTCATCCGAATGCATTTTGAAAGATGATTTGAGGAGCAATGAGTAGCTAGCTGTGGTCTGGAGTGAATGTCTCAAGCCTAGGACTTGTCATGAACGGATCTCTGCCAAATCACCAGCGGTGCATCGTGATAGCATTTAGAGAACGATCCCTGGAGACATTCGTGCCTTGCTGTTATCTGGAACTAATGTCTCATGGAGAGCATTTTTCAAGCAGGGATCTCTCCCAAATGGCCAGCAGTGCATCGGAATTACATTTGGAGGATGATTGCAGGAGAAATTTGCTAATTTTGGGGAGAGTTAGGCTTGCAAAAGGTAGGGCTCCCCGCCAATTGGGTTAAAGTTCCTCTGAGTAGGTCAGTTGGAGTTAGGGATAGGCGTTAGGGCTCCTTAGCCCACTTGGCGTCAGCGTTAGGGTTTCCCTAGCTAGGCCCTTTGGACTAAGGGGTAGGGTTCCCATTGCTAGACCAAGGGGAGTTGGGTTATGGTTCCTATGGGTTAGCCACGCTGAAATAGGCTTGCTCTGGGAAGGGATTCCCACCCTAGCATTGGGATTCTTACGGGTAGGCCACTTGGCGTTAGGGTTAGGGTTCTATGCATAGGCCAGTTGAAGTAAGGGTTCCAATGGTTAGGCCAGCTCAGTTTAGGCATAGAGGTCCTGCAGATGGGTGGATTGCCTTAGGGTGGCTATGGGTAAGGCCCGAACCCTAGGATTAGGGTTCCCACGGGAAGGCCACTTGCACGGAGGCTTACGTTTCCTGTGGTCGAGGAAACACTAGGATCGGGATTCCTACCCGTATGAACCCTAACCCTAGCGCTGAGCACACTAACCTAGGGCTGGGAGCTCTGCCCTTCCCTAACTCTAACTGCATGTGGCCTGCACACAGGAACCACACTTGGTCAGGAATAACCCTGAGGACGTGGCGTCCTACCCACAGCTTAACTCCAACTGTCTTGTGCCACTAGACGACGTGGGCTCGTAAAAAGTACAAAGAAAGGACAACTCAGCCCTAATCAAGGCTGGGCACAAACTTCTCATGGAATCTTCATTTTCAAGCTGTTCGGATCCTGTCCTGAGCTTTTGGGCTTGATCGGTTGGAGAAAATTAGAAACAAAGGGAAGGGAATTATTAATGAATGCTTATGACACATTTCTCATGGAATCGTCATCTTACGGCCCTTGTGAGTCTGTCCTCATCGTTAAGAAGAGATCGGCTGGTGAGAATTACAAAGAAAGCAAAACTCTTTTCTCATGCTCAAATGTGTCATGCAGCCTTCATCTTAAAGCCATCATACTACTATCCTGATTCTTCGGCATAGAAAGCTGCAAAGAAAGAGAACCTGATTACTCATCATTGCTGGAGGAAAAGTTATCTGTGACTATTCATTTAAAAGGCGTTACGAGAGGGTCCTGAAGAGATGGGCTTTATCGGGCAGTGAAAGTGCTAAAGCAAGAGAAAGCCAGTAGTGATCAGTGCTTTGTGAAATTTCTCACGGAATCCAAGTCTTCAAGCCATTATGAGTCTATCCAGATCATCTGGAAGGGAGCGCACGGTGACATTGAAAAGAAAGCGAAACTCATTACTGATCGGTGCTTGTGACACATTTCTTATGGAATCTTCCACTTCAGACAGTTTGGAGTCTGGCCTCATTTGGAAGGCTCGCTCCGTGCAGATGAATAACAAAGCAAAACGCTTCGCTCACCATAGCGGGGGATAAATTTGTCGCGGAATCTTCACATTACAGCTTTTAGGATCCTGTCCTAAAGAAAGGTTAAACTCATTCTTGACCACTAGGGGTTTGGCAAATACTTCTGAAAGCCTCCCTTTTTAAAGCATTTAGGAGTCTGTCCTTACTGTCATTTGCAGTAGAGCGGTTAGGGAAAATTAGAACTAGAGAGAAAGTCATTAACGAACAGCACTTGAGACAAACGTTGTCACGGACTCGTCATCTAAAAGCCACTAGGTTTCCCTTGGTCATTTGGAAGAGAGGGCATCATGAACGTTACAAACAAAACAAAACTCGTTAGTGATCCCCGCGGGTGACTCGTTTCTCGGAGCATTTTCATTTTAAAAGAGTTAGGATACGGTCCTGAGCATTAGGGAAAGATCGGTTCCGTGGAACTTACACAGAAAGAGAAAATCATTAGTGACCCGTGCTTGTGACAAATTGTCATGGACTCTTCCTATGAGCGCCATTGGGCTACTAGCCTGATTATTTAGAAGTGGTCGGTCCTCGAACTAGATGAAGCAAGCAAAACTCTTTACTGCTCTGCCAATTGGCAAGCAGTGCATCCGAACGGCATTTGGAGAATGATTCCAGGAGAAATTGGTGGCTAGCAGTGATGTGAAGTGAATGTCTCATGTTTAGCAATTTTCAGGAAGGGTCTCTGCCAGATACCAGCAATGCCTCCGATTTGCACTTGGAGGTCGATTGTAGGACAAAGCCGTCCCTAGCAGGGACATGGACTGCTTTTCTACATGAATAATATTGTTCAGGAATGGATAGCTGCCAAATGCCCAGCAGCGTATCCGACTGGCTCTTGGAGGACGATGCCAGGGCATATTCGTGTCTAGCTGTGACCTGGACTGAATATTTCATTTTTAGGAATTGTCCTGGCTGGATCTCTGGAAATGGTAAGCAGTGCATCGTAACGACATTTGGAGGACGATTCCATGAGAAATTCCTGCCAAGCAGTGATCTGGACTGAATAGCTCATGTTTAGCAACGTTCATGAAGGGTTCGCTGCCAACTTCCCAGCACTGCATCCGAACGGCATTTGGAGGACGATTCCAGGAGAAATTAGTCCTAGCTGAGATCCAGAACGATTGTCTCATCTTTAGCTATTTTCACGAACGGATCTCTGCCAAATGGCCCGTGGTGCACCCGAAAGCCATTTGGAGTACGATTCCAGAAGAAATATGTGCCAAGTAGGGATCTGGCGCGAATGGCTCATGTTTAGCAATTGTCATGAATGGATCTCTCCCAAATGCGCAGCAAGGCGTCCGAGTTGCCTTGGGCAAAGTCATCCCTAGCCAGGGACATGGAATGCTTTTCGACATGATATTTTCACGAACGGATCGCTGCCAAATGACCTGCAGGGCTTCCGAATGACGTTTGGGGGACGATTCCTGGAGACATTGGTGCCAAGCTTTGATCTGGAATGTTTCATCTTGAGCTATTTTCACGAACGGATCTCTGCCAAATGACCAGCAGAGCCTCCGAATGACATTTGGAGGATGATTGCAGGAGAAATTTGCACCTAGCTGTGATCTGGAATGCATTTTTCATTTGTAGCAATTTTCTAAAAAGGGCTCTCTGCCAGGTAGCCGGCAGTGCATCCCGATGAC
Organism: Lepidochelys kempii; assembly: GCF_965140285.1. Lineage (NCBI taxonomy): Eukaryota > Metazoa > Chordata > Testudines > Cheloniidae > Lepidochelys > Lepidochelys kempii. The sequence continues at coordinate 185,912,402 of NC_136382.1, read as the reverse complement.
TTCTTGAGGAAGATTCCCGAGAATTTCGTCCCTAGCAGTAAGCTGGAAGGAATGTCAAATGAACAGCCTTTCTCAATAACGGTAATGCCAGGGGCTTTCATCCGAATGCATTTTGAAAGATGATTTGAGGAGCAATGAGTAGCTAGCTGTGGTCTGGAGTGAATGTCTCAAGCCTAGGACTTGTCATGAACGGATCTCTGCCAAATCACCAGCGGTGCATCGTGATAGCATTTAGAGAACGATCCCTGGAGACATTCGTGCCTTGCTGTTATCTGGAACTAATGTCTCATGGAGAGCATTTTTCAAGCAGGGATCTCTCCCAAATGGCCAGCAGTGCATCGGAATTACATTTGGAGGATGATTGCAGGAGAAATTTGCTAATTTTGGGGAGAGTTAGGCTTGCAAAAGGTAGGGCTCCCCGCCAATTGGGTTAAAGTTCCTCTGAGTAGGTCAGTTGGAGTTAGGGATAGGCGTTAGGGCTCCTTAGCCCACTTGGCGTCAGCGTTAGGGTTTCCCTAGCTAGGCCCTTTGGACTAAGGGGTAGGGTTCCCATTGCTAGACCAAGGGGAGTTGGGTTATGGTTCCTATGGGTTAGCCACGCTGAAATAGGCTTGCTCTGGGAAGGGATTCCCACCCTAGCATTGGGATTCTTACGGGTAGGCCACTTGGCGTTAGGGTTAGGGTTCTATGCATAGGCCAGTTGAAGTAAGGGTTCCAATGGTTAGGCCAGCTCAGTTTAGGCATAGAGGTCCTGCAGATGGGTGGATTGCCTTAGGGTGGCTATGGGTAAGGCCCGAACCCTAGGATTAGGGTTCCCACGGGAAGGCCACTTGCACGGAGGCTTACGTTTCCTGTGGTCGAGGAAACACTAGGATCGGGATTCCTACCCGTATGAACCCTAACCCTAGCGCTGAGCACACTAACCTAGGGCTGGGAGCTCTGCCCTTCCCTAACTCTAACTGCATGTGGCCTGCACACAGGAACCACACTTGGTCAGGAATAACCCTGAGGACGTGGCGTCCTACCCACAGCTTAACTCCAACTGTCTTGTGCCACTAGACGACGTGGGCTCGTAAAAAGTACAAAGAAAGGACAACTCAGCCCTAATCAAGGCTGGGCACAAACTTCTCATGGAATCTTCATTTTCAAGCTGTTCGGATCCTGTCCTGAGCTTTTGGGCTTGATCGGTTGGAGAAAATTAGAAACAAAGGGAAGGGAATTATTAATGAATGCTTATGACACATTTCTCATGGAATCGTCATCTTACGGCCCTTGTGAGTCTGTCCTCATCGTTAAGAAGAGATCGGCTGGTGAGAATTACAAAGAAAGCAAAACTCTTTTCTCATGCTCAAATGTGTCATGCAGCCTTCATCTTAAAGCCATCATACTACTATCCTGATTCTTCGGCATAGAAAGCTGCAAAGAAAGAGAACCTGATTACTCATCATTGCTGGAGGAAAAGTTATCTGTGACTATTCATTTAAAAGGCGTTACGAGAGGGTCCTGAAGAGATGGGCTTTATCGGGCAGTGAAAGTGCTAAAGCAAGAGAAAGCCAGTAGTGATCAGTGCTTTGTGAAATTTCTCACGGAATCCAAGTCTTCAAGCCATTATGAGTCTATCCAGATCATCTGGAAGGGAGCGCACGGTGACATTGAAAAGAAAGCGAAACTCATTACTGATCGGTGCTTGTGACACATTTCTTATGGAATCTTCCACTTCAGACAGTTTGGAGTCTGGCCTCATTTGGAAGGCTCGCTCCGTGCAGATGAATAACAAAGCAAAACGCTTCGCTCACCATAGCGGGGGATAAATTTGTCGCGGAATCTTCACATTACAGCTTTTAGGATCCTGTCCTAAAGAAAGGTTAAACTCATTCTTGACCACTAGGGGTTTGGCAAATACTTCTGAAAGCCTCCCTTTTTAAAGCATTTAGGAGTCTGTCCTTACTGTCATTTGCAGTAGAGCGGTTAGGGAAAATTAGAACTAGAGAGAAAGTCATTAACGAACAGCACTTGAGACAAACGTTGTCACGGACTCGTCATCTAAAAGCCACTAGGTTTCCCTTGGTCATTTGGAAGAGAGGGCATCATGAACGTTACAAACAAAACAAAACTCGTTAGTGATCCCCGCGGGTGACTCGTTTCTCGGAGCATTTTCATTTTAAAAGAGTTAGGATACGGTCCTGAGCATTAGGGAAAGATCGGTTCCGTGGAACTTACACAGAAAGAGAAAATCATTAGTGACCCGTGCTTGTGACAAATTGTCATGGACTCTTCCTATGAGCGCCATTGGGCTACTAGCCTGATTATTTAGAAGTGGTCGGTCCTCGAACTAGATGAAGCAAGCAAAACTCTTTACTGCTCTGCCAATTGGCAAGCAGTGCATCCGAACGGCATTTGGAGAATGATTCCAGGAGAAATTGGTGGCTAGCAGTGATGTGAAGTGAATGTCTCATGTTTAGCAATTTTCAGGAAGGGTCTCTGCCAGATACCAGCAATGCCTCCGATTTGCACTTGGAGGTCGATTGTAGGACAAAGCCGTCCCTAGCAGGGACATGGACTGCTTTTCTACATGAATAATATTGTTCAGGAATGGATAGCTGCCAAATGCCCAGCAGCGTATCCGACTGGCTCTTGGAGGACGATGCCAGGGCATATTCGTGTCTAGCTGTGACCTGGACTGAATATTTCATTTTTAGGAATTGTCCTGGCTGGATCTCTGGAAATGGTAAGCAGTGCATCGTAACGACATTTGGAGGACGATTCCATGAGAAATTCCTGCCAAGCAGTGATCTGGACTGAATAGCTCATGTTTAGCAACGTTCATGAAGGGTTCGCTGCCAACTTCCCAGCACTGCATCCGAACGGCATTTGGAGGACGATTCCAGGAGAAATTAGTCCTAGCTGAGATCCAGAACGATTGTCTCATCTTTAGCTATTTTCACGAACGGATCTCTGCCAAATGGCCCGTGGTGCACCCGAAAGCCATTTGGAGTACGATTCCAGAAGAAATATGTGCCAAGTAGGGATCTGGCGCGAATGGCTCATGTTTAGCAATTGTCATGAATGGATCTCTCCCAAATGCGCAGCAAGGCGTCCGAGTTGCCTTGGGCAAAGTCATCCCTAGCCAGGGACATGGAATGCTTTTCGACATGATATTTTCACGAACGGATCGCTGCCAAATGACCTGCAGGGCTTCCGAATGACGTTTGGGGGACGATTCCTGGAGACATTGGTGCCAAGCTTTGATCTGGAATGTTTCATCTTGAGCTATTTTCACGAACGGATCTCTGCCAAATGACCAGCAGAGCCTCCGAATGACATTTGGAGGATGATTGCAGGAGAAATTTGCACCTAGCTGTGATCTGGAATGCATTTTTCATTTGTAGCAATTTTCTAAAAAGGGCTCTCTGCCAGGTAGCCGGCAGTGCATCCCGATGACTTCTTGAGGAAGATTCCCGAGAATTTCGTCCCTAGCAGTAAGCTGGAAGGAATGTCAAATGAACAGCCTTTCTCAATAACGGTAATGCCAGGGGCTTTCATCCGAATGCATTTTGAAAGATGATTTGAGGAGCAATGAGTAGCTAGCTGTGGTCTGGAGTGAATGTCTCAAGCCTAGGACTTGTCATGAACGGATCTCTGCCAAATCACCAGCGGTGCATCGTGATAGCATTTAGAGAACGATCCCTGGAGACATTCGTGCCTTGCTGTTATCTGGAACTAATGTCTCATGGAGAGCATTTTTCAAGCAGGGATCTCTCCCAAATGGCCAGCAGTGCATCGGAATTACATTTGGAGGATGATTGCAGGAGAAATTTGCTAATTTTGGGGAGAGTTAGGCTTGCAAAAGGTAGGGCTCCCCGCCAATTGGGTTAAAGTTCCTCTGAGTAGGTCAGTTGGAGTTAGGGATAGGCGTTAGGGCTCCTTAGCCCACTTGGCGTCAGCGTTAGGGTTTCCCTAGCTAGGCCCTTTGGACTAAGGGGTAGGGTTCCCATTGCTAGACCAAGGGGAGTTGGGTTATGGTTCCTATGGGTTAGCCACGCTGAAATAGGCTTGCTCTGGGAAGGGATTCCCACCCTAGCATTGGGATTCTTACGGGTAGGCCACTTGGCGTTAGGGTTAGGGTTCTATGCATAGGCCAGTTGAAGTAAGGGTTCCAATGGTTAGGCCAGCTCAGTTTAGGCATAGAGGTCCTGCAGATGGGTGGATTGCCTTAGGGTGGCTATGGGTAAGGCCCGAACCCTAGGATTAGGGTTCCCACGGGAAGGCCACTTGCACGGAGGCTTACGTTTCCTGTGGTCGAGGAAACACTAGGATCGGGATTCCTACCCGTATGAACCCTAACCCTAGCGCTGAGCACACTAACCTAGGGCTGGGAGCTCTGCCCTTCCCTAACTCTAACTGCATGTGGCCTGCACACAGGAACCACACTTGGTCAGGAATAACCCTGAGGACGTGGCGTCCTACCCACAGCTTAACTCCAACTGTCTTGTGCCACTAGACGACGTGGGCTCGTAAAAAGTACAAAGAAAGGACAACTCAGCCCTAATCAAGGCTGGGCACAAACTTCTCATGGAATCTTCATTTTCAAGCTGTTCGGATCCTGTCCTGAGCTTTTGGGCTTGATCGGTTGGAGAAAATTAGAAACAAAGGGAAGGGAATTATTAATGAATGCTTATGACACATTTCTCATGGAATCGTCATCTTACGGCCCTTGTGAGTCTGTCCTCATCGTTAAGAAGAGATCGGCTGGTGAGAATTACAAAGAAAGCAAAACTCTTTTCTCATGCTCAAATGTGTCATGCAGCCTTCATCTTAAAGCCATCATACTACTATCCTGATTCTTCGGCATAGAAAGCTGCAAAGAAAGAGAACCTGATTACTCATCATTGCTGGAGGAAAAGTTATCTGTGACTATTCATTTAAAAGGCGTTACGAGAGGGTCCTGAAGAGATGGGCTTTATCGGGCAGTGAAAGTGCTAAAGCAAGAGAAAGCCAGTAGTGATCAGTGCTTTGTGAAATTTCTCACGGAATCCAAGTCTTCAAGCCATTATGAGTCTATCCAGATCATCTGGAAGGGAGCGCACGGTGACATTGAAAAGAAAGCGAAACTCATTACTGATCGGTGCTTGTGACACATTTCTTATGGAATCTTCCACTTCAGACAGTTTGGAGTCTGGCCTCATTTGGAAGGCTCGCTCCGTGCAGATGAATAACAAAGCAAAACGCTTCGCTCACCATAGCGGGGGATAAATTTGTCGCGGAATCTTCACATTACAGCTTTTAGGATCCTGTCCTAAAGAAAGGTTAAACTCATTCTTGACCACTAGGGGTTTGGCAAATACTTCTGAAAGCCTCCCTTTTTAAAGCATTTAGGAGTCTGTCCTTACTGTCATTTGCAGTAGAGCGGTTAGGGAAAATTAGAACTAGAGAGAAAGTCATTAACGAACAGCACTTGAGACAAACGTTGTCACGGACTCGTCATCTAAAAGCCACTAGGTTTCCCTTGGTCATTTGGAAGAGAGGGCATCATGAACGTTACAAACAAAACAAAACTCGTTAGTGATCCCCGCGGGTGACTCGTTTCTCGGAGCATTTTCATTTTAAAAGAGTTAGGATACGGTCCTGAGCATTAGGGAAAGATCGGTTCCGTGGAACTTACACAGAAAGAGAAAATCATTAGTGACCCGTGCTTGTGACAAATTGTCATGGACTCTTCCTATGAGCGCCATTGGGCTACTAGCCTGATTATTTAGAAGTGGTCGGTCCTCGAACTAGATGAAGCAAGCAAAACTCTTTACTGCTCTGCCAATTGGCAAGCAGTGCATCCGAACGGCATTTGGAGAATGATTCCAGGAGAAATTGGTGGCTAGCAGTGATGTGAAGTGAATGTCTCATGTTTAGCAATTTTCAGGAAGGGTCTCTGCCAGATACCAGCAATGCCTCCGATTTGCACTTGGAGGTCGATTGTAGGACAAAGCCGTCCCTAGCAGGGACATGGACTGCTTTTCTACATGAATAATATTGTTCAGGAATGGATAGCTGCCAAATGCCCAGCAGCGTATCCGACTGGCTCTTGGAGGACGATGCCAGGGCATATTCGTGTCTAGCTGTGACCTGGACTGAATATTTCATTTTTAGGAATTGTCCTGGCTGGATCTCTGGAAATGGTAAGCAGTGCATCGTAACGACATTTGGAGGACGATTCCATGAGGAATTCCTGCCAAGCAGTGATCTGGACTGAATAGCTCATGTTTAGCAACGTTCATGAAGGGTTCGCTGCCAACTTCCCAGCACTGCATCCGAACGGCATTTGGAGGACGATTCCAGGAGAAATTAGTCCTAGCTGAGATCCAGAACGATTGTCTCATCTTTAGCTATTTTCACGAACGGATCTCTGCCAAATGGCCCGTGGTGCACCCGAAAGCCATTTGGAGTACGATTCCAGAAGAAATATGTGCCAAGTAGGGATCTGGCGCGAATGGCTCATGTTTAGCAATTGTCATGAATGGATCTCTCCCAAATGCGCAGCAAGGCGTCCGAGTTGCCTTGGGCAAAGTCATCCCTAGCCAGGGACATGGAATGCTTTTCGACATGATATTTTCACGAACGGATCGCTGCCAAATGACCTGCAGGGCTTCCGAATGACGTTTGGGGGACGATTCCTGGAGACATTGGTGCCAAGCTTTGATCTGGAATGTTTCATCTTGAGCTATTTTCACGAACGGATCTCTGCCAAATGACCAGCAGAGCCTCCGAATGACATTTGGAGGATGATTGCAGGAGAAATTTGCACCTAGCTGTGATCTGGAATGCATTTTTCATTTGTAGCAATTTTCTAAAAAGGGCTCTCTGCCAGGTAGCCGGCAGTGCATCCCGATGACTTCTTGAGGAAGATTCCCGAGAATTTCGTCCCTAGCAGTAAGCTGGAAGGAATGTCAAATGAACAGCCTTTCTCAATAACGGTAATGCCAGGGGCTTTCATCCGAATGCATTTTGAAAGATGATTTGAGGAGCAATGAGTAGCTAGCTGTGGTCTGGAGTGAATGTCTCAAGCCTAGGACTTGTCATGAACGGATCTCTGCCAAATCACCAGCGGTGCATCGTGATAGCATTTAGAGAACGATCCCTGGAGACATTCGTGCCTTGCTGTTATCTGGAACTAATGTCTCATGGAGAGCATTTTTCAAGCAGGGATCTCTCCCAAATGGCCAGCAGTGCATCGGAATTACATTTGGAGGATGATTGCAGGAGAAATTTGCTAATTTTGGGGAGAGTTAGGCTTGCAAAAGGTAGGGCTCCCCGCCAATTGGGTTAAAGTTCCTCTGAGTAGGTCAGTTGGAGTTAGGGATAGGCGTTAGGGCTCCTTAGCCCACTTGGCGTCAGCGTTAGGGTTTCCCTAGCTAGGCCCTTTGGACTAAGGGGTAGGGTTCCCATTGCTAGACCAAGGGGAGTTGGGTTATGGTTCCTATGGGTTAGCCACGCTGAAATAGGCTTGCTCTGGGAAGGGATTCCCACCCTAGCATTGGGATTCTTACGGGTAGGCCACTTGGCGTTAGGGTTAGGGTTCTATGCATAGGCCAGTTGAAGTAAGGGTTCCAATGGTTAGGCCAGCTCAGTTTAGGCATAGAGGTCCTGCAGATGGGTGGATTGCCTTAGGGTGGCTATGGGTAAGGCCCGAACCCTAGGATTAGGGTTCCCACGGGAAGGCCACTTGCACGGAGGCTTACGTTTCCTGTGGTCGAGGAAACACTAGGATCGGGATTCCTACCCGTATGAACCCTAACCCTAGCGCTGAGCACACTAACCTAGGGCTGGGAGCTCTGCCCTTCCCTAACTCTAACTGCATGTGGCCTGCACACAGGAACCACACTTGGTCAGGAATAACCCTGAGGACGTGGCGTCCTACCCACAGCTTAACTCCAACTGTCTTGTGCCACTAGACGACGTGGGCTCGTAAAAAGTACAAAGAAAGGACAACTCAGCCCTAATCAAGGCTGGGCACAAACTTCTCATGGAATCTTCATTTTCAAGCTGTTCGGATCCTGTCCTGAGCTTTTGGGCTTGATCGGTTGGAGAAAATTAGAAACAAAGGGAAGGGAATTATTAATGAATGCTTATGACACATTTCTCATGGAATCGTCATCTTACGGCCCTTGTGAGTCTGTCCTCATCGTTAAGAAGAGATCGGCTGGTGAGAATTACAAAGAAAGCAAAACTCTTTTCTCATGCTCAAATGTGTCATGCAGCCTTCATCTTAAAGCCATCATACTACTATCCTGATTCTTCGGCATAGAAAGCTGCAAAGAAAGAGAACCTGATTACTCATCATTGCTGGAGGAAAAGTTATCTGTGACTATTCATTTAAAAGGCGTTACGAGAGGGTCCTGAAGAGATGGGCTTTATCGGGCAGTGAAAGTGCTAAAGCAAGAGAAAGCCAGTAGTGATCAGTGCTTTGTGAAATTTCTCACGGAATCCAAGTCTTCAAGCCATTATGAGTCTATCCAGATCATCTGGAAGGGAGCGCACGGTGACATTGAAAAGAAAGCGAAACTCATTACTGATCGGTGCTTGTGACACATTTCTTATGGAATCTTCCACTTCAGACAGTTTGGAGTCTGGCCTCATTTGGAAGGCTCGCTCCGTGCAGATGAATAACAAAGCAAAACGCTTCGCTCACCATAGCGGGGGATAAATTTGTCGCGGAATCTTCACATTACAGCTTTTAGGATCCTGTCCTAAAGAAAGGTTAAACTCATTCTTGACCACTAGGGGTTTGGCAAATACTTCTGAAAGCCTCCCTTTTTAAAGCATTTAGGAGTCTGTCCTTACTGTCATTTGCAGTAGAGCGGTTAGGGAAAATTAGAACTAGAGAGAAAGTCATTAACGAACAGCACTTGAGACAAACGTTGTCACGGACTCGTCATCTAAAAGCCACTAGGTTTCCCTTGGTCATTTGGAAGAGAGGGCATCATGAACGTTACAAACAAAACAAAACTCGTTAGTGATCCCCGCGGGTGACTCGTTTCTCGGAGCATTTTCATTTTAAAAGAGTTAGGATACGGTCCTGAGCATTAGGGAAAGATCGGTTCCGTGGAACTTACACAGAAAGAGAAAATCATTAGTGACCCGTGCTTGTGACAAATTGTCATGGACTCTTCCTATGAGCGCCATTGGGCTACTAGCCTGATTATTTAGAAGTGGTCGGTCCTCGAACTAGATGAAGCAAGCAAAACTCTTTACTGCTCTGCCAATTGGCAAGCAGTGCATCCGAACGGCATTTGGAGAATGATTCCAGGAGAAATTGGTGGCTAGCAGTGATGTGAAGTGAATGTCTCATGTTTAGCAATTTTCAGGAAGGGTCTCTGCCAGATACCAGCAATGCCTCCGATTTGCACTTGGAGGTCGATTGTAGGACAAAGCCGTCCCTAGCAGGGACATGGACTGCTTTTCTACATGAATAATATTGTTCAGGAATGGATAGCTGCCAAATGCCCAGCAGCGTATCCGACTGGCTCTTGGAGGACGATGCCAGGGCATATTCGTGTCTAGCTGTGACCTGGACTGAATATTTCATTTTTAGGAATTGTCCTGGCTGGATCTCTGGAAATGGTAAGCAGTGCATCGTAACGACATTTGGAGGACGATTCCATGAGAAATTAGTCCTAGCTGAGATCCAGAACGATTGTCTCATCTTTAGCTATTTTCACGAACGGATCTCTGCCAAATGGCCCGTGGTGCACCCGAAAGCCATTTGGAGTACGATTCCAGAAGAAATATGTGCCAAGTAGGGATCTGGCGCGAATGGCTCATGTTTAGCAATTGTCATGAATGGATCTCTCCCAAATGCGCAGCAAGGCGTCCGAGTTGCCTTGGGCAAAGTCATCCCTAGCCAGGGACATGGAATGCTTTTCGACATGATATTTTCACGAACGGATCGCTGCCAAATGACCTGCAGGGCTTCCGAATGACGTTTGGGGGACGATTCCTGGAGACATTGGTGCCAAGCTTTGATCTGGAATGTTTCATCTTGAGCTATTTTCACGAACGGATCTCTGCCAAATGACCAGCAGAGCCTCCGAATGACATTTGGAGGATGATTGCAGGAGAAATTTGCACCTAGCTGTGATCTGGAATGCATTTTTCATTTGTAGCAATTTTCTAAAAAGGGCTCTCTGCCAGGTAGCCGGCAGTGCATCCCGATGACTTCTTGAGGAAGATTCCCGAGAATTTCGTCCCTAGCAGTAAGCTGGAAGGAATGTCAAATGAACAGCCTTTCTCAATAACGGTAATGCCAGGGGCTTTCATCCGAATGCATTTTGAAAGATGATTTGAGGAGCAATGAGTAGCTAGCTGTGGTCTGGAGTGAATGTCTCAAGCCTAGGACTTGTCATGAACGGATCTCTGCCAAATCACCAGCGGTGCATCGTGATAGCATTTAGAGAACGATCCCTGGAGACATTCGTGCCTTGCTGTTATCTGGAACTAATGTCTCATGGAGAGCATTTTTCAAGCAGGGATCTCTCCCAAATGGCCAGCAGTGCATCGGAATTACATTTGGAGGATGATTGCAGGAGAAATTTGCTAATTTTGGGGAGAGTTAGGCTTGCAAAAGGTAGGGCTCCCCGCCAATTGGGTTAAAGTTCCTCTGAGTAGGTCAGTTGGAGTTAGGGATAGGCGTTAGGGCTCCTTAGCCCACTTGGCGTCAGCGTTAGGGTTTCCCTAGCTAGGCCCTTTGGACTAAGGGGTAGGGTTCCCATTGCTAGACCAAGGGGAGTTGGGTTATGGTTCCTATGGGTTAGCCACGCTGAAATAGGCTTGCTCTGGGAAGGGATTCCCACCCTAGCATTGGGATTCTTACGGGTAGGCCACTTGGCGTTAGGGTTAGGGTTCTATGCATAGGCCAGTTGAAGTAAGGGTTCCAATGGTTAGGCCAGCTCAGTTTAGGCATAGAGGTCCTGCAGATGGGTGGATTGCCTTAGGGTGGCTATGGGTAAGGCCCGAACCCTAGGATTAGGGTTCCCACGGGAAGGCCACTTGCACGGAGGCTTACGTTTCCTGTGGTCGAGGAAACACTAGGATCGGGATTCCTACCCGTATGAACCCTAACCCTAGCGCTGAGCACACTAACCTAGGGCTGGGAGCTCTGCCCTTCCCTAACTCTAACTGCATGTGGCCTGCACACAGGAACCACACTTGGTCAGGAATAACCCTGAGGACGTGGCGTCCTACCCACAGCTTAACTCCAACTGTCTTGTGCCACTAGACGACGTGGGCTCGTAAAAAGTACAAAGAAAGGACAACTCAGCCCTAATCAAGGCTGGGCACAAACTTCTCATGGAATCTTCATTTTCAAGCTGTTCGGATCCTGTCCTGAGCTTTTGGGCTTGATCGGTTGGAGAAAATTAGAAACAAAGGGAAGGGAATTATTAATGAATGCTTATGACACATTTCTCATGGAATCGTCATCTTACGGCCCTTGTGAGTCTGTCCTCATCGTTAAGAAGAGATCGGCTGGTGAGAATTACAAAGAAAGCAAAACTCTTTTCTCATGCTCAAATGTGTCATGCAGCCTTCATCTTAAAGCCATCATACTACTATCCTGATTCTTCGGCATAGAAAGCTGCAAAGAAAGAGAACCTGATTACTCATCATTGCTGGAGGAAAAGTTATCTGTGACTATTCATTTAAAAGGCGTTACGAGAGGGTCCTGAAGAGATGGGCTTTATCGGGCAGTGAAAGTGCTAAAGCAAGAGAAAGCCAGTAGTGATCAGTGCTTTGTGAAATTTCTCACGGAATCCAAGTCTTCAAGCCATTATGAGTCTATCCAGATCATCTGGAAGGGAGCGCACGGTGACATTGAAAAGAAAGCGAAACTCATTACTGATCGGTGCTTGTGACACATTTCTTATGGAATCGTCCATTTCAGACAGTTTGGAGTCTGGCCTCATTTGGAAGGCTCGCTCCGTGCAGATGAATAACAAAGCAAAACGCTTCGCTCACCATAGCGGGGGATAAATTTGTCGCGGAATGTTGCGGTTCAGTGATGAGACAGAACACAGCTTTATGCAAGCAAACAGGCTGGTCAGCGGAGATGGGCTGTTCTGCCCCCCCTGCCTTCCACCTTCTCCTTTTATTATATTTCTCCCCCTAAGCATTACACACTGCTACACAAAGGAATGTATGACGTTGATTCATATGCTTAGTTACCATCCTCTATCTACTACAATCCTGGTTCTCAGGCCTTGAGCCCAGGCTAAAGAAACCTCCCACAGTTGCTGTCCAAACAATCAAGTTCTCAGGGTTCATATCTAGCCCTTGTCCTTGGATAGAGCAATGTGTGCATTGCTCCTAGGAAACAGTCAGGGTGTGCCCCGCCTGCTTCCAGGTGGAATAGCTAGACATTAACCCTTCAGCGGAATCTTCACATTACAGCTTTTAGGATCCTGTCCTAAAGAAAGGTTAAACTCATTCTTGACCACTAGGGGTTTGGCAAATACTTCTGAAAGCCTCCCTTTTTAAAGCATTTAGGAGTCTGTCCTTACTGTCATTTGCAGTAGAGCGGTTAGGGAAAATTAGAACTAGAGAGAAAGTCATTAACGAACAGCACTTGAGACAAACGTTGTCACGGACTCGTCATCTAAAAGCCACTAGGTTTCCCTTGGTCATTTGGAAGAGAGGGCATCATGAACGTTACAAACAAAACAAAACTCGTTAGTGATCCCCGCGGGTGACTCGTTTCTCGGAGCATTTTCATTTTAAAAGAGTTAGGATACGGTCCTGAGCATTAGGGAAAGATCGGTTCCGTGGAACTTACACAGAAAGAGAAAATCATTAGTGACCCGTGCTTGTGACAAATTGTCATGGACTCTTCCTATGAGCGCCATTGGGCTACTAGCCTGATTATTTAGAAGTGGTCGGTCCTCGAACTAGATGAAGCAAGCAAAACTCTTTACTGCTCTGCCAATTGGCAAGCAGTGCATCCGAACGGCATTTGGAGAATGATTCCAGGAGAAATTGGTGGCTAGCAGTGATGTGAAGTGAATGTCTCATGTTTAGCAATTTTCAGGAAGGGTCTCTGCCAGATACCAGCAATGCCTCCGATTTGCACTTGGAGGTCGATTGTAGGACAAAGCCGTCCCTAGCAGGGACATGGACTGCTTTTCTACATGAATAATATTGTTCAGGAATGGATAGCTGCCAAATGCCCAGCAGCGTATCCGACTGGCTCTTGGAGGACGATGCCAGGGCATATTCGTGTCTAGCTGTGACCTGGACTGAATATTTCATTTTTAGGAATTGTCCTGGCTGGATCTCTGGAAATGGTAAGCAGTGCATCGTAACGACATTTGGAGGACGATTCCATGAGAAATTAGTCCTAGCTGAGATCCAGAACGATTGTCTCATCTTTAGCTATTTTCACGAACGGATCTCTGCCAAATGGCCCGTGGTGCACCCGAAAGCCATTTGGAGTACGATTCCAGAAGAAATATGTGCCAAGTAGGGATCTGGCGCGAATGGCTCATGTTTAGCAATTGTCATGAATGGATCTCTCCCAAATGCGCAGCAAGGCGTCCGAGTTGCCTTGGGCAAAGTCATCCCTAGCCAGGGACATGGAATGCTTTTCGACATGATATTTTCACGAACGGATCGCTGCCAAATGACCTGCAGGGCTTCCGAATGACGTTTGGGGGACGATTCCTGGAGACATTGGTGCCAAGCTTTGATCTGGAATGTTTCATCTTGAGCTATTTTCACGAACGGATCTCTGCCAAATGACCAGCAGAGCCTCCGAATGACATTTGGAGGATGATTGCAGGAGAAATTTGCACCTAGCTGTGATCTGGAATGCATTTTTCATTTGTAGCAATTTTCTAAAAAGGGCTCTCTGCCAGGTAGCCGGCAGTGCATCCCGATGACTTCTTGAGGAAGATTCCCGAGAATTTCGTCCCTAGCAGTAAGCTGGAAGGAATGTCAAATGAACAGCCTTTCTCAATAACGGTAATGCCAGGGGCTTTCATCCGAATGCATTTTGAAAGATGATTTGAGGAGCAATGAGTAGCTAGCTGTGGTCTGGAGTGAATGTCTCAAGCCTAGGACTTGTCATGAACGGATCTCTGCCAAATCACCAGCGGTGCATCGTGATAGCATTTAGAGAACGATCCCTGGAGACATTCGTGCCTTGCTGTTATCTGGAACTAATGTCTCATGGAGAGCATTTTTCAAGCAGGGATCTCTCCCAAATGGCCAGCAGTGCATCGGAATTACATTTGGAGGATGATTGCAGGAGAAATTTGCTAATTTTGGGGAGAGTTAGGCTTGCAAAAGGTAGGGCTCCCCGCCAATTGGGTTAAAGTTCCTCTGAGTAGGTCAGTTGGAGTTAGGGATAGGCGTTAGGGCTCCTTAGCCCACTTGGCGTCAGCGTTAGGGTTTCCCTAGCTAGGCCCTTTGGACTAAGGGGTAGGGTTCCCATTGCTAGACCAAGGGGAGTTGGGTTATGGTTCCTATGGGTTAGCCACGCTGAAATAGGCTTGCTCTGGGAAGGGATTCCCACCCTAGCATTGGGATTCTTACGGGTAGGCCACTTGGCGTTAGGGTTAGGGTTCTATGCATAGGCCAGTTGAAGTAAGGGTTCCAATGGTTAGGCCAGCTCAGTTTAGGCATAGAGGTCCTGCAGATGGGTGGATTGCCTTAGGGTGGCTATGGGTAAGGCCCGAACCCTAGGATTAGGGTTCCCACGGGAAGGCCACTTGCACGGAGGCTTACGTTTCCTGTGGTCGAGGAAACACTAGGATCGGGATTCCTACCCGTATGAACCCTAACCCTAGCGCTGAGCACACTAACCTAGGGCTGGGAGCTCTGCCCTTCCCTAACTCTAACTGCATGTGGCCTGCACACAGGAACCACACTTGGTCAGGAATAACCCTGAGGACGTGGCGTCCTACCCACAGCTTAACTCCAACTGTCTTGTGCCACTAGACGACGTGGGCTCGTAAAAAGTACAAAGAAAGGACAACTCAGCCCTAATCAAGGCTGGGCACAAACTTCTCATGGAATCTTCATTTTCAAGCTGTTCGGATCCTGTCCTGAGCTTTTGGGCTTGATCGGTTGGAGAAAATTAGAAACAAAGGGAAGGGAATTATTAATGAATGCTTATGACACATTTCTCATGGAATCGTCATCTTACGGCCCTTGTGAGTCTGTCCTCATCGTTAAGAAGAGATCGGCTGGTGAGAATTACAAAGAAAGCAAAACTCTTTTCTCATGCTCAAATGTGTCATGCAGCCTTCATCTTAAAGCCATCATACTACTATCCTGATTCTTCGGCATAGAAAGCTGCAAAGAAAGAGAACCTGATTACTCATCATTGCTGGAGGAAAAGTTATCTGTGACTATTCATTTAAAAGGCGTTACGAGAGGGTCCTGAAGAGATGGGCTTTATCGGGCAGTGAAAGTGCTAAAGCAAGAGAAAGCCAGTAGTGATCAGTGCTTTGTGAAATTTCTCACGGAATCCAAGTCTTCAAGCCATTATGAGTCTATCCAGATCATCTGGAAGGGAGCGCACGGTGACATTGAAAAGAAAGCGAAACTCATTACTGATCGGTGCTTGTGACACATTTCTTATGGAATCTTCCACTTCAGACAGTTTGGAGTCTGGCCTCATTTGGAAGGCTCGCTCCGTGCAGATGAATAACAAAGCAAAACGCTTCGCTCACCATAGCGGGGGATAAATTTGTCGCGGAATCTTCACATTACAGCTTTTAGGATCCTGTCCTAAAGAAAGGTTAAACTCATTCTTGACCACTAGGGGTTTGGCAAATACTTCTGAAAGCCTCCCTTTTTAAAGCATTTAGGAGTCTGTCCTTACTGTCATTTGCAGTAGAGCGGTTAGGGAAAATTAGAACTAGAGAGAAAGTCATTAACGAACAGCACTTGAGACAAACGTTGTCACGGACTCGTCATCTAAAAGCCACTAGGTTTCCCTTGGTCATTTGGAAGAGAGGGCATCATGAACGTTACAAACAAAACAAAACTCGTTAGTGATCCCCGCGGGTGACTCGTTTCTCGGAGCATTTTCATTTTAAAAGAGTTAGGATACGGTCCTGAGCATTAGGGAAAGATCGGTTCCGTGGAACTTACACAGAAAGAGAAAATCATTAGTGACCCGTGCTTGTGACAAATTGTCATGGACTCTTCCTATGAGCGCCATTGGGCTACTAGCCTGATTATTTAGAAGTGGTCGGTCCTCGAACTAGATGAAGCAAGCAAAACTCTTTACTGCTCTGCCAATTGGCAAGCAGTGCATCCGAACGGCATTTGGAGAATGATTCCAGGAGAAATTGGTGGCTAGCAGTGATGTGAAGTGAATGTCTCATGTTTAGCAATTTTCAGGAAGGGTCTCTGCCAGATACCAGCAATGCCTCCGATTTGCACTTGGAGGTCGATTGTAGGACAAAGCCGTCCCTAGCAGGGACATGGACTGCTTTTCTACATGAATAATATTGTTCAGGAATGGATAGCTGCCAAATGCCCAGCAGCGTATCCGACTGGCTCTTGGAGGACGATGCCAGGGCATATTCGTGTCTAGCTGTGACCTGGACTGAATATTTCATTTTTAGGAATTGTCCTGGCTGGATCTCTGGAAATGGTAAGCAGTGCATCGTAACGACATTTGGAGGACGATTCCATGAGAAATTAGTCCTAGCTGAGATCCAGAACGATTGTCTCATCTTTAGCTATTTTCACGAACGGATCTCTGCCAAATGGCCCGTGGTGCACCCGAAAGCCATTTGGAGTACGATTCCAGAAGAAATATGTGCCAAGTAGGGATCTGGCGCGAATGGCTCATGTTTAGCAATTGTCATGAATGGATCTCTCCCAAATGCGCAGCAAGGCGTCCGAGTTGCCTTGGGCAAAGTCATCCCTAGCCAGGGACATGGAATGCTTTTCGACATGATATTTTCACGAACGGATCGCTGCCAAATGACCTGCAGGGCTTCCGAATGACGTTTGGGGGACGATTCCTGGAGACATTGGTGCCAAGCTTTGATCTGGAATGTTTCATCTTGAGCTATTTTCACGAACGGATCTCTGCCAAATGACCAGCAGAGCCTCCGAATGACATTTGGAGGATGATTGCAGGAGAAATTTGCACCTAGCTGTGATCTGGAATGCATTTTTCATTTGTAGCAATTTTCTAAAAAGGGCTCTCTGCCAGGTAGCCGGCAGTGCATCCCGATGACTTCTTGAGGAAGATTCCCGAGAATTTCGTCCCTAGCAGTAAGCTGGAAGGAATGTCAAATGAACAGCCTTTCTCAATAACGGTAATGCCAGGGGCTTTCATCCGAATGCATTTTGAAAGATGATTTGAGGAGCAATGAGTAGCTAGCTGTGGTCTGGAGTGAATGTCTCAAGCCTAGGACTTGTCATGAACGGATCTCTGCCAAATCACCAGCGGTGCATCGTGATAGCATTTAGAGAACGATCCCTGGAGACATTCGTGCCTTGCTGTTATCTGGAACTAATGTCTCATGGAGAGCATTTTTCAAGCAGGGATCTCTCCCAAATGGCCAGCAGTGCATCGGAATTACATTTGGAGGATGATTGCAGGAGAAATTTGCTAATTTTGGGGAGAGTTAGGCTTGCAAAAGGTAGGGCTCCCCGCCAATTGGGTTAAAGTTCCTCTGAGTAGGTCAGTTGGAGTTAGGGATAGGCGTTAGGGCTCCTTAGCCCACTTGGCGTCAGCGTTAGGGTTTCCCTAGCTAGGCCCTTTGGACTAAGGGGTAGGGTTCCCATTGCTAGACCAAGGGGAGTTGGGTTATGGTTCCTATGGGTTAGCCACGCTGAAATAGGCTTGCTCTGGGAAGGGATTCCCACCCTAGCATTGGGATTCTTACGGGTAGGCCACTTGGCGTTAGGGTTAGGGTTCTATGCATAGGCCAGTTGAAGTAAGGGTTCCAATGGTTAGGCCAGCTCAGTTTAGGCATAGAGGTCCTGCAGATGGGTGGATTGCCTTAGGGTGGCTATGGGTAAGGCCCGAACCCTAGGATTAGGGTTCCCACGGGAAGGCCACTTGCACGGAGGCTTACGTTTCCTGTGGTCGAGGAAACACTAGGATCGGGATTCCTACCCGTATGAACCCTAACCCTAGCGCTGAGCACACTAACCTAGGGCTGGGAGCTCTGCCCTTCCCTAACTCTAACTGCATGTGGCCTGCACACAGGAACCACACTTGGTCAGGAATAACCCTGAGGACGTGGCGTCCTACCCACAGCTTAACTCCAACTGTCTTGTGCCACTAGACGACGTGGGCTCGTAAAAAGTACAAAGAAAGGACAACTCAGCCCTAATCAAGGCTGGGCACAAACTTCTCATGGAATCTTCATTTTCAAGCTGTTCGGATCCTGTCCTGAGCTTTTGGGCTTGATCGGTTGGAGAAAATTAGAAACAAAGGGAAGGGAATTATTAATGAATGCTTATGACACATTTCTCATGGAATCGTCATCTTACGGCCCTTGTGAGTCTGTCCTCATCGTTAAGAAGAGATCGGCTGGTGAGAATTACAAAGAAAGCAAAACTCTTTTCTCATGCTCAAATGTGTCATGCAGCCTTCATCTTAAAGCCATCATACTACTATCCTGATTCTTCGGCATAGAAAGCTGCAAAGAAAGAGAACCTGATTACTCATCATTGCTGGAGGAAAAGTTATCTGTGACTATTCATTTAAAAGGCGTTACGAGAGGGTCCTGAAGAGATGGGCTTTATCGGGCAGTGAAAGTGCTAAAGCAAGAGAAAGCCAGTAGTGATCAGTGCTTTGTGAAATTTCTCACGGAATCCAAGTCTTCAAGCCATTATGAGTCTATCCAGATCATCTGGAAGGGAGCGCACGGTGACATTGAAAAGAAAGCGAAACTCATTACTGATCGGTGCTTGTGACACATTTCTTATGGAATCGTCCATTTCAGACAGTTTGGAGTCTGGCCTCATTTGGAAGGCTCGCTCCGTGCAGATGAATAACAAAGCAAAACGCTTCGCTCACCATAGCGGGGGATAAATTTGTCGCGGAATGTTGCGGTTCAGTGATGAGACAGAACACAGCTTTATGCAAGCAAACAGGCTGGTCAGCGGAGATGGGCTGTTCTGCCCCCCCTGCCTTCCACCTTCTCCTTTTATTATATTTCTCCCCCTAAGCATTACACACTGCTACACAAAGGAATGTATGACGTTGATTCATATGCTTAGTTACCATCCTCTATCTACTACAATCCTGGTTCTCAGGCCTTGAGCCCAGGCTAAAGAAACCTCCCACAGTTGCTGTCCAAACAATCAAGTTCTCAGGGTTCATATCTAGCCCTTGTCCTTGGATAGAGCAATGTGTGCATTGCTCCTAGGAAACAGTCAGGGTGTGCCCCGCCTGCTTCCAGGTGGAATAGCTAGACATTAACCCTTCAGCGGAATCTTCACATTACAGCTTTTAGGATCCTGTCCTAAAGAAAGGTTAAACTCATTCTTGACCACTAGGGGTTTGGCAAATACTTCTGAAAGCCTCCCTTTTTAAAGCATTTAGGAGTCTGTCCTTACTGTCATTTGCAGTAGAGCGGTTAGGGAAAATTAGAACTAGAGAGAAAGTCATTAACGAACAGCACTTGAGACAAACGTTGTCACGGACTCGTCATCTAAAAGCCACTAGGTTTCCCTTGGTCATTTGGAAGAGAGGGCATCATGAACGTTACAAACAAAACAAAACTCGTTAGTGATCCCCGCGGGTGACTCGTTTCTCGGAGCATTTTCATTTTAAAAGAGTTAGGATACGGTCCTGAGCATTAGGGAAAGATCGGTTCCGTGGAACTTACAAAGAAAGAGAAAATCATTAGTGACCCGTGCTTGTGACAAATTGTCATGGACTCTTCCTATGAGCGCTATTGGGCTACTAGCCTGATTATTTAGAAGTGGTCGGTCCTCGAACTAGATGAAGCAAGCAAAACTCTTTACTGCTCTGCCAATTGGCAAGCAGTGCATCCGAACGGCATTTGGAGAATGATTCCAGGAGAAATTGGTGGCTAGCAGTGATGTGAAGTGAATGTCTCATGTTTAGCAATTTTCAGGAAGGGTCTCTGCCAGATACCAGCAATGCCTCCGATTTGCACTTGGAGGTCGATTGTAGGACAAAGCCGTCCCTAGCAGGGACATGGACTGCTTTTCTACATGAATAATATTGTTCAGGAATGGATAGCTGCCAAATGCCCAGCAGCGTATCCGACTGGCTCTTGGAGGACGATGCCAGGGCATATTCGTGTCTAGCTGTGACCTGGACTGAATATTTCATTTTTAGGAATTGTCCTGGCTGGATCTCTGGAAATGGTAAGCAGTGCATCGTAACGACATTTGGAGGACGATTCCATGAGAAATTCCTGCCAAGCAGTGATCTGGACTGAATAGCTCATGTTTAGCAACGTTCATGAAGGGTTCGCTGCCAACTTCCCAGCACTGCATCCGAACGGCATTTGGAGGACGATTCCAGGAGAAATTAGTCCTAGCTGAGATCCAGAACGATTGTCTCATCTTTAGCTATTTTCACGAACGGATCTCTGCCAAATGGCCCGTGGTGCACCCGAAAGCCATTTGGAGTACGATTCCAGAAGAAATATGTGCCAAGTAGGGATCTGGCGCGAATGGCTCATGTTTAGCAATTGTCATGAATGGATCTCTCCCAAATGCGCAGCAAGGCGTCCGAGTTGCCTTGGGCAAAGTCATCCCTAGCCAGGGACATGGAATGCTTTTCGACATGATATTTTCACGAACGGATCGCTGCCAAATGACCTGCAGGGCTTCCGAATGACGTTTGGGGGACGATTCCTGGAGACATTGGTGCCAAGCTTTGATCTGGAATGTTTCATCTTGAGCTATTTTCACGAACGGATCTCTGCCAAATGACCAGCAGAGCCTCCGAATGACATTTGGAGGATGATTGCAGGAGAAATTTGCACCTAGCTGTGATCTGGAATGCATTTTTCATTTGTAGCAATTTTCTAAAAAGGGCTCTCTGCCAGGTAGCCGGCAGTGCATCCCGATGACTTCTTGAGGAAGATTCCCGAGAATTTCGTCCCTAGCAGTAAGCTGGAAGGAATGTCAAATGAACAGCCTTTCTCAATAACGGTAATGCCAGGGGCTTTCATCCGAATGCATTTTGAAAGATGATTTGAGGAGCAATGAGTAGCTAGCTGTGGTCTGGAGTGAATGTCTCAAGCCTAGGACTTGTCATGAACGGATCTCTGCCAAATCACCAGCGGTGCATCGTGATAGCATTTAGAGAACGATCCCTGGAGACATTCGTGCCTTGCTGTTATCTGGAACTAATGTCTCATGGAGAGCATTTTTCAAGCAGGGATCTCTCCCAAATGGCCAGCAGTGCATCGGAATTACATTTGGAGGATGATTGCAGGAGAAATTTGCTAATTTTGGGGAGAGTTAGGCTTGCAAAAGGTAGGGCTCCCCGCCAATTGGGTTAAAGTTCCTCTGAGTAGGTCAGTTGGAGTTAGGGATAGGCGTTAGGGCTCCTTAGCCCACTTGGCGTCAGCGTTAGGGTTTCCCTAGCTAGGCCCTTTGGACTAAGGGGTAGGGTTCCCATTGCTAGACCAAGGGGAGTTGGGTTATGGTTCCTATGGGTTAGCCACGCTGAAATAGGCTTGCTCTGGGAAGGGATTCCCACCCTAGCATTGGGATTCTTACGGGTAGGCCACTTGGCGTTAGGGTTAGGGTTCTATGCATAGGCCAGTTGAAGTAAGGGTTCCAATGGTTAGGCCAGCTCAGTTTAGGCATAGAGGTCCTGCAGATGGGTGGATTGCCTTAGGGTGGCTATGGGTAAGGCCCGAACCCTAGGATTAGGGTTCCCACGGGAAGGCCACTTGCACGGAGGCTTACGTTTCCTGTGGTCGAGGAAACACTAGGATCGGGATTCCTACCCGTATGAACCCTAACCCTAGCGCTGAGCACACTAACCTAGGGCTGGGAGCTCTGCCCTTCCCTAACTCTAACTGCATGTGGCCTGCACACAGGAACCACACTTGGTCAGGAATAACCCTGAGGACGTGGCGTCCTACCCACAGCTTAACTCCAACTGTCTTGTGCCACTAGACGACGTGGGCTCGTAAAAAGTACAAAGAAAGGACAACTCAGCCCTAATCAAGGCTGGGCACAAACTTCTCATGGAATCTTCATTTTCAAGCTGTTCGGATCCTGTCCTGAGCTTTTGGGCTTGATCGGTTGGAGAAAATTAGAAACAAAGGGAAGGGAATTATTAATGAATGCTTATGACACATTTCTCATGGAATCGTCATCTTACGGCCCTTGTGAGTCTGTCCTCATCGTTAAGAAGAGATCGGCTGGTGAGAATTACAAAGAAAGCAAAACTCTTTTCTCATGCTCAAATGTGTCATGCAGCCTTCATCTTAAAGCCATCATACTACTATCCTGATTCTTCGGCATAGAAAGCTGCAAAGAAAGAGAACCTGATTACTCATCATTGCTGGAGGAAAAGTTATCTGTGACTATTCATTTAAAAGGCGTTACGAGAGGGTCCTGAAGAGATGGGCTTTATCGGGCAGTGAAAGTGCTAAAGCAAGAGAAAGCCAGTAGTGATCAGTGCTTTGTGAAATTTCTCACGGAATCCAAGTCTTCAAGCCATTATGAGTCTATCCAGATCATCTGGAAGGGAGCGCACGGTGACATTGAAAAGAAAGCGAAACTCATTACTGATCGGTGCTTGTGACACATTTCTTATGGAATCTTCCACTTCAGACAGTTTGGAGTCTGGCCTCATTTGGAAGGCTCGCTCCGTGCAGATGAATAACAAAGCAAAACGCTTCGCTCACCATAGCGGGGGATAAATTTGTCGCGGAATCTTCACATTACAGCTTTTAGGATCCTGTCCTAAAGAAAGGTTAAACTCATTCTTGACCACTAGGGGTTTGGCAAATACTTCTGAAAGCCTCCCTTTTTAAAGCATTTAGGAGTCTGTCCTTACTGTCATTTGCAGTAGAGCGGTTAGGGAAAATTAGAACTAGAGAGAAAGTCATTAACGAACAGCACTTGAGACAAACGTTGTCACGGACTCGTCATCTAAAAGCCACTAGGTTTCCCTTGGTCATTTGGAAGAGAGGGCATCATGAACGTTACAAACAAAACAAAACTCGTTAGTGATCCCCGCGGGTGACTCGTTTCTCGGAGCATTTTCATTTTAAAAGAGTTAGGATACGGTCCTGAGCATTAGGGAAAGATCGGTTCCGTGGAACTTACACAGAAAGAGAAAATCATTAGTGACCCGTGCTTGTGACAAATTGTCATGGACTCTTCCTATGAGCGCCATTGGGCTACTAGCCTGATTATTTAGAAGTGGTCGGTCCTCGAACTAGATGAAGCAAGCAAAACTCTTTACTGCTCTGCCAATTGGCAAGCAGTGCATCCGAACGGCATTTGGAGAATGATTCCAGGAGAAATTGGTGGCTAGCAGTGATGTGAAGTGAATGTCTCATGTTTAGCAATTTTCAGGAAGGGTCTCTGCCAGATACCAGCAATGCCTCCGATTTGCACTTGGAGGTCGATTGTAGGACAAAGCCGTCCCTAGCAGGGACATGGACTGCTTTTCTACATGAATAATATTGTTCAGGAATGGATAGCTGCCAAATGCCCAGCAGCGTATCCGACTGGCTCTTGGAGGACGATGCCAGGGCATATTCGTGTCTAGCTGTGACCTGGACTGAATATTTCATTTTTAGGAATTGTCCTGGCTGGATCTCTGGAAATGGTAAGCAGTGCATCGTAACGACATTTGGAGGACGATTCCATGAGAAATTAGTCCTAGCTGAGATCCAGAACGATTGTCTCATCTTTAGCTATTTTCACGAACGGATCCATGCCAAATGGCCCGTGGTGCACCCGAAAGCCATTTGGAGTACGATTCCAGAAGAAATATGTGCCAAGTAGGGATCTGGCGCGAATGGCTCATGTTTAGCAATTGTCATGAATGGATCTCTCCCAAATGCGCAGCAAGGCGTCCGAGTTGCCTTGGGCAAAGTCATCCCTAGCCAGGGACATGGAATGCTTTTCGACATGATATTTTCACGAACGGATCGCTGCCAAATGACCTGCAGGGCTTCCGAATGACGTTTGGGGGACGATTCCTGGAGACATTGGTGCCAAGCTTTGATCTGGAATGTTTCATCTTGAGCTATTTTCACGAACGGATCTCTGCCAAATGACCAGCAGAGCCTCCGAATGACATTTGGAGGATGATTGCAGGAGAAATTTGCACCTAGCTGTGATCTGGAATGCATTTTTCATTTGTAGCAATTTTCTAAAAAGGGCTCTCTGCCAGGTAGCCGGCAGTGCATCCCGATGACTTCTTGAGGAAGATTCCCGAGAATTTCGTCCCTAGCAGTAAGCTGGAAGGAATGTCAAATGAACAGCCTTTCTCAATAACGGTAATGCCAGGGGCTTTCATCCGAATGCATTTTGAAAGATGATTTGAGGAGCAATGAGTAGCTAGCTGTGGTCTGGAGTGAATGTCTCAAGCCTAGGACTTGTCATGAACGGATCTCTGCCAAATCACCAGCGGTGCATCGTGATAGCATTTAGAGAACGATCCCTGGAGACATTCGTGCCTTGCTGTTATCTGGAACTAATGTCTCATGGAGAGCATTTTTCAAGCAGGGATCTCTCCCAAATGGCCAGCAGTGCATCGGAATTACATTTGGAGGATGATTGCAGGAGAAATTTGCTAATTTTGGGGAGAGTTAGGCTTGCAAAAGGTAGGGCTCCCCGCCAATTGGGTTAAAGTTCCTCTGAGTAGGTCAGTTGGAGTTAGGGATAGGCGTTAGGGCTCCTTAGCCCACTTGGCGTCAGCGTTAGGGTTTCCCTAGCTAGGCCCTTTGGACTAAGGGGTAGGGTTCCCATTGCTAGACCAAGGGGAGTTGGGTTATGGTTCCTATGGGTTAGCCACGCTGAAATAGGCTTGCTCTGGGAAGGGATTCCCACCCTAGCATTGGGATTCTTACGGGTAGGCCACTTGGCGTTAGGGTTAGGGTTCTATGCATAGGCCAGTTGAAGTAAGGGTTCCAATGGTTAGGCCAGCTCAGTTTAGGCATAGAGGTCCTGCAGATGGGTGGATTGCCTTAGGGTGGCTATGGGTAAGGCCCGAACCCTAGGATTAGGGTTCCCACGGGAAGGCCACTTGCACGGAGGCTTACGTTTCCTGTGGTCGAGGAAACACTAGGATCGGGATTCCTACCCGTATGAACCCTAACCCTAGCGCTGAGCACACTAACCTAGGGCTGGGAGCTCTGCCCTTCCCTAACTCTAACTGCATGTGGCCTGCACACAGGAACCACACTTGGTCAGGAATAACCCTGAGGACGTGGCGTCCTACCCACAGCTTAACTCCAACTGTCTTGTGCCACTAGACGACGTGGGCTCGTAAAAAGTACAAAGAAAGGACAACTCAGCCCTAATCAAGGCTGGGCACAAACTTCTCATGGAATCTTCATTTTCAAGCTGTTCGGATCCTGTCCTGAGCTTTTGGGCTTGATCGGTTGGAGAAAATTAGAAACAAAGGGAAGGGAATTATTAATGAATGCTTATGACACATTTCTCATGGAATCGTCATCTTACGGCCCTTGTGAGTCTGTCCTCATCGTTAAGAAGAGATCGGCTGGTGAGAATTACAAAGAAAGCAAAACTCTTTTCTCATGCTCAAATGTGTCATGCAGCCTTCATCTTAAAGCCATCATACTACTATCCTGATTCTTCGGCATAGAAAGCTGCAAAGAAAGAGAACCTGATTACTCATCATTGCTGGAGGAAAAGTTATCTGTGACTATTCATTTAAAAGGCGTTACGAGAGGGTCCTGAAGAGATGGGCTTTATCGGGCAGTGAAAGTGCTAAAGCAAGAGAAAGCCAGTAGTGATCAGTGCTTTGTGAAATTTCTCACGGAATCCAAGTCTTCAAGCCATTATGAGTCTATCCAGATCATCTGGAAGGGAGCGCACGGTGACATTGAAAAGAAAGCGAAACTCATTACTGATCGGTGCTTGTGACACATTTCTTATGGAATCTTCCACTTCAGACAGTTTGGAGTCTGGCCTCATTTGGAAGGCTCGCTCCGTGCAGATGAATAACAAAGCAAAACGCTTCGCTCACCATAGCGGGGGATAAATTTGTCGCGGAATCTTCACATTACAGCTTTTAGGATCCTGTCCTAAAGAAAGGTTAAACTCATTCTTGACCACTAGGGGTTTGGCAAATACTTCTGAAAGCCTCCCTTTTTAAAGCATTTAGGAGTCTGTCCTTACTGTCATTTGCAGTAGAGCGGTTAGGGAAAATTAGAACTAGAGAGAAAGTCATTAACGAACAGCACTTGAGACAAACGTTGTCACGGACTCGTCATCTAAAAGCCACTAGGTTTCCCTTGGTCATTTGGAAGAGAGGGCATCATGAACGTTACAAACAAAACAAAACTCGTTAGTGATCCCCGCGGGTGACTCGTTTCTCGGAGCATTTTCATTTTAAAAGAGTTAGGATACGGTCCTGAGCATTAGGGAAAGATCGGTTCCGTGGAACTTACACAGAAAGAGAAAATCATTAGTGACCCGTGCTTGTGACAAATTGTCATGGACTCTTCCTATGAGCGCCATTGGGCTACTAGCCTGATTATTTAGAAGTGGTCGGTCCTCGAACTAGATGAAGCAAGCAAAACTCTTTACTGCTCTGCCAATTGGCAAGCAGTGCATCCGAACGGCATTTGGAGAATGATTCCAGGAGAAATTGGTGGCTAGCAGTGATGTGAAGTGAATGTCTCATGTTTAGCAATTTTCAGGAAGGGTCTCTGCCAGATACCAGCAATGCCTCCGATTTGCACTTGGAGGTCGATTGTAGGACAAAGCCGTCCCTAGCAGGGACATGGACTGCTTTTCTACATGAATAATATTGTTCAGGAATGGATAGCTGCCAAATGCCCAGCAGCGTATCCGACTGGCTCTTGGAGGACGATGCCAGGGCATATTCGTGTCTAGCTGTGACCTGGACTGAATATTTCATTTTTAGGAATTGTCCTGGCTGGATCTCTGGAAATGGTAAGCAGTGCATCGTAACGACATTTGGAGGACGATTCCATGAGAAATTAGTCCTAGCTGAGATCCAGAACGATTGTCTCATCTTTAGCTATTTTCACGAACGGATCTCTGCCAAATGGCCCGTGGTGCACCCGAAAGCCATTTGGAGTACGATTCCAGAAGAAATATGTGCCAAGTAGGGATCTGGCGCGAATGGCTCATGTTTAGCAATTGTCATGAATGGATCTCTCCCAAATGCGCAGCAAGGCGTCCGAGTTGCCTTGGGCAAAGTCATCCCTAGCCAGGGACATGGAATGCTTTTCGACATGATATTTTCACGAACGGATCGCTGCCAAATGACCTGCAGGGCTTCCGAATGACGTTTGGGGGACGATTCCTGGAGACATTGGTGCCAAGCTTTGATCTGGAATGTTTCATCTTGAGCTATTTTCACGAACGGATCTCTGCCAAATGACCAGCAGAGCCTCCGAATGACATTTGGAGGATGATTGCAGGAGAAATTTGCACCTAGCTGTGATCTGGAATGCATTTTTCATTTGTAGCAATTTTCTAAAAAGGGCTCTCTGCCAGGTAGCCGGCAGTGCATCCCGATGACTTCTTGAGGAAGATTCCCGAGAATTTCGTCCCTAGCAGTAAGCTGGAAGGAATGTCAAATGAACAGCCTTTCTCAATAACGGTAATGCCAGGGGCTTTCATCCGAATGCATTTTGAAAGATGATTTGAGGAGCAATGAGTAGCTAGCTGTGGTCTGGAGTGAATGTCTCAAGCCTAGGACTTGTCATGAACGGATCTCTGCCAAATCACCAGCGGTGCATCGTGATAGCATTTAGAGAACGATCCCTGGAGACATTCGTGCCTTGCTGTTATCTGGAACTAATGTCTCATGGAGAGCATTTTTCAAGCAGGGATCTCTCCCAAATGGCCAGCAGTGCATCGGAATTACATTTGGAGGATGATTGCAGGAGAAATTTGCTAATTTTGGGGAGAGTTAGGCTTGCAAAAGGTAGGGCTCCCCGCCAATTGGGTTAAAGTTCCTCTGAGTAGGTCAGTTGGAGTTAGGGATAGGCGTTAGGGCTCCTTAGCCCACTTGGCGTCAGCGTTAGGGTTTCCCTAGCTAGGCCCTTTGGACTAAGGGGTAGGGTTCCCATTGCTAGACCAAGGGGAGTTGGGTTATGGTTCCTATGGGTTAGCCACGCTGAAATAGGCTTGCTCTGGGAAGGGATTCCCACCCTAGCATTGGGATTCTTACGGGTAGGCCACTTGGCGTTAGGGTTAGGGTTCTATGCATAGGCCAGTTGAAGTAAGGGTTCCAATGGTTAGGCCAGCTCAGTTTAGGCATAGAGGTCCTGCAGATGGGTGGATTGCCTTAGGGTGGCTATGGGTAAGGCCCGAACCCTAGGATTAGGGTTCCCACGGGAAGGCCACTTGCACGGAGGCTTACGTTTCCTGTGGTCGAGGAAACACTAGGATCGGGATTCCTACCCGTATGAACCCTAACCCTAGCGCTGAGCACACTAACCTAGGGCTGGGAGCTCTGCCCTTCCCTAACTCTAACTGCATGTGGCCTGCACACAGGAACCACACTTGGTCAGGAATAACCCTGAGGACGTGGCGTCCTACCCACAGCTTAACTCCAACTGTCTTGTGCCACTAGACGACGTGGGCTCGTAAAAAGTACAAAGAAAGGACAACTCAGCCCTAATCAAGGCTGGGCACAAACTTCTCATGGAATCTTCATTTTCAAGCTGTTCGGATCCTGTCCTGAGCTTTTGGGCTTGATCGGTTGGAGAAAATTAGAAACAAAGGGAAGGGAATTATTAATGAATGCTTATGACACATTTCTCATGGAATCGTCATCTTACGGCCCTTGTGAGTCTGTCCTCATCGTTAAGAAGAGATCGGCTGGTGAGAATTACAAAGAAAGCAAAACTCTTTTCTCATGCTCAAATGTGTCATGCAGCCTTCATCTTAAAGCCATCATACTACTATCCTGATTCTTCGGCATAGAAAGCTGCAAAGAAAGAGAACCTGATTACTCATCATTGCTGGAGGAAAAGTTATCTGTGACTATTCATTTAAAAGGCGTTACGAGAGGGTCCTGAAGAGATGGGCTTTATCGGGCAGTGAAAGTGCTAAAGCAAGAGAAAGCCAGTAGTGATCAGTGCTTTGTGAAATTTCTCACGGAATCCAAGTCTTCAAGCCATTATGAGTCTATCCAGATCATCTGGAAGGGAGCGCACGGTGACATTGAAAAGAAAGCGAAACTCATTACTGATCGGTGCTTGTGACACATTTCTTATGGAATCGTCCATTTCAGACAGTTTGGAGTCTGGCCTCATTTGGAAGGCTCGCTCCGTGCAGATGAATAACAAAGCAAAACGCTTCGCTCACCATAGCGGGGGATAAATTTGTCGCGGAATGTTGCGGTTCAGTGATGAGACAGAACACAGCTTTATGCAAGCAAACAGGCTGGTCAGCGGAGATGGGCTGTTCTGCCCCCCCTGCCTTCCACCTTCTCCTTTTATTATATTTCTCCCCCTAAGCATTACACACTGCTACACAAAGGAATGTATGACGTTGATTCATATGCTTAGTTACCATCCTCTATCTACTACAATCCTGGTTCTCAGGCCTTGAGCCCAGGCTAAAGAAACCTCCCACAGTTGCTGTCCAAACAATCAAGTTCTCAGGGTTCATATCTAGCCCTTGTCCTTGGATAGAGCAATGTGTGCATTGCTCCTAGGAAACAGTCAGGGTGTGCCCCGCCTGCTTCCAGGTGGAATAGCTAGACATTAACCCTTCAGCGGAATCTTCACATTACAGCTTTTAGGATCCTGTCCTAAAGAAAGGTTAAACTCATTCTTGACCACTAGGGGTTTGGCAAATACTTCTGAAAGCCTCCCTTTTTAAAGCATTTAGGAGTCTGTCCTTACTGTCATTTGCAGTAGAGCGGTTAGGGAAAATTAGAACTAGAGAGAAAGTCATTAACGAACAGCACTTGAGACAAACGTTGTCACGGACTCGTCATCTAAAAGCCACTAGGTTTCCCTTGGTCATTTGGAAGAGAGGGCATCATGAACGTTACAAACAAAACAAAACTCGTTAGTGATCCCCGCGGGTGACTCGTTTCTCGGAGCATTTTCATTTTAAAAGAGTTAGGATACGGTCCTGAGCATTAGGGAAAGATCGGTTCCGTGGAACTTACAAAGAAAGAGAAAATCATTAGTGACCCGTGCTTGTGACAAATTGTCATGGACTCTTCCTATGAGCGCTATTGGGCTACTAGCCTGATTATTTAGAAGTGGTCGGTCCTCGAACTAGATGAAGCAAGCAAAACTCTTTACTGCTCTGCCAATTGGCAAGCAGTGCATCCGAACGGCATTTGGAGAATGATTCCAGGAGAAATTGGTGGCTAGCAGTGATGTGAAGTGAATGTCTCATGTTTAGCAATTTTCAGGAAGGGTCTCTGCCAGATACCAGCAATGCCTCCGATTTGCACTTGGAGGTCGATTGTAGGACAAAGCCGTCCCTAGCAGGGACATGGACTGCTTTTCTACATGAATAATATTGTTCAGGAATGGATAGCTGCCAAATGCCCAGCAGCGTATCCGACTGGCTCTTGGAGGACGATGCCAGGGCATATTCGTGTCTAGCTGTGACCTGGACTGAATATTTCATTTTTAGGAATTGTCCTGGCTGGATCTCTGGAAATGGTAAGCAGTGCATCGTAACGACATTTGGAGGACGATTCCATGAGAAATTCCTGCCAAGCAGTGATCTGGACTGAATAGCTCATGTTTAGCAACGTTCATGAAGGGTTCGCTGCCAACTTCCCAGCACTGCATCCGAACGGCATTTGGAGGACGATTCCAGGAGAAATTAGTCCTAGCTGAGATCCAGAACGATTGTCTCATCTTTAGCTATTTTCACGAACGGATCTCTGCCAAATGGCCCGTGGTGCACCCGAAAGCCATTTGGAGTACGATTCCAGAAGAAATATGTGCCAAGTAGGGATCTGGCGCGAATGGCTCATGTTTAGCAATTGTCATGAATGGATCTCTCCCAAATGCGCAGCAAGGCGTCCGAGTTGCCTTGGGCAAAGTCATCCCTAGCCAGGGACATGGAATGCTTTTCGACATGATATTTTCACGAACGGATCGCTGCCAAATGACCTGCAGGGCTTCCGAATGACGTTTGGGGGACGATTCCTGGAGACATTGGTGCCAAGCTTTGATCTGGAATGTTTCATCTTGAGCTATTTTCACGAACGGATCTCTGCCAAATGACCAGCAGAGCCTCCGAATGACATTTGGAGGATGATTGCAGGAGAAATTTGCACCTAGCTGTGATCTGGAATGCATTTTTCATTTGTAGCAATTTTCTAAAAAGGGCTCTCTGCCAGGTAGCCGGCAGTGCATCCCGATGACTTCTTGAGGAAGATTCCCGAGAATTTCGTCCCTAGCAGTAAGCTGGAAGGAATGTCAAATGAACAGCCTTTCTCAATAACGGTAATGCCAGGGGCTTTCATCCGAATGCATTTTGAAAGATGATTTGAGGAGCAATGAGTAGCTAGCTGTGGTCTGGAGTGAATGTCTCAAGCCTAGGACTTGTCATGAACGGATCTCTGCCAAATCACCAGCGGTGCATCGTGATAGCATTTAGAGAACGATCCCTGGAGACATTCGTGCCTTGCTGTTATCTGGAACTAATGTCTCATGGAGAGCATTTTTCAAGCAGGGATCTCTCCCAAATGGCCAGCAGTGCATCGGAATTACATTTGGAGGATGATTGCAGGAGAAATTTGCTAATTTTGGGGAGAGTTAGGCTTGCAAAAGGTAGGGCTCCCCGCCAATTGGGTTAAAGTTCCTCTGAGTAGGTCAGTTGGAGTTAGGGATAGGCGTTAGGGCTCCTTAGCCCACTTGGCGTCAGCGTTAGGGTTTCCCTAGCTAGGCCCTTTGGACTAAGGGGTAGGGTTCCCATTGCTAGACCAAGGGGAGTTGGGTTATGGTTCCTATGGGTTAGCCACGCTGAAATAGGCTTGCTCTGGGAAGGGATTCCCACCCTAGCATTGGGATTCTTACGGGTAGGCCACTTGGCGTTAGGGTTAGGGTTCTATGCATAGGCCAGTTGAAGTAAGGGTTCCAATGGTTAGGCCAGCTCAGTTTAGGCATAGAGGTCCTGCAGATGGGTGGATTGCCTTAGGGTGGCTATGGGTAAGGCCCGAACCCTAGGATTAGGGTTCCCACGGGAAGGCCACTTGCACGGAGGCTTACGTTTCCTGTGGTCGAGGAAACACTAGGATCGGGATTCCTACCCGTATGAACCCTAACCCTAGCGCTGAGCACACTAACCTAGGGCTGGGAGCTCTGCCCTTCCCTAACTCTAACTGCATGTGGCCTGCACACAGGAACCACACTTGGTCAGGAATAACCCTGAGGACGTGGCGTCCTACCCACAGCTTAACTCCAACTGTCTTGTGCCACTAGACGACGTGGGCTCGTAAAAAGTACAAAGAAAGGACAACTCAGCCCTAATCAAGGCTGGGCACAAACTTCTCATGGAATCTTCATTTTCAAGCTGTTCGGATCCTGTCCTGAGCTTTTGGGCTTGATCGGTTGGAGAAAATTAGAAACAAAGGGAAGGGAATTATTAATGAATGCTTATGACACATTTCTCATGGAATCGTCATCTTACGGCCCTTGTGAGTCTGTCCTCATCGTTAAGAAGAGATCGGCTGGTGAGAATTACAAAGAAAGCAAAACTCTTTTCTCATGCTCAAATGTGTCATGCAGCCTTCATCTTAAAGCCATCATACTACTATCCTGATTCTTCGGCATAGAAAGCTGCAAAGAAAGAGAACCTGATTACTCATCATTGCTGGAGGAAAAGTTATCTGTGACTATTCATTTAAAAGGCGTTACGAGAGGGTCCTGAAGAGATGGGCTTTATCGGGCAGTGAAAGTGCTAAAGCAAGAGAAAGCCAGTAGTGATCAGTGCTTTGTGAAATTTCTCACGGAATCCAAGTCTTCAAGCCATTATGAGTCTATCCAGATCATCTGGAAGGGAGCGCACGGTGACATTGAAAAGAAAGCGAAACTCATTACTGATCGGTGCTTGTGACACATTTCTTATGGAATCTTCCACTTCAGACAGTTTGGAGTCTGGCCTCATTTGGAAGGCTCGCTCCGTGCAGATGAATAACAAAGCAAAACGCTTCGCTCACCATAGCGGGGGATAAATTTGTCGCGGAATCTTCACATTACAGCTTTTAGGATCCTGTCCTAAAGAAAGGTTAAACTCATTCTTGACCACTAGGGGTTTGGCAAATACTTCTGAAAGCCTCCCTTTTTAAAGCATTTAGGAGTCTGTCCTTACTGTCATTTGCAGTAGAGCGGTTAGGGAAAATTAGAACTAGAGAGAAAGTCATTAACGAACAGCACTTGAGACAAACGTTGTCACGGACTCGTCATCTAAAAGCCACTAGGTTTCCCTTGGTCATTTGGAAGAGAGGGCATCATGAACGTTACAAACAAAACAAAACTCGTTAGTGATCCCCGCGGGTGACTCGTTTCTCGGAGCATTTTCATTTTAAAAGAGTTAGGATACGGTCCTGAGCATTAGGGAAAGATCGGTTCCGTGGAACTTACACAGAAAGAGAAAATCATTAGTGACCCGTGCTTGTGACAAATTGTCATGGACTCTTCCTATGAGCGCCATTGGGCTACTAGCCTGATTATTTAGAAGTGGTCGGTCCTCGAACTAGATGAAGCAAGCAAAACTCTTTACTGCTCTGCCAATTGGCAAGCAGTGCATCCGAACGGCATTTGGAGAATGATTCCAGGAGAAATTGGTGGCTAGCAGTGATGTGAAGTGAATGTCTCATGTTTAGCAATTTTCAGGAAGGGTCTCTGCCAGATACCAGCAATGCCTCCGATTTGCACTTGGAGGTCGATTGTAGGACAAAGCCGTCCCTAGCAGGGACATGGACTGCTTTTCTACATGAATAATATTGTTCAGGAATGGATAGCTGCCAAATGCCCAGCAGCGTATCCGACTGGCTCTTGGAGGACGATGCCAGGGCATATTCGTGTCTAGCTGTGACCTGGACTGAATATTTCATTTTTAGGAATTGTCCTGGCTGGATCTCTGGAAATGGTAAGCAGTGCATCGTAACGACATTTGGAGGACGATTCCATGAGAAATTCCTGCCAAGCAGTGATCTGGACTGAATAGCTCATGTTTAGCAACGTTCATGAAGGGTTCGCTGCCAACTTCCCAGCACTGCATCCGAACGGCATTTGGAGGACGATTCCAGGAGAAATTAGTCCTAGCTGAGATCCAGAACGATTGTCTCATCTTTAGCTATTTTCACGAACGGATCTCTGCCAAATGGCCCGTGGTGCACCCGAAAGCCATTTGGAGTACGATTCCAGAAGAAATATGTGCCAAGTAGGGATCTGGCGCGAATGGCTCATGTTTAGCAATTGTCATGAATGGATCTCTCCCAAATGCGCAGCAAGGCGTCCGAGTTGCCTTGGGCAAAGTCATCCCTAGCCAGGGACATGGAATGCTTTTCGACATGATATTTTCACGAACGGATCGCTGCCAAATGACCTGCAGGGCTTCCGAATGACGTTTGGGGGACGATTCCTGGAGACATTGGTGCCAAGCTTTGATCTGGAATGTTTCATCTTGAGCTATTTTCACGAACGGATCTCTGCCAAATGACCAGCAGAGCCTCCGAATGACATTTGGAGGATGATTGCAGGAGAAATTTGCACCTAGCTGTGATCTGGAATGCATTTTTCATTTGTAGCAATTTTCTAAAAAGGGCTCTCTGCCAGGTAGCCGGCAGTGCATCCCGATGACTTCTTGAGGAAGATTCCCGAGAATTTCGTCCCTAGCAGTAAGCTGGAAGGAATGTCAAATGAACAGCCTTTCTCAATAACGGTAATGCCAGGGGCTTTCATCCGAATGCATTTTGAAAGATGATTTGAGGAGCAATGAGTAGCTAGCTGTGGTCTGGAGTGAATGTCTCAAGCCTAGGACTTGTCATGAACGGATCTCTGCCAAATCACCAGCGGTGCATCGTGATAGCATTTAGAGAACGATCCCTGGAGACATTCGTGCCTTGCTGTTATCTGGAACTAATGTCTCATGGAGAGCATTTTTCAAGCAGGGATCTCTCCCAAATGGCCAGCAGTGCATCGGAATTACATTTGGAGGATGATTGCAGGAGAAATTTGCTAATTTTGGGGAGAGTTAGGCTTGCAAAAGGTAGGGCTCCCCGCCAATTGGGTTAAAGTTCCTCTGAGTAGGTCAGTTGGAGTTAGGGATAGGCGTTAGGGCTCCTTAGCCCACTTGGCGTCAGCGTTAGGGTTTCCCTAGCTAGGCCCTTTGGACTAAGGGGTAGGGTTCCCATTGCTAGACCAAGGGGAGTTGGGTTATGGTTCCTATGGGTTAGCCACGCTGAAATAGGCTTGCTCTGGGAAGGGATTCCCACCCTAGCATTGGGATTCTTACGGGTAGGCCACTTGGCGTTAGGGTTAGGGTTCTATGCATAGGCCAGTTGAAGTAAGGGTTCCAATGGTTAGGCCAGCTCAGTTTAGGCATAGAGGTCCTGCAGATGGGTGGATTGCCTTAGGGTGGCTATGGGTAAGGCCCGAACCCTAGGATTAGGGTTCCCACGGGAAGGCCACTTGCACGGAGGCTTACGTTTCCTGTGGTCGAGGAAACACTAGGATCGGGATTCCTACCCGTATGAACCCTAACCCTAGCGCTGAGCACACTAACCTAGGGCTGGGAGCTCTGCCCTTCCCTAACTCTAACTGCATGTGGCCTGCACACAGGAACCACACTTGGTCAGGAATAACCCTGAGGACGTGGCGTCCTACCCACAGCTTAACTCCAACTGTCTTGTGCCACTAGACGACGTGGGCTCGTAAAAAGTACAAAGAAAGGACAACTCAGCCCTAATCAAGGCTGGGCACAAACTTCTCATGGAATCTTCATTTTCAAGCTGTTCGGATCCTGTCCTGAGCTTTTGGGCTTGATCGGTTGGAGAAAATTAGAAACAAAGGGAAGGGAATTATTAATGAATGCTTATGACACATTTCTCATGGAATCGTCATCTTACGGCCCTTGTGAGTCTGTCCTCATCGTTAAGAAGAGATCGGCTGGTGAGAATTACAAAGAAAGCAAAACTCTTTTCTCATGCTCAAATGTGTCATGCAGCCTTCATCTTAAAGCCATCATACTACTATCCTGATTCTTCGGCATAGAAAGCTGCAAAGAAAGAGAACCTGATTACTCATCATTGCTGGAGGAAAAGTTATCTGTGACTATTCATTTAAAAGGCGTTACGAGAGGGTCCTGAAGAGATGGGCTTTATCGGGCAGTGAAAGTGCTAAAGCAAGAGAAAGCCAGTAGTGATCAGTGCTTTGTGAAATTTCTCACGGAATCCAAGTCTTCAAGCCATTATGAGTCTATCCAGATCATCTGGAAGGGAGCGCACGGTGACATTGAAAAGAAAGCGAAACTCATTACTGATCGGTGCTTGTGACACATTTCTTATGGAATCTTCCACTTCAGACAGTTTGGAGTCTGGCCTCATTTGGAAGGCTCGCTCCGTGCAGATGAATAACAAAGCAAAACGCTTCGCTCACCATAGCGGGGGATAAATTTGTCGCGGAATCTTCACATTACAGCTTTTAGGATCCTGTCCTAAAGAAAGGTTAAACTCATTCTTGACCACTAGGGGTTTGGCAAATACTTCTGAAAGCCTCCCTTTTTAAAGCATTTAGGAGTCTGTCCTTACTGTCATTTGCAGTAGAGCGGTTAGGGAAAATTAGAACTAGAGAGAAAGTCATTAACGAACAGCACTTGAGACAAACGTTGTCACGGACTCGTCATCTAAAAGCCACTAGGTTTCCCTTGGTCATTTGGAAGAGAGGGCATCATGAACGTTACAAACAAAACAAAACTCGTTAGTGATCCCCGCGGGTGACTCGTTTCTCGGAGCATTTTCATTTTAAAAGAGTTAGGATACGGTCCTGAGCATTAGGGAAAGATCGGTTCCGTGGAACTTACACAGAAAGAGAAAATCATTAGTGACCCGTGCTTGTGACAAATTGTCATGGACTCTTCCTATGAGCGCCATTGGGCTACTAGCCTGATTATTTAGAAGTGGTCGGTCCTCGAACTAGATGAAGCAAGCAAAACTCTTTACTGCTCTGCCAATTGGCAAGCAGTGCATCCGAACGGCATTTGGAGAATGATTCCAGGAGAAATTGGTGGCTAGCAGTGATGTGAAGTGAATGTCTCATGTTTAGCAATTTTCAGGAAGGGTCTCTGCCAGATACCAGCAATGCCTCCGATTTGCACTTGGAGGTCGATTGTAGGACAAAGCCGTCCCTAGCAGGGACATGGACTGCTTTTCTACATGAATAATATTGTTCAGGAATGGATAGCTGCCAAATGCCCAGCAGCGTATCCGACTGGCTCTTGGAGGACGATGCCAGGGCATATTCGTGTCTAGCTGTGACCTGGACTGAATATTTCATTTTTAGGAATTGTCCTGGCTGGATCTCTGGAAATGGTAAGCAGTGCATCGTAACGACATTTGGAGGACGATTCCATGAGAAATTCCTGCCAAGCAGTGATCTGGACTGAATAGCTCATGTTTAGCAACGTTCATGAAGGGTTCGCTGCCAACTTCCCAGCACTGCATCCGAACGGCATTTGGAGGACGATTCCAGGAGAAATTAGTCCTAGCTGAGATCCAGAACGATTGTCTCATCTTTAGCTATTTTCACGAACGGATCTCTGCCAAATGGCCCGTGGTGCACCCGAAAGCCATTTGGAGTACGATTCCAGAAGAAATATGTGCCAAGTAGGGATCTGGCGCGAATGGCTCATGTTTAGCAATTGTCATGAATGGATCTCTCCCAAATGCGCAGCAAGGCGTCCGAGTTGCCT
The DNA here is from genome assembly GCF_965140285.1 of Lepidochelys kempii. Taxonomy (NCBI): domain Eukaryota; kingdom Metazoa; phylum Chordata; order Testudines; family Cheloniidae; genus Lepidochelys; species Lepidochelys kempii. The sequence goes on along the minus strand of NC_136382.1, from coordinate 185,874,299 downwards.
TGGGCAAAGTCATCCCTAGCCAGGGACATGGAATGCTTTTCGACATGATATTTTCACGAACGGATCGCTGCCAAATGACCTGCAGGGCTTCCGAATGACGTTTGGGGGACGATTCCTGGAGACATTGGTGCCAAGCTTTGATCTGGAATGTTTCATCTTGAGCTATTTTCACGAACGGATCTCTGCCAAATGACCAGCAGAGCCTCCGAATGACATTTGGAGGATGATTGCAGGAGAAATTTGCACCTAGCTGTGATCTGGAATGCATTTTTCATTTGTAGCAATTTTCTAAAAAGGGCTCTCTGCCAGGTAGCCGGCAGTGCATCCCGATGACTTCTTGAGGAAGATTCCCGAGAATTTCGTCCCTAGCAGTAAGCTGGAAGGAATGTCAAATGAACAGCCTTTCTCAATAACGGTAATGCCAGGGGCTTTCATCCGAATGCATTTTGAAAGATGATTTGAGGAGCAATGAGTAGCTAGCTGTGGTCTGGAGTGAATGTCTCAAGCCTAGGACTTGTCATGAACGGATCTCTGCCAAATCACCAGCGGTGCATCGTGATAGCATTTAGAGAACGATCCCTGGAGACATTCGTGCCTTGCTGTTATCTGGAACTAATGTCTCATGGAGAGCATTTTTCAAGCAGGGATCTCTCCCAAATGGCCAGCAGTGCATCGGAATTACATTTGGAGGATGATTGCAGGAGAAATTTGCTAATTTTGGGGAGAGTTAGGCTTGCAAAAGGTAGGGCTCCCCGCCAATTGGGTTAAAGTTCCTCTGAGTAGGTCAGTTGGAGTTAGGGATAGGCGTTAGGGCTCCTTAGCCCACTTGGCGTCAGCGTTAGGGTTTCCCTAGCTAGGCCCTTTGGACTAAGGGGTAGGGTTCCCATTGCTAGACCAAGGGGAGTTGGGTTATGGTTCCTATGGGTTAGCCACGCTGAAATAGGCTTGCTCTGGGAAGGGATTCCCACCCTAGCATTGGGATTCTTACGGGTAGGCCACTTGGCGTTAGGGTTAGGGTTCTATGCATAGGCCAGTTGAAGTAAGGGTTCCAATGGTTAGGCCAGCTCAGTTTAGGCATAGAGGTCCTGCAGATGGGTGGATTGCCTTAGGGTGGCTATGGGTAAGGCCCGAACCCTAGGATTAGGGTTCCCACGGGAAGGCCACTTGCACGGAGGCTTACGTTTCCTGTGGTCGAGGAAACACTAGGATCGGGATTCCTACCCGTATGAACCCTAACCCTAGCGCTGAGCACACTAACCTAGGGCTGGGAGCTCTGCCCTTCCCTAACTCTAACTGCATGTGGCCTGCACACAGGAACCACACTTGGTCAGGAATAACCCTGAGGACGTGGCGTCCTACCCACAGCTTAACTCCAACTGTCTTGTGCCACTAGACGACGTGGGCTCGTAAAAAGTACAAAGAAAGGACAACTCAGCCCTAATCAAGGCTGGGCACAAACTTCTCATGGAATCTTCATTTTCAAGCTGTTCGGATCCTGTCCTGAGCTTTTGGGCTTGATCGGTTGGAGAAAATTAGAAACAAAGGGAAGGGAATTATTAATGAATGCTTATGACACATTTCTCATGGAATCGTCATCTTACGGCCCTTGTGAGTCTGTCCTCATCGTTAAGAAGAGATCGGCTGGTGAGAATTACAAAGAAAGCAAAACTCTTTTCTCATGCTCAAATGTGTCATGCAGCCTTCATCTTAAAGCCATCATACTACTATCCTGATTCTTCGGCATAGAAAGCTGCAAAGAAAGAGAACCTGATTACTCATCATTGCTGGAGGAAAAGTTATCTGTGACTATTCATTTAAAAGGCGTTACGAGAGGGTCCTGAAGAGATGGGCTTTATCGGGCAGTGAAAGTGCTAAAGCAAGAGAAAGCCAGTAGTGATCAGTGCTTTGTGAAATTTCTCACGGAATCCAAGTCTTCAAGCCATTATGAGTCTATCCAGATCATCTGGAAGGGAGCGCACGGTGACATTGAAAAGAAAGCGAAACTCATTACTGATCGGTGCTTGTGACACATTTCTTATGGAATCGTCCATTTCAGACAGTTTGGAGTCTGGCCTCATTTGGAAGGCTCGCTCCGTGCAGATGAATAACAAAGCAAAACGCTTCGCTCACCATAGCGGGGGATAAATTTGTCGCGGAATGTTGCGGTTCAGTGATGAGACAGAACACAGCTTTATGCAAGCAAACAGGCTGGTCAGCGGAGATGGGCTGTTCTGCCCCCCCTGCCTTCCACCTTCTCCTTTTATTATATTTCTCCCCCTAAGCATTACACACTGCTACACAAAGGAATGTATGACGTTGATTCATATGCTTAGTTACCATCCTCTATCTACTACAATCCTGGTTCTCAGGCCTTGAGCCCAGGCTAAAGAAACCTCCCACAGTTGCTGTCCAAACAATCAAGTTCTCAGGGTTCATATCTAGCCCTTGTCCTTGGATAGAGCAATGTGTGCATTGCTCCTAGGAAACAGTCAGGGTGTGCCCCGCCTGCTTCCAGGTGGAATAGCTAGACATTAACCCTTCAGCGGAATCTTCACATTACAGCTTTTAGGATCCTGTCCTAAAGAAAGGTTAAACTCATTCTTGACCACTAGGGGTTTGGCAAATACTTCTGAAAGCCTCCCTTTTTAAAGCATTTAGGAGTCTGTCCTTACTGTCATTTGCAGTAGAGCGGTTAGGGAAAATTAGAACTAGAGAGAAAGTCATTAACGAACAGCACTTGAGACAAACGTTGTCACGGACTCGTCATCTAAAAGCCACTAGGTTTCCCTTGGTCATTTGGAAGAGAGGGCATCATGAACGTTACAAACAAAACAAAACTCGTTAGTGATCCCCGCGGGTGACTCGTTTCTCGGAGCATTTTCATTTTAAAAGAGTTAGGATACGGTCCTGAGCATTAGGGAAAGATCGGTTCCGTGGAACTTACAAAGAAAGAGAAAATCATTAGTGACCCGTGCTTGTGACAAATTGTCATGGACTCTTCCTATGAGCGCTATTGGGCTACTAGCCTGATTATTTAGAAGTGGTCGGTCCTCGAACTAGATGAAGCAAGCAAAACTCTTTACTGCTCTGCCAATTGGCAAGCAGTGCATCCGAACGGCATTTGGAGAATGATTCCAGGAGAAATTGGTGGCTAGCAGTGATGTGAAGTGAATGTCTCATGTTTAGCAATTTTCAGGAAGGGTCTCTGCCAGATACCAGCAATGCCTCCGATTTGCACTTGGAGGTCGATTGTAGGACAAAGCCGTCCCTAGCAGGGACATGGACTGCTTTTCTACATGAATAATATTGTTCAGGAATGGATAGCTGCCAAATGCCCAGCAGCGTATCCGACTGGCTCTTGGAGGACGATGCCAGGGCATATTCGTGTCTAGCTGTGACCTGGACTGAATATTTCATTTTTAGGAATTGTCCTGGCTGGATCTCTGGAAATGGTAAGCAGTGCATCGTAACGACATTTGGAGGACGATTCCATGAGAAATTCCTGCCAAGCAGTGATCTGGACTGAATAGCTCATGTTTAGCAACGTTCATGAAGGGTTCGCTGCCAACTTCCCAGCACTGCATCCGAACGGCATTTGGAGGACGATTCCAGGAGAAATTAGTCCTAGCTGAGATCCAGAACGATTGTCTCATCTTTAGCTATTTTCACGAACGGATCTCTGCCAAATGGCCCGTGGTGCACCCGAAAGCCATTTGGAGTACGATTCCAGAAGAAATATGTGCCAAGTAGGGATCTGGCGCGAATGGCTCATGTTTAGCAATTGTCATGAATGGATCTCTCCCAAATGCGCAGCAAGGCGTCCGAGTTGCCTTGGGCAAAGTCATCCCTAGCCAGGGACATGGAATGCTTTTCGACATGATATTTTCACGAACGGATCGCTGCCAAATGACCTGCAGGGCTTCCGAATGACGTTTGGGGGACGATTCCTGGAGACATTGGTGCCAAGCTTTGATCTGGAATGTTTCATCTTGAGCTATTTTCACGAACGGATCTCTGCCAAATGACCAGCAGAGCCTCCGAATGACATTTGGAGGATGATTGCAGGAGAAATTTGCACCTAGCTGTGATCTGGAATGCATTTTTCATTTGTAGCAATTTTCTAAAAAGGGCTCTCTGCCAGGTAGCCGGCAGTGCATCCCGATGACTTCTTGAGGAAGATTCCCGAGAATTTCGTCCCTAGCAGTAAGCTGGAAGGAATGTCAAATGAACAGCCTTTCTCAATAACGGTAATGCCAGGGGCTTTCATCCGAATGCATTTTGAAAGATGATTTGAGGAGCAATGAGTAGCTAGCTGTGGTCTGGAGTGAATGTCTCAAGCCTAGGACTTGTCATGAACGGATCTCTGCCAAATCACCAGCGGTGCATCGTGATAGCATTTAGAGAACGATCCCTGGAGACATTCGTGCCTTGCTGTTATCTGGAACTAATGTCTCATGGAGAGCATTTTTCAAGCAGGGATCTCTCCCAAATGGCCAGCAGTGCATCGGAATTACATTTGGAGGATGATTGCAGGAGAAATTTGCTAATTTTGGGGAGAGTTAGGCTTGCAAAAGGTAGGGCTCCCCGCCAATTGGGTTAAAGTTCCTCTGAGTAGGTCAGTTGGAGTTAGGGATAGGCGTTAGGGCTCCTTAGCCCACTTGGCGTCAGCGTTAGGGTTTCCCTAGCTAGGCCCTTTGGACTAAGGGGTAGGGTTCCCATTGCTAGACCAAGGGGAGTTGGGTTATGGTTCCTATGGGTTAGCCACGCTGAAATAGGCTTGCTCTGGGAAGGGATTCCCACCCTAGCATTGGGATTCTTACGGGTAGGCCACTTGGCGTTAGGGTTAGGGTTCTATGCATAGGCCAGTTGAAGTAAGGGTTCCAATGGTTAGGCCAGCTCAGTTTAGGCATAGAGGTCCTGCAGATGGGTGGATTGCCTTAGGGTGGCTATGGGTAAGGCCCGAACCCTAGGATTAGGGTTCCCACGGGAAGGCCACTTGCACGGAGGCTTACGTTTCCTGTGGTCGAGGAAACACTAGGATCGGGATTCCTACCCGTATGAACCCTAACCCTAGCGCTGAGCACACTAACCTAGGGCTGGGAGCTCTGCCCTTCCCTAACTCTAACTGCATGTGGCCTGCACACAGGAACCACACTTGGTCAGGAATAACCCTGAGGACGTGGCGTCCTACCCACAGCTTAACTCCAACTGTCTTGTGCCACTAGACGACGTGGGCTCGTAAAAAGTACAAAGAAAGGACAACTCAGCCCTAATCAAGGCTGGGCACAAACTTCTCATGGAATCTTCATTTTCAAGCTGTTCGGATCCTGTCCTGAGCTTTTGGGCTTGATCGGTTGGAGAAAATTAGAAACAAAGGGAAGGGAATTATTAATGAATGCTTATGACACATTTCTCATGGAATCGTCATCTTACGGCCCTTGTGAGTCTGTCCTCATCGTTAAGAAGAGATCGGCTGGTGAGAATTACAAAGAAAGCAAAACTCTTTTCTCATGCTCAAATGTGTCATGCAGCCTTCATCTTAAAGCCATCATACTACTATCCTGATTCTTCGGCATAGAAAGCTGCAAAGAAAGAGAACCTGATTACTCATCATTGCTGGAGGAAAAGTTATCTGTGACTATTCATTTAAAAGGCGTTACGAGAGGGTCCTGAAGAGATGGGCTTTATCGGGCAGTGAAAGTGCTAAAGCAAGAGAAAGCCAGTAGTGATCAGTGCTTTGTGAAATTTCTCACGGAATCCAAGTCTTCAAGCCATTATGAGTCTATCCAGATCATCTGGAAGGGAGCGCACGGTGACATTGAAAAGAAAGCGAAACTCATTACTGATCGGTGCTTGTGACACATTTCTTATGGAATCTTCCACTTCAGACAGTTTGGAGTCTGGCCTCATTTGGAAGGCTCGCTCCGTGCAGATGAATAACAAAGCAAAACGCTTCGCTCACCATAGCGGGGGATAAATTTGTCGCGGAATCTTCACATTACAGCTTTTAGGATCCTGTCCTAAAGAAAGGTTAAACTCATTCTTGACCACTAGGGGTTTGGCAAATACTTCTGAAAGCCTCCCTTTTTAAAGCATTTAGGAGTCTGTCCTTACTGTCATTTGCAGTAGAGCGGTTAGGGAAAATTAGAACTAGAGAGAAAGTCATTAACGAACAGCACTTGAGACAAACGTTGTCACGGACTCGTCATCTAAAAGCCACTAGGTTTCCCTTGGTCATTTGGAAGAGAGGGCATCATGAACGTTACAAACAAAACAAAACTCGTTAGTGATCCCCGCGGGTGACTCGTTTCTCGGAGCATTTTCATTTTAAAAGAGTTAGGATACGGTCCTGAGCATTAGGGAAAGATCGGTTCCGTGGAACTTACACAGAAAGAGAAAATCATTAGTGACCCGTGCTTGTGACAAATTGTCATGGACTCTTCCTATGAGCGCCATTGGGCTACTAGCCTGATTATTTAGAAGTGGTCGGTCCTCGAACTAGATGAAGCAAGCAAAACTCTTTACTGCTCTGCCAATTGGCAAGCAGTGCATCCGAACGGCATTTGGAGAATGATTCCAGGAGAAATTGGTGGCTAGCAGTGATGTGAAGTGAATGTCTCATGTTTAGCAATTTTCAGGAAGGGTCTCTGCCAGATACCAGCAATGCCTCCGATTTGCACTTGGAGGTCGATTGTAGGACAAAGCCGTCCCTAGCAGGGACATGGACTGCTTTTCTACATGAATAATATTGTTCAGGAATGGATAGCTGCCAAATGCCCAGCAGCGTATCCGACTGGCTCTTGGAGGACGATGCCAGGGCATATTCGTGTCTAGCTGTGACCTGGACTGAATATTTCATTTTTAGGAATTGTCCTGGCTGGATCTCTGGAAATGGTAAGCAGTGCATCGTAACGACATTTGGAGGACGATTCCATGAGAAATTCCTGCCAAGCAGTGATCTGGACTGAATAGCTCATGTTTAGCAACGTTCATGAAGGGTTCGCTGCCAACTTCCCAGCACTGCATCCGAACGGCATTTGGAGGACGATTCCAGGAGAAATTAGTCCTAGCTGAGATCCAGAACGATTGTCTCATCTTTAGCTATTTTCACGAACGGATCTCTGCCAAATGGCCCGTGGTGCACCCGAAAGCCATTTGGAGTACGATTCCAGAAGAAATATGTGCCAAGTAGGGATCTGGCGCGAATGGCTCATGTTTAGCAATTGTCATGAATGGATCTCTCCCAAATGCGCAGCAAGGCGTCCGAGTTGCCTTGGGCAAAGTCATCCCTAGCCAGGGACATGGAATGCTTTTCGACATGATATTTTCACGAACGGATCGCTGCCAAATGACCTGCAGGGCTTCCGAATGACGTTTGGGGGACGATTCCTGGAGACATTGGTGCCAAGCTTTGATCTGGAATGTTTCATCTTGAGCTATTTTCACGAACGGATCTCTGCCAAATGACCAGCAGAGCCTCCGAATGACATTTGGAGGATGATTGCAGGAGAAATTTGCACCTAGCTGTGATCTGGAATGCATTTTTCATTTGTAGCAATTTTCTAAAAAGGGCTCTCTGCCAGGTAGCCGGCAGTGCATCCCGATGACTTCTTGAGGAAGATTCCCGAGAATTTCGTCCCTAGCAGTAAGCTGGAAGGAATGTCAAATGAACAGCCTTTCTCAATAACGGTAATGCCAGGGGCTTTCATCCGAATGCATTTTGAAAGATGATTTGAGGAGCAATGAGTAGCTAGCTGTGGTCTGGAGTGAATGTCTCAAGCCTAGGACTTGTCATGAACGGATCTCTGCCAAATCACCAGCGGTGCATCGTGATAGCATTTAGAGAACGATCCCTGGAGACATTCGTGCCTTGCTGTTATCTGGAACTAATGTCTCATGGAGAGCATTTTTCAAGCAGGGATCTCTCCCAAATGGCCAGCAGTGCATCGGAATTACATTTGGAGGATGATTGCAGGAGAAATTTGCTAATTTTGGGGAGAGTTAGGCTTGCAAAAGGTAGGGCTCCCCGCCAATTGGGTTAAAGTTCCTCTGAGTAGGTCAGTTGGAGTTAGGGATAGGCGTTAGGGCTCCTTAGCCCACTTGGCGTCAGCGTTAGGGTTTCCCTAGCTAGGCCCTTTGGACTAAGGGGTAGGGTTCCCATTGCTAGACCAAGGGGAGTTGGGTTATGGTTCCTATGGGTTAGCCACGCTGAAATAGGCTTGCTCTGGGAAGGGATTCCCACCCTAGCATTGGGATTCTTACGGGTAGGCCACTTGGCGTTAGGGTTAGGGTTCTATGCATAGGCCAGTTGAAGTAAGGGTTCCAATGGTTAGGCCAGCTCAGTTTAGGCATAGAGGTCCTGCAGATGGGTGGATTGCCTTAGGGTGGCTATGGGTAAGGCCCGAACCCTAGGATTAGGGTTCCCACGGGAAGGCCACTTGCACGGAGGCTTACGTTTCCTGTGGTCGAGGAAACACTAGGATCGGGATTCCTACCCGTATGAACCCTAACCCTAGCGCTGAGCACACTAACCTAGGGCTGGGAGCTCTGCCCTTCCCTAACTCTAACTGCATGTGGCCTGCACACAGGAACCACACTTGGTCAGGAATAACCCTGAGGACGTGGCGTCCTACCCACAGCTTAACTCCAACTGTCTTGTGCCACTAGACGACGTGGGCTCGTAAAAAGTACAAAGAAAGGACAACTCAGCCCTAATCAAGGCTGGGCACAAACTTCTCATGGAATCTTCATTTTCAAGCTGTTCGGATCCTGTCCTGAGCTTTTGGGCTTGATCGGTTGGAGAAAATTAGAAACAAAGGGAAGGGAATTATTAATGAATGCTTATGACACATTTCTCATGGAATCGTCATCTTACGGCCCTTGTGAGTCTGTCCTCATCGTTAAGAAGAGATCGGCTGGTGAGAATTACAAAGAAAGCAAAACTCTTTTCTCATGCTCAAATGTGTCATGCAGCCTTCATCTTAAAGCCATCATACTACTATCCTGATTCTTCGGCATAGAAAGCTGCAAAGAAAGAGAACCTGATTACTCATCATTGCTGGAGGAAAAGTTATCTGTGACTATTCATTTAAAAGGCGTTACGAGAGGGTCCTGAAGAGATGGGCTTTATCGGGCAGTGAAAGTGCTAAAGCAAGAGAAAGCCAGTAGTGATCAGTGCTTTGTGAAATTTCTCACGGAATCCAAGTCTTCAAGCCATTATGAGTCTATCCAGATCATCTGGAAGGGAGCGCACGGTGACATTGAAAAGAAAGCGAAACTCATTACTGATCGGTGCTTGTGACACATTTCTTATGGAATCGTCCATTTCAGACAGTTTGGAGTCTGGCCTCATTTGGAAGGCTCGCTCCGTGCAGATGAATAACAAAGCAAAACGCTTCGCTCACCATAGCGGGGGATAAATTTGTCGCGGAATGTTGCGGTTCAGTGATGAGACAGAACACAGCTTTATGCAAGCAAACAGGCTGGTCAGCGGAGATGGGCTGTTCTGCCCCCCCTGCCTTCCACCTTCTCCTTTTATTATATTTCTCCCCCTAAGCATTACACACTGCTACACAAAGGAATGTATGACGTTGATTCATATGCTTAGTTACCATCCTCTATCTACTACAATCCTGGTTCTCAGGCCTTGAGCCCAGGCTAAAGAAACCTCCCACAGTTGCTGTCCAAACAATCAAGTTCTCAGGGTTCATATCTAGCCCTTGTCCTTGGATAGAGCAATGTGTGCATTGCTCCTAGGAAACAGTCAGGGTGTGCCCCGCCTGCTTCCAGGTGGAATAGCTAGACATTAACCCTTCAGCGGAATCTTCACATTACAGCTTTTAGGATCCTGTCCTAAAGAAAGGTTAAACTCATTCTTGACCACTAGGGGTTTGGCAAATACTTCTGAAAGCCTCCCTTTTTAAAGCATTTAGGAGTCTGTCCTTACTGTCATTTGCAGTAGAGCGGTTAGGGAAAATTAGAACTAGAGAGAAAGTCATTAACGAACAGCACTTGAGACAAACGTTGTCACGGACTCGTCATCTAAAAGCCACTAGGTTTCCCTTGGTCATTTGGAAGAGAGGGCATCATGAACGTTACAAACAAAACAAAACTCGTTAGTGATCCCCGCGGGTGACTCGTTTCTCGGAGCATTTTCATTTTAAAAGAGTTAGGATACGGTCCTGAGCATTAGGGAAAGATCGGTTCCGTGGAACTTACAAAGAAAGAGAAAATCATTAGTGACCCGTGCTTGTGACAAATTGTCATGGACTCTTCCTATGAGCGCTATTGGGCTACTAGCCTGATTATTTAGAAGTGGTCGGTCCTCGAACTAGATGAAGCAAGCAAAACTCTTTACTGCTCTGCCAATTGGCAAGCAGTGCATCCGAACGGCATTTGGAGAATGATTCCAGGAGAAATTGGTGGCTAGCAGTGATGTGAAGTGAATGTCTCATGTTTAGCAATTTTCAGGAAGGGTCTCTGCCAGATACCAGCAATGCCTCCGATTTGCACTTGGAGGTCGATTGTAGGACAAAGCCGTCCCTAGCAGGGACATGGACTGCTTTTCTACATGAATAATATTGTTCAGGAATGGATAGCTGCCAAATGCCCAGCAGCGTATCCGACTGGCTCTTGGAGGACGATGCCAGGGCATATTCGTGTCTAGCTGTGACCTGGACTGAATATTTCATTTTTAGGAATTGTCCTGGCTGGATCTCTGGAAATGGTAAGCAGTGCATCGTAACGACATTTGGAGGACGATTCCATGAGAAATTCCTGCCAAGCAGTGATCTGGACTGAATAGCTCATGTTTAGCAACGTTCATGAAGGGTTCGCTGCCAACTTCCCAGCACTGCATCCGAACGGCATTTGGAGGACGATTCCAGGAGAAATTAGTCCTAGCTGAGATCCAGAACGATTGTCTCATCTTTAGCTATTTTCACGAACGGATCTCTGCCAAATGGCCCGTGGTGCACCCGAAAGCCATTTGGAGTACGATTCCAGAAGAAATATGTGCCAAGTAGGGATCTGGCGCGAATGGCTCATGTTTAGCAATTGTCATGAATGGATCTCTCCCAAATGCGCAGCAAGGCGTCCGAGTTGCCTTGGGCAAAGTCATCCCTAGCCAGGGACATGGAATGCTTTTCGACATGATATTTTCACGAACGGATCGCTGCCAAATGACCTGCAGGGCTTCCGAATGACGTTTGGGGGACGATTCCTGGAGACATTGGTGCCAAGCTTTGATCTGGAATGTTTCATCTTGAGCTATTTTCACGAACGGATCTCTGCCAAATGACCAGCAGAGCCTCCGAATGACATTTGGAGGATGATTGCAGGAGAAATTTGCACCTAGCTGTGATCTGGAATGCATTTTTCATTTGTAGCAATTTTCTAAAAAGGGCTCTCTGCCAGGTAGCCGGCAGTGCATCCCGATGACTTCTTGAGGAAGATTCCCGAGAATTTCGTCCCTAGCAGTAAGCTGGAAGGAATGTCAAATGAACAGCCTTTCTCAATAACGGTAATGCCAGGGGCTTTCATCCGAATGCATTTTGAAAGATGATTTGAGGAGCAATGAGTAGCTAGCTGTGGTCTGGAGTGAATGTCTCAAGCCTAGGACTTGTCATGAACGGATCTCTGCCAAATCACCAGCGGTGCATCGTGATAGCATTTAGAGAACGATCCCTGGAGACATTCGTGCCTTGCTGTTATCTGGAACTAATGTCTCATGGAGAGCATTTTTCAAGCAGGGATCTCTCCCAAATGGCCAGCAGTGCATCGGAATTACATTTGGAGGATGATTGCAGGAGAAATTTGCTAATTTTGGGGAGAGTTAGGCTTGCAAAAGGTAGGGCTCCCCGCCAATTGGGTTAAAGTTCCTCTGAGTAGGTCAGTTGGAGTTAGGGATAGGCGTTAGGGCTCCTTAGCCCACTTGGCGTCAGCGTTAGGGTTTCCCTAGCTAGGCCCTTTGGACTAAGGGGTAGGGTTCCCATTGCTAGACCAAGGGGAGTTGGGTTATGGTTCCTATGGGTTAGCCACGCTGAAATAGGCTTGCTCTGGGAAGGGATTCCCACCCTAGCATTGGGATTCTTACGGGTAGGCCACTTGGCGTTAGGGTTAGGGTTCTATGCATAGGCCAGTTGAAGTAAGGGTTCCAATGGTTAGGCCAGCTCAGTTTAGGCATAGAGGTCCTGCAGATGGGTGGATTGCCTTAGGGTGGCTATGGGTAAGGCCCGAACCCTAGGATTAGGGTTCCCACGGGAAGGCCACTTGCACGGAGGCTTACGTTTCCTGTGGTCGAGGAAACACTAGGATCGGGATTCCTACCCGTATGAACCCTAACCCTAGCGCTGAGCACACTAACCTAGGGCTGGGAGCTCTGCCCTTCCCTAACTCTAACTGCATGTGGCCTGCACACAGGAACCACACTTGGTCAGGAATAACCCTGAGGACGTGGCGTCCTACCCACAGCTTAACTCCAACTGTCTTGTGCCACTAGACGACGTGGGCTCGTAAAAAGTACAAAGAAAGGACAACTCAGCCCTAATCAAGGCTGGGCACAAACTTCTCATGGAATCTTCATTTTCAAGCTGTTCGGATCCTGTCCTGAGCTTTTGGGCTTGATCGGTTGGAGAAAATTAGAAACAAAGGGAAGGGAATTATTAATGAATGCTTATGACACATTTCTCATGGAATCGTCATCTTACGGCCCTTGTGAGTCTGTCCTCATCGTTAAGAAGAGATCGGCTGGTGAGAATTACAAAGAAAGCAAAACTCTTTTCTCATGCTCAAATGTGTCATGCAGCCTTCATCTTAAAGCCATCATACTACTATCCTGATTCTTCGGCATAGAAAGCTGCAAAGAAAGAGAACCTGATTACTCATCATTGCTGGAGGAAAAGTTATCTGTGACTATTCATTTAAAAGGCGTTACGAGAGGGTCCTGAAGAGATGGGCTTTATCGGGCAGTGAAAGTGCTAAAGCAAGAGAAAGCCAGTAGTGATCAGTGCTTTGTGAAATTTCTCACGGAATCCAAGTCTTCAAGCCATTATGAGTCTATCCAGATCATCTGGAAGGGAGCGCACGGTGACATTGAAAAGAAAGCGAAACTCATTACTGATCGGTGCTTGTGACACATTTCTTATGGAATCGTCCATTTCAGACAGTTTGGAGTCTGGCCTCATTTGGAAGGCTCGCTCCGTGCAGATGAATAACAAAGCAAAACGCTTCGCTCACCATAGCGGGGGATAAATTTGTCGCGGAATGTTGCGGTTCAGTGATGAGACAGAACACAGCTTTATGCAAGCAAACAGGCTGGTCAGCGGAGATGGGCTGTTCTGCCCCCCCTGCCTTCCACCTTCTCCTTTTATTATATTTCTCCCCCTAAGCATTACACACTGCTACACAAAGGAATGTATGACGTTGATTCATATGCTTAGTTACCATCCTCTATCTACTACAATCCTGGTTCTCAGGCCTTGAGCCCAGGCTAAAGAAACCTCCCACAGTTGCTGTCCAAACAATCAAGTTCTCAGGGTTCATATCTAGCCCTTGTCCTTGGATAGAGCAATGTGTGCATTGCTCCTAGGAAACAGTCAGGGTGTGCCCCGCCTGCTTCCAGGTGGAATAGCTAGACATTAACCCTTCAGCGGAATCTTCACATTACAGCTTTTAGGATCCTGTCCTAAAGAAAGGTTAAACTCATTCTTGACCACTAGGGGTTTGGCAAATACTTCTGAAAGCCTCCCTTTTTAAAGCATTTAGGAGTCTGTCCTTACTGTCATTTGCAGTAGAGCGGTTAGGGAAAATTAGAACTAGAGAGAAAGTCATTAACGAACAGCACTTGAGACAAACGTTGTCACGGACTCGTCATCTAAAAGCCACTAGGTTTCCCTTGGTCATTTGGAAGAGAGGGCATCATGAACGTTACAAACAAAACAAAACTCGTTAGTGATCCCCGCGGGTGACTCGTTTCTCGGAGCATTTTCATTTTAAAAGAGTTAGGATACGGTCCTGAGCATTAGGGAAAGATCGGTTCCGTGGAACTTACACAGAAAGAGAAAATCATTAGTGACCCGTGCTTGTGACAAATTGTCATGGACTCTTCCTATGAGCGCCATTGGGCTACTAGCCTGATTATTTAGAAGTGGTCGGTCCTCGAACTAGATGAAGCAAGCAAAACTCTTTACTGCTCTGCCAATTGGCAAGCAGTGCATCCGAACGGCATTTGGAGAATGATTCCAGGAGAAATTGGTGGCTAGCAGTGATGTGAAGTGAATGTCTCATGTTTAGCAATTTTCAGGAAGGGTCTCTGCCAGATACCAGCAATGCCTCCGATTTGCACTTGGAGGTCGATTGTAGGACAAAGCCGTCCCTAGCAGGGACATGGACTGCTTTTCTACATGAATAATATTGTTCAGGAATGGATAGCTGCCAAATGCCCAGCAGCGTATCCGACTGGCTCTTGGAGGACGATGCCAGGGCATATTCGTGTCTAGCTGTGACCTGGACTGAATATTTCATTTTTAGGAATTGTCCTGGCTGGATCTCTGGAAATGGTAAGCAGTGCATCGTAACGACATTTGGAGGACGATTCCATGAGAAATTCCTGCCAAGCAGTGATCTGGACTGAATAGCTCATGTTTAGCAACGTTCATGAAGGGTTCGCTGCCAACTTCCCAGCACTGCATCCGAACGGCATTTGGAGGACGATTCCAGGAGAAATTAGTCCTAGCTGAGATCCAGAACGATTGTCTCATCTTTAGCTATTTTCACGAACGGATCTCTGCCAAATGGCCCGTGGTGCACCCGAAAGCCATTTGGAGTACGATTCCAGAAGAAATATGTGCCAAGTAGGGATCTGGCGCGAATGGCTCATGTTTAGCAATTGTCATGAATGGATCTCTCCCAAATGCGCAGCAAGGCGTCCGAGTTGCCTTGGGCAAAGTCATCCCTAGCCAGGGACATGGAATGCTTTTCGACATGATATTTTCACGAACGGATCGCTGCCAAATGACCTGCAGGGCTTCCGAATGACGTTTGGGGGACGATTCCTGGAGACATTGGTGCCAAGCTTTGATCTGGAATGTTTCATCTTGAGCTATTTTCACGAACGGATCTCTGCCAAATGACCAGCAGAGCCTCCGAATGACATTTGGAGGATGATTGCAGGAGAAATTTGCACCTAGCTGTGATCTGGAATGCATTTTTCATTTGTAGCAATTTTCTAAAAAGGGCTCTCTGCCAGGTAGCCGGCAGTGCATCCCGATGACTTCTTGAGGAAGATTCCCGAGAATTTCGTCCCTAGCAGTAAGCTGGAAGGAATGTCAAATGAACAGCCTTTCTCAATAACGGTAATGCCAGGGGCTTTCATCCGAATGCATTTTGAAAGATGATTTGAGGAGCAATGAGTAGCTAGCTGTGGTCTGGAGTGAATGTCTCAAGCCTAGGACTTGTCATGAACGGATCTCTGCCAAATCACCAGCGGTGCATCGTGATAGCATTTAGAGAACGATCCCTGGAGACATTCGTGCCTTGCTGTTATCTGGAACTAATGTCTCATGGAGAGCATTTTTCAAGCAGGGATCTCTCCCAAATGGCCAGCAGTGCATCGGAATTACATTTGGAGGCTGATTGCAGGAGAAATTTGCTAATTTTGGGGAGAGTTAGGCTTGCAAAAGGTAGGGCTCCCCGCCAATTGGGTTAAAGTTCCTCTGAGTAGGTCAGTTGGAGTTAGGGATAGGCGTTAGGGCTCCTTAGCCCACTTGGCGTCAGCGTTAGGGTTTCCCTAGCTAGGCCCTTTGGACTAAGGGGTAGGGTTCCCATTGCTAGACCAAGGGGAGTTGGGTTATGGTTCCTATGGGTTAGCCACGCTGAAATAGGCTTGCTCTGGGAAGGGATTCCCACCCTAGCATTGGGATTCTTACGGGTAGGCCACTTGGCGTTAGGGTTAGGGTTCTATGCATAGGCCAGTTGAAGTAAGGGTTCCAATGGTTAGGCCAGCTCAGTTTAGGCATAGAGGTCCTGCAGATGGGTGGATTGCCTTAGGGTGGCTATGGGTAAGGCCCGAACCCTAGGATTAGGGTTCCCACGGGAAGGCCACTTGCACGGAGGCTTACGTTTCCTGTGGTCGAGGAAACACTAGGATCGGGATTCCTACCCGTATGAACCCTAACCCTAGCGCTGAGCACACTAACCTAGGGCTGGGAGCTCTGCCCTTCCCTAACTCTAACTGCATGTGGCCTGCACACAGGAACCACACTTGGTCAGGAATAACCCTGAGGACGTGGCGTCCTACCCACAGCTTAACTCCAACTGTCTTGTGCCACTAGACGACGTGGGCTCGTAAAAAGTACAAAGAAAGGACAACTCAGCCCTAATCAAGGCTGGGCACAAACTTCTCATGGAATCTTCATTTTCAAGCTGTTCGGATCCTGTCCTGAGCTTTTGGGCTTGATCGGTTGGAGAAAATTAGAAACAAAGGGAAGGGAATTATTAATGAATGCTTATGACACATTTCTCATGGAATCGTCATCTTACGGCCCTTGTGAGTCTGTCCTCATCGTTAAGAAGAGATCGGCTGGTGAGAATTACAAAGAAAGCAAAACTCTTTTCTCATGCTCAAATGTGTCATGCAGCCTTCATCTTAAAGCCATCATACTACTATCCTGATTCTTCGGCATAGAAAGCTGCAAAGAAAGAGAACCTGATTACTCATCATTGCTGGAGGAAAAGTTATCTGTGACTATTCATTTAAAAGGCGTTACGAGAGGGTCCTGAAGAGATGGGCTTTATCGGGCAGTGAAAGTGCTAAAGCAAGAGAAAGCCAGTAGTGATCAGTGCTTTGTGAAATTTCTCACGGAATCCAAGTCTTCAAGCCATTATGAGTCTATCCAGATCATCTGGAAGGGAGCGCACGGTGACATTGAAAAGAAAGCGAAACTCATTACTGATCGGTGCTTGTGACACATTTCTTATGGAATCTTCCACTTCAGACAGTTTGGAGTCTGGCCTCATTTGGAAGGCTCGCTCCGTGCAGATGAATAACAAAGCAAAACGCTTCGCTCACCATAGCGGGGGATAAATTTGTCGCGGAATCTTCACATTACAGCTTTTAGGATCCTGTCCTAAAGAAAGGTTAAACTCATTCTTGACCACTAGGGGTTTGGCAAATACTTCTGAAAGCCTCCCTTTTTAAAGCATTTAGGAGTCTGTCCTTACTGTCATTTGCAGTAGAGCGGTTAGGGAAAATTAGAACTAGAGAGAAAGTCATTAACGAACAGCACTTGAGACAAACGTTGTCACGGACTCGTCATCTAAAAGCCACTAGGTTTCCCTTGGTCATTTGGAAGAGAGGGCATCATGAACGTTACAAACAAAACAAAACTCGTTAGTGATCCCCGCGGGTGACTCGTTTCTCGGAGCATTTTCATTTTAAAAGAGTTAGGATACGGTCCTGAGCATTAGGGAAAGATCGGTTCCGTGGAACTTACACAGAAAGAGAAAATCATTAGTGACCCGTGCTTGTGACAAATTGTCATGGACTCTTCCTATGAGCGCCATTGGGCTACTAGCCTGATTATTTAGAAGTGGTCGGTCCTCGAACTAGATGAAGCAAGCAAAACTCTTTACTGCTCTGCCAATTGGCAAGCAGTGCATCCGAACGGCATTTGGAGAATGATTCCAGGAGAAATTGGTGGCTAGCAGTGATGTGAAGTGAATGTCTCATGTTTAGCAATTTTCAGGAAGGGTCTCTGCCAGATACCAGCAATGCCTCCGATTTGCACTTGGAGGTCGATTGTAGGACAAAGCCGTCCCTAGCAGGGACATGGACTGCTTTTCTACATGAATAATATTGTTCAGGAATGGATAGCTGCCAAATGCCCAGCAGCGTATCCGACTGGCTCTTGGAGGACGATGCCAGGGCATATTCGTGTCTAGCTGTGACCTGGACTGAATATTTCATTTTTAGGAATTGTCCTGGCTGGATCTCTGGAAATGGTAAGCAGTGCATCGTAACGACATTTGGAGGACGATTCCATGAGAAATTCCTGCCAAGCAGTGATCTGGACTGAATAGCTCATGTTTAGCAACGTTCATGAAGGGTTCGCTGCCAACTTCCCAGCACTGCATCCGAACGGCATTTGGAGGACGATTCCAGGAGAAATTAGTCCTAGCTGAGATCCAGAACGATTGTCTCATCTTTAGCTATTTTCACGAACGGATCTCTGCCAAATGGCCCGTGGTGCACCCGAAAGCCATTTGGAGTACGATTCCAGAAGAAATATGTGCCAAGTAGGGATCTGGCGCGAATGGCTCATGTTTAGCAATTGTCATGAATGGATCTCTCCCAAATGCGCAGCAAGGCGTCCGAGTTGCCTTGGGCAAAGTCATCCCTAGCCAGGGACATGGAATGCTTTTCGACATGATATTTTCACGAACGGATCGCTGCCAAATGACCTGCAGGGCTTCCGAATGACGTTTGGGGGACGATTCCTGGAGACATTGGTGCCAAGCTTTGATCTGGAATGTTTCATCTTGAGCTATTTTCACGAACGGATCTCTGCCAAATGACCAGCAGAGCCTCCGAATGACATTTGGAGGATGATTGCAGGAGAAATTTGCACCTAGCTGTGATCTGGAATGCATTTTTCATTTGTAGCAATTTTCTAAAAAGGGCTCTCTGCCAGGTAGCCGGCAGTGCATCCCGATGACTTCTTGAGGAAGATTCCCGAGAATTTCGTCCCTAGCAGTAAGCTGGAAGGAATGTCAAATGAACAGCCTTTCTCAATAACGGTAATGCCAGGGGCTTTCATCCGAATGCATTTTGAAAGATGATTTGAGGAGCAATGAGTAGCTAGCTGTGGTCTGGAGTGAATGTCTCAAGCCTAGGACTTGTCATGAACGGATCTCTGCCAAATCACCAGCGGTGCATCGTGATAGCATTTAGAGAACGATCCCTGGAGACATTCGTGCCTTGCTGTTATCTGGAACTAATGTCTCATGGAGAGCATTTTTCAAGCAGGGATCTCTCCCAAATGGCCAGCAGTGCATCGGAATTACATTTGGAGGATGATTGCAGGAGAAATTTGCTAATTTTGGGGAGAGTTAGGCTTGCAAAAGGTAGGGCTCCCCGCCAATTGGGTTAAAGTTCCTCTGAGTAGGTCAGTTGGAGTTAGGGATAGGCGTTAGGGCTCCTTAGCCCACTTGGCGTCAGCGTTAGGGTTTCCCTAGCTAGGCCCTTTGGACTAAGGGGTAGGGTTCCCATTGCTAGACCAAGGGGAGTTGGGTTATGGTTCCTATGGGTTAGCCACGCTGAAATAGGCTTGCTCTGGGAAGGGATTCCCACCCTAGCATTGGGATTCTTACGGGTAGGCCACTTGGCGTTAGGGTTAGGGTTCTATGCATAGGCCAGTTGAAGTAAGGGTTCCAATGGTTAGGCCAGCTCAGTTTAGGCATAGAGGTCCTGCAGATGGGTGGATTGCCTTAGGGTGGCTATGGGTAAGGCCCGAACCCTAGGATTAGGGTTCCCACGGGAAGGCCACTTGCACGGAGGCTTACGTTTCCTGTGGTCGAGGAAACACTAGGATCGGGATTCCTACCCGTATGAACCCTAACCCTAGCGCTGAGCACACTAACCTAGGGCTGGGAGCTCTGCCCTTCCCTAACTCTAACTGCATGTGGCCTGCACACAGGAACCACACTTGGTCAGGAATAACCCTGAGGACGTGGCGTCCTACCCACAGCTTAACTCCAACTGTCTTGTGCCACTAGACGACGTGGGCTCGTAAAAAGTACAAAGAAAGGACAACTCAGCCCTAATCAAGGCTGGGCACAAACTTCTCATGGAATCTTCATTTTCAAGCTGTTCGGATCCTGTCCTGAGCTTTTGGGCTTGATCGGTTGGAGAAAATTAGAAACAAAGGGAAGGGAATTATTAATGAATGCTTATGACACATTTCTCATGGAATCGTCATCTTACGGCCCTTGTGAGTCTGTCCTCATCGTTAAGAAGAGATCGGCTGGTGAGAATTACAAAGAAAGCAAAACTCTTTTCTCATGCTCAAATGTGTCATGCAGCCTTCATCTTAAAGCCATCATACTACTATCCTGATTCTTCGGCATAGAAAGCTGCAAAGAAAGAGAACCTGATTACTCATCATTGCTGGAGGAAAAGTTATCTGTGACTATTCATTTAAAAGGCGTTACGAGAGGGTCCTGAAGAGATGGGCTTTATCGGGCAGTGAAAGTGCTAAAGCAAGAGAAAGCCAGTAGTGATCAGTGCTTTGTGAAATTTCTCACGGAATCCAAGTCTTCAAGCCATTATGAGTCTATCCAGATCATCTGGAAGGGAGCGCACGGTGACATTGAAAAGAAAGCGAAACTCATTACTGATCGGTGCTTGTGACACATTTCTTATGGAATCGTCCATTTCAGACAGTTTGGAGTCTGGCCTCATTTGGAAGGCTCGCTCCGTGCAGATGAATAACAAAGCAAAACGCTTCGCTCACCATAGCGGGGGATAAATTTGTCGCGGAATGTTGCGGTTCAGTGATGAGACAGAACACAGCTTTATGCAAGCAAACAGGCTGGTCAGCGGAGATGGGCTGTTCTGCCCCCCCTGCCTTCCACCTTCTCCTTTTATTATATTTCTCCCCCTAAGCATTACACACTGCTACACAAAGGAATGTATGACGTTGATTCATATGCTTAGTTACCATCCTCTATCTACTACAATCCTGGTTCTCAGGCCTTGAGCCCAGGCTAAAGAAACCTCCCACAGTTGCTGTCCAAACAATCAAGTTCTCAGGGTTCATATCTAGCCCTTGTCCTTGGATAGAGCAATGTGTGCATTGCTCCTAGGAAACAGTCAGGGTGTGCCCCGCCTGCTTCCAGGTGGAATAGCTAGACATTAACCCTTCAGCGGAATCTTCACATTACAGCTTTTAGGATCCTGTCCTAAAGAAAGGTTAAACTCATTCTTGACCACTAGGGGTTTGGCAAATACTTCTGAAAGCCTCCCTTTTTAAAGCATTTAGGAGTCTGTCCTTACTGTCATTTGCAGTAGAGCGGTTAGGGAAAATTAGAACTAGAGAGAAAGTCATTAACGAACAGCACTTGAGACAAACGTTGTCACGGACTCGTCATCTAAAAGCCACTAGGTTTCCCTTGGTCATTTGGAAGAGAGGGCATCATGAACGTTACAAACAAAACAAAACTCGTTAGTGATCCCCGCGGGTGACTCGTTTCTCGGAGCATTTTCATTTTAAAAGAGTTAGGATACGGTCCTGAGCATTAGGGAAAGATCGGTTCCGTGGAACTTACACAGAAAGAGAAAATCATTAGTGACCCGTGCTTGTGACAAATTGTCATGGACTCTTCCTATGAGCGCCATTGGGCTACTAGCCTGATTATTTAGAAGTGGTCGGTCCTCGAACTAGATGAAGCAAGCAAAACTCTTTACTGCTCTGCCAATTGGCAAGCAGTGCATCCGAACGGCATTTGGAGAATGATTCCAGGAGAAATTGGTGGCTAGCAGTGATGTGAAGTGAATGTCTCATGTTTAGCAATTTTCAGGAAGGGTCTCTGCCAGATACCAGCAATGCCTCCGATTTGCACTTGGAGGTCGATTGTAGGACAAAGCCGTCCCTAGCAGGGACATGGACTGCTTTTCTACATGAATAATATTGTTCAGGAATGGATAGCTGCCAAATGCCCAGCAGCGTATCCGACTGGCTCTTGGAGGACGATGCCAGGGCATATTCGTGTCTAGCTGTGACCTGGACTGAATATTTCATTTTTAGGAATTGTCCTGGCTGGATCTCTGGAAATGGTAAGCAGTGCATCGTAACGACATTTGGAGGACGATTCCATGAGAAATTCCTGCCAAGCAGTGATCTGGACTGAATAGCTCATGTTTAGCAACGTTCATGAAGGGTTCGCTGCCAACTTCCCAGCACTGCATCCGAACGGCATTTGGAGGACGATTCCAGGAGAAATTAGTCCTAGCTGAGATCCAGAACGATTGTCTCATCTTTAGCTATTTTCACGAACGGATCTCTGCCAAATGGCCCGTGGTGCACCCGAAAGCCATTTGGAGTACGATTCCAGAAGAAATATGTGCCAAGTAGGGATCTGGCGCGAATGGCTCATGTTTAGCAATTGTCATGAATGGATCTCTCCCAAATGCGCAGCAAGGCGTCCGAGTTGCCTTGGGCAAAGTCATCCCTAGCCAGGGACATGGAATGCTTTTCGACATGATATTTTCACGAACGGATCGCTGCCAAATGACCTGCAGGGCTTCCGAATGACGTTTGGGGGACGATTCCTGGAGACATTGGTGCCAAGCTTTGATCTGGAATGTTTCATCTTGAGCTATTTTCACGAACGGATCTCTGCCAAATGACCAGCAGAGCCTCCGAATGACATTTGGAGGATGATTGCAGGAGAAATTTGCACCTAGCTGTGATCTGGAATGCATTTTTCATTTGTAGCAATTTTCTAAAAAGGGCTCTCTGCCAGGTAGCCGGCAGTGCATCCCGATGACTTCTTGAGGAAGATTCCCGAGAATTTCGTCCCTAGCAGTAAGCTGGAAGGAATGTCAAATGAACAGCCTTTCTCAATAACGGTAATGCCAGGGGCTTTCATCCGAATGCATTTTGAAAGATGATTTGAGGAGCAATGAGTAGCTAGCTGTGGTCTGGAGTGAATGTCTCAAGCCTAGGACTTGTCATGAACGGATCTCTGCCAAATCACCAGCGGTGCATCGTGATAGCATTTAGAGAACGATCCCTGGAGACATTCGTGCCTTGCTGTTATCTGGAACTAATGTCTCATGGAGAGCATTTTTCAAGCAGGGATCTCTCCCAAATGGCCAGCAGTGCATCGGAATTACATTTGGAGGCTGATTGCAGGAGAAATTTGCTAATTTTGGGGAGAGTTAGGCTTGCAAAAGGTAGGGCTCCCCGCCAATTGGGTTAAAGTTCCTCTGAGTAGGTCAGTTGGAGTTAGGGATAGGCGTTAGGGCTCCTTAGCCCACTTGGCGTCAGCGTTAGGGTTTCCCTAGCTAGGCCCTTTGGACTAAGGGGTAGGGTTCCCATTGCTAGACCAAGGGGAGTTGGGTTATGGTTCCTATGGGTTAGCCACGCTGAAATAGGCTTGCTCTGGGAAGGGATTCCCACCCTAGCATTGGGATTCTTACGGGTAGGCCACTTGGCGTTAGGGTTAGGGTTCTATGCATAGGCCAGTTGAAGTAAGGGTTCCAATGGTTAGGCCAGCTCAGTTTAGGCATAGAGGTCCTGCAGATGGGTGGATTGCCTTAGGGTGGCTATGGGTAAGGCCCGAACCCTAGGATTAGGGTTCCCACGGGAAGGCCACTTGCACGGAGGCTTACGTTTCCTGTGGTCGAGGAAACACTAGGATCGGGATTCCTACCCGTATGAACCCTAACCCTAGCGCTGAGCACACTAACCTAGGGCTGGGAGCTCTGCCCTTCCCTAACTCTAACTGCATGTGGCCTGCACACAGGAACCACACTTGGTCAGGAATAACCCTGAGGACGTGGCGTCCTACCCACAGCTTAACTCCAACTGTCTTGTGCCACTAGACGACGTGGGCTCGTAAAAAGTACAAAGAAAGGACAACTCAGCCCTAATCAAGGCTGGGCACAAACTTCTCATGGAATCTTCATTTTCAAGCTGTTCGGATCCTGTCCTGAGCTTTTGGGCTTGATCGGTTGGAGAAAATTAGAAACAAAGGGAAGGGAATTATTAATGAATGCTTATGACACATTTCTCATGGAATCGTCATCTTACGGCCCTTGTGAGTCTGTCCTCATCGTTAAGAAGAGATCGGCTGGTGAGAATTACAAAGAAAGCAAAACTCTTTTCTCATGCTCAAATGTGTCATGCAGCCTTCATCTTAAAGCCATCATACTACTATCCTGATTCTTCGGCATAGAAAGCTGCAAAGAAAGAGAACCTGATTACTCATCATTGCTGGAGGAAAAGTTATCTGTGACTATTCATTTAAAAGGCGTTACGAGAGGGTCCTGAAGAGATGGGCTTTATCGGGCAGTGAAAGTGCTAAAGCAAGAGAAAGCCAGTAGTGATCAGTGCTTTGTGAAATTTCTCACGGAATCCAAGTCTTCAAGCCATTATGAGTCTATCCAGATCATCTGGAAGGGAGCGCACGGTGACATTGAAAAGAAAGCGAAACTCATTACTGATCGGTGCTTGTGACACATTTCTTATGGAATCTTCCACTTCAGACAGTTTGGAGTCTGGCCTCATTTGGAAGGCTCGCTCCGTGCAGATGAATAACAAAGCAAAACGCTTCGCTCACCATAGCGGGGGATAAATTTGTCGCGGAATCTTCACATTACAGCTTTTAGGATCCTGTCCTAAAGAAAGGTTAAACTCATTCTTGACCACTAGGGGTTTGGCAAATACTTCTGAAAGCCTCCCTTTTTAAAGCATTTAGGAGTCTGTCCTTACTGTCATTTGCAGTAGAGCGGTTAGGGAAAATTAGAACTAGAGAGAAAGTCATTAACGAACAGCACTTGAGACAAACGTTGTCACGGACTCGTCATCTAAAAGCCACTAGGTTTCCCTTGGTCATTTGGAAGAGAGGGCATCATGAACGTTACAAACAAAACAAAACTCGTTAGTGATCCCCGCGGGTGACTCGTTTCTCGGAGCATTTTCATTTTAAAAGAGTTAGGATACGGTCCTGAGCATTAGGGAAAGATCGGTTCCGTGGAACTTACACAGAAAGAGAAAATCATTAGTGACCCGTGCTTGTGACAAATTGTCATGGACTCTTCCTATGAGCGCCATTGGGCTACTAGCCTGATTATTTAGAAGTGGTCGGTCCTCGAACTAGATGAAGCAAGCAAAACTCTTTACTGCTCTGCCAATTGGCAAGCAGTGCATCCGAACGGCATTTGGAGAATGATTCCAGGAGAAATTGGTGGCTAGCAGTGATGTGAAGTGAATGTCTCATGTTTAGCAATTTTCAGGAAGGGTCTCTGCCAGATACCAGCAATGCCTCCGATTTGCACTTGGAGGTCGATTGTAGGACAAAGCCGTCCCTAGCAGGGACATGGACTGCTTTTCTACATGAATAATATTGTTCAGGAATGGATAGCTGCCAAATGCCCAGCAGCGTATCCGACTGGCTCTTGGAGGACGATGCCAGGGCATATTCGTGTCTAGCTGTGACCTGGACTGAATATTTCATTTTTAGGAATTGTCCTGGCTGGATCTCTGGAAATGGTAAGCAGTGCATCGTAACGACATTTGGAGGACGATTCCATGAGAAATTAGTCCTAGCTGAGATCCAGAACGATTGTCTCATCTTTAGCTATTTTCACGAACGGATCTCTGCCAAATGGCCCGTGGTGCACCCGAAAGCCATTTGGAGTACGATTCCAGAAGAAATATGTGCCAAGTAGGGATCTGGCGCGAATGGCTCATGTTTAGCAATTGTCATGAATGGATCTCTCCCAAATGCGCAGCAAGGCGTCCGAGTTGCCTTGGGCAAAGTCATCCCTAGCCAGGGACATGGAATGCTTTTCGACATGATATTTTCACGAACGGATCGCTGCCAAATGACCTGCAGGGCTTCCGAATGACGTTTGGGGGACGATTCCTGGAGACATTGGTGCCAAGCTTTGATCTGGAATGTTTCATCTTGAGCTATTTTCACGAACGGATCTCTGCCAAATGACCAGCAGAGCCTCCGAATGACATTTGGAGGATGATTGCAGGAGAAATTTGCACCTAGCTGTGATCTGGAATGCATTTTTCATTTGTAGCAATTTTCTAAAAAGGGCTCTCTGCCAGGTAGCCGGCAGTGCATCCCGATGACTTCTTGAGGAAGATTCCCGAGAATTTCGTCCCTAGCAGTAAGCTGGAAGGAATGTCAAATGAACAGCCTTTCTCAATAACGGTAATGCCAGGGGCTTTCATCCGAATGCATTTTGAAAGATGATTTGAGGAGCAATGAGTAGCTAGCTGTGGTCTGGAGTGAATGTCTCAAGCCTAGGACTTGTCATGAACGGATCTCTGCCAAATCACCAGCGGTGCATCGTGATAGCATTTAGAGAACGATCCCTGGAGACATTCGTGCCTTGCTGTTATCTGGAACTAATGTCTCATGGAGAGCATTTTTCAAGCAGGGATCTCTCCCAAATGGCCAGCAGTGCATCGGAATTACATTTGGAGGATGATTGCAGGAGAAATTTGCTAATTTTGGGGAGAGTTAGGCTTGCAAAAGGTAGGGCTCCCCGCCAATTGGGTTAAAGTTCCTCTGAGTAGGTCAGTTGGAGTTAGGGATAGGCGTTAGGGCTCCTTAGCCCACTTGGCGTCAGCGTTAGGGTTTCCCTAGCTAGGCCCTTTGGACTAAGGGGTAGGGTTCCCATTGCTAGACCAAGGGGAGTTGGGTTATGGTTCCTATGGGTTAGCCACGCTGAAATAGGCTTGCTCTGGGAAGGGATTCCCACCCTAGCATTGGGATTCTTACGGGTAGGCCACTTGGCGTTAGGGTTAGGGTTCTATGCATAGGCCAGTTGAAGTAAGGGTTCCAATGGTTAGGCCAGCTCAGTTTAGGCATAGAGGTCCTGCAGATGGGTGGATTGCCTTAGGGTGGCTATGGGTAAGGCCCGAACCCTAGGATTAGGGTTCCCACGGGAAGGCCACTTGCACGGAGGCTTACGTTTCCTGTGGTCGAGGAAACACTAGGATCGGGATTCCTACCCGTATGAACCCTAACCCTAGCGCTGAGCACACTAACCTAGGGCTGGGAGCTCTGCCCTTCCCTAACTCTAACTGCATGTGGCCTGCACACAGGAACCACACTTGGTCAGGAATAACCCTGAGGACGTGGCGTCCTACCCACAGCTTAACTCCAACTGTCTTGTGCCACTAGACGACGTGGGCTCGTAAAAAGTACAAAGAAAGGACAACTCAGCCCTAATCAAGGCTGGGCACAAACTTCTCATGGAATCTTCATTTTCAAGCTGTTCGGATCCTGTCCTGAGCTTTTGGGCTTGATCGGTTGGAGAAAATTAGAAACAAAGGGAAGGGAATTATTAATGAATGCTTATGACACATTTCTCATGGAATCGTCATCTTACGGCCCTTGTGAGTCTGTCCTCATCGTTAAGAAGAGATCGGCTGGTGAGAATTACAAAGAAAGCAAAACTCTTTTCTCATGCTCAAATGTGTCATGCAGCCTTCATCTTAAAGCCATCATACTACTATCCTGATTCTTCGGCATAGAAAGCTGCAAAGAAAGAGAACCTGATTACTCATCATTGCTGGAGGAAAAGTTATCTGTGACTATTCATTTAAAAGGCGTTACGAGAGGGTCCTGAAGAGATGGGCTTTATCGGGCAGTGAAAGTGCTAAAGCAAGAGAAAGCCAGTAGTGATCAGTGCTTTGTGAAATTTCTCACGGAATCCAAGTCTTCAAGCCATTATGAGTCTATCCAGATCATCTGGAAGGGAGCGCACGGTGACATTGAAAAGAAAGCGAAACTCATTACTGATCGGTGCTTGTGACACATTTCTTATGGAATCTTCCACTTCAGACAGTTTGGAGTCTGGCCTCATTTGGAAGGCTCGCTCCGTGCAGATGAATAACAAAGCAAAACGCTTCGCTCACCATAGCGGGGGATAAATTTGTCGCGGAATCTTCACATTACAGCTTTTAGGATCCTGTCCTAAAGAAAGGTTAAACTCATTCTTGACCACTAGGGGTTTGGCAAATACTTCTGAAAGCCTCCCTTTTTAAAGCATTTAGGAGTCTGTCCTTACTGTCATTTGCAGTAGAGCGGTTAGGGAAAATTAGAACTAGAGAGAAAGTCATTAACGAACAGCACTTGAGACAAACGTTGTCACGGACTCGTCATCTAAAAGCCACTAGGTTTCCCTTGGTCATTTGGAAGAGAGGGCATCATGAACGTTACAAACAAAACAAAACTCGTTAGTGATCCCCGCGGGTGACTCGTTTCTCGGAGCATTTTCATTTTAAAAGAGTTAGGATACGGTCCTGAGCATTAGGGAAAGATCGGTTCCGTGGAACTTACACAGAAAGAGAAAATCATTAGTGACCCGTGCTTGTGACAAATTGTCATGGACTCTTCCTATGAGCGCCATTGGGCTACTAGCCTGATTATTTAGAAGTGGTCGGTCCTCGAACTAGATGAAGCAAGCAAAACTCTTTACTGCTCTGCCAATTGGCAAGCAGTGCATCCGAACGGCATTTGGAGAATGATTCCAGGAGAAATTGGTGGCTAGCAGTGATGTGAAGTGAATGTCTCATGTTTAGCAATTTTCAGGAAGGGTCTCTGCCAGATACCAGCAATGCCTCCGATTTGCACTTGGAGGTCGATTGTAGGACAAAGCCGTCCCTAGCAGGGACATGGACTGCTTTTCTACATGAATAATATTGTTCAGGAATGGATAGCTGCCAAATGCCCAGCAGCGTATCCGACTGGCTCTTGGAGGACGATGCCAGGGCATATTCGTGTCTAGCTGTGACCTGGACTGAATATTTCATTTTTAGGAATTGTCCTGGCTGGATCTCTGGAAATGGTAAGCAGTGCATCGTAACGACATTTGGAGGACGATTCCATGAGAAATTCCTGCCAAGCAGTGATCTGGACTGAATAGCTCATGTTTAGCAACGTTCATGAAGGGTTCGCTGCCAACTTCCCAGCACTGCATCCGAACGGCATTTGGAGGACGATTCCAGGAGAAATTAGTCCTAGCTGAGATCCAGAACGATTGTCTCATCTTTAGCTATTTTCACGAACGGATCTCTGCCAAATGGCCCGTGGTGCACCCGAAAGCCATTTGGAGTACGATTCCAGAAGAAATATGTGCCAAGTAGGGATCTGGCGCGAATGGCTCATGTTTAGCAATTGTCATGAATGGATCTCTCCCAAATGCGCAGCAAGGCGTCCGAGTTGCCTTGGGCAAAGTCATCCCTAGCCAGGGACATGGAATGCTTTTCGACATGATATTTTCACGAACGGATCGCTGCCAAATGACCTGCAGGGCTTCCGAATGACGTTTGGGGGACGATTCCTGGAGACATTGGTGCCAAGCTTTGATCTGGAATGTTTCATCTTGAGCTATTTTCACGAACGGATCTCTGCCAAATGACCAGCAGAGCCTCCGAATGACATTTGGAGGATGATTGCAGGAGAAATTTGCACCTAGCTGTGATCTGGAATGCATTTTTCATTTGTAGCAATTTTCTAAAAAGGGCTCTCTGCCAGGTAGCCGGCAGTGCATCCCGATGACTTCTTGAGGAAGATTCCCGAGAATTTCGTCCCTAGCAGTAAGCTGGAAGGAATGTCAAATGAACAGCCTTTCTCAATAACGGTAATGCCAGGGGCTTTCATCCGAATGCATTTTGAAAGATGATTTGAGGAGCAATGAGTAGCTAGCTGTGGTCTGGAGTGAATGTCTCAAGCCTAGGACTTGTCATGAACGGATCTCTGCCAAATCACCAGCGGTGCATCGTGATAGCATTTAGAGAACGATCCCTGGAGACATTCGTGCCTTGCTGTTATCTGGAACTAATGTCTCATGGAGAGCATTTTTCAAGCAGGGATCTCTCCCAAATGGCCAGCAGTGCATCGGAATTACATTTGGAGGATGATTGCAGGAGAAATTTGCTAATTTTGGGGAGAGTTAGGCTTGCAAAAGGTAGGGCTCCCCGCCAATTGGGTTAAAGTTCCTCTGAGTAGGTCAGTTGGAGTTAGGGATAGGCGTTAGGGCTCCTTAGCCCACTTGGCGTCAGCGTTAGGGTTTCCCTAGCTAGGCCCTTTGGACTAAGGGGTAGGGTTCCCATTGCTAGACCAAGGGGAGTTGGGTTATGGTTCCTATGGGTTAGCCACGCTGAAATAGGCTTGCTCTGGGAAGGGATTCCCACCCTAGCATTGGGATTCTTACGGGTAGGCCACTTGGCGTTAGGGTTAGGGTTCTATGCATAGGCCAGTTGAAGTAAGGGTTCCAATGGTTAGGCCAGCTCAGTTTAGGCATAGAGGTCCTGCAGATGGGTGGATTGCCTTAGGGTGGCTATGGGTAAGGCCCGAACCCTAGGATTAGGGTTCCCACGGGAAGGCCACTTGCACGGAGGCTTACGTTTCCTGTGGTCGAGGAAACACTAGGATCGGGATTCCTACCCGTATGAACCCTAACCCTAGCGCTGAGCACACTAACCTAGGGCTGGGAGCTCTGCCCTTCCCTAACTCTAACTGCATGTGGCCTGCACACAGGAACCACACTTGGTCAGGAATAACCCTGAGGACGTGGCGTCCTACCCACAGCTTAACTCCAACTGTCTTGTGCCACTAGACGACGTGGGCTCGTAAAAAGTACAAAGAAAGGACAACTCAGCCCTAATCAAGGCTGGGCACAAACTTCTCATGGAATCTTCATTTTCAAGCTGTTCGGATCCTGTCCTGAGCTTTTGGGCTTGATCGGTTGGAGAAAATTAGAAACAAAGGGAAGGGAATTATTAATGAATGCTTATGACACATTTCTCATGGAATCGTCATCTTACGGCCCTTGTGAGTCTGTCCTCATCGTTAAGAAGAGATCGGCTGGTGAGAATTACAAAGAAAGCAAAACTCTTTTCTCATGCTCAAATGTGTCATGCAGCCTTCATCTTAAAGCCATCATACTACTATCCTGATTCTTCGGCATAGAAAGCTGCAAAGAAAGAGAACCTGATTACTCATCATTGCTGGAGGAAAAGTTATCTGTGACTATTCATTTAAAAGGCGTTACGAGAGGGTCCTGAAGAGATGGGCTTTATCGGGCAGTGAAAGTGCTAAAGCAAGAGAAAGCCAGTAGTGATCAGTGCTTTGTGAAATTTCTCACGGAATCCAAGTCTTCAAGCCATTATGAGTCTATCCAGATCATCTGGAAGGGAGCGCACGGTGACATTGAAAAGAAAGCGAAACTCATTACTGATCGGTGCTTGTGACACATTTCTTATGGAATCTTCCACTTCAGACAGTTTGGAGTCTGGCCTCATTTGGAAGGCTCGCTCCGTGCAGATGAATAACAAAGCAAAACGCTTCGCTCACCATAGCGGGGGATAAATTTGTCGCGGAATCTTCACATTACAGCTTTTAGGATCCTGTCCTAAAGAAAGGTTAAACTCATTCTTGACCACTAGGGGTTTGGCAAATACTTCTGAAAGCCTCCCTTTTTAAAGCATTTAGGAGTCTGTCCTTACTGTCATTTGCAGTAGAGCGGTTAGGGAAAATTAGAACTAGAGAGAAAGTCATTAACGAACAGCACTTGAGACAAACGTTGTCACGGACTCGTCATCTAAAAGCCACTAGGTTTCCCTTGGTCATTTGGAAGAGAGGGCATCATGAACGTTACAAACAAAACAAAACTCGTTAGTGATCCCCGCGGGTGACTCGTTTCTCGGAGCATTTTCATTTTAAAAGAGTTAGGATACGGTCCTGAGCATTAGGGAAAGATCGGTTCCGTGGAACTTACACAGAAAGAGAAAATCATTAGTGACCCGTGCTTGTGACAAATTGTCATGGACTCTTCCTATGAGCGCCATTGGGCTACTAGCCTGATTATTTAGAAGTGGTCGGTCCTCGAACTAGATGAAGCAAGCAAAACTCTTTACTGCTCTGCCAATTGGCAAGCAGTGCATCCGAACGGCATTTGGAGAATGATTCCAGGAGAAATTGGTGGCTAGCAGTGATGTGAAGTGAATGTCTCATGTTTAGCAATTTTCAGGAAGGGTCTCTGCCAGATACCAGCAATGCCTCCGATTTGCACTTGGAGGTCGATTGTAGGACAAAGCCGTCCCTAGCAGGGACATGGACTGCTTTTCTACATGAATAATATTGTTCAGGAATGGATAGCTGCCAAATGCCCAGCAGCGTATCCGACTGGCTCTTGGAGGACGATGCCAGGGCATATTCGTGTCTAGCTGTGACCTGGACTGAATATTTCATTTTTAGGAATTGTCCTGGCTGGATCTCTGGAAATGGTAAGCAGTGCATCGTAACGACATTTGGAGGACGATTCCATGGGAAATTAGTCCTAGCTGAGATCCAGAACGATTGTCTCATCTTTAGCTATTTTCACGAACGGATCTCTGCCAAATGGCCCGTGGTGCACCCGAAAGCCATTTGGAGTACGATTCCAGAAGAAATATGTGCCAAGTAGGGATCTGGCGCGAATGGCTCATGTTTAGCAATTGTCATGAATGGATCTCTCCCAAATGCGCAGCAAGGCGTCCGAGTTGCCTTGGGCAAAGTCATCCCTAGCCAGGGACATGGAATGCTTTTCGACATGATATTTTCACGAACGGATCGCTGCCAAATGACCTGCAGGGCTTCCGAATGACGTTTGGGGGACGATTCCTGGAGACATTGGTGCCAAGCTTTGATCTGGAATGTTTCATCTTGAGCTATTTTCACGAACGGATCTCTGCCAAATGACCAGCAGAGCCTCCGAATGACATTTGGAGGATGATTGCAGGAGAAATTTGCACCTAGCTGTGATCTGGAATGCATTTTTCATTTGTAGCAATTTTCTAAAAAGGGCTCTCTGCCAGGTAGCCGGCAGTGCATCCCGATGACTTCTTGAGGAAGATTCCCGAGAATTTCGTCCCTAGCAGTAAGCTGGAAGGAATGTCAAATGAACAGCCTTTCTCAATAACGGTAATGCCAGGGGCTTTCATCCGAATGCATTTTGAAAGATGATTTGAGGAGCAATGAGTAGCTAGCTGTGGTCTGGAGTGAATGTCTCAAGCCTAGGACTTGTCATGAACGGATCTCTGCCAAATCACCAGCGGTGCATCGTGATAGCATTTAGAGAACGATCCCTGGAGACATTCGTGCCTTGCTGTTATCTGGAACTAATGTCTCATGGAGAGCATTTTTCAAGCAGGGATCTCTCCCAAATGGCCAGCAGTGCATCGGAATTACATTTGGAGGATGATTGCAGGAGAAATTTGCTAATTTTGGGGAGAGTTAGGCTTGCAAAAGGTAGGGCTCCCCGCCAATTGGGTTAAAGTTCCTCTGAGTAGGTCAGTTGGAGTTAGGGATAGGCGTTAGGGCTCCTTAGCCCACTTGGCGTCAGCGTTAGGGTTTCCCTAGCTAGGCCCTTTGGACTAAGGGGTAGGGTTCCCATTGCTAGACCAAGGGGAGTTGGGTTATGGTTCCTATGGGTTAGCCACGCTGAAATAGGCTTGCTCTGGGAAGGGATTCCCACCCTAGCATTGGGATTCTTACGGGTAGGCCACTTGGCGTTAGGGTTAGGGTTCTATGCATAGGCCAGTTGAAGTAAGGGTTCCAATGGTTAGGCCAGCTCAGTTTAGGCATAGAGGTCCTGCAGATGGGTGGATTGCCTTAGGGTGGCTATGGGTAAGGCCCGAACCCTAGGATTAGGGTTCCCACGGGAAGGCCACTTGCACGGAGGCTTACGTTTCCTGTGGTCGAGGAAACACTAGGATCGGGATTCCTACCCGTATGAACCCTAACCCTAGCGCTGAGCACACTAACCTAGGGCTGGGAGCTCTGCCCTTCCCTAACTCTAACTGCATGTGGCCTGCACACAGGAACCACACTTGGTCAGGAATAACCCTGAGGACGTGGCGTCCTACCCACAGCTTAACTCCAACTGTCTTGTGCCACTAGACGACGTGGGCTCGTAAAAAGTACAAAGAAAGGACAACTCAGCCCTAATCAAGGCTGGGCACAAACTTCTCATGGAATCTTCATTTTCAAGCTGTTCGGATCCTGTCCTGAGCTTTTGGGCTTGATCGGTTGGAGAAAATTAGAAACAAAGGGAAGGGAATTATTAATGAATGCTTATGACACATTTCTCATGGAATCGTCATCTTACGGCCCTTGTGAGTCTGTCCTCATCGTTAAGAAGAGATCGGCTGGTGAGAATTACAAAGAAAGCAAAACTCTTTTCTCATGCTCAAATGTGTCATGCAGCCTTCATCTTAAAGCCATCATACTACTATCCTGATTCTTCGGCATAGAAAGCTGCAAAGAAAGAGAACCTGATTACTCATCATTGCTGGAGGAAAAGTTATCTGTGACTATTCATTTAAAAGGCGTTACGAGAGGGTCCTGAAGAGATGGGCTTTATCGGGCAGTGAAAGTGCTAAAGCAAGAGAAAGCCAGTAGTGATCAGTGCTTTGTGAAATTTCTCACGGAATCCAAGTCTTCAAGCCATTATGAGTCTATCCAGATCATCTGGAAGGGAGCGCACGGTGACATTGAAAAGAAAGCGAAACTCATTACTGATCGGTGCTTGTGACACATTTCTTATGGAATCTTCCACTTCAGACAGTTTGGAGTCTGGCCTCATTTGGAAGGCTCGCTCCGTGCAGATGAATAACAAAGCAAAACGCTTCGCTCACCATAGCGGGGGATAAATTTGTCGCGGAATCTTCACATTACAGCTTTTAGGATCCTGTCCTAAAGAAAGGTTAAACTCATTCTTGACCACTAGGGGTTTGGCAAATACTTCTGAAAGCCTCCCTTTTTAAAGCATTTAGGAGTCTGTCCTTACTGTCATTTGCAGTAGAGCGGTTAGGGAAAATTAGAACTAGAGAGAAAGTCATTAACGAACAGCACTTGAGACAAACGTTGTCACGGACTCGTCATCTAAAAGCCACTAGGTTTCCCTTGGTCATTTGGAAGAGAGGGCATCATGAACGTTACAAACAAAACAAAACTCGTTAGTGATCCCCGCGGGTGACTCGTTTCTCGGAGCATTTTCATTTTAAAAGAGTTAGGATACGGTCCTGAGCATTAGGGAAAGATCGGTTCCGTGGAACTTACACAGAAAGAGAAAATCATTAGTGACCCGTGCTTGTGACAAATTGTCATGGACTCTTCCTATGAGCGCCATTGGGCTACTAGCCTGATTATTTAGAAGTGGTCGGTCCTCGAACTAGATGAAGCAAGCAAAACTCTTTACTGCTCTGCCAATTGGCAAGCAGTGCATCCGAACGGCATTTGGAGAATGATTCCAGGAGAAATTGGTGGCTAGCAGTGATGTGAAGTGAATGTCTCATGTTTAGCAATTTTCAGGAAGGGTCTCTGCCAGATACCAGCAATGCCTCCGATTTGCACTTGGAGGTCGATTGTAGGACAAAGCCGTCCCTAGCAGGGACATGGACTGCTTTTCTACATGAATAATATTGTTCAGGAATGGATAGCTGCCAAATGCCCAGCAGCGTATCCGACTGGCTCTTGGAGGACGATGCCAGGGCATATTCGTGTCTAGCTGTGACCTGGACTGAATATTTCATTTTTAGGAATTGTCCTGGCTGGATCTCTGGAAATGGTAAGCAGTGCATCGTAACGACATTTGGAGGACGATTCCATGAGAAATTCCTGCCAAGCAGTGATCTGGACTGAATAGCTCATGTTTAGCAACGTTCATGAAGGGTTCGCTGCCAACTTCCCAGCACTGCATCCGAACGGCATTTGGAGGACGATTCCAGGAGAAATTAGTCCTAGCTGAGATCCAGAACGATTGTCTCATCTTTAGCTATTTTCACGAACGGATCCATGCCAAATGGCCCGTGGTGCACCCGAAAGCCATTTGGAGTACGATTCCAGAAGAAATATGTGCCAAGTAGGGATCTGGCGCGAATGGCTCATGTTTAGCAATTGTCATGAATGGATCTCTCCCAAATGCGCAGCAAGGCGTCCGAGTTGCCTTGGGCAAAGTCATCCCTAGCCAGGGACATGGAATGCTTTTCGACATGATATTTTCACGAACGGATCGCTGCCAAATGACCTGCAGGGCTTCCGAATGACGTTTGGGGGACGATTCCTGGAGACATTGGTGCCAAGCTTTGATCTGGAATGTTTCATCTTGAGCTATTTTCACGAACGGATCTCTGCCAAATGACCAGCAGAGCCTCCGAATGACATTTGGAGGATGATTGCAGGAGAAATTTGCACCTAGCTGTGATCTGGAATGCATTTTTCATTTGTAGCAATTTTCT
Source organism: Lepidochelys kempii (assembly GCF_965140285.1). Taxonomy (NCBI): domain Eukaryota; kingdom Metazoa; phylum Chordata; order Testudines; family Cheloniidae; genus Lepidochelys; species Lepidochelys kempii. The sequence continues at coordinate 185,838,267 of NC_136382.1, read as the reverse complement.
AAAAAGGGCTCTCTGCCAGGTAGCCGGCAGTGCATCCCGATGACTTCTTGAGGAAGATTCCCGAGAATTTCGTCCCTAGCAGTAAGCTGGAAGGAATGTCAAATGAACAGCCTTTCTCAATAACGGTAATGCCAGGGGCTTTCATCCGAATGCATTTTGAAAGATGATTTGAGGAGCAATGAGTAGCTAGCTGTGGTCTGGAGTGAATGTCTCAAGCCTAGGACTTGTCATGAACGGATCTCTGCCAAATCACCAGCGGTGCATCGTGATAGCATTTAGAGAACGATCCCTGGAGACATTCGTGCCTTGCTGTTATCTGGAACTAATGTCTCATGGAGAGCATTTTTCAAGCAGGGATCTCTCCCAAATGGCCAGCAGTGCATCGGAATTACATTTGGAGGATGATTGCAGGAGAAATTTGCTAATTTTGGGGAGAGTTAGGCTTGCAAAAGGTAGGGCTCCCCGCCAATTGGGTTAAAGTTCCTCTGAGTAGGTCAGTTGGAGTTAGGGATAGGCGTTAGGGCTCCTTAGCCCACTTGGCGTCAGCGTTAGGGTTTCCCTAGCTAGGCCCTTTGGACTAAGGGGTAGGGTTCCCATTGCTAGACCAAGGGGAGTTGGGTTATGGTTCCTATGGGTTAGCCACGCTGAAATAGGCTTGCTCTGGGAAGGGATTCCCACCCTAGCATTGGGATTCTTACGGGTAGGCCACTTGGCGTTAGGGTTAGGGTTCTATGCATAGGCCAGTTGAAGTAAGGGTTCCAATGGTTAGGCCAGCTCAGTTTAGGCATAGAGGTCCTGCAGATGGGTGGATTGCCTTAGGGTGGCTATGGGTAAGGCCCGAACCCTAGGATTAGGGTTCCCACGGGAAGGCCACTTGCACGGAGGCTTACGTTTCCTGTGGTCGAGGAAACACTAGGATCGGGATTCCTACCCGTATGAACCCTAACCCTAGCGCTGAGCACACTAACCTAGGGCTGGGAGCTCTGCCCTTCCCTAACTCTAACTGCATGTGGCCTGCACACAGGAACCACACTTGGTCAGGAATAACCCTGAGGACGTGGCGTCCTACCCACAGCTTAACTCCAACTGTCTTGTGCCACTAGACGACGTGGGCTCGTAAAAAGTACAAAGAAAGGACAACTCAGCCCTAATCAAGGCTGGGCACAAACTTCTCATGGAATCTTCATTTTCAAGCTGTTCGGATCCTGTCCTGAGCTTTTGGGCTTGATCGGTTGGAGAAAATTAGAAACAAAGGGAAGGGAATTATTAATGAATGCTTATGACACATTTCTCATGGAATCGTCATCTTACGGCCCTTGTGAGTCTGTCCTCATCGTTAAGAAGAGATCGGCTGGTGAGAATTACAAAGAAAGCAAAACTCTTTTCTCATGCTCAAATGTGTCATGCAGCCTTCATCTTAAAGCCATCATACTACTATCCTGATTCTTCGGCATAGAAAGCTGCAAAGAAAGAGAACCTGATTACTCATCATTGCTGGAGGAAAAGTTATCTGTGACTATTCATTTAAAAGGCGTTACGAGAGGGTCCTGAAGAGATGGGCTTTATCGGGCAGTGAAAGTGCTAAAGCAAGAGAAAGCCAGTAGTGATCAGTGCTTTGTGAAATTTCTCACGGAATCCAAGTCTTCAAGCCATTATGAGTCTATCCAGATCATCTGGAAGGGAGCGCACGGTGACATTGAAAAGAAAGCGAAACTCATTACTGATCGGTGCTTGTGACACATTTCTTATGGAATCTTCCACTTCAGACAGTTTGGAGTCTGGCCTCATTTGGAAGGCTCGCTCCGTGCAGATGAATAACAAAGCAAAACGCTTCGCTCACCATAGCGGGGGATAAATTTGTCGCGGAATCTTCACATTACAGCTTTTAGGATCCTGTCCTAAAGAAAGGTTAAACTCATTCTTGACCACTAGGGGTTTGGCAAATACTTCTGAAAGCCTCCCTTTTTAAAGCATTTAGGAGTCTGTCCTTACTGTCATTTGCAGTAGAGCGGTTAGGGAAAATTAGAACTAGAGAGAAAGTCATTAACGAACAGCACTTGAGACAAACGTTGTCACGGACTCGTCATCTAAAAGCCACTAGGTTTCCCTTGGTCATTTGGAAGAGAGGGCATCATGAACGTTACAAACAAAACAAAACTCGTTAGTGATCCCCGCGGGTGACTCGTTTCTCGGAGCATTTTCATTTTAAAAGAGTTAGGATACGGTCCTGAGCATTAGGGAAAGATCGGTTCCGTGGAACTTACACAGAAAGAGAAAATCATTAGTGACCCGTGCTTGTGACAAATTGTCATGGACTCTTCCTATGAGCGCCATTGGGCTACTAGCCTGATTATTTAGAAGTGGTCGGTCCTCGAACTAGATGAAGCAAGCAAAACTCTTTACTGCTCTGCCAATTGGCAAGCAGTGCATCCGAACGGCATTTGGAGAATGATTCCAGGAGAAATTGGTGGCTAGCAGTGATGTGAAGTGAATGTCTCATGTTTAGCAATTTTCAGGAAGGGTCTCTGCCAGATACCAGCAATGCCTCCGATTTGCACTTGGAGGTCGATTGTAGGACAAAGCCGTCCCTAGCAGGGACATGGACTGCTTTTCTACATGAATAATATTGTTCAGGAATGGATAGCTGCCAAATGCCCAGCAGCGTATCCGACTGGCTCTTGGAGGACGATGCCAGGGCATATTCGTGTCTAGCTGTGACCTGGACTGAATATTTCATTTTTAGGAATTGTCCTGGCTGGATCTCTGGAAATGGTAAGCAGTGCATCGTAACGACATTTGGAGGACGATTCCATGAGAAATTCCTGCCAAGCAGTGATCTGGACTGAATAGCTCATGTTTAGCAACGTTCATGAAGGGTTCGCTGCCAACTTCCCAGCACTGCATCCGAACGGCATTTGGAGGACGATTCCAGGAGAAATTAGTCCTAGCTGAGATCCAGAACGATTGTCTCATCTTTAGCTATTTTCACGAACGGATCCATGCCAAATGGCCCGTGGTGCACCCGAAAGCCATTTGGAGTACGATTCCAGAAGAAATATGTGCCAAGTAGGGATCTGGCGCGAATGGCTCATGTTTAGCAATTGTCATGAATGGATCTCTCCCAAATGCGCAGCAAGGCGTCCGAGTTGCCTTGGGCAAAGTCATCCCTAGCCAGGGACATGGAATGCTTTTCGACATGATATTTTCACGAACGGATCGCTGCCAAATGACCTGCAGGGCTTCCGAATGACGTTTGGGGGACGATTCCTGGAGACATTGGTGCCAAGCTTTGATCTGGAATGTTTCATCTTGAGCTATTTTCACGAACGGATCTCTGCCAAATGACCAGCAGAGCCTCCGAATGACATTTGGAGGATGATTGCAGGAGAAATTTGCACCTAGCTGTGATCTGGAATGCATTTTTCATTTGTAGCAATTTTCTAAAAAGGGCTCTCTGCCAGGTAGCCGGCAGTGCATCCCGATGACTTCTTGAGGAAGATTCCCGAGAATTTCGTCCCTAGCAGTAAGCTGGAAGGAATGTCAAATGAACAGCCTTTCTCAATAACGGTAATGCCAGGGGCTTTCATCCGAATGCATTTTGAAAGATGATTTGAGGAGCAATGAGTAGCTAGCTGTGGTCTGGAGTGAATGTCTCAAGCCTAGGACTTGTCATGAACGGATCTCTGCCAAATCACCAGCGGTGCATCGTGATAGCATTTAGAGAACGATCCCTGGAGACATTCGTGCCTTGCTGTTATCTGGAACTAATGTCTCATGGAGAGCATTTTTCAAGCAGGGATCTCTCCCAAATGGCCAGCAGTGCATCGGAATTACATTTGGAGGATGATTGCAGGAGAAATTTGCTAATTTTGGGGAGAGTTAGGCTTGCAAAAGGTAGGGCTCCCCGCCAATTGGGTTAAAGTTCCTCTGAGTAGGTCAGTTGGAGTTAGGGATAGGCGTTAGGGCTCCTTAGCCCACTTGGCGTCAGCGTTAGGGTTTCCCTAGCTAGGCCCTTTGGACTAAGGGGTAGGGTTCCCATTGCTAGACCAAGGGGAGTTGGGTTATGGTTCCTATGGGTTAGCCACGCTGAAATAGGCTTGCTCTGGGAAGGGATTCCCACCCTAGCATTGGGATTCTTACGGGTAGGCCACTTGGCGTTAGGGTTAGGGTTCTATGCATAGGCCAGTTGAAGTAAGGGTTCCAATGGTTAGGCCAGCTCAGTTTAGGCATAGAGGTCCTGCAGATGGGTGGATTGCCTTAGGGTGGCTATGGGTAAGGCCCGAACCCTAGGATTAGGGTTCCCACGGGAAGGCCACTTGCACGGAGGCTTACGTTTCCTGTGGTCGAGGAAACACTAGGATCGGGATTCCTACCCGTATGAACCCTAACCCTAGCGCTGAGCACACTAACCTAGGGCTGGGAGCTCTGCCCTTCCCTAACTCTAACTGCATGTGGCCTGCACACAGGAACCACACTTGGTCAGGAATAACCCTGAGGACGTGGCGTCCTACCCACAGCTTAACTCCAACTGTCTTGTGCCACTAGACGACGTGGGCTCGTAAAAAGTACAAAGAAAGGACAACTCAGCCCTAATCAAGGCTGGGCACAAACTTCTCATGGAATCTTCATTTTCAAGCTGTTCGGATCCTGTCCTGAGCTTTTGGGCTTGATCGGTTGGAGAAAATTAGAAACAAAGGGAAGGGAATTATTAATGAATGCTTATGACACATTTCTCATGGAATCGTCATCTTACGGCCCTTGTGAGTCTGTCCTCATCGTTAAGAAGAGATCGGCTGGTGAGAATTACAAAGAAAGCAAAACTCTTTTCTCATGCTCAAATGTGTCATGCAGCCTTCATCTTAAAGCCATCATACTACTATCCTGATTCTTCGGCATAGAAAGCTGCAAAGAAAGAGAACCTGATTACTCATCATTGCTGGAGGAAAAGTTATCTGTGACTATTCATTTAAAAGGCGTTACGAGAGGGTCCTGAAGAGATGGGCTTTATCGGGCAGTGAAAGTGCTAAAGCAAGAGAAAGCCAGTAGTGATCAGTGCTTTGTGAAATTTCTCACGGAATCCAAGTCTTCAAGCCATTATGAGTCTATCCAGATCATCTGGAAGGGAGCGCACGGTGACATTGAAAAGAAAGCGAAACTCATTACTGATCGGTGCTTGTGACACATTTCTTATGGAATCTTCCACTTCAGACAGTTTGGAGTCTGGCCTCATTTGGAAGGCTCGCTCCGTGCAGATGAATAACAAAGCAAAACGCTTCGCTCACCATAGCGGGGGATAAATTTGTCGCGGAATCTTCACATTACAGCTTTTAGGATCCTGTCCTAAAGAAAGGTTAAACTCATTCTTGACCACTAGGGGTTTGGCAAATACTTCTGAAAGCCTCCCTTTTTAAAGCATTTAGGAGTCTGTCCTTACTGTCATTTGCAGTAGAGCGGTTAGGGAAAATTAGAACTAGAGAGAAAGTCATTAACGAACAGCACTTGAGACAAACGTTGTCACGGACTCGTCATCTAAAAGCCACTAGGTTTCCCTTGGTCATTTGGAAGAGAGGGCATCATGAACGTTACAAACAAAACAAAACTCGTTAGTGATCCCCGCGGGTGACTCGTTTCTCGGAGCATTTTCATTTTAAAAGAGTTAGGATACGGTCCTGAGCATTAGGGAAAGATCGGTTCCGTGGAACTTACACAGAAAGAGAAAATCATTAGTGACCCGTGCTTGTGACAAATTGTCATGGACTCTTCCTATGAGCGCCATTGGGCTACTAGCCTGATTATTTAGAAGTGGTCGGTCCTCGAACTAGATGAAGCAAGCAAAACTCTTTACTGCTCTGCCAATTGGCAAGCAGTGCATCCGAACGGCATTTGGAGAATGATTCCAGGAGAAATTGGTGGCTAGCAGTGATGTGAAGTGAATGTCTCATGTTTAGCAATTTTCAGGAAGGGTCTCTGCCAGATACCAGCAATGCCTCCGATTTGCACTTGGAGGTCGATTGTAGGACAAAGCCGTCCCTAGCAGGGACATGGACTGCTTTTCTACATGAATAATATTGTTCAGGAATGGATAGCTGCCAAATGCCCAGCAGCGTATCCGACTGGCTCTTGGAGGACGATGCCAGGGCATATTCGTGTCTAGCTGTGACCTGGACTGAATATTTCATTTTTAGGAATTGTCCTGGCTGGATCTCTGGAAATGGTAAGCAGTGCATCGTAACGACATTTGGAGGACGATTCCATGAGAAATTCCTGCCAAGCAGTGATCTGGACTGAATAGCTCATGTTTAGCAACGTTCATGAAGGGTTCGCTGCCAACTTCCCAGCACTGCATCCGAACGGCATTTGGAGGACGATTCCAGGAGAAATTAGTCCTAGCTGAGATCCAGAACGATTGTCTCATCTTTAGCTATTTTCACGAACGGATCTCTGCCAAATGGCCCGTGGTGCACCCGAAAGCCATTTGGAGTACGATTCCAGAAGAAATATGTGCCAAGTAGGGATCTGGCGCGAATGGCTCATGTTTAGCAATTGTCATGAATGGATCTCTCCCAAATGCGCAGCAAGGCGTCCGAGTTGCCTTGGGCAAAGTCATCCCTAGCCAGGGACATGGAATGCTTTTCGACATGATATTTTCACGAACGGATCGCTGCCAAATGACCTGCAGGGCTTCCGAATGACGTTTGGGGGACGATTCCTGGAGACATTGGTGCCAAGCTTTGATCTGGAATGTTTCATCTTGAGCTATTTTCACGAACGGATCTCTGCCAAATGACCAGCAGAGCCTCCGAATGACATTTGGAGGATGATTGCAGGAGAAATTTGCACCTAGCTGTGATCTGGAATGCATTTTTCATTTGTAGCAATTTTCTAAAAAGGGCTCTCTGCCAGGTAGCCGGCAGTGCATCCCGATGACTTCTTGAGGAAGATTCCCGAGAATTTCGTCCCTAGCAGTAAGCTGGAAGGAATGTCAAATGAACAGCCTTTCTCAATAACGGTAATGCCAGGGGCTTTCATCCGAATGCATTTTGAAAGATGATTTGAGGAGCAATGAGTAGCTAGCTGTGGTCTGGAGTGAATGTCTCAAGCCTAGGACTTGTCATGAACGGATCTCTGCCAAATCACCAGCGGTGCATCGTGATAGCATTTAGAGAACGATCCCTGGAGACATTCGTGCCTTGCTGTTATCTGGAACTAATGTCTCATGGAGAGCATTTTTCAAGCAGGGATCTCTCCCAAATGGCCAGCAGTGCATCGGAATTACATTTGGAGGATGATTGCAGGAGAAATTTGCTAATTTTGGGGAGAGTTAGGCTTGCAAAAGGTAGGGCTCCCCGCCAATTGGGTTAAAGTTCCTCTGAGTAGGTCAGTTGGAGTTAGGGATAGGCGTTAGGGCTCCTTAGCCCACTTGGCGTCAGCGTTAGGGTTTCCCTAGCTAGGCCCTTTGGACTAAGGGGTAGGGTTCCCATTGCTAGACCAAGGGGAGTTGGGTTATGGTTCCTATGGGTTAGCCACGCTGAAATAGGCTTGCTCTGGGAAGGGATTCCCACCCTAGCATTGGGATTCTTACGGGTAGGCCACTTGGCGTTAGGGTTAGGGTTCTATGCATAGGCCAGTTGAAGTAAGGGTTCCAATGGTTAGGCCAGCTCAGTTTAGGCATAGAGGTCCTGCAGATGGGTGGATTGCCTTAGGGTGGCTATGGGTAAGGCCCGAACCCTAGGATTAGGGTTCCCACGGGAAGGCCACTTGCACGGAGGCTTACGTTTCCTGTGGTCGAGGAAACACTAGGATCGGGATTCCTACCCGTATGAACCCTAACCCTAGCGCTGAGCACACTAACCTAGGGCTGGGAGCTCTGCCCTTCCCTAACTCTAACTGCATGTGGCCTGCACACAGGAACCACACTTGGTCAGGAATAACCCTGAGGACGTGGCGTCCTACCCACAGCTTAACTCCAACTGTCTTGTGCCACTAGACGACGTGGGCTCGTAAAAAGTACAAAGAAAGGACAACTCAGCCCTAATCAAGGCTGGGCACAAACTTCTCATGGAATCTTCATTTTCAAGCTGTTCGGATCCTGTCCTGAGCTTTTGGGCTTGATCGGTTGGAGAAAATTAGAAACAAAGGGAAGGGAATTATTAATGAATGCTTATGACACATTTCTCATGGAATCGTCATCTTACGGCCCTTGTGAGTCTGTCCTCATCGTTAAGAAGAGATCGGCTGGTGAGAATTACAAAGAAAGCAAAACTCTTTTCTCATGCTCAAATGTGTCATGCAGCCTTCATCTTAAAGCCATCATACTACTATCCTGATTCTTCGGCATAGAAAGCTGCAAAGAAAGAGAACCTGATTACTCATCATTGCTGGAGGAAAAGTTATCTGTGACTATTCATTTAAAAGGCGTTACGAGAGGGTCCTGAAGAGATGGGCTTTATCGGGCAGTGAAAGTGCTAAAGCAAGAGAAAGCCAGTAGTGATCAGTGCTTTGTGAAATTTCTCACGGAATCCAAGTCTTCAAGCCATTATGAGTCTATCCAGATCATCTGGAAGGGAGCGCACGGTGACATTGAAAAGAAAGCGAAACTCATTACTGATCGGTGCTTGTGACACATTTCTTATGGAATCGTCCATTTCAGACAGTTTGGAGTCTGGCCTCATTTGGAAGGCTCGCTCCGTGCAGATGAATAACAAAGCAAAACGCTTCGCTCACCATAGCGGGGGATAAATTTGTCGCGGAATGTTGCGGTTCAGTGATGAGACAGAACACAGCTTTATGCAAGCAAACAGGCTGGTCAGCGGAGATGGGCTGTTCTGCCCCCCCTGCCTTCCACCTTCTCCTTTTATTATATTTCTCCCCCTAAGCATTACACACTGCTACACAAAGGAATGTATGACGTTGATTCATATGCTTAGTTACCATCCTCTATCTACTACAATCCTGGTTCTCAGGCCTTGAGCCCAGGCTAAAGAAACCTCCCACAGTTGCTGTCCAAACAATCAAGTTCTCAGGGTTCATATCTAGCCCTTGTCCTTGGATAGAGCAATGTGTGCATTGCTCCTAGGAAACAGTCAGGGTGTGCCCCGCCTGCTTCCAGGTGGAATAGCTAGACATTAACCCTTCAGCGGAATCTTCACATTACAGCTTTTAGGATCCTGTCCTAAAGAAAGGTTAAACTCATTCTTGACCACTAGGGGTTTGGCAAATACTTCTGAAAGCCTCCCTTTTTAAAGCATTTAGGAGTCTGTCCTTACTGTCATTTGCAGTAGAGCGGTTAGGGAAAATTAGAACTAGAGAGAAAGTCATTAACGAACAGCACTTGAGACAAACGTTGTCACGGACTCGTCATCTAAAAGCCACTAGGTTTCCCTTGGTCATTTGGAAGAGAGGGCATCATGAACGTTACAAACAAAACAAAACTCGTTAGTGATCCCCGCGGGTGACTCGTTTCTCGGAGCATTTTCATTTTAAAAGAGTTAGGATACGGTCCTGAGCATTAGGGAAAGATCGGTTCCGTGGAACTTACAAAGAAAGAGAAAATCATTAGTGACCCGTGCTTGTGACAAATTGTCATGGACTCTTCCTATGAGCGCTATTGGGCTACTAGCCTGATTATTTAGAAGTGGTCGGTCCTCGAACTAGATGAAGCAAGCAAAACTCTTTACTGCTCTGCCAATTGGCAAGCAGTGCATCCGAACGGCATTTGGAGAATGATTCCAGGAGAAATTGGTGGCTAGCAGTGATGTGAAGTGAATGTCTCATGTTTAGCAATTTTCAGGAAGGGTCTCTGCCAGATACCAGCAATGCCTCCGATTTGCACTTGGAGGTCGATTGTAGGACAAAGCCGTCCCTAGCAGGGACATGGACTGCTTTTCTACATGAATAATATTGTTCAGGAATGGATAGCTGCCAAATGCCCAGCAGCGTATCCGACTGGCTCTTGGAGGACGATGCCAGGGCATATTCGTGTCTAGCTGTGACCTGGACTGAATATTTCATTTTTAGGAATTGTCCTGGCTGGATCTCTGGAAATGGTAAGCAGTGCATCGTAACGACATTTGGAGGACGATTCCATGAGAAATTCCTGCCAAGCAGTGATCTGGACTGAATAGCTCATGTTTAGCAACGTTCATGAAGGGTTCGCTGCCAACTTCCCAGCACTGCATCCGAACGGCATTTGGAGGACGATTCCAGGAGAAATTAGTCCTAGCTGAGATCCAGAACGATTGTCTCATCTTTAGCTATTTTCACGAACGGATCTCTGCCAAATGGCCCGTGGTGCACCCGAAAGCCATTTGGAGTACGATTCCAGAAGAAATATGTGCCAAGTAGGGATCTGGCGCGAATGGCTCATGTTTAGCAATTGTCATGAATGGATCTCTCCCAAATGCGCAGCAAGGCGTCCGAGTTGCCTTGGGCAAAGTCATCCCTAGCCAGGGACATGGAATGCTTTTCGACATGATATTTTCACGAACGGATCGCTGCCAAATGACCTGCAGGGCTTCCGAATGACGTTTGGGGGACGATTCCTGGAGACATTGGTGCCAAGCTTTGATCTGGAATGTTTCATCTTGAGCTATTTTCACGAACGGATCTCTGCCAAATGACCAGCAGAGCCTCCGAATGACATTTGGAGGATGATTGCAGGAGAAATTTGCACCTAGCTGTGATCTGGAATGCATTTTTCATTTGTAGCAATTTTCTAAAAAGGGCTCTCTGCCAGGTAGCCGGCAGTGCATCCCGATGACTTCTTGAGGAAGATTCCCGAGAATTTCGTCCCTAGCAGTAAGCTGGAAGGAATGTCAAATGAACAGCCTTTCTCAATAACGGTAATGCCAGGGGCTTTCATCCGAATGCATTTTGAAAGATGATTTGAGGAGCAATGAGTAGCTAGCTGTGGTCTGGAGTGAATGTCTCAAGCCTAGGACTTGTCATGAACGGATCTCTGCCAAATCACCAGCGGTGCATCGTGATAGCATTTAGAGAACGATCCCTGGAGACATTCGTGCCTTGCTGTTATCTGGAACTAATGTCTCATGGAGAGCATTTTTCAAGCAGGGATCTCTCCCAAATGGCCAGCAGTGCATCGGAATTACATTTGGAGGATGATTGCAGGAGAAATTTGCTAATTTTGGGGAGAGTTAGGCTTGCAAAAGGTAGGGCTCCCCGCCAATTGGGTTAAAGTTCCTCTGAGTAGGTCAGTTGGAGTTAGGGATAGGCGTTAGGGCTCCTTAGCCCACTTGGCGTCAGCGTTAGGGTTTCCCTAGCTAGGCCCTTTGGACTAAGGGGTAGGGTTCCCATTGCTAGACCAAGGGGAGTTGGGTTATGGTTCCTATGGGTTAGCCACGCTGAAATAGGCTTGCTCTGGGAAGGGATTCCCACCCTAGCGTTGGGATTCTTACGGGTAGGCCACTTGGCGTTAGGGTTAGGGTTCTATGCATAGGCCAGTTGAAGTAAGGGTTCCAATGGTTAGGCCAGCTCAGTTTAGGCATAGAGGTCCTGCAGATGGGTGGATTGCCTTAGGGTGGCTATGGGTAAGGCCCGAACCCTAGGATTAGGGTTCCCACGGGAAGGCCACTTGCACGGAGGCTTACGTTTCCTGTGGTCGAGGAAACACTAGGATCGGGATTCCTACCCGTATGAACCCTAACCCTAGCGCTGAGCACACTAACCTAGGGCTGGGAGCTCTGCCCTTCCCTAACTCTAACTGCATGTGGCCTGCACACAGGAACCACACTTGGTCAGGAATAACCCTGAGGACGTGGCGTCCTACCCACAGCTTAACTCCAACTGTCTTGTGCCACTAGACGACGTGGGCTCGTAAAAAGTACAAAGAAAGGACAACTCAGCCCTAATCAAGGCTGGGCACAAACTTCTCATGGAATCTTCATTTTCAAGCTGTTCGGATCCTGTCCTGAGCTTTTGGGCTTGATCGGTTGGAGAAAATTAGAAACAAAGGGAAGGGAATTATTAATGAATGCTTATGACACATTTCTCATGGAATCGTCATCTTACGGCCCTTGTGAGTCTGTCCTCATCGTTAAGAAGAGATCGGCTGGTGAGAATTACAAAGAAAGCAAAACTCTTTTCTCATGCTCAAATGTGTCATGCAGCCTTCATCTTAAAGCCATCATACTACTATCCTGATTCTTCGGCATAGAAAGCTGCAAAGAAAGAGAACCTGATTACTCATCATTGCTGGAGGAAAAGTTATCTGTGACTATTCATTTAAAAGGCGTTACGAGAGGGTCCTGAAGAGATGGGCTTTATCGGGCAGTGAAAGTGCTAAAGCAAGAGAAAGCCAGTAGTGATCAGTGCTTTGTGAAATTTCTCACGGAATCCAAGTCTTCAAGCCATTATGAGTCTATCCAGATCATCTGGAAGGGAGCGCACGGTGACATTGAAAAGAAAGCGAAACTCATTACTGATCGGTGCTTGTGACACATTTCTTATGGAATCTTCCACTTCAGACAGTTTGGAGTCTGGCCTCATTTGGAAGGCTCGCTCCGTGCAGATGAATAACAAAGCAAAACGCTTCGCTCACCATAGCGGGGGATAAATTTGTCGCGGAATCTTCACATTACAGCTTTTAGGATCCTGTCCTAAAGAAAGGTTAAACTCATTCTTGACCACTAGGGGTTTGGCAAATACTTCTGAAAGCCTCCCTTTTTAAAGCATTTAGGAGTCTGTCCTTACTGTCATTTGCAGTAGAGCGGTTAGGGAAAATTAGAACTAGAGAGAAAGTCATTAACGAACAGCACTTGAGACAAACGTTGTCACGGACTCGTCATCTAAAAGCCACTAGGTTTCCCTTGGTCATTTGGAAGAGAGGGCATCATGAACGTTACAAACAAAACAAAACTCGTTAGTGATCCCCGCGGGTGACTCGTTTCTCGGAGCATTTTCATTTTAAAAGAGTTAGGATACGGTCCTGAGCATTAGGGAAAGATCGGTTCCGTGGAACTTACACAGAAAGAGAAAATCATTAGTGACCCGTGCTTGTGACAAATTGTCATGGACTCTTCCTATGAGCGCCATTGGGCTACTAGCCTGATTATTTAGAAGTGGTCGGTCCTCGAACTAGATGAAGCAAGCAAAACTCTTTACTGCTCTGCCAATTGGCAAGCAGTGCATCCGAACGGCATTTGGAGAATGATTCCAGGAGAAATTGGTGGCTAGCAGTGATGTGAAGTGAATGTCTCATGTTTAGCAATTTTCAGGAAGGGTCTCTGCCAGATACCAGCAATGCCTCCGATTTGCACTTGGAGGTCGATTGTAGGACAAAGCCGTCCCTAGCAGGGACATGGACTGCTTTTCTACATGAATAATATTGTTCAGGAATGGATAGCTGCCAAATGCCCAGCAGCGTATCCGACTGGCTCTTGGAGGACGATGCCAGGGCATATTCGTGTCTAGCTGTGACCTGGACTGAATATTTCATTTTTAGGAATTGTCCTGGCTGGATCTCTGGAAATGGTAAGCAGTGCATCGTAACGACATTTGGAGGACGATTCCATGAGAAATTAGTCCTAGCTGAGATCCAGAACGATTGTCTCATCTTTAGCTATTTTCACGAACGGATCTCTGCCAAATGGCCCGTGGTGCACCCGAAAGCCATTTGGAGTACGATTCCAGAAGAAATATGTGCCAAGTAGGGATCTGGCGCGAATGGCTCATGTTTAGCAATTGTCATGAATGGATCTCTCCCAAATGCGCAGCAAGGCGTCCGAGTTGCCTTGGGCAAAGTCATCCCTAGCCAGGGACATGGAATGCTTTTCGACATGATATTTTCACGAACGGATCGCTGCCAAATGACCTGCAGGGCTTCCGAATGACGTTTGGGGGACGATTCCTGGAGACATTGGTGCCAAGCTTTGATCTGGAATGTTTCATCTTGAGCTATTTTCACGAACGGATCTCTGCCAAATGACCAGCAGAGCCTCCGAATGACATTTGGAGGATGATTGCAGGAGAAATTTGCACCTAGCTGTGATCTGGAATGCATTTTTCATTTGTAGCAATTTTCTAAAAAGGGCTCTCTGCCAGGTAGCCGGCAGTGCATCCCGATGACTTCTTGAGGAAGATTCCCGAGAATTTCGTCCCTAGCAGTAAGCTGGAAGGAATGTCAAATGAACAGCCTTTCTCAATAACGGTAATGCCAGGGGCTTTCATCCGAATGCATTTTGAAAGATGATTTGAGGAGCAATGAGTAGCTAGCTGTGGTCTGGAGTGAATGTCTCAAGCCTAGGACTTGTCATGAACGGATCTCTGCCAAATCACCAGCGGTGCATCGTGATAGCATTTAGAGAACGATCCCTGGAGACATTCGTGCCTTGCTGTTATCTGGAACTAATGTCTCATGGAGAGCATTTTTCAAGCAGGGATCTCTCCCAAATGGCCAGCAGTGCATCGGAATTACATTTGGAGGATGATTGCAGGAGAAATTTGCTAATTTTGGGGAGAGTTAGGCTTGCAAAAGGTAGGGCTCCCCGCCAATTGGGTTAAAGTTCCTCTGAGTAGGTCAGTTGGAGTTAGGGATAGGCGTTAGGGCTCCTTAGCCCACTTGGCGTCAGCGTTAGGGTTTCCCTAGCTAGGCCCTTTGGACTAAGGGGTAGGGTTCCCATTGCTAGACCAAGGGGAGTTGGGTTATGGTTCCTATGGGTTAGCCACGCTGAAATAGGCTTGCTCTGGGAAGGGATTCCCACCCTAGCATTGGGATTCTTACGGGTAGGCCACTTGGCGTTAGGGTTAGGGTTCTATGCATAGGCCAGTTGAAGTAAGGGTTCCAATGGTTAGGCCAGCTCAGTTTAGGCATAGAGGTCCTGCAGATGGGTGGATTGCCTTAGGGTGGCTATGGGTAAGGCCCGAACCCTAGGATTAGGGTTCCCACGGGAAGGCCACTTGCACGGAGGCTTACGTTTCCTGTGGTCGAGGAAACACTAGGATCGGGATTCCTACCCGTATGAACCCTAACCCTAGCGCTGAGCACACTAACCTAGGGCTGGGAGCTCTGCCCTTCCCTAACTCTAACTGCATGTGGCCTGCACACAGGAACCACACTTGGTCAGGAATAACCCTGAGGACGTGGCGTCCTACCCACAGCTTAACTCCAACTGTCTTGTGCCACTAGACGACGTGGGCTCGTAAAAAGTACAAAGAAAGGACAACTCAGCCCTAATCAAGGCTGGGCACAAACTTCTCATGGAATCTTCATTTTCAAGCTGTTCGGATCCTGTCCTGAGCTTTTGGGCTTGATCGGTTGGAGAAAATTAGAAACAAAGGGAAGGGAATTATTAATGAATGCTTATGACACATTTCTCATGGAATCGTCATCTTACGGCCCTTGTGAGTCTGTCCTCATCGTTAAGAAGAGATCGGCTGGTGAGAATTACAAAGAAAGCAAAACTCTTTTCTCATGCTCAAATGTGTCATGCAGCCTTCATCTTAAAGCCATCATACTACTATCCTGATTCTTCGGCATAGAAAGCTGCAAAGAAAGAGAACCTGATTACTCATCATTGCTGGAGGAAAAGTTATCTGTGACTATTCATTTAAAAGGCGTTACGAGAGGGTCCTGAAGAGATGGGCTTTATCGGGCAGTGAAAGTGCTAAAGCAAGAGAAAGCCAGTAGTGATCAGTGCTTTGTGAAATTTCTCACGGAATCCAAGTCTTCAAGCCATTATGAGTCTATCCAGATCATCTGGAAGGGAGCGCACGGTGACATTGAAAAGAAAGCGAAACTCATTACTGATCGGTGCTTGTGACACATTTCTTATGGAATCGTCCATTTCAGACAGTTTGGAGTCTGGCCTCATTTGGAAGGCTCGCTCCGTGCAGATGAATAACAAAGCAAAACGCTTCGCTCACCATAGCGGGGGATAAATTTGTCGCGGAATGTTGCGGTTCAGTGATGAGACAGAACACAGCTTTATGCAAGCAAACAGGCTGGTCAGCGGAGATGGGCTGTTCTGCCCCCCCTGCCTTCCACCTTCTCCTTTTATTATATTTCTCCCCCTAAGCATTACACACTGCTACACAAAGGAATGTATGACGTTGATTCATATGCTTAGTTACCATCCTCTATCTACTACAATCCTGGTTCTCAGGCCTTGAGCCCAGGCTAAAGAAACCTCCCACAGTTGCTGTCCAAACAATCAAGTTCTCAGGGTTCATATCTAGCCCTTGTCCTTGGATAGAGCAATGTGTGCATTGCTCCTAGGAAACAGTCAGGGTGTGCCCCGCCTGCTTCCAGGTGGAATAGCTAGACATTAACCCTTCAGCGGAATCTTCACATTACAGCTTTTAGGATCCTGTCCTAAAGAAAGGTTAAACTCATTCTTGACCACTAGGGGTTTGGCAAATACTTCTGAAAGCCTCCCTTTTTAAAGCATTTAGGAGTCTGTCCTTACTGTCATTTGCAGTAGAGCGGTTAGGGAAAATTAGAACTAGAGAGAAAGTCATTAACGAACAGCACTTGAGACAAACGTTGTCACGGACTCGTCATCTAAAAGCCACTAGGTTTCCCTTGGTCATTTGGAAGAGAGGGCATCATGAACGTTACAAACAAAACAAAACTCGTTAGTGATCCCCGCGGGTGACTCGTTTCTCGGAGCATTTTCATTTTAAAAGAGTTAGGATACGGTCCTGAGCATTAGGGAAAGATCGGTTCCGTGGAACTTACAAAGAAAGAGAAAATCATTAGTGACCCGTGCTTGTGACAAATTGTCATGGACTCTTCCTATGAGCGCTATTGGGCTACTAGCCTGATTATTTAGAAGTGGTCGGTCCTCGAACTAGATGAAGCAAGCAAAACTCTTTACTGCTCTGCCAATTGGCAAGCAGTGCATCCGAACGGCATTTGGAGAATGATTCCAGGAGAAATTGGTGGCTAGCAGTGATGTGAAGTGAATGTCTCATGTTTAGCAATTTTCAGGAAGGGTCTCTGCCAGATACCAGCAATGCCTCCGATTTGCACTTGGAGGTCGATTGTAGGACAAAGCCGTCCCTAGCAGGGACATGGACTGCTTTTCTACATGAATAATATTGTTCAGGAATGGATAGCTGCCAAATGCCCAGCAGCGTATCCGACTGGCTCTTGGAGGACGATGCCAGGGCATATTCGTGTCTAGCTGTGACCTGGACTGAATATTTCATTTTTAGGAATTGTCCTGGCTGGATCTCTGGAAATGGTAAGCAGTGCATCGTAACGACATTTGGAGGACGATTCCATGAGAAATTCCTGCCAAGCAGTGATCTGGACTGAATAGCTCATGTTTAGCAACGTTCATGAAGGGTTCGCTGCCAACTTCCCAGCACTGCATCCGAACGGCATTTGGAGGACGATTCCAGGAGAAATTAGTCCTAGCTGAGATCCAGAACGATTGTCTCATCTTTAGCTATTTTCACGAACGGATCTCTGCCAAATGGCCCGTGGTGCACCCGAAAGCCATTTGGAGTACGATTCCAGAAGAAATATGTGCCAAGTAGGGATCTGGCGCGAATGGCTCATGTTTAGCAATTGTCATGAATGGATCTCTCCCAAATGCGCAGCAAGGCGTCCGAGTTGCCTTGGGCAAAGTCATCCCTAGCCAGGGACATGGAATGCTTTTCGACATGATATTTTCACGAACGGATCGCTGCCAAATGACCTGCAGGGCTTCCGAATGACGTTTGGGGGACGATTCCTGGAGACATTGGTGCCAAGCTTTGATCTGGAATGTTTCATCTTGAGCTATTTTCACGAACGGATCTCTGCCAAATGACCAGCAGAGCCTCCGAATGACATTTGGAGGATGATTGCAGGAGAAATTTGCACCTAGCTGTGATCTGGAATGCATTTTTCATTTGTAGCAATTTTCTAAAAAGGGCTCTCTGCCAGGTAGCCGGCAGTGCATCCCGATGACTTCTTGAGGAAGATTCCCGAGAATTTCGTCCCTAGCAGTAAGCTGGAAGGAATGTCAAATGAACAGCCTTTCTCAATAACGGTAATGCCAGGGGCTTTCATCCGAATGCATTTTGAAAGATGATTTGAGGAGCAATGAGTAGCTAGCTGTGGTCTGGAGTGAATGTCTCAAGCCTAGGACTTGTCATGAACGGATCTCTGCCAAATCACCAGCGGTGCATCGTGATAGCATTTAGAGAACGATCCCTGGAGACATTCGTGCCTTGCTGTTATCTGGAACTAATGTCTCATGGAGAGCATTTTTCAAGCAGGGATCTCTCCCAAATGGCCAGCAGTGCATCGGAATTACATTTGGAGGATGATTGCAGGAGAAATTTGCTAATTTTGGGGAGAGTTAGGCTTGCAAAAGGTAGGGCTCCCCGCCAATTGGGTTAAAGTTCCTCTGAGTAGGTCAGTTGGAGTTAGGGATAGGCGTTAGGGCTCCTTAGCCCACTTGGCGTCAGCGTTAGGGTTTCCCTAGCTAGGCCCTTTGGACTAAGGGGTAGGGTTCCCATTGCTAGACCAAGGGGAGTTGGGTTATGGTTCCTATGGGTTAGCCACGCTGAAATAGGCTTGCTCTGGGAAGGGATTCCCACCCTAGCATTGGGATTCTTACGGGTAGGCCACTTGGCGTTAGGGTTAGGGTTCTATGCATAGGCCAGTTGAAGTAAGGGTTCCAATGGTTAGGCCAGCTCAGTTTAGGCATAGAGGTCCTGCAGATGGGTGGATTGCCTTAGGGTGGCTATGGGTAAGGCCCGAACCCTAGGATTAGGGTTCCCACGGGAAGGCCACTTGCACGGAGGCTTACGTTTCCTGTGGTCGAGGAAACACTAGGATCGGGATTCCTACCCGTATGAACCCTAACCCTAGCGCTGAGCACACTAACCTAGGGCTGGGAGCTCTGCCCTTCCCTAACTCTAACTGCATGTGGCCTGCACACAGGAACCACACTTGGTCAGGAATAACCCTGAGGACGTGGCGTCCTACCCACAGCTTAACTCCAACTGTCTTGTGCCACTAGACGACGTGGGCTCGTAAAAAGTACAAAGAAAGGACAACTCAGCCCTAATCAAGGCTGGGCACAAACTTCTCATGGAATCTTCATTTTCAAGCTGTTCGGATCCTGTCCTGAGCTTTTGGGCTTGATCGGTTGGAGAAAATTAGAAACAAAGGGAAGGGAATTATTAATGAATGCTTATGACACATTTCTCATGGAATCGTCATCTTACGGCCCTTGTGAGTCTGTCCTCATCGTTAAGAAGAGATCGGCTGGTGAGAATTACAAAGAAAGCAAAACTCTTTTCTCATGCTCAAATGTGTCATGCAGCCTTCATCTTAAAGCCATCATACTACTATCCTGATTCTTCGGCATAGAAAGCTGCAAAGAAAGAGAACCTGATTACTCATCATTGCTGGAGGAAAAGTTATCTGTGACTATTCATTTAAAAGGCGTTACGAGAGGGTCCTGAAGAGATGGGCTTTATCGGGCAGTGAAAGTGCTAAAGCAAGAGAAAGCCAGTAGTGATCAGTGCTTTGTGAAATTTCTCACGGAATCCAAGTCTTCAAGCCATTATGAGTCTATCCAGATCATCTGGAAGGGAGCGCACGGTGACATTGAAAAGAAAGCGAAACTCATTACTGATCGGTGCTTGTGACACATTTCTTATGGAATCTTCCACTTCAGACAGTTTGGAGTCTGGCCTCATTTGGAAGGCTCGCTCCGTGCAGATGAATAACAAAGCAAAACGCTTCGCTCACCATAGCGGGGGATAAATTTGTCGCGGAATCTTCACATTACAGCTTTTAGGATCCTGTCCTAAAGAAAGGTTAAACTCATTCTTGACCACTAGGGGTTTGGCAAATACTTCTGAAAGCCTCCCTTTTTAAAGCATTTAGGAGTCTGTCCTTACTGTCATTTGCAGTAGAGCGGTTAGGGAAAATTAGAACTAGAGAGAAAGTCATTAACGAACAGCACTTGAGACAAACGTTGTCACGGACTCGTCATCTAAAAGCCACTAGGTTTCCCTTGGTCATTTGGAAGAGAGGGCATCATGAACGTTACAAACAAAACAAAACTCGTTAGTGATCCCCGCGGGTGACTCGTTTCTCGGAGCATTTTCATTTTAAAAGAGTTAGGATACGGTCCTGAGCATTAGGGAAAGATCGGTTCCGTGGAACTTACACAGAAAGAGAAAATCATTAGTGACCCGTGCTTGTGACAAATTGTCATGGACTCTTCCTATGAGCGCCATTGGGCTACTAGCCTGATTATTTAGAAGTGGTCGGTCCTCGAACTAGATGAAGCAAGCAAAACTCTTTACTGCTCTGCCAATTGGCAAGCAGTGCATCCGAACGGCATTTGGAGAATGATTCCAGGAGAAATTGGTGGCTAGCAGTGATGTGAAGTGAATGTCTCATGTTTAGCAATTTTCAGGAAGGGTCTCTGCCAGATACCAGCAATGCCTCCGATTTGCACTTGGAGGTCGATTGTAGGACAAAGCCGTCCCTAGCAGGGACATGGACTGCTTTTCTACATGAATAATATTGTTCAGGAATGGATAGCTGCCAAATGCCCAGCAGCGTATCCGACTGGCTCTTGGAGGACGATGCCAGGGCATATTCGTGTCTAGCTGTGACCTGGACTGAATATTTCATTTTTAGGAATTGTCCTGGCTGGATCTCTGGAAATGGTAAGCAGTGCATCGTAACGACATTTGGAGGACGATTCCATGAGAAATTCCTGCCAAGCAGTGATCTGGACTGAATAGCTCATGTTTAGCAACGTTCATGAAGGGTTCGCTGCCAACTTCCCAGCACTGCATCCGAACGGCATTTGGAGGACGATTCCAGGAGAAATTAGTCCTAGCTGAGATCCAGAACGATTGTCTCATCTTTAGCTATTTTCACGAACGGATCTCTGCCAAATGGCCCGTGGTGCACCCGAAAGCCATTTGGAGTACGATTCCAGAAGAAATATGTGCCAAGTAGGGATCTGGCGCGAATGGCTCATGTTTAGCAATTGTCATGAATGGATCTCTCCCAAATGCGCAGCAAGGCGTCCGAGTTGCCTTGGGCAAAGTCATCCCTAGCCAGGGACATGGAATGCTTTTCGACATGATATTTTCACGAACGGATCGCTGCCAAATGACCTGCAGGGCTTCCGAATGACGTTTGGGGGACGATTCCTGGAGACATTGGTGCCAAGCTTTGATCTGGAATGTTTCATCTTGAGCTATTTTCACGAACGGATCTCTGCCAAATGACCAGCAGAGCCTCCGAATGACATTTGGAGGATGATTGCAGGAGAAATTTGCACCTAGCTGTGATCTGGAATGCATTTTTCATTTGTAGCAATTTTCTAAAAAGGGCTCTCTGCCAGGTAGCCGGCAGTGCATCCCGATGACTTCTTGAGGAAGATTCCCGAGAATTTCGTCCCTAGCAGTAAGCTGGAAGGAATGTCAAATGAACAGCCTTTCTCAATAACGGTAATGCCAGGGGCTTTCATCCGAATGCATTTTGAAAGATGATTTGAGGAGCAATGAGTAGCTAGCTGTGGTCTGGAGTGAATGTCTCAAGCCTAGGACTTGTCATGAACGGATCTCTGCCAAATCACCAGCGGTGCATCGTGATAGCATTTAGAGAACGATCCCTGGAGACATTCGTGCCTTGCTGTTATCTGGAACTAATGTCTCATGGAGAGCATTTTTCAAGCAGGGATCTCTCCCAAATGGCCAGCAGTGCATCGGAATTACATTTGGAGGATGATTGCAGGAGAAATTTGCTAATTTTGGGGAGAGTTAGGCTTGCAAAAGGTAGGGCTCCCCGCCAATTGGGTTAAAGTTCCTCTGAGTAGGTCAGTTGGAGTTAGGGATAGGCGTTAGGGCTCCTTAGCCCACTTGGCGTCAGCGTTAGGGTTTCCCTAGCTAGGCCCTTTGGACTAAGGGGTAGGGTTCCCATTGCTAGACCAAGGGGAGTTGGGTTATGGTTCCTATGGGTTAGCCACGCTGAAATAGGCTTGCTCTGGGAAGGGATTCCCACCCTAGCATTGGGATTCTTACGGGTAGGCCACTTGGCGTTAGGGTTAGGGTTCTATGCATAGGCCAGTTGAAGTAAGGGTTCCAATGGTTAGGCCAGCTCAGTTTAGGCATAGAGGTCCTGCAGATGGGTGGATTGCCTTAGGGTGGCTATGGGTAAGGCCCGAACCCTAGGATTAGGGTTCCCACGGGAAGGCCACTTGCACGGAGGCTTACGTTTCCTGTGGTCGAGGAAACACTAGGATCGGGATTCCTACCCGTATGAACCCTAACCCTAGCGCTGAGCACACTAACCTAGGGCTGGGAGCTCTGCCCTTCCCTAACTCTAACTGCATGTGGCCTGCACACAGGAACCACACTTGGTCAGGAATAACCCTGAGGACGTGGCGTCCTACCCACAGCTTAACTCCAACTGTCTTGTGCCACTAGACGACGTGGGCTCGTAAAAAGTACAAAGAAAGGACAACTCAGCCCTAATCAAGGCTGGGCACAAACTTCTCATGGAATCTTCATTTTCAAGCTGTTCGGATCCTGTCCTGAGCTTTTGGGCTTGATCGGTTGGAGAAAATTAGAAACAAAGGGAAGGGAATTATTAATGAATGCTTATGACACATTTCTCATGGAATCGTCATCTTACGGCCCTTGTGAGTCTGTCCTCATCGTTAAGAAGAGATCGGCTGGTGAGAATTACAAAGAAAGCAAAACTCTTTTCTCATGCTCAAATGTGTCATGCAGCCTTCATCTTAAAGCCATCATACTACTATCCTGATTCTTCGGCATAGAAAGCTGCAAAGAAAGAGAACCTGATTACTCATCATTGCTGGAGGAAAAGTTATCTGTGACTATTCATTTAAAAGGCGTTACGAGAGGGTCCTGAAGAGATGGGCTTTATCGGGCAGTGAAAGTGCTAAAGCAAGAGAAAGCCAGTAGTGATCAGTGCTTTGTGAAATTTCTCACGGAATCCAAGTCTTCAAGCCATTATGAGTCTATCCAGATCATCTGGAAGGGAGCGCACGGTGACATTGAAAAGAAAGCGAAACTCATTACTGATCGGTGCTTGTGACACATTTCTTATGGAATCTTCCACTTCAGACAGTTTGGAGTCTGGCCTCATTTGGAAGGCTCGCTCCGTGCAGATGAATAACAAAGCAAAACGCTTCGCTCACCATAGCGGGGGATAAATTTGTCGCGGAATCTTCACATTACAGCTTTTAGGATCCTGTCCTAAAGAAAGGTTAAACTCATTCTTGACCACTAGGGGTTTGGCAAATACTTCTGAAAGCCTCCCTTTTTAAAGCATTTAGGAGTCTGTCCTTACTGTCATTTGCAGTAGAGCGGTTAGGGAAAATTAGAACTAGAGAGAAAGTCATTAACGAACAGCACTTGAGACAAACGTTGTCACGGACTCGTCATCTAAAAGCCACTAGGTTTCCCTTGGTCATTTGGAAGAGAGGGCATCATGAACGTTACAAACAAAACAAAACTCGTTAGTGATCCCCGCGGGTGACTCGTTTCTCGGAGCATTTTCATTTTAAAAGAGTTAGGATACGGTCCTGAGCATTAGGGAAAGATCGGTTCCGTGGAACTTACACAGAAAGAGAAAATCATTAGTGACCCGTGCTTGTGACAAATTGTCATGGACTCTTCCTATGAGCGCCATTGGGCTACTAGCCTGATTATTTAGAAGTGGTCGGTCCTCGAACTAGATGAAGCAAGCAAAACTCTTTACTGCTCTGCCAATTGGCAAGCAGTGCATCCGAACGGCATTTGGAGAATGATTCCAGGAGAAATTGGTGGCTAGCAGTGATGTGAAGTGAATGTCTCATGTTTAGCAATTTTCAGGAAGGGTCTCTGCCAGATACCAGCAATGCCTCCGATTTGCACTTGGAGGTCGATTGTAGGACAAAGCCGTCCCTAGCAGGGACATGGACTGCTTTTCTACATGAATAATATTGTTCAGGAATGGATAGCTGCCAAATGCCCAGCAGCGTATCCGACTGGCTCTTGGAGGACGATGCCAGGGCATATTCGTGTCTAGCTGTGACCTGGACTGAATATTTCATTTTTAGGAATTGTCCTGGCTGGATCTCTGGAAATGGTAAGCAGTGCATCGTAACGACATTTGGAGGACGATTCCATGAGAAATTCCTGCCAAGCAGTGATCTGGACTGAATAGCTCATGTTTAGCAACGTTCATGAAGGGTTCGCTGCCAACTTCCCAGCACTGCATCCGAACGGCATTTGGAGGACGATTCCAGGAGAAATTAGTCCTAGCTGAGATCCAGAACGATTGTCTCATCTTTAGCTATTTTCACGAACGGATCTCTGCCAAATGGCCCGTGGTGCACCCGAAAGCCATTTGGAGTACGATTCCAGAAGAAATATGTGCCAAGTAGGGATCTGGCGCGAATGGCTCATGTTTAGCAATTGTCATGAATGGATCTCTCCCAAATGCGCAGCAAGGCGTCCGAGTTGCCTTGGGCAAAGTCATCCCTAGCCAGGGACATGGAATGCTTTTCGACATGATATTTTCACGAACGGATCGCTGCCAAATGACCTGCAGGGCTTCCGAATGACGTTTGGGGGACGATTCCTGGAGACATTGGTGCCAAGCTTTGATCTGGAATGTTTCATCTTGAGCTATTTTCACGAACGGATCTCTGCCAAATGACCAGCAGAGCCTCCGAATGACATTTGGAGGATGATTGCAGGAGAAATTTGCACCTAGCTGTGATCTGGAATGCATTTTTCATTTGTAGCAATTTTCTAAAAAGGGCTCTCTGCCAGGTAGCCGGCAGTGCATCCCGATGACTTCTTGAGGAAGATTCCCGAGAATTTCGTCCCTAGCAGTAAGCTGGAAGGAATGTCAAATGAACAGCCTTTCTCAATAACGGTAATGCCAGGGGCTTTCATCCGAATGCATTTTGAAAGATGATTTGAGGAGCAATGAGTAGCTAGCTGTGGTCTGGAGTGAATGTCTCAAGCCTAGGACTTGTCATGAACGGATCTCTGCCAAATCACCAGCGGTGCATCGTGATAGCATTTAGAGAACGATCCCTGGAGACATTCGTGCCTTGCTGTTATCTGGAACTAATGTCTCATGGAGAGCATTTTTCAAGCAGGGATCTCTCCCAAATGGCCAGCAGTGCATCGGAATTACATTTGGAGGATGATTGCAGGAGAAATTTGCTAATTTTGGGGAGAGTTAGGCTTGCAAAAGGTAGGGCTCCCCGCCAATTGGGTTAAAGTTCCTCTGAGTAGGTCAGTTGGAGTTAGGGATAGGCGTTAGGGCTCCTTAGCCCACTTGGCGTCAGCGTTAGGGTTTCCCTAGCTAGGCCCTTTGGACTAAGGGGTAGGGTTCCCATTGCTAGACCAAGGGGAGTTGGGTTATGGTTCCTATGGGTTAGCCACGCTGAAATAGGCTTGCTCTGGGAAGGGATTCCCACCCTAGCATTGGGATTCTTACGGGTAGGCCACTTGGCGTTAGGGTTAGGGTTCTATGCATAGGCCAGTTGAAGTAAGGGTTCCAATGGTTAGGCCAGCTCAGTTTAGGCATAGAGGTCCTGCAGATGGGTGGATTGCCTTAGGGTGGCTATGGGTAAGGCCCGAACCCTAGGATTAGGGTTCCCACGGGAAGGCCACTTGCACGGAGGCTTACGTTTCCTGTGGTCGAGGAAACACTAGGATCGGGATTCCTACCCGTATGAACCCTAACCCTAGCGCTGAGCACACTAACCTAGGGCTGGGAGCTCTGCCCTTCCCTAACTCTAACTGCATGTGGCCTGCACACAGGAACCACACTTGGTCAGGAATAACCCTGAGGACGTGGCGTCCTACCCACAGCTTAACTCCAACTGTCTTGTGCCACTAGACGACGTGGGCTCGTAAAAAGTACAAAGAAAGGACAACTCAGCCCTAATCAAGGCTGGGCACAAACTTCTCATGGAATCTTCATTTTCAAGCTGTTCGGATCCTGTCCTGAGCTTTTGGGCTTGATCGGTTGGAGAAAATTAGAAACAAAGGGAAGGGAATTATTAATGAATGCTTATGACACATTTCTCATGGAATCGTCATCTTACGGCCCTTGTGAGTCTGTCCTCATCGTTAAGAAGAGATCGGCTGGTGAGAATTACAAAGAAAGCAAAACTCTTTTCTCATGCTCAAATGTGTCATGCAGCCTTCATCTTAAAGCCATCATACTACTATCCTGATTCTTCGGCATAGAAAGCTGCAAAGAAAGAGAACCTGATTACTCATCATTGCTGGAGGAAAAGTTATCTGTGACTATTCATTTAAAAGGCGTTACGAGAGGGTCCTGAAGAGATGGGCTTTATCGGGCAGTGAAAGTGCTAAAGCAAGAGAAAGCCAGTAGTGATCAGTGCTTTGTGAAATTTCTCACGGAATCCAAGTCTTCAAGCCATTATGAGTCTATCCAGATCATCTGGAAGGGAGCGCACGGTGACATTGAAAAGAAAGCGAAACTCATTACTGATCGGTGCTTGTGACACATTTCTTATGGAATCGTCCATTTCAGACAGTTTGGAGTCTGGCCTCATTTGGAAGGCTCGCTCCGTGCAGATGAATAACAAAGCAAAACGCTTCGCTCACCATAGCGGGGGATAAATTTGTCGCGGAATGTTGCGGTTCAGTGATGAGACAGAACACAGCTTTATGCAAGCAAACAGGCTGGTCAGCGGAGATGGGCTGTTCTGCCCCCCCTGCCTTCCACCTTCTCCTTTTATTATATTTCTCCCCCTAAGCATTACACACTGCTACACAAAGGAATGTATGACGTTGATTCATATGCTTAGTTACCATCCTCTATCTACTACAATCCTGGTTCTCAGGCCTTGAGCCCAGGCTAAAGAAACCTCCCACAGTTGCTGTCCAAACAATCAAGTTCTCAGGGTTCATATCTAGCCCTTGTCCTTGGATAGAGCAATGTGTGCATTGCTCCTAGGAAACAGTCAGGGTGTGCCCCGCCTGCTTCCAGGTGGAATAGCTAGACATTAACCCTTCAGCGGAATCTTCACATTACAGCTTTTAGGATCCTGTCCTAAAGAAAGGTTAAACTCATTCTTGACCACTAGGGGTTTGGCAAATACTTCTGAAAGCCTCCCTTTTTAAAGCATTTAGGAGTCTGTCCTTACTGTCATTTGCAGTAGAGCGGTTAGGGAAAATTAGAACTAGAGAGAAAGTCATTAACGAACAGCACTTGAGACAAACGTTGTCACGGACTCGTCATCTAAAAGCCACTAGGTTTCCCTTGGTCATTTGGAAGAGAGGGCATCATGAACGTTACAAACAAAACAAAACTCGTTAGTGATCCCCGCGGGTGACTCGTTTCTCGGAGCATTTTCATTTTAAAAGAGTTAGGATACGGTCCTGAGCATTAGGGAAAGATCGGTTCCGTGGAACTTACAAAGAAAGAGAAAATCATTAGTGACCCGTGCTTGTGACAAATTGTCATGGACTCTTCCTATGAGCGCTATTGGGCTACTAGCCTGATTATTTAGAAGTGGTCGGTCCTCGAACTAGATGAAGCAAGCAAAACTCTTTACTGCTCTGCCAATTGGCAAGCAGTGCATCCGAACGGCATTTGGAGAATGATTCCAGGAGAAATTGGTGGCTAGCAGTGATGTGAAGTGAATGTCTCATGTTTAGCAATTTTCAGGAAGGGTCTCTGCCAGATACCAGCAATGCCTCCGATTTGCACTTGGAGGTCGATTGTAGGACAAAGCCGTCCCTAGCAGGGACATGGACTGCTTTTCTACATGAATAATATTGTTCAGGAATGGATAGCTGCCAAATGCCCAGCAGCGTATCCGACTGGCTCTTGGAGGACGATGCCAGGGCATATTCGTGTCTAGCTGTGACCTGGACTGAATATTTCATTTTTAGGAATTGTCCTGGCTGGATCTCTGGAAATGGTAAGCAGTGCATCGTAACGACATTTGGAGGACGATTCCATGAGAAATTCCTGCCAAGCAGTGATCTGGACTGAATAGCTCATGTTTAGCAACGTTCATGAAGGGTTCGCTGCCAACTTCCCAGCACTGCATCCGAACGGCATTTGGAGGACGATTCCAGGAGAAATTAGTCCTAGCTGAGATCCAGAACGATTGTCTCATCTTTAGCTATTTTCACGAACGGATCTCTGCCAAATGGCCCGTGGTGCACCCGAAAGCCATTTGGAGTACGATTCCAGAAGAAATATGTGCCAAGTAGGGATCTGGCGCGAATGGCTCATGTTTAGCAATTGTCATGAATGGATCTCTCCCAAATGCGCAGCAAGGCGTCCGAGTTGCCTTGGGCAAAGTCATCCCTAGCCAGGGACATGGAATGCTTTTCGACATGATATTTTCACGAACGGATCGCTGCCAAATGACCTGCAGGGCTTCCGAATGACGTTTGGGGGACGATTCCTGGAGACATTGGTGCCAAGCTTTGATCTGGAATGTTTCATCTTGAGCTATTTTCACGAACGGATCTCTGCCAAATGACCAGCAGAGCCTCCGAATGACATTTGGAGGATGATTGCAGGAGAAATTTGCACCTAGCTGTGATCTGGAATGCATTTTTCATTTGTAGCAATTTTCTAAAAAGGGCTCTCTGCCAGGTAGCCGGCAGTGCATCCCGATGACTTCTTGAGGAAGATTCCCGAGAATTTCGTCCCTAGCAGTAAGCTGGAAGGAATGTCAAATGAACAGCCTTTCTCAATAACGGTAATGCCAGGGGCTTTCATCCGAATGCATTTTGAAAGATGATTTGAGGAGCAATGAGTAGCTAGCTGTGGTCTGGAGTGAATGTCTCAAGCCTAGGACTTGTCATGAACGGATCTCTGCCAAATCACCAGCGGTGCATCGTGATAGCATTTAGAGAACGATCCCTGGAGACATTCGTGCCTTGCTGTTATCTGGAACTAATGTCTCATGGAGAGCATTTTTCAAGCAGGGATCTCTCCCAAATGGCCAGCAGTGCATCGGAATTACATTTGGAGGATGATTGCAGGAGAAATTTGCTAATTTTGGGGAGAGTTAGGCTTGCAAAAGGTAGGGCTCCCCGCCAATTGGGTTAAAGTTCCTCTGAGTAGGTCAGTTGGAGTTAGGGATAGGCGTTAGGGCTCCTTAGCCCACTTGGCGTCAGCGTTAGGGTTTCCCTAGCTAGGCCCTTTGGACTAAGGGGTAGGGTTCCCATTGCTAGACCAAGGGGAGTTGGGTTATGGTTCCTATGGGTTAGCCACGCTGAAATAGGCTTGCTCTGGGAAGGGATTCCCACCCTAGCATTGGGATTCTTACGGGTAGGCCACTTGGCGTTAGGGTTAGGGTTCTATGCATAGGCCAGTTGAAGTAAGGGTTCCAATGGTTAGGCCAGCTCAGTTTAGGCATAGAGGTCCTGCAGATGGGTGGATTGCCTTAGGGTGGCTATGGGTAAGGCCCGAACCCTAGGATTAGGGTTCCCACGGGAAGGCCACTTGCACGGAGGCTTACGTTTCCTGTGGTCGAGGAAACACTAGGATCGGGATTCCTACCCGTATGAACCCTAACCCTAGCGCTGAGCACACTAACCTAGGGCTGGGAGCTCTGCCCTTCCCTAACTCTAACTGCATGTGGCCTGCACACAGGAACCACACTTGGTCAGGAATAACCCTGAGGACGTGGCGTCCTACCCACAGCTTAACTCCAACTGTCTTGTGCCACTAGACGACGTGGGCTCGTAAAAAGTACAAAGAAAGGACAACTCAGCCCTAATCAAGGCTGGGCACAAACTTCTCATGGAATCTTCATTTTCAAGCTGTTCGGATCCTGTCCTGAGCTTTTGGGCTTGATCGGTTGGAGAAAATTAGAAACAAAGGGAAGGGAATTATTAATGAATGCTTATGACACATTTCTCATGGAATCGTCATCTTACGGCCCTTGTGAGTCTGTCCTCATCGTTAAGAAGAGATCGGCTGGTGAGAATTACAAAGAAAGCAAAACTCTTTTCTCATGCTCAAATGTGTCATGCAGCCTTCATCTTAAAGCCATCATACTACTATCCTGATTCTTCGGCATAGAAAGCTGCAAAGAAAGAGAACCTGATTACTCATCATTGCTGGAGGAAAAGTTATCTGTGACTATTCATTTAAAAGGCGTTACGAGAGGGTCCTGAAGAGATGGGCTTTATCGGGCAGTGAAAGTGCTAAAGCAAGAGAAAGCCAGTAGTGATCAGTGCTTTGTGAAATTTCTCACGGAATCCAAGTCTTCAAGCCATTATGAGTCTATCCAGATCATCTGGAAGGGAGCGCACGGTGACATTGAAAAGAAAGCGAAACTCATTACTGATCGGTGCTTGTGACACATTTCTTATGGAATCGTCCATTTCAGACAGTTTGGAGTCTGGCCTCATTTGGAAGGCTCGCTCCGTGCAGATGAATAACAAAGCAAAACGCTTCGCTCACCATAGCGGGGGATAAATTTGTCGCGGAATGTTGCGGTTCAGTGATGAGACAGAACACAGCTTTATGCAAGCAAACAGGCTGGTCAGCGGAGATGGGCTGTTCTGCCCCCCCTGCCTTCCACCTTCTCCTTTTATTATATTTCTCCCCCTAAGCATTACACACTGCTACACAAAGGAATGTATGACGTTGATTCATATGCTTAGTTACCATCCTCTATCTACTACAATCCTGGTTCTCAGGCCTTGAGCCCAGGCTAAAGAAACCTCCCACAGTTGCTGTCCAAACAATCAAGTTCTCAGGGTTCATATCTAGCCCTTGTCCTTGGATAGAGCAATGTGTGCATTGCTCCTAGGAAACAGTCAGGGTGTGCCCCGCCTGCTTCCAGGTGGAATAGCTAGACATTAACCCTTCAGCGGAATCTTCACATTACAGCTTTTAGGATCCTGTCCTAAAGAAAGGTTAAACTCATTCTTGACCACTAGGGGTTTGGCAAATACTTCTGAAAGCCTCCCTTTTTAAAGCATTTAGGAGTCTGTCCTTACTGTCATTTGCAGTAGAGCGGTTAGGGAAAATTAGAACTAGAGAGAAAGTCATTAACGAACAGCACTTGAGACAAACGTTGTCACGGACTCGTCATCTAAAAGCCACTAGGTTTCCCTTGGTCATTTGGAAGAGAGGGCATCATGAACGTTACAAACAAAACAAAACTCGTTAGTGATCCCCGCGGGTGACTCGTTTCTCGGAGCATTTTCATTTTAAAAGAGTTAGGATACGGTCCTGAGCATTAGGGAAAGATCGGTTCCGTGGAACTTACACAGAAAGAGAAAATCATTAGTGACCCGTGCTTGTGACAAATTGTCATGGACTCTTCCTATGAGCGCCATTGGGCTACTAGCCTGATTATTTAGAAGTGGTCGGTCCTCGAACTAGATGAAGCAAGCAAAACTCTTTACTGCTCTGCCAATTGGCAAGCAGTGCATCCGAACGGCATTTGGAGAATGATTCCAGGAGAAATTGGTGGCTAGCAGTGATGTGAAGTGAATGTCTCATGTTTAGCAATTTTCAGGAAGGGTCTCTGCCAGATACCAGCAATGCCTCCGATTTGCACTTGGAGGTCGATTGTAGGACAAAGCCGTCCCTAGCAGGGACATGGACTGCTTTTCTACATGAATAATATTGTTCAGGAATGGATAGCTGCCAAATGCCCAGCAGCGTATCCGACTGGCTCTTGGAGGACGATGCCAGGGCATATTCGTGTCTAGCTGTGACCTGGACTGAATATTTCATTTTTAGGAATTGTCCTGGCTGGATCTCTGGAAATGGTAAGCAGTGCATCGTAACGACATTTGGAGGACGATTCCATGAGAAATTCCTGCCAAGCAGTGATCTGGACTGAATAGCTCATGTTTAGCAACGTTCATGAAGGGTTCGCTGCCAACTTCCCAGCACTGCATCCGAACGGCATTTGGAGGACGATTCCAGGAGAAATTAGTCCTAGCTGAGATCCAGAACGATTGTCTCATCTTTAGCTATTTTCACGAACGGATCTCTGCCAAATGGCCCGTGGTGCACCCGAAAGCCATTTGGAGTACGATTCCAGAAGAAATATGTGCCAAGTAGGGATCTGGCGCGAATGGCTCATGTTTAGCAATTGTCATGAATGGATCTCTCCCAAATGCGCAGCAAGGCGTCCGAGTTGCCTTGGGCAAAGTCATCCCTAGCCAGGGACATGGAATGCTTTTCGACATGATATTTTCACGAACGGATCGCTGCCAAATGACCTGCAGGGCTTCCGAATGACGTTTGGGGGACGATTCCTGGAGACATTGGTGCCAAGCTTTGATCTGGAATGTTTCATCTTGAGCTATTTTCACGAACGGATCTCTGCCAAATGACCAGCAGAGCCTCCGAATGACATTTGGAGGATGATTGCAGGAGAAATTTGCACCTAGCTGTGATCTGGAATGCATTTTTCATTTGTAGCAATTTTCTAAAAAGGGCTCTCTGCCAGGTAGCCGGCAGTGCATCCCGATGACTTCTTGAGGAAGATTCCCGAGAATTTCGTCCCTAGCAGTAAGCTGGAAGGAATGTCAAATGAACAGCCTTTCTCAATAACGGTAATGCCAGGGGCTTTCATCCGAATGCATTTTGAAAGATGATTTGAGGAGCAATGAGTAGCTAGCTGTGGTCTGGAGTGAATGTCTCAAGCCTAGGACTTGTCATGAACGGATCTCTGCCAAATCACCAGCGGTGCATCGTGATAGCATTTAGAGAACGATCCCTGGAGACATTCGTGCCTTGCTGTTATCTGGAACTAATGTCTCATGGAGAGCATTTTTCAAGCAGGGATCTCTCCCAAATGGCCAGCAGTGCATCGGAATTACATTTGGAGGATGATTGCAGGAGAAATTTGCTAATTTTGGGGAGAGTTAGGCTTGCAAAAGGTAGGGCTCCCCGCCAATTGGGTTAAAGTTCCTCTGAGTAGGTCAGTTGGAGTTAGGGATAGGCGTTAGGGCTCCTTAGCCCACTTGGCGTCAGCGTTAGGGTTTCCCTAGCTAGGCCCTTTGGACTAAGGGGTAGGGTTCCCATTGCTAGACCAAGGGGAGTTGGGTTATGGTTCCTATGGGTTAGCCACGCTGAAATAGGCTTGCTCTGGGAAGGGATTCCCACCCTAGCATTGGGATTCTTACGGGTAGGCCACTTGGCGTTAGGGTTAGGGTTCTATGCATAGGCCAGTTGAAGTAAGGGTTCCAATGGTTAGGCCAGCTCAGTTTAGGCATAGAGGTCCTGCAGATGGGTGGATTGCCTTAGGGTGGCTATGGGTAAGGCCCGAACCCTAGGATTAGGGTTCCCACGGGAAGGCCACTTGCACGGAGGCTTACGTTTCCTGTGGTCGAGGAAACACTAGGATCGGGATTCCTACCCGTATGAACCCTAACCCTAGCGCTGAGCACACTAACCTAGGGCTGGGAGCTCTGCCCTTCCCTAACTCTAACTGCATGTGGCCTGCACACAGGAACCACACTTGGTCAGGAATAACCCTGAGGACGTGGCGTCCTACCCACAGCTTAACTCCAACTGTCTTGTGCCACTAGACGACGTGGGCTCGTAAAAAGTACAAAGAAAGGACAACTCAGCCCTAATCAAGGCTGGGCACAAACTTCTCATGGAATCTTCATTTTCAAGCTGTTCGGATCCTGTCCTGAGCTTTTGGGCTTGATCGGTTGGAGAAAATTAGAAACAAAGGGAAGGGAATTATTAATGAATGCTTATGACACATTTCTCATGGAATCGTCATCTTACGGCCCTTGTGAGTCTGTCCTCATCGTTAAGAAGAGATCGGCTGGTGAGAATTACAAAGAAAGCAAAACTCTTTTCTCATGCTCAAATGTGTCATGCAGCCTTCATCTTAAAGCCATCATACTACTATCCTGATTCTTCGGCATAGAAAGCTGCAAAGAAAGAGAACCTGATTACTCATCATTGCTGGAGGAAAAGTTATCTGTGACTATTCATTTAAAAGGCGTTACGAGAGGGTCCTGAAGAGATGGGCTTTATCGGGCAGTGAAAGTGCTAAAGCAAGAGAAAGCCAGTAGTGATCAGTGCTTTGTGAAATTTCTCACGGAATCCAAGTCTTCAAGCCATTATGAGTCTATCCAGATCATCTGGAAGGGAGCGCACGGTGACATTGAAAAGAAAGCGAAACTCATTACTGATCGGTGCTTGTGACACATTTCTTATGGAATCTTCCACTTCAGACAGTTTGGAGTCTGGCCTCATTTGGAAGGCTCGCTCCGTGCAGATGAATAACAAAGCAAAACGCTTCGCTCACCATAGCGGGGGATAAATTTGTCGCGGAATCTTCACATTACAGCTTTTAGGATCCTGTCCTAAAGAAAGGTTAAACTCATTCTTGACCACTAGGGGTTTGGCAAATACTTCTGAAAGCCTCCCTTTTTAAAGCATTTAGGAGTCTGTCCTTACTGTCATTTGCAGTAGAGCGGTTAGGGAAAATTAGAACTAGAGAGAAAGTCATTAACGAACAGCACTTGAGACAAACGTTGTCACGGACTCGTCATCTAAAAGCCACTAGGTTTCCCTTGGTCATTTGGAAGAGAGGGCATCATGAACGTTACAAACAAAACAAAACTCGTTAGTGATCCCCGCGGGTGACTCGTTTCTCGGAGCATTTTCATTTTAAAAGAGTTAGGATACGGTCCTGAGCATTAGGGAAAGATCGGTTCCGTGGAACTTACACAGAAAGAGAAAATCATTAGTGACCCGTGCTTGTGACAAATTGTCATGGACTCTTCCTATGAGCGCCATTGGGCTACTAGCCTGATTATTTAGAAGTGGTCGGTCCTCGAACTAGATGAAGCAAGCAAAACTCTTTACTGCTCTGCCAATTGGCAAGCAGTGCATCCGAACGGCATTTGGAGAATGATTCCAGGAGAAATTGGTGGCTAGCAGTGATGTGAAGTGAATGTCTCATGTTTAGCAATTTTCAGGAAGGGTCTCTGCCAGATACCAGCAATGCCTCCGATTTGCACTTGGAGGTCGATTGTAGGACAAAGCCGTCCCTAGCAGGGACATGGACTGCTTTTCTACATGAATAATATTGTTCAGGAATGGATAGCTGCCAAATGCCCAGCAGCGTATCCGACTGGCTCTTGGAGGACGATGCCAGGGCATATTCGTGTCTAGCTGTGACCTGGACTGAATATTTCATTTTTAGGAATTGTCCTGGCTGGATCTCTGGAAATGGTAAGCAGTGCATCGTAACGACATTTGGAGGACGATTCCATGAGAAATTAGTCCTAGCTGAGATCCAGAACGATTGTCTCATCTTTAGCTATTTTCACGAACGGATCTCTGCCAAATGGCCCGTGGTGCACCCGAAAGCCATTTGGAGTACGATTCCAGAAGAAATATGTGCCAAGTAGGGATCTGGCGCGAATGGCTCATGTTTAGCAATTGTCATGAATGGATCTCTCCCAAATGCGCAGCAAGGCGTCCGAGTTGCCTTGGGCAAAGTCATCCCTAGCCAGGGACATGGAATGCTTTTCGACATGATATTTTCACGAACGGATCGCTGCCAAATGACCTGCAGGGCTTCCGAATGACGTTTGGGGGACGATTCCTGGAGACATTGGTGCCAAGCTTTGATCTGGAATGTTTCATCTTGAGCTATTTTCACGAACGGATCTCTGCCAAATGACCAGCAGAGCCTCCGAATGACATTTGGAGGATGATTGCAGGAGAAATTTGCACCTAGCTGTGATCTGGAATGCATTTTTCATTTGTAGCAATTTTCTAAAAAGGGCTCTCTGCCAGGTAGCCGGCAGTGCATCCCGATGACTTCTTGAGGAAGATTCCCGAGAATTTCGTCCCTAGCAGTAAGCTGGAAGGAATGTCAAATGAACAGCCTTTCTCAATAACGGTAATGCCAGGGGCTTTCATCCGAATGCATTTTGAAAGATGATTTGAGGAGCAATGAGTAGCTAGCTGTGGTCTGGAGTGAATGTCTCAAGCCTAGGACTTGTCATGAACGGATCTCTGCCAAATCACCAGCGGTGCATCGTGATAGCATTTAGAGAACGATCCCTGGAGACATTCGTGCCTTGCTGTTATCTGGAACTAATGTCTCATGGAGAGCATTTTTCAAGCAGGGATCTCTCCCAAATGGCCAGCAGTGCATCGGAATTACATTTGGAGGATGATTGCAGGAGAAATTTGCTAATTTTGGGGAGAGTTAGGCTTGCAAAAGGTAGGGCTCCCCGCCAATTGGGTTAAAGTTCCTCTGAGTAGGTCAGTTGGAGTTAGGGATAGGCGTTAGGGCTCCTTAGCCCACTTGGCGTCAGCGTTAGGGTTTCCCTAGCTAGGCCCTTTGGACTAAGGGGTAGGGTTCCCATTGCTAGACCAAGGGGAGTTGGGTTATGGTTCCTATGGGTTAGCCACGCTGAAATAGGCTTGCTCTGGGAAGGGATTCCCACCCTAGCATTGGGATTCTTACGGGTAGGCCACTTGGCGTTAGGGTTAGGGTTCTATGCATAGGCCAGTTGAAGTAAGGGTTCCAATGGTTAGGCCAGCTCAGTTTAGGCATAGAGGTCCTGCAGATGGGTGGATTGCCTTAGGGTGGCTATGGGTAAGGCCCGAACCCTAGGATTAGGGTTCCCACGGGAAGGCCACTTGCACGGAGGCTTACGTTTCCTGTGGTCGAGGAAACACTAGGATCGGGATTCCTACCCGTATGAACCCTAACCCTAGCGCTGAGCACACTAACCTAGGGCTGGGAGCTCTGCCCTTCCCTAACTCTAACTGCATGTGGCCTGCACACAGGAACCACACTTGGTCAGGAATAACCCTGAGGACGTGGCGTCCTACCCACAGCTTAACTCCAACTGTCTTGTGCCACTAGACGACGTGGGCTCGTAAAAAGTACAAAGAAAGGACAACTCAGCCCTAATCAAGGCTGGGCACAAACTTCTCATGGAATCTTCATTTTCAAGCTGTTCGGATCCTGTCCTGAGCTTTTGGGCTTGATCGGTTGGAGAAAATTAGAAACAAAGGGAAGGGAATTATTAATGAATGCTTATGACACATTTCTCATGGAATCGTCATCTTACGGCCCTTGTGAGTCTGTCCTCATCGTTAAGAAGAGATCGGCTGGTGAGAATTACAAAGAAAGCAAAACTCTTTTCTCATGCTCAAATGTGTCATGCAGCCTTCATCTTAAAGCCATCATACTACTATCCTGATTCTTCGGCATAGAAAGCTG
The DNA here is from genome assembly GCF_965140285.1 of Lepidochelys kempii. NCBI lineage: Eukaryota > Metazoa > Chordata > Testudines > Cheloniidae > Lepidochelys > Lepidochelys kempii. The sequence goes on along the minus strand of NC_136382.1, from coordinate 185,801,062 downwards.
CAAAGAAAGAGAACCTGATTACTCATCATTGCTGGAGGAAAAGTTATCTGTGACTATTCATTTAAAAGGCGTTACGAGAGGGTCCTGAAGAGATGGGCTTTATCGGGCAGTGAAAGTGCTAAAGCAAGAGAAAGCCAGTAGTGATCAGTGCTTTGTGAAATTTCTCACGGAATCCAAGTCTTCAAGCCATTATGAGTCTATCCAGATCATCTGGAAGGGAGCGCACGGTGACATTGAAAAGAAAGCGAAACTCATTACTGATCGGTGCTTGTGACACATTTCTTATGGAATCTTCCACTTCAGACAGTTTGGAGTCTGGCCTCATTTGGAAGGCTCGCTCCGTGCAGATGAATAACAAAGCAAAACGCTTCGCTCACCATAGCGGGGGATAAATTTGTCGCGGAATCTTCACATTACAGCTTTTAGGATCCTGTCCTAAAGAAAGGTTAAACTCATTCTTGACCACTAGGGGTTTGGCAAATACTTCTGAAAGCCTCCCTTTTTAAAGCATTTAGGAGTCTGTCCTTACTGTCATTTGCAGTAGAGCGGTTAGGGAAAATTAGAACTAGAGAGAAAGTCATTAACGAACAGCACTTGAGACAAACGTTGTCACGGACTCGTCATCTAAAAGCCACTAGGTTTCCCTTGGTCATTTGGAAGAGAGGGCATCATGAACGTTACAAACAAAACAAAACTCGTTAGTGATCCCCGCGGGTGACTCGTTTCTCGGAGCATTTTCATTTTAAAAGAGTTAGGATACGGTCCTGAGCATTAGGGAAAGATCGGTTCCGTGGAACTTACACAGAAAGAGAAAATCATTAGTGACCCGTGCTTGTGACAAATTGTCATGGACTCTTCCTATGAGCGCCATTGGGCTACTAGCCTGATTATTTAGAAGTGGTCGGTCCTCGAACTAGATGAAGCAAGCAAAACTCTTTACTGCTCTGCCAATTGGCAAGCAGTGCATCCGAACGGCATTTGGAGAATGATTCCAGGAGAAATTGGTGGCTAGCAGTGATGTGAAGTGAATGTCTCATGTTTAGCAATTTTCAGGAAGGGTCTCTGCCAGATACCAGCAATGCCTCCGATTTGCACTTGGAGGTCGATTGTAGGACAAAGCCGTCCCTAGCAGGGACATGGACTGCTTTTCTACATGAATAATATTGTTCAGGAATGGATAGCTGCCAAATGCCCAGCAGCGTATCCGACTGGCTCTTGGAGGACGATGCCAGGGCATATTCGTGTCTAGCTGTGACCTGGACTGAATATTTCATTTTTAGGAATTGTCCTGGCTGGATCTCTGGAAATGGTAAGCAGTGCATCGTAACGACATTTGGAGGACGATTCCATGAGAAATTCCTGCCAAGCAGTGATCTGGACTGAATAGCTCATGTTTAGCAACGTTCATGAAGGGTTCGCTGCCAACTTCCCAGCACTGCATCCGAACGGCATTTGGAGGACGATTCCAGGAGAAATTAGTCCTAGCTGAGATCCAGAACGATTGTCTCATCTTTAGCTATTTTCACGAACGGATCTCTGCCAAATGGCCCGTGGTGCACCCGAAAGCCATTTGGAGTACGATTCCAGAAGAAATATGTGCCAAGTAGGGATCTGGCGCGAATGGCTCATGTTTAGCAATTGTCATGAATGGATCTCTCCCAAATGCGCAGCAAGGCGTCCGAGTTGCCTTGGGCAAAGTCATCCCTAGCCAGGGACATGGAATGCTTTTCGACATGATATTTTCACGAACGGATCGCTGCCAAATGACCTGCAGGGCTTCCGAATGACGTTTGGGGGACGATTCCTGGAGACATTGGTGCCAAGCTTTGATCTGGAATGTTTCATCTTGAGCTATTTTCACGAACGGATCTCTGCCAAATGACCAGCAGAGCCTCCGAATGACATTTGGAGGATGATTGCAGGAGAAATTTGCACCTAGCTGTGATCTGGAATGCATTTTTCATTTGTAGCAATTTTCTAAAAAGGGCTCTCTGCCAGGTAGCCGGCAGTGCATCCCGATGACTTCTTGAGGAAGATTCCCGAGAATTTCGTCCCTAGCAGTAAGCTGGAAGGAATGTCAAATGAACAGCCTTTCTCAATAACGGTAATGCCAGGGGCTTTCATCCGAATGCATTTTGAAAGATGATTTGAGGAGCAATGAGTAGCTAGCTGTGGTCTGGAGTGAATGTCTCAAGCCTAGGACTTGTCATGAACGGATCTCTGCCAAATCACCAGCGGTGCATCGTGATAGCATTTAGAGAACGATCCCTGGAGACATTCGTGCCTTGCTGTTATCTGGAACTAATGTCTCATGGAGAGCATTTTTCAAGCAGGGATCTCTCCCAAATGGCCAGCAGTGCATCGGAATTACATTTGGAGGATGATTGCAGGAGAAATTTGCTAATTTTGGGGAGAGTTAGGCTTGCAAAAGGTAGGGCTCCCCGCCAATTGGGTTAAAGTTCCTCTGAGTAGGTCAGTTGGAGTTAGGGATAGGCGTTAGGGCTCCTTAGCCCACTTGGCGTCAGCGTTAGGGTTTCCCTAGCTAGGCCCTTTGGACTAAGGGGTAGGGTTCCCATTGCTAGACCAAGGGGAGTTGGGTTATGGTTCCTATGGGTTAGCCACGCTGAAATAGGCTTGCTCTGGGAAGGGATTCCCACCCTAGCATTGGGATTCTTACGGGTAGGCCACTTGGCGTTAGGGTTAGGGTTCTATGCATAGGCCAGTTGAAGTAAGGGTTCCAATGGTTAGGCCAGCTCAGTTTAGGCATAGAGGTCCTGCAGATGGGTGGATTGCCTTAGGGTGGCTATGGGTAAGGCCCGAACCCTAGGATTAGGGTTCCCACGGGAAGGCCACTTGCACGGAGGCTTACGTTTCCTGTGGTCGAGGAAACACTAGGATCGGGATTCCTACCCGTATGAACCCTAACCCTAGCGCTGAGCACACTAACCTAGGGCTGGGAGCTCTGCCCTTCCCTAACTCTAACTGCATGTGGCCTGCACACAGGAACCACACTTGGTCAGGAATAACCCTGAGGACGTGGCGTCCTACCCACAGCTTAACTCCAACTGTCTTGTGCCACTAGACGACGTGGGCTCGTAAAAAGTACAAAGAAAGGACAACTCAGCCCTAATCAAGGCTGGGCACAAACTTCTCATGGAATCTTCATTTTCAAGCTGTTCGGATCCTGTCCTGAGCTTTTGGGCTTGATCGGTTGGAGAAAATTAGAAACAAAGGGAAGGGAATTATTAATGAATGCTTATGACACATTTCTCATGGAATCGTCATCTTACGGCCCTTGTGAGTCTGTCCTCATCGTTAAGAAGAGATCGGCTGGTGAGAATTACAAAGAAAGCAAAACTCTTTTCTCATGCTCAAATGTGTCATGCAGCCTTCATCTTAAAGCCATCATACTACTATCCTGATTCTTCGGCATAGAAAGCTGCAAAGAAAGAGAACCTGATTACTCATCATTGCTGGAGGAAAAGTTATCTGTGACTATTCATTTAAAAGGCGTTACGAGAGGGTCCTGAAGAGATGGGCTTTATCGGGCAGTGAAAGTGCTAAAGCAAGAGAAAGCCAGTAGTGATCAGTGCTTTGTGAAATTTCTCACGGAATCCAAGTCTTCAAGCCATTATGAGTCTATCCAGATCATCTGGAAGGGAGCGCACGGTGACATTGAAAAGAAAGCGAAACTCATTACTGATCGGTGCTTGTGACACATTTCTTATGGAATCTTCCACTTCAGACAGTTTGGAGTCTGGCCTCATTTGGAAGGCTCGCTCCGTGCAGATGAATAACAAAGCAAAACGCTTCGCTCACCATAGCGGGGGATAAATTTGTCGCGGAATCTTCACATTACAGCTTTTAGGATCCTGTCCTAAAGAAAGGTTAAACTCATTCTTGACCACTAGGGGTTTGGCAAATACTTCTGAAAGCCTCCCTTTTTAAAGCATTTAGGAGTCTGTCCTTACTGTCATTTGCAGTAGAGCGGTTAGGGAAAATTAGAACTAGAGAGAAAGTCATTAACGAACAGCACTTGAGACAAACGTTGTCACGGACTCGTCATCTAAAAGCCACTAGGTTTCCCTTGGTCATTTGGAAGAGAGGGCATCATGAACGTTACAAACAAAACAAAACTCGTTAGTGATCCCCGCGGGTGACTCGTTTCTCGGAGCATTTTCATTTTAAAAGAGTTAGGATACGGTCCTGAGCATTAGGGAAAGATCGGTTCCGTGGAACTTACACAGAAAGAGAAAATCATTAGTGACCCGTGCTTGTGACAAATTGTCATGGACTCTTCCTATGAGCGCCATTGGGCTACTAGCCTGATTATTTAGAAGTGGTCGGTCCTCGAACTAGATGAAGCAAGCAAAACTCTTTACTGCTCTGCCAATTGGCAAGCAGTGCATCCGAACGGCATTTGGAGAATGATTCCAGGAGAAATTGGTGGCTAGCAGTGATGTGAAGTGAATGTCTCATGTTTAGCAATTTTCAGGAAGGGTCTCTGCCAGATACCAGCAATGCCTCCGATTTGCACTTGGAGGTCGATTGTAGGACAAAGCCGTCCCTAGCAGGGACATGGACTGCTTTTCTACATGAATAATATTGTTCAGGAATGGATAGCTGCCAAATGCCCAGCAGCGTATCCGACTGGCTCTTGGAGGACGATGCCAGGGCATATTCGTGTCTAGCTGTGACCTGGACTGAATATTTCATTTTTAGGAATTGTCCTGGCTGGATCTCTGGAAATGGTAAGCAGTGCATCGTAACGACATTTGGAGGACGATTCCATGGGAAATTAGTCCTAGCTGAGATCCAGAACGATTGTCTCATCTTTAGCTATTTTCACGAACGGATCTCTGCCAAATGGCCCGTGGTGCACCCGAAAGCCATTTGGAGTACGATTCCAGAAGAAATATGTGCCAAGTAGGGATCTGGCGCGAATGGCTCATGTTTAGCAATTGTCATGAATGGATCTCTCCCAAATGCGCAGCAAGGCGTCCGAGTTGCCTTGGGCAAAGTCATCCCTAGCCAGGGACATGGAATGCTTTTCGACATGATATTTTCACGAACGGATCGCTGCCAAATGACCTGCAGGGCTTCCGAATGACGTTTGGGGGACGATTCCTGGAGACATTGGTGCCAAGCTTTGATCTGGAATGTTTCATCTTGAGCTATTTTCACGAACGGATCTCTGCCAAATGACCAGCAGAGCCTCCGAATGACATTTGGAGGATGATTGCAGGAGAAATTTGCACCTAGCTGTGATCTGGAATGCATTTTTCATTTGTAGCAATTTTCTAAAAAGGGCTCTCTGCCAGGTAGCCGGCAGTGCATCCCGATGACTTCTTGAGGAAGATTCCCGAGAATTTCGTCCCTAGCAGTAAGCTGGAAGGAATGTCAAATGAACAGCCTTTCTCAATAACGGTAATGCCAGGGGCTTTCATCCGAATGCATTTTGAAAGATGATTTGAGGAGCAATGAGTAGCTAGCTGTGGTCTGGAGTGAATGTCTCAAGCCTAGGACTTGTCATGAACGGATCTCTGCCAAATCACCAGCGGTGCATCGTGATAGCATTTAGAGAACGATCCCTGGAGACATTCGTGCCTTGCTGTTATCTGGAACTAATGTCTCATGGAGAGCATTTTTCAAGCAGGGATCTCTCCCAAATGGCCAGCAGTGCATCGGAATTACATTTGGAGGATGATTGCAGGAGAAATTTGCTAATTTTGGGGAGAGTTAGGCTTGCAAAAGGTAGGGCTCCCCGCCAATTGGGTTAAAGTTCCTCTGAGTAGGTCAGTTGGAGTTAGGGATAGGCGTTAGGGCTCCTTAGCCCACTTGGCGTCAGCGTTAGGGTTTCCCTAGCTAGGCCCTTTGGACTAAGGGGTAGGGTTCCCATTGCTAGACCAAGGGGAGTTGGGTTATGGTTCCTATGGGTTAGCCACGCTGAAATAGGCTTGCTCTGGGAAGGGATTCCCACCCTAGCATTGGGATTCTTACGGGTAGGCCACTTGGCGTTAGGGTTAGGGTTCTATGCATAGGCCAGTTGAAGTAAGGGTTCCAATGGTTAGGCCAGCTCAGTTTAGGCATAGAGGTCCTGCAGATGGGTGGATTGCCTTAGGGTGGCTATGGGTAAGGCCCGAACCCTAGGATTAGGGTTCCCACGGGAAGGCCACTTGCACGGAGGCTTACGTTTCCTGTGGTCGAGGAAACACTAGGATCGGGATTCCTACCCGTATGAACCCTAACCCTAGCGCTGAGCACACTAACCTAGGGCTGGGAGCTCTGCCCTTCCCTAACTCTAACTGCATGTGGCCTGCACACAGGAACCACACTTGGTCAGGAATAACCCTGAGGACGTGGCGTCCTACCCACAGCTTAACTCCAACTGTCTTGTGCCACTAGACGACGTGGGCTCGTAAAAAGTACAAAGAAAGGACAACTCAGCCCTAATCAAGGCTGGGCACAAACTTCTCATGGAATCTTCATTTTCAAGCTGTTCGGATCCTGTCCTGAGCTTTTGGGCTTGATCGGTTGGAGAAAATTAGAAACAAAGGGAAGGGAATTATTAATGAATGCTTATGACACATTTCTCATGGAATCGTCATCTTACGGCCCTTGTGAGTCTGTCCTCATCGTTAAGAAGAGATCGGCTGGTGAGAATTACAAAGAAAGCAAAACTCTTTTCTCATGCTCAAATGTGTCATGCAGCCTTCATCTTAAAGCCATCATACTACTATCCTGATTCTTCGGCATAGAAAGCTGCAAAGAAAGAGAACCTGATTACTCATCATTGCTGGAGGAAAAGTTATCTGTGACTATTCATTTAAAAGGCGTTACGAGAGGGTCCTGAAGAGATGGGCTTTATCGGGCAGTGAAAGTGCTAAAGCAAGAGAAAGCCAGTAGTGATCAGTGCTTTGTGAAATTTCTCACGGAATCCAAGTCTTCAAGCCATTATGAGTCTATCCAGATCATCTGGAAGGGAGCGCACGGTGACATTGAAAAGAAAGCGAAACTCATTACTGATCGGTGCTTGTGACACATTTCTTATGGAATCTTCCACTTCAGACAGTTTGGAGTCTGGCCTCATTTGGAAGGCTCGCTCCGTGCAGATGAATAACAAAGCAAAACGCTTCGCTCACCATAGCGGGGGATAAATTTGTCGCGGAATCTTCACATTACAGCTTTTAGGATCCTGTCCTAAAGAAAGGTTAAACTCATTCTTGACCACTAGGGGTTTGGCAAATACTTCTGAAAGCCTCCCTTTTTAAAGCATTTAGGAGTCTGTCCTTACTGTCATTTGCAGTAGAGCGGTTAGGGAAAATTAGAACTAGAGAGAAAGTCATTAACAAACAGCACTTGAGACAAACGTTGTCACGGACTCGTCATCTAAAAGCCACTAGGTTTCCCTTGGTCATTTGGAAGAGAGGGCATCATGAACGTTACAAACAAAACAAAACTCGTTAGTGATCCCCGCGGGTGACTCGTTTCTCGGAGCATTTTCATTTTAAAAGAGTTAGGATACGGTCCTGAGCATTAGGGAAAGATCGGTTCCGTGGAACTTACACAGAAAGAGAAAATCATTAGTGACCCGTGCTTGTGACAAATTGTCATGGACTCTTCCTATGAGCGCCATTGGGCTACTAGCCTGATTATTTAGAAGTGGTCGGTCCTCGAACTAGATGAAGCAAGCAAAACTCTTTACTGCTCTGCCAATTGGCAAGCAGTGCATCCGAACGGCATTTGGAGAATGATTCCAGGAGAAATTGGTGGCTAGCAGTGATGTGAAGTGAATGTCTCATGTTTAGCAATTTTCAGGAAGGGTCTCTGCCAGATACCAGCAATGCCTCCGATTTGCACTTGGAGGTCGATTGTAGGACAAAGCCGTCCCTAGCAGGGACATGGACTGCTTTTCTACATGAATAATATTGTTCAGGAATGGATAGCTGCCAAATGCCCAGCAGCGTATCCGACTGGCTCTTGGAGGACGATGCCAGGGCATATTCGTGTCTAGCTGTGACCTGGACTGAATATTTCATTTTTAGGAATTGTCCTGGCTGGATCTCTGGAAATGGTAAGCAGTGCATCGTAACGACATTTGGAGGACGATTCCATGAGAAATTCCTGCCAAGCAGTGATCTGGACTGAATAGCTCATGTTTAGCAACGTTCATGAAGGGTTCGCTGCCAACTTCCCAGCACTGCATCCGAACGGCATTTGGAGGACGATTCCAGGAGAAATTAGTCCTAGCTGAGATCCAGAACGATTGTCTCATCTTTAGCTATTTTCACGAACGGATCCATGCCAAATGGCCCGTGGTGCACCCGAAAGCCATTTGGAGTACGATTCCAGAAGAAATATGTGCCAAGTAGGGATCTGGCGCGAATGGCTCATGTTTAGCAATTGTCATGAATGGATCTCTCCCAAATGCGCAGCAAGGCGTCCGAGTTGCCTTGGGCAAAGTCATCCCTAGCCAGGGACATGGAATGCTTTTCGACATGATATTTTCACGAACGGATCGCTGCCAAATGACCTGCAGGGCTTCCGAATGACGTTTGGGGGACGATTCCTGGAGACATTGGTGCCAAGCTTTGATCTGGAATGTTTCATCTTGAGCTATTTTCACGAACGGATCTCTGCCAAATGACCAGCAGAGCCTCCGAATGACATTTGGAGGATGATTGCAGGAGAAATTTGCACCTAGCTGTGATCTGGAATGCATTTTTCATTTGTAGCAATTTTCTAAAAAGGGCTCTCTGCCAGGTAGCCGGCAGTGCATCCCGATGACTTCTTGAGGAAGATTCCCGAGAATTTCGTCCCTAGCAGTAAGCTGGAAGGAATGTCAAATGAACAGCCTTTCTCAATAACGGTAATGCCAGGGGCTTTCATCCGAATGCATTTTGAAAGATGATTTGAGGAGCAATGAGTAGCTAGCTGTGGTCTGGAGTGAATGTCTCAAGCCTAGGACTTGTCATGAACGGATCTCTGCCAAATCACCAGCGGTGCATCGTGATAGCATTTAGAGAACGATCCCTGGAGACATTCGTGCCTTGCTGTTATCTGGAACTAATGTCTCATGGAGAGCATTTTTCAAGCAGGGATCTCTCCCAAATGGCCAGCAGTGCATCGGAATTACATTTGGAGGATGATTGCAGGAGAAATTTGCTAATTTTGGGGAGAGTTAGGCTTGCAAAAGGTAGGGCTCCCCGCCAATTGGGTTAAAGTTCCTCTGAGTAGGTCAGTTGGAGTTAGGGATAGGCGTTAGGGCTCCTTAGCCCACTTGGCGTCAGCGTTAGGGTTTCCCTAGCTAGGCCCTTTGGACTAAGGGGTAGGGTTCCCATTGCTAGACCAAGGGGAGTTGGGTTATGGTTCCTATGGGTTAGCCACGCTGAAATAGGCTTGCTCTGGGAAGGGATTCCCACCCTAGCATTGGGATTCTTACGGGTAGGCCACTTGGCGTTAGGGTTAGGGTTCTATGCATAGGCCAGTTGAAGTAAGGGTTCCAATGGTTAGGCCAGCTCAGTTTAGGCATAGAGGTCCTGCAGATGGGTGGATTGCCTTAGGGTGGCTATGGGTAAGGCCCGAACCCTAGGATTAGGGTTCCCACGGGAAGGCCACTTGCACGGAGGCTTACGTTTCCTGTGGTCGAGGAAACACTAGGATCGGGATTCCTACCCGTATGAACCCTAACCCTAGCGCTGAGCACACTAACCTAGGGCTGGGAGCTCTGCCCTTCCCTAACTCTAACTGCATGTGGCCTGCACACAGGAACCACACTTGGTCAGGAATAACCCTGAGGACGTGGCGTCCTACCCACAGCTTAACTCCAACTGTCTTGTGCCACTAGACGACGTGGGCTCGTAAAAAGTACAAAGAAAGGACAACTCAGCCCTAATCAAGGCTGGGCACAAACTTCTCATGGAATCTTCATTTTCAAGCTGTTCGGATCCTGTCCTGAGCTTTTGGGCTTGATCGGTTGGAGAAAATTAGAAACAAAGGGAAGGGAATTATTAATGAATGCTTATGACACATTTCTCATGGAATCGTCATCTTACGGCCCTTGTGAGTCTGTCCTCATCGTTAAGAAGAGATCGGCTGGTGAGAATTACAAAGAAAGCAAAACTCTTTTCTCATGCTCAAATGTGTCATGCAGCCTTCATCTTAAAGCCATCATACTACTATCCTGATTCTTCGGCATAGAAAGCTGCAAAGAAAGAGAACCTGATTACTCATCATTGCTGGAGGAAAAGTTATCTGTGACTATTCATTTAAAAGGCGTTACGAGAGGGTCCTGAAGAGATGGGCTTTATCGGGCAGTGAAAGTGCTAAAGCAAGAGAAAGCCAGTAGTGATCAGTGCTTTGTGAAATTTCTCACGGAATCCAAGTCTTCAAGCCATTATGAGTCTATCCAGATCATCTGGAAGGGAGCGCACGGTGACATTGAAAAGAAAGCGAAACTCATTACTGATCGGTGCTTGTGACACATTTCTTATGGAATCTTCCACTTCAGACAGTTTGGAGTCTGGCCTCATTTGGAAGGCTCGCTCCGTGCAGATGAATAACAAAGCAAAACGCTTCGCTCACCATAGCGGGGGATAAATTTGTCGCGGAATCTTCACATTACAGCTTTTAGGATCCTGTCCTAAAGAAAGGTTAAACTCATTCTTGACCACTAGGGGTTTGGCAAATACTTCTGAAAGCCTCCCTTTTTAAAGCATTTAGGAGTCTGTCCTTACTGTCATTTGCAGTAGAGCGGTTAGGGAAAATTAGAACTAGAGAGAAAGTCATTAACGAACAGCACTTGAGACAAACGTTGTCACGGACTCGTCATCTAAAAGCCACTAGGTTTCCCTTGGTCATTTGGAAGAGAGGGCATCATGAACGTTACAAACAAAACAAAACTCGTTAGTGATCCCCGCGGGTGACTCGTTTCTCGGAGCATTTTCATTTTAAAAGAGTTAGGATACGGTCCTGAGCATTAGGGAAAGATCGGTTCCGTGGAACTTACACAGAAAGAGAAAATCATTAGTGACCCGTGCTTGTGACAAATTGTCATGGACTCTTCCTATGAGCGCCATTGGGCTACTAGCCTGATTATTTAGAAGTGGTCGGTCCTCGAACTAGATGAAGCAAGCAAAACTCTTTACTGCTCTGCCAATTGGCAAGCAGTGCATCCGAACGGCATTTGGAGAATGATTCCAGGAGAAATTGGTGGCTAGCAGTGATGTGAAGTGAATGTCTCATGTTTAGCAATTTTCAGGAAGGGTCTCTGCCAGATACCAGCAATGCCTCCGATTTGCACTTGGAGGTCGATTGTAGGACAAAGCCGTCCCTAGCAGGGACATGGACTGCTTTTCTACATGAATAATATTGTTCAGGAATGGATAGCTGCCAAATGCCCAGCAGCGTATCCGACTGGCTCTTGGAGGACGATGCCAGGGCATATTCGTGTCTAGCTGTGACCTGGACTGAATATTTCATTTTTAGGAATTGTCCTGGCTGGATCTCTGGAAATGGTAAGCAGTGCATCGTAACGACATTTGGAGGACGATTCCATGAGAAATTCCTGCCAAGCAGTGATCTGGACTGAATAGCTCATGTTTAGCAACGTTCATGAAGGGTTCGCTGCCAACTTCCCAGCACTGCATCCGAACGGCATTTGGAGGACGATTCCAGGAGAAATTAGTCCTAGCTGAGATCCAGAACGATTGTCTCATCTTTAGCTATTTTCACGAACGGATCCATGCCAAATGGCCCGTGGTGCACCCGAAAGCCATTTGGAGTACGATTCCAGAAGAAATATGTGCCAAGTAGGGATCTGGCGCGAATGGCTCATGTTTAGCAATTGTCATGAATGGATCTCTCCCAAATGCGCAGCAAGGCGTCCGAGTTGCCTTGGGCAAAGTCATCCCTAGCCAGGGACATGGAATGCTTTTCGACATGATATTTTCACGAACGGATCGCTGCCAAATGACCTGCAGGGCTTCCGAATGACGTTTGGGGGACGATTCCTGGAGACATTGGTGCCAAGCTTTGATCTGGAATGTTTCATCTTGAGCTATTTTCACGAACGGATCTCTGCCAAATGACCAGCAGAGCCTCCGAATGACATTTGGAGGATGATTGCAGGAGAAATTTGCACCTAGCTGTGATCTGGAATGCATTTTTCATTTGTAGCAATTTTCTAAAAAGGGCTCTCTGCCAGGTAGCCGGCAGTGCATCCCGATGACTTCTTGAGGAAGATTCCCGAGAATTTCGTCCCTAGCAGTAAGCTGGAAGGAATGTCAAATGAACAGCCTTTCTCAATAACGGTAATGCCAGGGGCTTTCATCCGAATGCATTTTGAAAGATGATTTGAGGAGCAATGAGTAGCTAGCTGTGGTCTGGAGTGAATGTCTCAAGCCTAGGACTTGTCATGAACGGATCTCTGCCAAATCACCAGCGGTGCATCGTGATAGCATTTAGAGAACGATCCCTGGAGACATTCGTGCCTTGCTGTTATCTGGAACTAATGTCTCATGGAGAGCATTTTTCAAGCAGGGATCTCTCCCAAATGGCCAGCAGTGCATCGGAATTACATTTGGAGGATGATTGCAGGAGAAATTTGCTAATTTTGGGGAGAGTTAGGCTTGCAAAAGGTAGGGCTCCCCGCCAATTGGGTTAAAGTTCCTCTGAGTAGGTCAGTTGGAGTTAGGGATAGGCGTTAGGGCTCCTTAGCCCACTTGGCGTCAGCGTTAGGGTTTCCCTAGCTAGGCCCTTTGGACTAAGGGGTAGGGTTCCCATTGCTAGACCAAGGGGAGTTGGGTTATGGTTCCTATGGGTTAGCCACGCTGAAATAGGCTTGCTCTGGGAAGGGATTCCCACCCTAGCATTGGGATTCTTACGGGTAGGCCACTTGGCGTTAGGGTTAGGGTTCTATGCATAGGCCAGTTGAAGTAAGGGTTCCAATGGTTAGGCCAGCTCAGTTTAGGCATAGAGGTCCTGCAGATGGGTGGATTGCCTTAGGGTGGCTATGGGTAAGGCCCGAACCCTAGGATTAGGGTTCCCACGGGAAGGCCACTTGCACGGAGGCTTACGTTTCCTGTGGTCGAGGAAACACTAGGATCGGGATTCCTACCCGTATGAACCCTAACCCTAGCGCTGAGCACACTAACCTAGGGCTGGGAGCTCTGCCCTTCCCTAACTCTAACTGCATGTGGCCTGCACACAGGAACCACACTTGGTCAGGAATAACCCTGAGGACGTGGCGTCCTACCCACAGCTTAACTCCAACTGTCTTGTGCCACTAGACGACGTGGGCTCGTAAAAAGTACAAAGAAAGGACAACTCAGCCCTAATCAAGGCTGGGCACAAACTTCTCATGGAATCTTCATTTTCAAGCTGTTCGGATCCTGTCCTGAGCTTTTGGGCTTGATCGGTTGGAGAAAATTAGAAACAAAGGGAAGGGAATTATTAATGAATGCTTATGACACATTTCTCATGGAATCGTCATCTTACGGCCCTTGTGAGTCTGTCCTCATCGTTAAGAAGAGATCGGCTGGTGAGAATTACAAAGAAAGCAAAACTCTTTTCTCATGCTCAAATGTGTCATGCAGCCTTCATCTTAAAGCCATCATACTACTATCCTGATTCTTCGGCATAGAAAGCTGCAAAGAAAGAGAACCTGATTACTCATCATTGCTGGAGGAAAAGTTATCTGTGACTATTCATTTAAAAGGCGTTACGAGAGGGTCCTGAAGAGATGGGCTTTATCGGGCAGTGAAAGTGCTAAAGCAAGAGAAAGCCAGTAGTGATCAGTGCTTTGTGAAATTTCTCACGGAATCCAAGTCTTCAAGCCATTATGAGTCTATCCAGATCATCTGGAAGGGAGCGCACGGTGACATTGAAAAGAAAGCGAAACTCATTACTGATCGGTGCTTGTGACACATTTCTTATGGAATCTTCCACTTCAGACAGTTTGGAGTCTGGCCTCATTTGGAAGGCTCGCTCCGTGCAGATGAATAACAAAGCAAAACGCTTCGCTCACCATAGCGGGGGATAAATTTGTCGCGGAATCTTCACATTACAGCTTTTAGGATCCTGTCCTAAAGAAAGGTTAAACTCATTCTTGACCACTAGGGGTTTGGCAAATACTTCTGAAAGCCTCCCTTTTTAAAGCATTTAGGAGTCTGTCCTTACTGTCATTTGCAGTAGAGCGGTTAGGGAAAATTAGAACTAGAGAGAAAGTCATTAACGAACAGCACTTGAGACAAACGTTGTCACGGACTCGTCATCTAAAAGCCACTAGGTTTCCCTTGGTCATTTGGAAGAGAGGGCATCATGAACGTTACAAACAAAACAAAACTCGTTAGTGATCCCCGCGGGTGACTCGTTTCTCGGAGCATTTTCATTTTAAAAGAGTTAGGATACGGTCCTGAGCATTAGGGAAAGATCGGTTCCGTGGAACTTACACAGAAAGAGAAAATCATTAGTGACCCGTGCTTGTGACAAATTGTCATGGACTCTTCCTATGAGCGCCATTGGGCTACTAGCCTGATTATTTAGAAGTGGTCGGTCCTCGAACTAGATGAAGCAAGCAAAACTCTTTACTGCTCTGCCAATTGGCAAGCAGTGCATCCGAACGGCATTTGGAGAATGATTCCAGGAGAAATTGGTGGCTAGCAGTGATGTGAAGTGAATGTCTCATGTTTAGCAATTTTCAGGAAGGGTCTCTGCCAGATACCAGCAATGCCTCCGATTTGCACTTGGAGGTCGATTGTAGGACAAAGCCGTCCCTAGCAGGGACATGGACTGCTTTTCTACATGAATAATATTGTTCAGGAATGGATAGCTGCCAAATGCCCAGCAGCGTATCCGACTGGCTCTTGGAGGACGATGCCAGGGCATATTCGTGTCTAGCTGTGACCTGGACTGAATATTTCATTTTTAGGAATTGTCCTGGCTGGATCTCTGGAAATGGTAAGCAGTGCATCGTAACGACATTTGGAGGACGATTCCATGAGAAATTCCTGCCAAGCAGTGATCTGGACTGAATAGCTCATGTTTAGCAACGTTCATGAAGGGTTCGCTGCCAACTTCCCAGCACTGCATCCGAACGGCATTTGGAGGACGATTCCAGGAGAAATTAGTCCTAGCTGAGATCCAGAACGATTGTCTCATCTTTAGCTATTTTCACGAACGGATCCATGCCAAATGGCCCGTGGTGCACCCGAAAGCCATTTGGAGTACGATTCCAGAAGAAATATGTGCCAAGTAGGGATCTGGCGCGAATGGCTCATGTTTAGCAATTGTCATGAATGGATCTCTCCCAAATGCGCAGCAAGGCGTCCGAGTTGCCTTGGGCAAAGTCATCCCTAGCCAGGGACATGGAATGCTTTTCGACATGATATTTTCACGAACGGATCGCTGCCAAATGACCTGCAGGGCTTCCGAATGACGTTTGGGGGACGATTCCTGGAGACATTGGTGCCAAGCTTTGATCTGGAATGTTTCATCTTGAGCTATTTTCACGAACGGATCTCTGCCAAATGACCAGCAGAGCCTCCGAATGACATTTGGAGGATGATTGCAGGAGAAATTTGCACCTAGCTGTGATCTGGAATGCATTTTTCATTTGTAGCAATTTTCTAAAAAGGGCTCTCTGCCAGGTAGCCGGCAGTGCATCCCGATGACTTCTTGAGGAAGATTCCCGAGAATTTCGTCCCTAGCAGTAAGCTGGAAGGAATGTCAAATGAACAGCCTTTCTCAATAACGGTAATGCCAGGGGCTTTCATCCGAATGCATTTTGAAAGATGATTTGAGGAGCAATGAGTAGCTAGCTGTGGTCTGGAGTGAATGTCTCAAGCCTAGGACTTGTCATGAACGGATCTCTGCCAAATCACCAGCGGTGCATCGTGATAGCATTTAGAGAACGATCCCTGGAGACATTCGTGCCTTGCTGTTATCTGGAACTAATGTCTCATGGAGAGCATTTTTCAAGCAGGGATCTCTCCCAAATGGCCAGCAGTGCATCGGAATTACATTTGGAGGATGATTGCAGGAGAAATTTGCTAATTTTGGGGAGAGTTAGGCTTGCAAAAGGTAGGGCTCCCCGCCAATTGGGTTAAAGTTCCTCTGAGTAGGTCAGTTGGAGTTAGGGATAGGCGTTAGGGCTCCTTAGCCCACTTGGCGTCAGCGTTAGGGTTTCCCTAGCTAGGCCCTTTGGACTAAGGGGTAGGGTTCCCATTGCTAGACCAAGGGGAGTTGGGTTATGGTTCCTATGGGTTAGCCACGCTGAAATAGGCTTGCTCTGGGAAGGGATTCCCACCCTAGCATTGGGATTCTTACGGGTAGGCCACTTGGCGTTAGGGTTAGGGTTCTATGCATAGGCCAGTTGAAGTAAGGGTTCCAATGGTTAGGCCAGCTCAGTTTAGGCATAGAGGTCCTGCAGATGGGTGGATTGCCTTAGGGTGGCTATGGGTAAGGCCCGAACCCTAGGATTAGGGTTCCCACGGGAAGGCCACTTGCACGGAGGCTTACGTTTCCTGTGGTCGAGGAAACACTAGGATCGGGATTCCTACCCGTATGAACCCTAACCCTAGCGCTGAGCACACTAACCTAGGGCTGGGAGCTCTGCCCTTCCCTAACTCTAACTGCATGTGGCCTGCACACAGGAACCACACTTGGTCAGGAATAACCCTGAGGACGTGGCGTCCTACCCACAGCTTAACTCCAACTGTCTTGTGCCACTAGACGACGTGGGCTCGTAAAAAGTACAAAGAAAGGACAACTCAGCCCTAATCAAGGCTGGGCACAAACTTCTCATGGAATCTTCATTTTCAAGCTGTTCGGATCCTGTCCTGAGCTTTTGGGCTTGATCGGTTGGAGAAAATTAGAAACAAAGGGAAGGGAATTATTAATGAATGCTTATGACACATTTCTCATGGAATCGTCATCTTACGGCCCTTGTGAGTCTGTCCTCATCGTTAAGAAGAGATCGGCTGGTGAGAATTACAAAGAAAGCAAAACTCTTTTCTCATGCTCAAATGTGTCATGCAGCCTTCATCTTAAAGCCATCATACTACTATCCTGATTCTTCGGCATAGAAAGCTGCAAAGAAAGAGAACCTGATTACTCATCATTGCTGGAGGAAAAGTTATCTGTGACTATTCATTTAAAAGGCGTTACGAGAGGGTCCTGAAGAGATGGGCTTTATCGGGCAGTGAAAGTGCTAAAGCAAGAGAAAGCCAGTAGTGATCAGTGCTTTGTGAAATTTCTCACGGAATCCAAGTCTTCAAGCCATTATGAGTCTATCCAGATCATCTGGAAGGGAGCGCACGGTGACATTGAAAAGAAAGCGAAACTCATTACTGATCGGTGCTTGTGACACATTTCTTATGGAATCTTCCACTTCAGACAGTTTGGAGTCTGGCCTCATTTGGAAGGCTCGCTCCGTGCAGATGAATAACAAAGCAAAACGCTTCGCTCACCATAGCGGGGGATAAATTTGTCGCGGAATCTTCACATTACAGCTTTTAGGATCCTGTCCTAAAGAAAGGTTAAACTCATTCTTGACCACTAGGGGTTTGGCAAATACTTCTGAAAGCCTCCCTTTTTAAAGCATTTAGGAGTCTGTCCTTACTGTCATTTGCAGTAGAGCGGTTAGGGAAAATTAGAACTAGAGAGAAAGTCATTAACGAACAGCACTTGAGACAAACGTTGTCACGGACTCGTCATCTAAAAGCCACTAGGTTTCCCTTGGTCATTTGGAAGAGAGGGCATCATGAACGTTACAAACAAAACAAAACTCGTTAGTGATCCCCGCGGGTGACTCGTTTCTCGGAGCATTTTCATTTTAAAAGAGTTAGGATACGGTCCTGAGCATTAGGGAAAGATCGGTTCCGTGGAACTTACACAGAAAGAGAAAATCATTAGTGACCCGTGCTTGTGACAAATTGTCATGGACTCTTCCTATGAGCGCCATTGGGCTACTAGCCTGATTATTTAGAAGTGGTCGGTCCTCGAACTAGATGAAGCAAGCAAAACTCTTTACTGCTCTGCCAATTGGCAAGCAGTGCATCCGAACGGCATTTGGAGAATGATTCCAGGAGAAATTGGTGGCTAGCAGTGATGTGAAGTGAATGTCTCATGTTTAGCAATTTTCAGGAAGGGTCTCTGCCAGATACCAGCAATGCCTCCGATTTGCACTTGGAGGTCGATTGTAGGACAAAGCCGTCCCTAGCAGGGACATGGACTGCTTTTCTACATGAATAATATTGTTCAGGAATGGATAGCTGCCAAATGCCCAGCAGCGTATCCGACTGGCTCTTGGAGGACGATGCCAGGGCATATTCGTGTCTAGCTGTGACCTGGACTGAATATTTCATTTTTAGGAATTGTCCTGGCTGGATCTCTGGAAATGGTAAGCAGTGCATCGTAACGACATTTGGAGGACGATTCCATGAGAAATTCCTGCCAAGCAGTGATCTGGACTGAATAGCTCATGTTTAGCAACGTTCATGAAGGGTTCGCTGCCAACTTCCCAGCACTGCATCCGAACGGCATTTGGAGGACGATTCCAGGAGAAATTAGTCCTAGCTGAGATCCAGAACGATTGTCTCATCTTTAGCTATTTTCACGAACGGATCTCTGCCAAATGGCCCGTGGTGCACCCGAAAGCCATTTGGAGTACGATTCCAGAAGAAATATGTGCCAAGTAGGGATCTGGCGCGAATGGCTCATGTTTAGCAATTGTCATGAATGGATCTCTCCCAAATGCGCAGCAAGGCGTCCGAGTTGCCTTGGGCAAAGTCATCCCTAGCCAGGGACATGGAATGCTTTTCGACATGATATTTTCACGAACGGATCGCTGCCAAATGACCTGCAGGGCTTCCGAATGACGTTTGGGGGACGATTCCTGGAGACATTGGTGCCAAGCTTTGATCTGGAATGTTTCATCTTGAGCTATTTTCACGAACGGATCTCTGCCAAATGACCAGCAGAGCCTCCGAATGACATTTGGAGGATGATTGCAGGAGAAATTTGCACCTAGCTGTGATCTGGAATGCATTTTTCATTTGTAGCAATTTTCTAAAAAGGGCTCTCTGCCAGGTAGCCGGCAGTGCATCCCGATGACTTCTTGAGGAAGATTCCCGAGAATTTCGTCCCTAGCAGTAAGCTGGAAGGAATGTCAAATGAACAGCCTTTCTCAATAACGGTAATGCCAGGGGCTTTCATCCGAATGCATTTTGAAAGATGATTTGAGGAGCAATGAGTAGCTAGCTGTGGTCTGGAGTG
This sequence comes from Lepidochelys kempii, assembly GCF_965140285.1. Lineage (NCBI taxonomy): Eukaryota > Metazoa > Chordata > Testudines > Cheloniidae > Lepidochelys > Lepidochelys kempii. The sequence goes on along the minus strand of NC_136382.1, from coordinate 185,781,787 downwards.
AATGTCTCAAGCCTAGGACTTGTCATGAACGGATCTCTGCCAAATCACCAGCGGTGCATCGTGATAGCATTTAGAGAACGATCCCTGGAGACATTCGTGCCTTGCTGTTATCTGGAACTAATGTCTCATGGAGAGCATTTTTCAAGCAGGGATCTCTCCCAAATGGCCAGCAGTGCATCGGAATTACATTTGGAGGATGATTGCAGGAGAAATTTGCTAATTTTGGGGAGAGTTAGGCTTGCAAAAGGTAGGGCTCCCCGCCAATTGGGTTAAAGTTCCTCTGAGTAGGTCAGTTGGAGTTAGGGATAGGCGTTAGGGCTCCTTAGCCCACTTGGCGTCAGCGTTAGGGTTTCCCTAGCTAGGCCCTTTGGACTAAGGGGTAGGGTTCCCATTGCTAGACCAAGGGGAGTTGGGTTATGGTTCCTATGGGTTAGCCACGCTGAAATAGGCTTGCTCTGGGAAGGGATTCCCACCCTAGCATTGGGATTCTTACGGGTAGGCCACTTGGCGTTAGGGTTAGGGTTCTATGCATAGGCCAGTTGAAGTAAGGGTTCCAATGGTTAGGCCAGCTCAGTTTAGGCATAGAGGTCCTGCAGATGGGTGGATTGCCTTAGGGTGGCTATGGGTAAGGCCCGAACCCTAGGATTAGGGTTCCCACGGGAAGGCCACTTGCACGGAGGCTTACGTTTCCTGTGGTCGAGGAAACACTAGGATCGGGATTCCTACCCGTATGAACCCTAACCCTAGCGCTGAGCACACTAACCTAGGGCTGGGAGCTCTGCCCTTCCCTAACTCTAACTGCATGTGGCCTGCACACAGGAACCACACTTGGTCAGGAATAACCCTGAGGACGTGGCGTCCTACCCACAGCTTAACTCCAACTGTCTTGTGCCACTAGACGACGTGGGCTCGTAAAAAGTACAAAGAAAGGACAACTCAGCCCTAATCAAGGCTGGGCACAAACTTCTCATGGAATCTTCATTTTCAAGCTGTTCGGATCCTGTCCTGAGCTTTTGGGCTTGATCGGTTGGAGAAAATTAGAAACAAAGGGAAGGGAATTATTAATGAATGCTTATGACACATTTCTCATGGAATCGTCATCTTACGGCCCTTGTGAGTCTGTCCTCATCGTTAAGAAGAGATCGGCTGGTGAGAATTACAAAGAAAGCAAAACTCTTTTCTCATGCTCAAATGTGTCATGCAGCCTTCATCTTAAAGCCATCATACTACTATCCTGATTCTTCGGCATAGAAAGCTGCAAAGAAAGAGAACCTGATTACTCATCATTGCTGGAGGAAAAGTTATCTGTGACTATTCATTTAAAAGGCGTTACGAGAGGGTCCTGAAGAGATGGGCTTTATCGGGCAGTGAAAGTGCTAAAGCAAGAGAAAGCCAGTAGTGATCAGTGCTTTGTGAAATTTCTCACGGAATCCAAGTCTTCAAGCCATTATGAGTCTATCCAGATCATCTGGAAGGGAGCGCACGGTGACATTGAAAAGAAAGCGAAACTCATTACTGATCGGTGCTTGTGACACATTTCTTATGGAATCTTCCACTTCAGACAGTTTGGAGTCTGGCCTCATTTGGAAGGCTCGCTCCGTGCAGATGAATAACAAAGCAAAACGCTTCGCTCACCATAGCGGGGGATAAATTTGTCGCGGAATCTTCACATTACAGCTTTTAGGATCCTGTCCTAAAGAAAGGTTAAACTCATTCTTGACCACTAGGGGTTTGGCAAATACTTCTGAAAGCCTCCCTTTTTAAAGCATTTAGGAGTCTGTCCTTACTGTCATTTGCAGTAGAGCGGTTAGGGAAAATTAGAACTAGAGAGAAAGTCATTAACGAACAGCACTTGAGACAAACGTTGTCACGGACTCGTCATCTAAAAGCCACTAGGTTTCCCTTGGTCATTTGGAAGAGAGGGCATCATGAACGTTACAAACAAAACAAAACTCGTTAGTGATCCCCGCGGGTGACTCGTTTCTCGGAGCATTTTCATTTTAAAAGAGTTAGGATACGGTCCTGAGCATTAGGGAAAGATCGGTTCCGTGGAACTTACACAGAAAGAGAAAATCATTAGTGACCCGTGCTTGTGACAAATTGTCATGGACTCTTCCTATGAGCGCCATTGGGCTACTAGCCTGATTATTTAGAAGTGGTCGGTCCTCGAACTAGATGAAGCAAGCAAAACTCTTTACTGCTCTGCCAATTGGCAAGCAGTGCATCCGAACGGCATTTGGAGAATGATTCCAGGAGAAATTGGTGGCTAGCAGTGATGTGAAGTGAATGTCTCATGTTTAGCAATTTTCAGGAAGGGTCTCTGCCAGATACCAGCAATGCCTCCGATTTGCACTTGGAGGTCGATTGTAGGACAAAGCCGTCCCTAGCAGGGACATGGACTGCTTTTCTACATGAATAATATTGTTCAGGAATGGATAGCTGCCAAATGCCCAGCAGCGTATCCGACTGGCTCTTGGAGGACGATGCCAGGGCATATTCGTGTCTAGCTGTGACCTGGACTGAATATTTCATTTTTAGGAATTGTCCTGGCTGGATCTCTGGAAATGGTAAGCAGTGCATCGTAACGACATTTGGAGGACGATTCCATGAGAAATTCCTGCCAAGCAGTGATCTGGACTGAATAGCTCATGTTTAGCAACGTTCATGAAGGGTTCGCTGCCAACTTCCCAGCACTGCATCCGAACGGCATTTGGAGGACGATTCCAGGAGAAATTAGTCCTAGCTGAGATCCAGAACGATTGTCTCATCTTTAGCTATTTTCACGAACGGATCTCTGCCAAATGGCCCGTGGTGCACCCGAAAGCCATTTGGAGTACGATTCCAGAAGAAATATGTGCCAAGTAGGGATCTGGCGCGAATGGCTCATGTTTAGCAATTGTCATGAATGGATCTCTCCCAAATGCGCAGCAAGGCGTCCGAGTTGCCTTGGGCAAAGTCATCCCTAGCCAGGGACATGGAATGCTTTTCGACATGATATTTTCACGAACGGATCGCTGCCAAATGACCTGCAGGGCTTCCGAATGACGTTTGGGGGACGATTCCTGGAGACATTGGTGCCAAGCTTTGATCTGGAATGTTTCATCTTGAGCTATTTTCACGAACGGATCTCTGCCAAATGACCAGCAGAGCCTCCGAATGACATTTGGAGGATGATTGCAGGAGAAATTTGCACCTAGCTGTGATCTGGAATGCATTTTTCATTTGTAGCAATTTTCTAAAAAGGGCTCTCTGCCAGGTAGCCGGCAGTGCATCCCGATGACTTCTTGAGGAAGATTCCCGAGAATTTCGTCCCTAGCAGTAAGCTGGAAGGAATGTCAAATGAACAGCCTTTCTCAATAACGGTAATGCCAGGGGCTTTCATCCGAATGCATTTTGAAAGATGATTTGAGGAGCAATGAGTAGCTAGCTGTGGTCTGGAGTGAATGTCTCAAGCCTAGGACTTGTCATGAACGGATCTCTGCCAAATCACCAGCGGTGCATCGTGATAGCATTTAGAGAACGATCCCTGGAGACATTCGTGCCTTGCTGTTATCTGGAACTAATGTCTCATGGAGAGCATTTTTCAAGCAGGGATCTCTCCCAAATGGCCAGCAGTGCATCGGAATTACATTTGGAGGATGATTGCAGGAGAAATTTGCTAATTTTGGGGAGAGTTAGGCTTGCAAAAGGTAGGGCTCCCCGCCAATTGGGTTAAAGTTCCTCTGAGTAGGTCAGTTGGAGTTAGGGATAGGCGTTAGGGCTCCTTAGCCCACTTGGCGTCAGCGTTAGGGTTTCCCTAGCTAGGCCCTTTGGACTAAGGGGTAGGGTTCCCATTGCTAGACCAAGGGGAGTTGGGTTATGGTTCCTATGGGTTAGCCACGCTGAAATAGGCTTGCTCTGGGAAGGGATTCCCACCCTAGCATTGGGATTCTTACGGGTAGGCCACTTGGCGTTAGGGTTAGGGTTCTATGCATAGGCCAGTTGAAGTAAGGGTTCCAATGGTTAGGCCAGCTCAGTTTAGGCATAGAGGTCCTGCAGATGGGTGGATTGCCTTAGGGTGGCTATGGGTAAGGCCCGAACCCTAGGATTAGGGTTCCCACGGGAAGGCCACTTGCACGGAGGCTTACGTTTCCTGTGGTCGAGGAAACACTAGGATCGGGATTCCTACCCGTATGAACCCTAACCCTAGCGCTGAGCACACTAACCTAGGGCTGGGAGCTCTGCCCTTCCCTAACTCTAACTGCATGTGGCCTGCACACAGGAACCACACTTGGTCAGGAATAACCCTGAGGACGTGGCGTCCTACCCACAGCTTAACTCCAACTGTCTTGTGCCACTAGACGACGTGGGCTCGTAAAAAGTACAAAGAAAGGACAACTCAGCCCTAATCAAGGCTGGGCACAAACTTCTCATGGAATCTTCATTTTCAAGCTGTTCGGATCCTGTCCTGAGCTTTTGGGCTTGATCGGTTGGAGAAAATTAGAAACAAAGGGAAGGGAATTATTAATGAATGCTTATGACACATTTCTCATGGAATCGTCATCTTACGGCCCTTGTGAGTCTGTCCTCATCGTTAAGAAGAGATCGGCTGGTGAGAATTACAAAGAAAGCAAAACTCTTTTCTCATGCTCAAATGTGTCATGCAGCCTTCATCTTAAAGCCATCATACTACTATCCTGATTCTTCGGCATAGAAAGCTGCAAAGAAAGAGAACCTGATTACTCATCATTGCTGGAGGAAAAGTTATCTGTGACTATTCATTTAAAAGGCGTTACGAGAGGGTCCTGAAGAGATGGGCTTTATCGGGCAGTGAAAGTGCTAAAGCAAGAGAAAGCCAGTAGTGATCAGTGCTTTGTGAAATTTCTCACGGAATCCAAGTCTTCAAGCCATTATGAGTCTATCCAGATCATCTGGAAGGGAGCGCACGGTGACATTGAAAAGAAAGCGAAACTCATTACTGATCGGTGCTTGTGACACATTTCTTATGGAATCTTCCACTTCAGACAGTTTGGAGTCTGGCCTCATTTGGAAGGCTCGCTCCGTGCAGATGAATAACAAAGCAAAACGCTTCGCTCACCATAGCGGGGGATAAATTTGTCGCGGAATCTTCACATTACAGCTTTTAGGATCCTGTCCTAAAGAAAGGTTAAACTCATTCTTGACCACTAGGGGTTTGGCAAATACTTCTGAAAGCCTCCCTTTTTAAAGCATTTAGGAGTCTGTCCTTACTGTCATTTGCAGTAGAGCGGTTAGGGAAAATTAGAACTAGAGAGAAAGTCATTAACGAACAGCACTTGAGACAAACGTTGTCACGGACTCGTCATCTAAAAGCCACTAGGTTTCCCTTGGTCATTTGGAAGAGAGGGCATCATGAACGTTACAAACAAAACAAAACTCGTTAGTGATCCCCGCGGGTGACTCGTTTCTCGGAGCATTTTCATTTTAAAAGAGTTAGGATACGGTCCTGAGCATTAGGGAAAGATCGGTTCCGTGGAACTTACACAGAAAGAGAAAATCATTAGTGACCCGTGCTTGTGACAAATTGTCATGGACTCTTCCTATGAGCGCCATTGGGCTACTAGCCTGATTATTTAGAAGTGGTCGGTCCTCGAACTAGATGAAGCAAGCAAAACTCTTTACTGCTCTGCCAATTGGCAAGCAGTGCATCCGAACGGCATTTGGAGAATGATTCCAGGAGAAATTGGTGGCTAGCAGTGATGTGAAGTGAATGTCTCATGTTTAGCAATTTTCAGGAAGGGTCTCTGCCAGATACCAGCAATGCCTCCGATTTGCACTTGGAGGTCGATTGTAGGACAAAGCCGTCCCTAGCAGGGACATGGACTGCTTTTCTACATGAATAATATTGTTCAGGAATGGATAGCTGCCAAATGCCCAGCAGCGTATCCGACTGGCTCTTGGAGGACGATGCCAGGGCATATTCGTGTCTAGCTGTGACCTGGACTGAATATTTCATTTTTAGGAATTGTCCTGGCTGGATCTCTGGAAATGGTAAGCAGTGCATCGTAACGACATTTGGAGGACGATTCCATGAGAAATTAGTCCTAGCTGAGATCCAGAACGATTGTCTCATCTTTAGCTATTTTCACGAACGGATCTCTGCCAAATGGCCCGTGGTGCACCCGAAAGCCATTTGGAGTACGATTCCAGAAGAAATATGTGCCAAGTAGGGATCTGGCGCGAATGGCTCATGTTTAGCAATTGTCATGAATGGATCTCTCCCAAATGCGCAGCAAGGCGTCCGAGTTGCCTTGGGCAAAGTCATCCCTAGCCAGGGACATGGAATGCTTTTCGACATGATATTTTCACGAACGGATCGCTGCCAAATGACCTGCAGGGCTTCCGAATGACGTTTGGGGGACGATTCCTGGAGACATTGGTGCCAAGCTTTGATCTGGAATGTTTCATCTTGAGCTATTTTCACGAACGGATCTCTGCCAAATGACCAGCAGAGCCTCCGAATGACATTTGGAGGATGATTGCAGGAGAAATTTGCACCTAGCTGTGATCTGGAATGCATTTTTCATTTGTAGCAATTTTCTAAAAAGGGCTCTCTGCCAGGTAGCCGGCAGTGCATCCCGATGACTTCTTGAGGAAGATTCCCGAGAATTTCGTCCCTAGCAGTAAGCTGGAAGGAATGTCAAATGAACAGCCTTTCTCAATAACGGTAATGCCAGGGGCTTTCATCCGAATGCATTTTGAAAGATGATTTGAGGAGCAATGAGTAGCTAGCTGTGGTCTGGAGTGAATGTCTCAAGCCTAGGACTTGTCATGAACGGATCTCTGCCAAATCACCAGCGGTGCATCGTGATAGCATTTAGAGAACGATCCCTGGAGACATTCGTGCCTTGCTGTTATCTGGAACTAATGTCTCATGGAGAGCATTTTTCAAGCAGGGATCTCTCCCAAATGGCCAGCAGTGCATCGGAATTACATTTGGAGGATGATTGCAGGAGAAATTTGCTAATTTTGGGGAGAGTTAGGCTTGCAAAAGGTAGGGCTCCCCGCCAATTGGGTTAAAGTTCCTCTGAGTAGGTCAGTTGGAGTTAGGGATAGGCGTTAGGGCTCCTTAGCCCACTTGGCGTCAGCGTTAGGGTTTCCCTAGCTAGGCCCTTTGGACTAAGGGGTAGGGTTCCCATTGCTAGACCAAGGGGAGTTGGGTTATGGTTCCTATGGGTTAGCCACGCTGAAATAGGCTTGCTCTGGGAAGGGATTCCCACCCTAGCATTGGGATTCTTACGGGTAGGCCACTTGGCGTTAGGGTTAGGGTTCTATGCATAGGCCAGTTGAAGTAAGGGTTCCAATGGTTAGGCCAGCTCAGTTTAGGCATAGAGGTCCTGCAGATGCGTGGATTGCCTTAGGGTGGCTATGGGTAAGGCCCGAACCCTAGGATTAGGGTTCCCACGGGAAGGCCACTTGCACGGAGGCTTACGTTTCCTGTGGTCGAGGAAACACTAGGATCGGGATTCCTACCCGTATGAACCCTAACCCTAGCGCTGAGCACACTAACCTAGGGCTGGGAGCTCTGCCCTTCCCTAACTCTAACTGCATGTGGCCTGCACACAGGAACCACACTTGGTCAGGAATAACCCTGAGGACGTGGCGTCCTACCCACAGCTTAACTCCAACTGTCTTGTGCCACTAGACGACGTGGGCTCGTAAAAAGTACAAAGAAAGGACAACTCAGCCCTAATCAAGGCTGGGCACAAACTTCTCATGGAATCTTCATTTTCAAGCTGTTCGGATCCTGTCCTGAGCTTTTGGGCTTGATCGGTTGGAGAAAATTAGAAACAAAGGGAAGGGAATTATTAATGAATGCTTATGACACATTTCTCATGGAATCGTCATCTTACGGCCCTTGTGAGTCTGTCCTCATCGTTAAGAAGAGATCGGCTGGTGAGAATTACAAAGAAAGCAAAACTCTTTTCTCATGCTCAAATGTGTCATGCAGCCTTCATCTTAAAGCCATCATACTACTATCCTGATTCTTCGGCATAGAAAGCTGCAAAGAAAGAGAACCTGATTACTCATCATTGCTGGAGGAAAAGTTATCTGTGACTATTCATTTAAAAGGCGTTACGAGAGGGTCCTGAAGAGATGGGCTTTATCGGGCAGTGAAAGTGCTAAAGCAAGAGAAAGCCAGTAGTGATCAGTGCTTTGTGAAATTTCTCACGGAATCCAAGTCTTCAAGCCATTATGAGTCTATCCAGATCATCTGGAAGGGAGCGCACGGTGACATTGAAAAGAAAGCGAAACTCATTACTGATCGGTGCTTGTGACACATTTCTTATGGAATCGTCCATTTCAGACAGTTTGGAGTCTGGCCTCATTTGGAAGGCTCGCTCCGTGCAGATGAATAACAAAGCAAAACGCTTCGCTCACCATAGCGGGGGATAAATTTGTCGCGGAATGTTGCGGTTCAGTGATGAGACAGAACACAGCTTTATGCAAGCAAACAGGCTGGTCAGCGGAGATGGGCTGTTCTGCCCCCCCTGCCTTCCACCTTCTCCTTTTATTATATTTCTCCCCCTAAGCATTACACACTGCTACACAAAGGAATGTATGACGTTGATTCATATGCTTAGTTACCATCCTCTATCTACTACAATCCTGGTTCTCAGGCCTTGAGCCCAGGCTAAAGAAACCTCCCACAGTTGCTGTCCAAACAATCAAGTTCTCAGGGTTCATATCTAGCCCTTGTCCTTGGATAGAGCAATGTGTGCATTGCTCCTAGGAAACAGTCAGGGTGTGCCCCGCCTGCTTCCAGGTGGAATAGCTAGACATTAACCCTTCAGCGGAATCTTCACATTACAGCTTTTAGGATCCTGTCCTAAAGAAAGGTTAAACTCATTCTTGACCACTAGGGGTTTGGCAAATACTTCTGAAAGCCTCCCTTTTTAAAGCATTTAGGAGTCTGTCCTTACTGTCATTTGCAGTAGAGCGGTTAGGGAAAATTAGAACTAGAGAGAAAGTCATTAACGAACAGCACTTGAGACAAACGTTGTCACGGACTCGTCATCTAAAAGCCACTAGGTTTCCCTTGGTCATTTGGAAGAGAGGGCATCATGAACGTTACAAACAAAACAAAACTCGTTAGTGATCCCCGCGGGTGACTCGTTTCTCGGAGCATTTTCATTTTAAAAGAGTTAGGATACGGTCCTGAGCATTAGGGAAAGATCGGTTCCGTGGAACTTACACAGAAAGAGAAAATCATTAGTGACCCGTGCTTGTGACAAATTGTCATGGACTCTTCCTATGAGCGCCATTGGGCTACTAGCCTGATTATTTAGAAGTGGTCGGTCCTCGAACTAGATGAAGCAAGCAAAACTCTTTACTGCTCTGCCAATTGGCAAGCAGTGCATCCGAACGGCATTTGGAGAATGATTCCAGGAGAAATTGGTGGCTAGCAGTGATGTGAAGTGAATGTCTCATGTTTAGCAATTTTCAGGAAGGGTCTCTGCCAGATACCAGCAATGCCTCCGATTTGCACTTGGAGGTCGATTGTAGGACAAAGCCGTCCCTAGCAGGGACATGGACTGCTTTTCTACATGAATAATATTGTTCAGGAATGGATAGCTGCCAAATGCCCAGCAGCGTATCCGACTGGCTCTTGGAGGACGATGCCAGGGCATATTCGTGTCTAGCTGTGACCTGGACTGAATATTTCATTTTTAGGAATTGTCCTGGCTGGATCTCTGGAAATGGTAAGCAGTGCATCGTAACGACATTTGGAGGACGATTCCATGAGAAATTAGTCCTAGCTGAGATCCAGAACGATTGTCTCATCTTTAGCTATTTTCACGAACGGATCTCTGCCAAATGGCCCGTGGTGCACCCGAAAGCCATTTGGAGTACGATTCCAGAAGAAATATGTGCCAAGTAGGGATCTGGCGCGAATGGCTCATGTTTAGCAATTGTCATGAATGGATCTCTCCCAAATGCGCAGCAAGGCGTCCGAGTTGCCTTGGGCAAAGTCATCCCTAGCCAGGGACATGGAATGCTTTTCGACATGATATTTTCACGAACGGATCGCTGCCAAATGACCTGCAGGGCTTCCGAATGACGTTTGGGGGACGATTCCTGGAGACATTGGTGCCAAGCTTTGATCTGGAATGTTTCATCTTGAGCTATTTTCACGAACGGATCTCTGCCAAATGACCAGCAGAGCCTCCGAATGACATTTGGAGGATGATTGCAGGAGAAATTTGCACCTAGCTGTGATCTGGAATGCATTTTTCATTTGTAGCAATTTTCTAAAAAGGGCTCTCTGCCAGGTAGCCGGCAGTGCATCCCGATGACTTCTTGAGGAAGATTCCCGAGAATTTCGTCCCTAGCAGTAAGCTGGAAGGAATGTCAAATGAACAGCCTTTCTCAATAACGGTAATGCCAGGGGCTTTCATCCGAATGCATTTTGAAAGATGATTTGAGGAGCAATGAGTAGCTAGCTGTGGTCTGGAGTGAATGTCTCAAGCCTAGGACTTGTCATGAACGGATCTCTGCCAAATCACCAGCGGTGCATCGTGATAGCATTTAGAGAACGATCCCTGGAGACATTCGTGCCTTGCTGTTATCTGGAACTAATGTCTCATGGAGAGCATTTTTCAAGCAGGGATCTCTCCCAAATGGCCAGCAGTGCATCGGAATTACATTTGGAGGATGATTGCAGGAGAAATTTGCTAATTTTGGGGAGAGTTAGGCTTGCAAAAGGTAGGGCTCCCCGCCAATTGGGTTAAAGTTCCTCTGAGTAGGTCAGTTGGAGTTAGGGATAGGCGTTAGGGCTCCTTAGCCCACTTGGCGTCAGCGTTAGGGTTTCCCTAGCTAGGCCCTTTGGACTAAGGGGTAGGGTTCCCATTGCTAGACCAAGGGGAGTTGGGTTATGGTTCCTATGGGTTAGCCACGCTGAAATAGGCTTGCTCTGGGAAGGGATTCCCACCCTAGCATTGGGATTCTTACGGGTAGGCCACTTGGCGTTAGGGTTAGGGTTCTATGCATAGGCCAGTTGAAGTAAGGGTTCCAATGGTTAGGCCAGCTCAGTTTAGGCATAGAGGTCCTGCAGATGGGTGGATTGCCTTAGGGTGGCTATGGGTAAGGCCCGAACCCTAGGATTAGGGTTCCCACGGGAAGGCCACTTGCACGGAGGCTTACGTTTCCTGTGGTCGAGGAAACACTAGGATCGGGATTCCTACCCGTATGAACCCTAACCCTAGCGCTGAGCACACTAACCTAGGGCTGGGAGCTCTGCCCTTCCCTAACTCTAACTGCATGTGGCCTGCACACAGGAACCACACTTGGTCAGGAATAACCCTGAGGACGTGGCGTCCTACCCACAGCTTAACTCCAACTGTCTTGTGCCACTAGACGACGTGGGCTCGTAAAAAGTACAAAGAAAGGACAACTCAGCCCTAATCAAGGCTGGGCACAAACTTCTCATGGAATCTTCATTTTCAAGCTGTTCGGATCCTGTCCTGAGCTTTTGGGCTTGATCGGTTGGAGAAAATTAGAAACAAAGGGAAGGGAATTATTAATGAATGCTTATGACACATTTCTCATGGAATCGTCATCTTACGGCCCTTGTGAGTCTGTCCTCATCGTTAAGAAGAGATCGGCTGGTGAGAATTACAAAGAAAGCAAAACTCTTTTCTCATGCTCAAATGTGTCATGCAGCCTTCATCTTAAAGCCATCATACTACTATCCTGATTCTTCGGCATAGAAAGCTGCAAAGAAAGAGAACCTGATTACTCATCATTGCTGGAGGAAAAGTTATCTGTGACTATTCATTTAAAAGGCGTTACGAGAGGGTCCTGAAGAGATGGGCTTTATCGGGCAGTGAAAGTGCTAAAGCAAGAGAAAGCCAGTAGTGATCAGTGCTTTGTGAAATTTCTCACGGAATCCAAGTCTTCAAGCCATTATGAGTCTATCCAGATCATCTGGAAGGGAGCGCACGGTGACATTGAAAAGAAAGCGAAACTCATTACTGATCGGTGCTTGTGACACATTTCTTATGGAATCTTCCACTTCAGACAGTTTGGAGTCTGGCCTCATTTGGAAGGCTCGCTCCGTGCAGATGAATAACAAAGCAAAACGCTTCGCTCACCATAGCGGGGGATAAATTTGTCGCGGAATCTTCACATTACAGCTTTTAGGATCCTGTCCTAAAGAAAGGTTAAACTCATTCTTGACCACTAGGGGTTTGGCAAATACTTCTGAAAGCCTCCCTTTTTAAAGCATTTAGGAGTCTGTCCTTACTGTCATTTGCAGTAGAGCGGTTAGGGAAAATTAGAACTAGAGAGAAAGTCATTAACGAACAGCACTTGAGACAAACGTTGTCACGGACTCGTCATCTAAAAGCCACTAGGTTTCCCTTGGTCATTTGGAAGAGAGGGCATCATGAACGTTACAAACAAAACAAAACTCGTTAGTGATCCCCGCGGGTGACTCGTTTCTCGGAGCATTTTCATTTTAAAAGAGTTAGGATACGGTCCTGAGCATTAGGGAAAGATCGGTTCCGTGGAACTTACACAGAAAGAGAAAATCATTAGTGACCCGTGCTTGTGACAAATTGTCATGGACTCTTCCTATGAGCGCCATTGGGCTACTAGCCTGATTATTTAGAAGTGGTCGGTCCTCGAACTAGATGAAGCAAGCAAAACTCTTTACTGCTCTGCCAATTGGCAAGCAGTGCATCCGAACGGCATTTGGAGAATGATTCCAGGAGAAATTGGTGGCTAGCAGTGATGTGAAGTGAATGTCTCATGTTTAGCAATTTTCAGGAAGGGTCTCTGCCAGATACCAGCAATGCCTCCGATTTGCACTTGGAGGTCGATTGTAGGACAAAGCCGTCCCTAGCAGGGACATGGACTGCTTTTCTACATGAATAATATTGTTCAGGAATGGATAGCTGCCAAATGCCCAGCAGCGTATCCGACTGGCTCTTGGAGGACGATGCCAGGGCATATTCGTGTCTAGCTGTGACCTGGACTGAATATTTCATTTTTAGGAATTGTCCTGGCTGGATCTCTGGAAATGGTAAGCAGTGCATCGTAACGACATTTGGAGGACGATTCCATGAGAAATTAGTCCTAGCTGAGATCCAGAACGATTGTCTCATCTTTAGCTATTTTCACGAACGGATCTCTGCCAAATGGCCCGTGGTGCACCCGAAAGCCATTTGGAGTACGATTCCAGAAGAAATATGTGCCAAGTAGGGATCTGGCGCGAATGGCTCATGTTTAGCAATTGTCATGAATGGATCTCTCCCAAATGCGCAGCAAGGCGTCCGAGTTGCCTTGGGCAAAGTCATCCCTAGCCAGGGACATGGAATGCTTTTCGACATGATATTTTCACGAACGGATCGCTGCCAAATGACCTGCAGGGCTTCCGAATGACGTTTGGGGGACGATTCCTGGAGACATTGGTGCCAAGCTTTGATCTGGAATGTTTCATCTTGAGCTATTTTCACGAACGGATCTCTGCCAAATGACCAGCAGAGCCTCCGAATGACATTTGGAGGATGATTGCAGGAGAAATTTGCACCTAGCTGTGATCTGGAATGCATTTTTCATTTGTAGCAATTTTCTAAAAAGGGCTCTCTGCCAGGTAGCCGGCAGTGCATCCCGATGACTTCTTGAGGAAGATTCCCGAGAATTTCGTCCCTAGCAGTAAGCTGGAAGGAATGTCAAATGAACAGCCTTTCTCAATAACGGTAATGCCAGGGGCTTTCATCCGAATGCATTTTGAAAGATGATTTGAGGAGCAATGAGTAGCTAGCTGTGGTCTGGAGTGAATGTCTCAAGCCTAGGACTTGTCATGAACGGATCTCTGCCAAATCACCAGCGGTGCATCGTGATAGCATTTAGAGAACGATCCCTGGAGACATTCGTGCCTTGCTGTTATCTGGAACTAATGTCTCATGGAGAGCATTTTTCAAGCAGGGATCTCTCCCAAATGGCCAGCAGTGCATCGGAATTACATTTGGAGGATGATTGCAGGAGAAATTTGCTAATTTTGGGGAGAGTTAGGCTTGCAAAAGGTAGGGCTCCCCGCCAATTGGGTTAAAGTTCCTCTGAGTAGGTCAGTTGGAGTTAGGGATAGGCGTTAGGGCTCCTTAGCCCACTTGGCGTCAGCGTTAGGGTTTCCCTAGCTAGGCCCTTTGGACTAAGGGGTAGGGTTCCCATTGCTAGACCAAGGGGAGTTGGGTTATGGTTCCTATGGGTTAGCCACGCTGAAATAGGCTTGCTCTGGGAAGGGATTCCCACCCTAGCATTGGGATTCTTACGGGTAGGCCACTTGGCGTTAGGGTTAGGGTTCTATGCATAGGCCAGTTGAAGTAAGGGTTCCAATGGTTAGGCCAGCTCAGTTTAGGCATAGAGGTCCTGCAGATGGGTGGATTGCCTTAGGGTGGCTATGGGTAAGGCCCGAACCCTAGGATTAGGGTTCCCACGGGAAGGCCACTTGCACGGAGGCTTACGTTTCCTGTGGTCGAGGAAACACTAGGATCGGGATTCCTACCCGTATGAACCCTAACCCTAGCGCTGAGCACACTAACCTAGGGCTGGGAGCTCTGCCCTTCCCTAACTCTAACTGCATGTGGCCTGCACACAGGAACCACACTTGGTCAGGAATAACCCTGAGGACGTGGCGTCCTACCCACAGCTTAACTCCAACTGTCTTGTGCCACTAGACGACGTGGGCTCGTAAAAAGTACAAAGAAAGGACAACTCAGCCCTAATCAAGGCTGGGCACAAACTTCTCATGGAATCTTCATTTTCAAGCTGTTCGGATCCTGTCCTGAGCTTTTGGGCTTGATCGGTTGGAGAAAATTAGAAACAAAGGGAAGGGAATTATTAATGAATGCTTATGACACATTTCTCATGGAATCGTCATCTTACGGCCCTTGTGAGTCTGTCCTCATCGTTAAGAAGAGATCGGCTGGTGAGAATTACAAAGAAAGCAAAACTCTTTTCTCATGCTCAAATGTGTCATGCAGCCTTCATCTTAAAGCCATCATACTACTATCCTGATTCTTCGGCATAGAAAGCTGCAAAGAAAGAGAACCTGATTACTCATCATTGCTGGAGGAAAAGTTATCTGTGACTATTCATTTAAAAGGCGTTACGAGAGGGTCCTGAAGAGATGGGCTTTATCGGGCAGTGAAAGTGCTAAAGCAAGAGAAAGCCAGTAGTGATCAGTGCTTTGTGAAATTTCTCACGGAATCCAAGTCTTCAAGCCATTATGAGTCTATCCAGATCATCTGGAAGGGAGCGCACGGTGACATTGAAAAGAAAGCGAAACTCATTACTGATCGGTGCTTGTGACACATTTCTTATGGAATCGTCCATTTCAGACAGTTTGGAGTCTGGCCTCATTTGGAAGGCTCGCTCCGTGCAGATGAATAACAAAGCAAAACGCTTCGCTCACCATAGCGGGGGATAAATTTGTCGCGGAATGTTGCGGTTCAGTGATGAGACAGAACACAGCTTTATGCAAGCAAACAGGCTGGTCAGCGGAGATGGGCTGTTCTGCCCCCCCTGCCTTCCACCTTCTCCTTTTATTATATTTCTCCCCCTAAGCATTACACACTGCTACACAAAGGAATGTATGACGTTGATTCATATGCTTAGTTACCATCCTCTATCTACTACAATCCTGGTTCTCAGGCCTTGAGCCCAGGCTAAAGAAACCTCCCACAGTTGCTGTCCAAACAATCAAGTTCTCAGGGTTCATATCTAGCCCTTGTCCTTGGATAGAGCAATGTGTGCATTGCTCCTAGGAAACAGTCAGGGTGTGCCCCGCCTGCTTCCAGGTGGAATAGCTAGACATTAACCCTTCAGCGGAATCTTCACATTACAGCTTTTAGGATCCTGTCCTAAAGAAAGGTTAAACTCATTCTTGACCACTAGGGGTTTGGCAAATACTTCTGAAAGCCTCCCTTTTTAAAGCATTTAGGAGTCTGTCCTTACTGTCATTTGCAGTAGAGCGGTTAGGGAAAATTAGAACTAGAGAGAAAGTCATTAACGAACAGCACTTGAGACAAACGTTGTCACGGACTCGTCATCTAAAAGCCACTAGGTTTCCCTTGGTCATTTGGAAGAGAGGGCATCATGAACGTTACAAACAAAACAAAACTCGTTAGTGATCCCCGCGGGTGACTCGTTTCTCGGAGCATTTTCATTTTAAAAGAGTTAGGATACGGTCCTGAGCATTAGGGAAAGATCGGTTCCGTGGAACTTACAAAGAAAGAGAAAATCATTAGTGACCCGTGCTTGTGACAAATTGTCATGGACTCTTCCTATGAGCGCTATTGGGCTACTAGCCTGATTATTTAGAAGTGGTCGGTCCTCGAACTAGATGAAGCAAGCAAAACTCTTTACTGCTCTGCCAATTGGCAAGCAGTGCATCCGAACGGCATTTGGAGAATGATTCCAGGAGAAATTGGTGGCTAGCAGTGATGTGAAGTGAATGTCTCATGTTTAGCAATTTTCAGGAAGGGTCTCTGCCAGATACCAGCAATGCCTCCGATTTGCACTTGGAGGTCGATTGTAGGACAAAGCCGTCCCTAGCAGGGACATGGACTGCTTTTCTACATGAATAATATTGTTCAGGAATGGATAGCTGCCAAATGCCCAGCAGCGTATCCGACTGGCTCTTGGAGGACGATGCCAGGGCATATTCGTGTCTAGCTGTGACCTGGACTGAATATTTCATTTTTAGGAATTGTCCTGGCTGGATCTCTGGAAATGGTAAGCAGTGCATCGTAACGACATTTGGAGGACGATTCCATGAGAAATTCCTGCCAAGCAGTGATCTGGACTGAATAGCTCATGTTTAGCAACGTTCATGAAGGGTTCGCTGCCAACTTCCCAGCACTGCATCCGAACGGCATTTGGAGGACGATTCCAGGAGAAATTAGTCCTAGCTGAGATCCAGAACGATTGTCTCATCTTTAGCTATTTTCACGAACGGATCTCTGCCAAATGGCCCGTGGTGCACCCGAAAGCCATTTGGAGTACGATTCCAGAAGAAATATGTGCCAAGTAGGGATCTGGCGCGAATGGCTCATGTTTAGCAATTGTCATGAATGGATCTCTCCCAAATGCGCAGCAAGGCGTCCGAGTTGCCTTGGGCAAAGTCATCCCTAGCCAGGGACATGGAATGCTTTTCGACATGATATTTTCACGAACGGATCGCTGCCAAATGACCTGCAGGGCTTCCGAATGACGTTTGGGGGACGATTCCTGGAGACATTGGTGCCAAGCTTTGATCTGGAATGTTTCATCTTGAGCTATTTTCACGAACGGATCTCTGCCAAATGACCAGCAGAGCCTCCGAATGACATTTGGAGGATGATTGCAGGAGAAATTTGCACCTAGCTGTGATCTGGAATGCATTTTTCATTTGTAGCAATTTTCTAAAAAGGGCTCTCTGCCAGGTAGCCGGCAGTGCATCCCGATGACTTCTTGAGGAAGATTCCCGAGAATTTCGTCCCTAGCAGTAAGCTGGAAGGAATGTCAAATGAACAGCCTTTCTCAATAACGGTAATGCCAGGGGCTTTCATCCGAATGCATTTTGAAAGATGATTTGAGGAGCAATGAGTAGCTAGCTGTGGTCTGGAGTGAATGTCTCAAGCCTAGGACTTGTCATGAACGGATCTCTGCCAAATCACCAGCGGTGCATCGTGATAGCATTTAGAGAACGATCCCTGGAGACATTCGTGCCTTGCTGTTATCTGGAACTAATGTCTCATGGAGAGCATTTTTCAAGCAGGGATCTCTCCCAAATGGCCAGCAGTGCATCGGAATTACATTTGGAGGATGATTGCAGGAGAAATTTGCTAATTTTGGGGAGAGTTAGGCTTGCAAAAGGTAGGGCTCCCCGCCAATTGGGTTAAAGTTCCTCTGAGTAGGTCAGTTGGAGTTAGGGATAGGCGTTAGGGCTCCTTAGCCCACTTGGCGTCAGCGTTAGGGTTTCCCTAGCTAGGCCCTTTGGACTAAGGGGTAGGGTTCCCATTGCTAGACCAAGGGGAGTTGGGTTATGGTTCCTATGGGTTAGCCACGCTGAAATAGGCTTGCTCTGGGAAGGGATTCCCACCCTAGCATTGGGATTCTTACGGGTAGGCCACTTGGCGTTAGGGTTAGGGTTCTATGCATAGGCCAGTTGAAGTAAGGGTTCCAATGGTTAGGCCAGCTCAGTTTAGGCATAGAGGTCCTGCAGATGGGTGGATTGCCTTAGGGTGGCTATGGGTAAGGCCCGAACCCTAGGATTAGGGTTCCCACGGGAAGGCCACTTGCACGGAGGCTTACGTTTCCTGTGGTCGAGGAAACACTAGGATCGGGATTCCTACCCGTATGAACCCTAACCCTAGCGCTGAGCACACTAACCTAGGGCTGGGAGCTCTGCCCTTCCCTAACTCTAACTGCATGTGGCCTGCACACAGGAACCACACTTGGTCAGGAATAACCCTGAGGACGTGGCGTCCTACCCACAGCTTAACTCCAACTGTCTTGTGCCACTAGACGACGTGGGCTCGTAAAAAGTACAAAGAAAGGACAACTCAGCCCTAATCAAGGCTGGGCACAAACTTCTCATGGAATCTTCATTTTCAAGCTGTTCGGATCCTGTCCTGAGCTTTTGGGCTTGATCGGTTGGAGAAAATTAGAAACAAAGGGAAGGGAATTATTAATGAATGCTTATGACACATTTCTCATGGAATCGTCATCTTACGGCCCTTGTGAGTCTGTCCTCATCGTTAAGAAGAGATCGGCTGGTGAGAATTACAAAGAAAGCAAAACTCTTTTCTCATGCTCAAATGTGTCATGCAGCCTTCATCTTAAAGCCATCATACTACTATCCTGATTCTTCGGCATAGAAAGCTGCAAAGAAAGAGAACCTGATTACTCATCATTGCTGGAGGAAAAGTTATCTGTGACTATTCATTTAAAAGGCGTTACGAGAGGGTCCTGAAGAGATGGGCTTTATCGGGCAGTGAAAGTGCTAAAGCAAGAGAAAGCCAGTAGTGATCAGTGCTTTGTGAAATTTCTCACGGAATCCAAGTCTTCAAGCCATTATGAGTCTATCCAGATCATCTGGAAGGGAGCGCACGGTGACATTGAAAAGAAAGCGAAACTCATTACTGATCGGTGCTTGTGACACATTTCTTATGGAATCTTCCACTTCAGACAGTTTGGAGTCTGGCCTCATTTGGAAGGCTCGCTCCGTGCAGATGAATAACAAAGCAAAACGCTTCGCTCACCATAGCGGGGGATAAATTTGTCGCGGAATCTTCACATTACAGCTTTTAGGATCCTGTCCTAAAGAAAGGTTAAACTCATTCTTGACCACTAGGGGTTTGGCAAATACTTCTGAAAGCCTCCCTTTTTAAAGCATTTAGGAGTCTGTCCTTACTGTCATTTGCAGTAGAGCGGTTAGGGAAAATTAGAACTAGAGAGAAAGTCATTAACGAACAGCACTTGAGACAAACGTTGTCACGGACTCGTCATCTAAAAGCCACTAGGTTTCCCTTGGTCATTTGGAAGAGAGGGCATCATGAACGTTACAAACAAAACAAAACTCGTTAGTGATCCCCGCGGGTGACTCGTTTCTCGGAGCATTTTCATTTTAAAAGAGTTAGGATACGGTCCTGAGCATTAGGGAAAGATCGGTTCCGTGGAACTTACACAGAAAGAGAAAATCATTAGTGACCCGTGCTTGTGACAAATTGTCATGGACTCTTCCTATGAGCGCCATTGGGCTACTAGCCTGATTATTTAGAAGTGGTCGGTCCTCGAACTAGATGAAGCAAGCAAAACTCTTTACTGCTCTGCCAATTGGCAAGCAGTGCATCCGAACGGCATTTGGAGAATGATTCCAGGAGAAATTGGTGGCTAGCAGTGATGTGAAGTGAATGTCTCATGTTTAGCAATTTTCAGGAAGGGTCTCTGCCAGATACCAGCAATGCCTCCGATTTGCACTTGGAGGTCGATTGTAGGACAAAGCCGTCCCTAGCAGGGACATGGACTGCTTTTCTACATGAATAATATTGTTCAGGAATGGATAGCTGCCAAATGCCCAGCAGCGTATCCGACTGGCTCTTGGAGGACGATGCCAGGGCATATTCGTGTCTAGCTGTGACCTGGACTGAATATTTCATTTTTAGGAATTGTCCTGGCTGGATCTCTGGAAATGGTAAGCAGTGCATCGTAACGACATTTGGAGGACGATTCCATGAGAAATTAGTCCTAGCTGAGATCCAGAACGATTGTCTCATCTTTAGCTATTTTCACGAACGGATCTCTGCCAAATGGCCCGTGGTGCACCCGAAAGCCATTTGGAGTACGATTCCAGAAGAAATATGTGCCAAGTAGGGATCTGGCGCGAATGGCTCATGTTTAGCAATTGTCATGAATGGATCTCTCCCAAATGCGCAGCAAGGCGTCCGAGTTGCCTTGGGCAAAGTCATCCCTAGCCAGGGACATGGAATGCTTTTCGACATGATATTTTCACGAACGGATCGCTGCCAAATGACCTGCAGGGCTTCCGAATGACGTTTGGGGGACGATTCCTGGAGACATTGGTGCCAAGCTTTGATCTGGAATGTTTCATCTTGAGCTATTTTCACGAACGGATCTCTGCCAAATGACCAGCAGAGCCTCCGAATGACATTTGGAGGATGATTGCAGGAGAAATTTGCACCTAGCTGTGATCTGGAATGCATTTTTCATTTGTAGCAATTTTCTAAAAAGGGCTCTCTGCCAGGTAGCCGGCAGTGCATCCCGATGACTTCTTGAGGAAGATTCCCGAGAATTTCGTCCCTAGCAGTAAGCTGGAAGGAATGTCAAATGAACAGCCTTTCTCAATAACGGTAATGCCAGGGGCTTTCATCCGAATGCATTTTGAAAGATGATTTGAGGAGCAATGAGTAGCTAGCTGTGGTCTGGAGTGAATGTCTCAAGCCTAGGACTTGTCATGAACGGATCTCTGCCAAATCACCAGCGGTGCATCGTGATAGCATTTAGAGAACGATCCCTGGAGACATTCGTGCCTTGCTGTTATCTGGAACTAATGTCTCATGGAGAGCATTTTTCAAGCAGGGATCTCTCCCAAATGGCCAGCAGTGCATCGGAATTACATTTGGAGGATGATTGCAGGAGAAATTTGCTAATTTTGGGGAGAGTTAGGCTTGCAAAAGGTAGGGCTCCCCGCCAATTGGGTTAAAGTTCCTCTGAGTAGGTCAGTTGGAGTTAGGGATAGGCGTTAGGGCTCCTTAGCCCACTTGGCGTCAGCGTTAGGGTTTCCCTAGCTAGGCCCTTTGGACTAAGGGGTAGGGTTCCCATTGCTAGACCAAGGGGAGTTGGGTTATGGTTCCTATGGGTTAGCCACGCTGAAATAGGCTTGCTCTGGGAAGGGATTCCCACCCTAGCATTGGGATTCTTACGGGTAGGCCACTTGGCGTTAGGGTTAGGGTTCTATGCATAGGCCAGTTGAAGTAAGGGTTCCAATGGTTAGGCCAGCTCAGTTTAGGCATAGAGGTCCTGCAGATGGGTGGATTGCCTTAGGGTGGCTATGGGTAAGGCCCGAACCCTAGGATTAGGGTTCCCACGGGAAGGCCACTTGCACGGAGGCTTACGTTTCCTGTGGTCGAGGAAACACTAGGATCGGGATTCCTACCCGTATGAACCCTAACCCTAGCGCTGAGCACACTAACCTAGGGCTGGGAGCTCTGCCCTTCCCTAACTCTAACTGCATGTGGCCTGCACACAGGAACCACACTTGGTCAGGAATAACCCTGAGGACGTGGCGTCCTACCCACAGCTTAACTCCAACTGTCTTGTGCCACTAGACGACGTGGGCTCGTAAAAAGTACAAAGAAAGGACAACTCAGCCCTAATCAAGGCTGGGCACAAACTTCTCATGGAATCTTCATTTTCAAGCTGTTCGGATCCTGTCCTGAGCTTTTGGGCTTGATCGGTTGGAGAAAATTAGAAACAAAGGGAAGGGAATTATTAATGAATGCTTATGACACATTTCTCATGGAATCGTCATCTTACGGCCCTTGTGAGTCTGTCCTCATCGTTAAGAAGAGATCGGCTGGTGAGAATTACAAAGAAAGCAAAACTCTTTTCTCATGCTCAAATGTGTCATGCAGCCTTCATCTTAAAGCCATCATACTACTATCCTGATTCTTCGGCATAGAAAGCTGCAAAGAAAGAGAACCTGATTACTCATCATTGCTGGAGGAAAAGTTATCTGTGACTATTCATTTAAAAGGCGTTACGAGAGGGTCCTGAAGAGATGGGCTTTATCGGGCAGTGAAAGTGCTAAAGCAAGAGAAAGCCAGTAGTGATCAGTGCTTTGTGAAATTTCTCACGGAATCCAAGTCTTCAAGCCATTATGAGTCTATCCAGATCATCTGGAAGGGAGCGCACGGTGACATTGAAAAGAAAGCGAAACTCATTACTGATCGGTGCTTGTGACACATTTCTTATGGAATCTTCCACTTCAGACAGTTTGGAGTCTGGCCTCATTTGGAAGGCTCGCTCCGTGCAGATGAATAACAAAGCAAAACGCTTCGCTCACCATAGCGGGGGATAAATTTGTCGCGGAATGTTGCGGTTCAGTGATGAGACAGAACACAGCTTTATGCAAGCAAACAGGCTGGTCAGCGGAGATGGGCTGTTCTGCCCCCCCTGCCTTCCACCTTCTCCTTTTATTATATTTCTCCCCCTAAGCATTACACACTGCTACACAAAGGAATGTATGACGTTGATTCATATGCTTAGTTACCATCCTCTATCTACTACAATCCTGGTTCTCAGGCCTTGAGCCCAGGCTAAAGAAACCTCCCACAGTTGCTGTCCAAACAATCAAGTTCTCAGGGTTCATATCTAGCCCTTGTCCTTGGATAGAGCAATGTGTGCATTGCTCCTAGGAAACAGTCAGGGTGTGCCCCGCCTGCTTCCAGGTGGAATAGCTAGACATTAACCCTTCATCTCCCCTTTTTTTGTTTATTGAAGTTGGCCATCTCATGGTAGCCGCCAATTTGTTTTGTCATGCTATTTAACTCCCAGACAGACAAGGACATAACCTGGGGAGCTTTCCAGGGCAAAATTTTACAAAGTCTTAACAAGGAAGGAATACATTGTACACAGCAACAACAAAAAATAAGCCCAATGATTACAAACACAAAATAACCAAAAACTTAACATCTGCAATATAATCATCTAAAAGGGGTACACTTCTTTTACTACAATTGTAACCAGCAAAAGGCAATATAAGTATCATTCTACTAAGACAGCAAAGGGTGCCATCACTTAAATTTGCAGGAATATTATTAAGGGTACATGAACCACAAGTAAAAACCCATCCTGATGGTAGGATGATATGGCCATAATTATATGAAACATTAACAGCATGGGAACAATTTAAAAGGGATTGAGAAATTTTTTGACAGCCCAATGGCACCTTTGTACTAGTGCAGTTAACTACACGCGCACAGGTGACATTGTGAGCCCCGGCCGGGTACGGTGTGTGAAGGAATATAGCCGTGCGAGGCAGAATATAGTTGGCCGGGCCCCAATTAGCCATGCTAGAGTACTGGGAGAAAAGATTAGCATAAGCAAAGAGCAGTATCTTATTCTCCTTCGGACTTGTAACGGGGGAGGCGCTTCTGAGCCAACCCCTACAGAAAATAACAGGCACAAAAGGCACACAATCATCACAGAATTAGCAGTGATTTGGGCGAGAATCGCCACAAACAAAGTCTTAGGAGTTTCTGGCTGCTGAATCTGCTGCCAGTTTTCGTTGAGCCGTGGCAACCAATGCTTTTACTGCTCCCCATGTCACGGGCTGGCTTGGGACGCTACGCCTCCTCCGTTTCCGTCCCGCCGTTGTCGACTCGGGGGGCAATGCGGTCTCCTCCAAGGTCAGCTGAAACTCTGGTATGGGATTCGACAGCCCCTGGTGCCATGCCATGTTGTTTAAGTGCTGGTCGCACGCACCGGGCTGGAACCCACAACGGTCCTGCAGGGAGAGAAACAGCAGCATATCCCCGACCCCAAGTGATTAGAGGTGCTGGGCCCAGCCACTGTGGATCGGGCAGCTGACGGTAAAAGACACGCGGTCTTTCCAGTACCTCAGATTTGTGAAAATGCCGATCCGCAGGGGTCTGCTGATCTGCATTCAGTGTTAAATTATTTAAAGTAAACAAGAGGATATGCATTTGTTGTTGAATGTCTCCTAAGGTTCGGAGACGCAGCTCCCCTTGTTTTAATTGTTTATCTAGCAAGGTTTTGAGTGTGCGATTGGCACGTTCAACAATGGCTTGGCCCGTGGAATTATAAGGGATTCCGTGTTTAAGACGGACGTCCCAGCGGGCACAAAAGGTGGAGAGGAATGCAGAGCAGTAGGCTGGGGCATTATCTGTTTTAATTTGGCAAGGGCGACCCATAACAGAAAAGCAGGCCAGCAAATGGTGAATAACTTTGTTAGTGGCTTCCCCACGCTGTGGGGTTGCCCAAAGGAAGCCTGAATAAGTATCAACGGAAACATGTAAAAATGAATAGGGGCGGAATTGTGGTACATGAGTAACATCCATTTGCCACAGCTGATTTGCTGCGGTACCTCGGGGGTTAACGGCATAAGAAAAAGTAGGAGCAGCAGCAGCACAGTGGGGGCAGGAACGAACAATGGAACGTGCATGATCAGCAGGAATGTGAAACTGCCGGGCCAAAACAGAGGCAGACTGATGAAAAAAGGCATGGCTTTCAATGGGGTCAGAAAAAAGGGAATTTACCTGACCACGCAACGTGCGATCGGCGCGTGCATTGCCCTCAGTGAGTGGCCCAGGCAGAGGGGTATGACTGCGAATATGAGCAACAAAGTAAGGGAAATGACGAGTGGCAAGAAGATGCTGTAAAGACAAAAACAGGTGAAGGAGGTCTGCATCAACCTGAGGGGTAATGAGGGCAAGGGGTAAATGATCAATTACCTGATAAACATAATGGGTATCCACAATTAAATTAAAGGGACAATCAGCAAAAAGTTGAAAAGCCAAAATAACAGCAGCCAATTCTGAACGCTGTGCAGAACGCTGAGGCAGTGTAAAACGAAAATGCCAACGAGGGGGGTCACCCAACTGGTAAGTGACTACACCTCGGTGGGGAGAGCCATCAGATGTTAATATCGAGGGTGGTGTCTAACTTTGTAAGTAAATCACGGCCCCAAATATTGAGGTGGACAGGGAGCACAAAAGGGCGGATTGTAGCAAGGGCACGGCCTCCTGGTTTAGAGACCGTGACCCAAGACAAACTTTGGCGCCCGGGTTTGCTACCCCCAATCCCCCACAACTCTTTAGAAGGAACCGTAGGCCAACTAACCGGCCACTCCAGATCACGAATCACTGTAACATCAGCTCCAGTGTCCACCAGCCCTGTAAAAGGAACATCATTTAAGAGAAGTGTTAAATGAGGTTTCGAGGGGCGGACTGACATTGTCAGAGCAACAAGTGGAGAAGACGCGCTGTGAGACGGCGAGTGAGACAACGTAGATCCAAAGCCTCCTCCGCCCCGAGTTCGATCCTCGGCAGCTGGCACCTGATAGGGGACTAAAATCAATTGTGCAATTGACCGTCCACGCGGGAGCGACTGTGGAAGATGAGTCCACACCTGAACCTTAATAATGCCAGTGTAATCAGCATCAATGACCCCTGGAATGACAAAAAAGCCCTGTTTCCCAGCATGTGGGCGAGGGAGAACAAGACCTACAAAGCCGGCAGGGAGAGGTCCCATCACCTGTGTAGGTATGGCACAGACCTCCCCTGGCAGCCGAAAGTCAGTGTCCTCCTGCAATCTGTTGGTAAAATCCAAAAAGGACTCTAAGGCACCCTGACGGATACTGACAAAGCTTTTGGTAGGCTTGCCTGAATCCGGGACCTTCTTGAAAGCATGCTGGGCACAGGTGGAAATAATGGGGAAGACGGCCTGAGGGAGTTGAGACTGTATCTCAATAGTAGCAAACTGGCCCTCCCCTGCCAAATGCTCATAAATGATACCTTGCTCTCTATATACCTGGGCTTGGCGTTCTGCCATCTGCCGATACTCACTAAGCCAAATAACATACTGACTGGGTGACAACATCATGCGCAGCAGCGTTTTCCAATCCTCAGGGATTAGGGAGTACCCAGCACCCATCCCTTCAATAAGACCACGCACAAAGGTGCTAGTCAGGCCAAATTCACGAATTGCTTTCTTTACCTCTCTAACCACCGAGTATGGCAGAGTGGTCCAGGTGCCCACGGGGTTGCCCTGGTCATCATTCTGCCAGGTCACCGGGCAAACGGAGACCAGATCAGCCAGCTCCTCTGCTGTAAGATCTGATCGAGCTTTCGCTGCGTGAACCATTTGTTGCACCAGCGAAAGCTTCTGAGCAGATGCAGATGACTCTCCGGGGGGCCCTATGGGGGGAGGGTGATCACACACCGGCTCCGGTGGGGAAGGCCAGGGAGGCGGTGGTAATAGAGGCACTGGGGGCGAAGCAGGGGGAGGGATGGCTGCAGGAGCGGACGGGGGTGGCAGGATCGGCAGCTCCTCTGTTGGTGCTGGAGAGGGCCTTTTCAAGGCGACACGCTGTGTCGCATCGCCAGGAGGGGGGATGGCTGCAGGGGCGGACGGGGGCAGCGAGAGCACCAGCCTCGCGAGGGAGGGTCTGTCCGAGGCGACACGCTGTACCACGTCGCGGCAGAGGTGCCAGGCATGTAAAGCCTGCACGGGTGCCCGAGGCTCTTTGTGCAATGTCTGGCCCAATCGCTCCCAGTCCGCTAGCTTAAAGCTTCCAGCTTCAGGATACCACGGGCACTTGGCACGCACCTCCTGTAGCAGGAGAGTGAGTTCTCGAGCCGGGCAGTTATGCTGAGCCTTACAATACTGCAGCTCATTGCGGTGTTGCACTTGCAAAGCAGAGAGGGAGCTTCCCATACTTACCACAATGAAAAATACTCACCGGGATCCACGTAGTGGATGAGTGACGCGTCTGAAACCCTTGCCGGGCGAGGTGAGTGCTGAGGGCCCCACGTTTGGGCGCCAGTTGTTGCGGTTCAGTGATGAGACAGAACACAGCTTTATGCAAGCAAACAGGCTGGTCAGCGGAGATGGGCTGTTCTGCCCCCCCTGCCTTCCACCTTCTCCTTTTATTATATTTCTCCCCCTAAGCATTACACACTGCTACACAAAGGAATGTATGACGTTGATTCATATGCTTAGTTACCATCCTCTATCTACTACAATCCTGGTTCTCAGGCCTTGAGCCCAGGCTAAAGAAACCTCCCACAGTTGCTGTCCAAACAATCAAGTTCTCAGGGTTCATATCTAGCCCTTGTCCTTGGATAGAGCAATGTGTGCATTGCTCCTAGGAAACAGTCAGGGTGTGCCCCGCCTGCTTCCAGGTGGAATAGCTAGACATTAACCCTTCAGCGGAATCTTCACATTACAGCTTTTAGGATCCTGTCCTAAAGAAAGGTTAAACTCATTCTTGACCACTAGGGGTTTGGCAAATACTTCTGAAAGCCTCCCTTTTTAAAGCATTTAGGAGTCTGTCCTTACTGTCATTTGCAGTAGAGCGGTTAGGGAAAATTAGAACTAGAGAGAAAGTCATTAACGAACAGCACTTGAGACAAACGTTGTCACGGACTCGTCATCTAAAAGCCACTAGGTTTCCCTTGGTCATTTGGAAGAGAGGGCATCATGAACGTTACAAACAAAACAAAACTCGTTAGTGATCCCCGCGGGTGACTCGTTTCTCGGAGCATTTTCATTTTAAAAGAGTTAGGATACGGTCCTGAGCATTAGGGAAAGATCGGTTCCGTGGAACTTACAAAGAAAGAGAAAATCATTAGTGACCCGTGCTTGTGACAAATTGTCATGGACTCTTCCTATGAGCGCTATTGGGCTACTAGCCTGATTATTTAGAAGTGGTCGGTCCTCGAACTAGATGAAGCAAGCAAAACTCTTTACTGCTCTGCCAATTGGCAAGCAGTGCATCCGAACGGCATTTGGAGAATGATTCCAGGAGAAATTGGTGGCTAGCAGTGATGTGAAGTGAATGTCTCATGTTTAGCAATTTTCAGGAAGGGTCTCTGCCAGATACCAGCAATGCCTCCGATTTGCACTTGGAGGTCGATTGTAGGACAAAGCCGTCCCTAGCAGGGACATGGACTGCTTTTCTACATGAATAATATTGTTCAGGAATGGATAGCTGCCAAATGCCCAGCAGCGTATCCGACTGGCTCTTGGAGGACGATGCCAGGGCATATTCGTGTCTAGCTGTGACCTGGACTGAATATTTCATTTTTAGGAATTGTCCTGGCTGGATCTCTGGAAATGGTAAGCAGTGCATCGTAACGACATTTGGAGGACGATTCCATGAGAAATTCCTGCCAAGCAGTGATCTGGACTGAATAGCTCATGTTTAGCAACGTTCATGAAGGGTTCGCTGCCAACTTCCCAGCACTGCATCCGAACGGCATTTGGAGGACGATTCCAGGAGAAATTAGTCCTAGCTGAGATCCAGAACGATTGTCTCATCTTTAGCTATTTTCACGAACGGATCTCTGCCAAATGGCCCGTGGTGCACCCGAAAGCCATTTGGAGTACGATTCCAGAAGAAATATGTGCCAAGTAGGGATCTGGCGCGAATGGCTCATGTTTAGCAATTGTCATGAATGGATCTCTCCCAAATGCGCAGCAAGGCGTCCGAGTTGCCTTGGGCAAAGTCATCCCTAGCCAGGGACATGGAATGCTTTTCGACATGATATTTTCACGAACGGATCGCTGCCAAATGACCTGCAGGGCTTCCGAATGACGTTTGGGGGACGATTCCTGGAGACATTGGTGCCAAGCTTTGATCTGGAATGTTTCATCTTGAGCTATTTTCACGAACGGATCTCTGCCAAATGACCAGCAGAGCCTCCGAATGACATTTGGAGGATGATTGCAGGAGAAATTTGCACCTAGCTGTGATCTGGAATGCATTTTTCATTTGTAGCAATTTTCTAAAAAGGGCTCTCTGCCAGGTAGCCGGCAGTGCATCCCGATGACTTCTTGAGGAAGATTCCCGAGAATTTCGTCCCTAGCAGTAAGCTGGAAGGAATGTCAAATGAACAGCCTTTCTCAATAACGGTAATGCCAGGGGCTTTCATCCGAATGCATTTTGAAAGATGATTTGAGGAGCAATGAGTAGCTAGCTGTGGTCTGGAGTGAATGTCTCAAGCCTAGGACTTGTCATGAACGGATCTCTGCCAAATCACCAGCGGTGCATCGTGATAGCATTTAGAGAACGATCCCTGGAGACATTCGTGCCTTGCTGTTATCTGGAACTAATGTCTCATGGAGAGCATTTTTCAAGCAGGGATCTCTCCCAAATGGCCAGCAGTGCATCGGAATTACATTTGGAGGATGATTGCAGGAGAAATTTGCTAATTTTGGGGAGAGTTAGGCTTGCAAAAGGTAGGGCTCCCCGCCAATTGGGTTAAAGTTCCTCTGAGTAGGTCAGTTGGAGTTAGGGATAGGCGTTAGGGCTCCTTAGCCCACTTGGCGTCAGCGTTAGGGTTTCCCTAGCTAGGCCCTTTGGACTAAGGGGTAGGGTTCCCATTGCTAGACCAAGGGGAGTTGGGTTATGGTTCCTATGGGTTAGCCACGCTGAAATAGGCTTGCTCTGGGAAGGGATTCCCACCCTAGCATTGGGATTCTTACGGGTAGGCCACTTGGCGTTAGGGTTAGGGTTCTATGCATAGGCCAGTTGAAGTAAGGGTTCCAATGGTTAGGCCAGCTCAGTTTAGGCATAGAGGTCCTGCAGATGGGTGGATTGCCTTAGGGTGGCTATGGGTAAGGCCCGAACCCTAGGATTAGGGTTCCCACGGGAAGGCCACTTGCACGGAGGCTTACGTTTCCTGTGGTCGAGGAAACACTAGGATCGGGATTCCTACCCGTATGAACCCTAACCCTAGCGCTGAGCACACTAACCTAGGGCTGGGAGCTCTGCCCTTCCCTAACTCTAACTGCATGTGGCCTGCACACAGGAACCACACTTGGTCAGGAATAACCCTGAGGACGTGGCGTCCTACCCACAGCTTAACTCCAACTGTCTTGTGCCACTAGACGACGTGGGCTCGTAAAAAGTACAAAGAAAGGACAACTCAGCCCTAATCAAGGCTGGGCACAAACTTCTCATGGAATCTTCATTTTCAAGCTGTTCGGATCCTGTCCTGAGCTTTTGGGCTTGATCGGTTGGAGAAAATTAGAAACAAAGGGAAGGGAATTATTAATGAATGCTTATGACACATTTCTCATGGAATCGTCATCTTACGGCCCTTGTGAGTCTGTCCTCATCGTTAAGAAGAGATCGGCTGGTGAGAATTACAAAGAAAGCAAAACTCTTTTCTCATGCTCAAATGTGTCATGCAGCCTTCATCTTAAAGCCATCATACTACTATCCTGATTCTTCGGCATAGAAAGCTGCAAAGAAAGAGAACCTGATTACTCATCATTGCTGGAGGAAAAGTTATCTGTGACTATTCATTTAAAAGGCGTTACGAGAGGGTCCTGAAGAGATGGGCTTTATCGGGCAGTGAAAGTGCTAAAGCAAGAGAAAGCCAGTAGTGATCAGTGCTTTGTGAAATTTCTCACGGAATCCAAGTCTTCAAGCCATTATGAGTCTATCCAGATCATCTGGAAGGGAGCGCACGGTGACATTGAAAAGAAAGCGAAACTCATTACTGATCGGTGCTTGTGACACATTTCTTATGGAATCTTCCACTTCAGACAGTTTGGAGTCTGGCCTCATTTGGAAGGCTCGCTCCGTGCAGATGAATAACAAAGCAAAACGCTTCGCTCACCATAGCGGGGGATAAATTTGTCGCGGAATCTTCACATTACAGCTTTTAGGATCCTGTCCTAAAGAAAGGTTAAACTCATTCTTGACCACTAGGGGTTTGGCAAATACTTCTGAAAGCCTCCCTTTTTAAAGCATTTAGGAGTCTGTCCTTACTGTCATTTGCAGTAGAGCGGTTAGGGAAAATTAGAACTAGAGAGAAAGTCATTAACGAACAGCACTTGAGACAAACGTTGTCACGGACTCGTCATCTAAAAGCCACTAGGTTTCCCTTGGTCATTTGGAAGAGAGGGCATCATGAACGTTACAAACAAAACAAAACTCGTTAGTGATCCCCGCGGGTGACTCGTTTCTCGGAGCATTTTCATTTTAAAAGAGTTAGGATACGGTCCTGAGCATTAGGGAAAGATCGGTTCCGTGGAACTTACACAGAAAGAGAAAATCATTAGTGACCCGTGCTTGTGACAAATTGTCATGGACTCTTCCTATGAGCGCCATTGGGCTACTAGCCTGATTATTTAGAAGTGGTCGGTCCTCGAACTAGATGAAGCAAGCAAAACTCTTTACTGCTCTGCCAATTGGCAAGCAGTGCATCCGAACGGCATTTGGAGAATGATTCCAGGAGAAATTGGTGGCTAGCAGTGATGTGAAGTGAATGTCTCATGTTTAGCAATTTTCAGGAAGGGTCTCTGCCAGATACCAGCAATGCCTCCGATTTGCACTTGGAGGTCGATTGTAGGACAAAGCCGTCCCTAGCAGGGACATGGACTGCTTTTCTACATGAATAATATTGTTCAGGAATGGATAGCTGCCAAATGCCCAGCAGCGTATCCGACTGGCTCTTGGAGGACGATGCCAGGGCATATTCGTGTCTAGCTGTGACCTGGACTGAATATTTCATTTTTAGGAATTGTCCTGGCTGGATCTCTGGAAATGGTAAGCAGTGCATCGTAACGACATTTGGAGGACGATTCCATGAGAAATTCCTGCCAAGCAGTGATCTGGACTGAATAGCTCATGTTTAGCAACGTTCATGAAGGGTTCGCTGCCAACTTCCCAGCACTGCATCCGAACGGCATTTGGAGGACGATTCCAGGAGAAATTAGTCCTAGCTGAGATCCAGAACGATTGTCTCATCTTTAGCTATTTTCACGAACGGATCCATGCCAAATGGCCCGTGGTGCACCCGAAAGCCATTTGGAGTACGATTCCAGAAGAAATATGTGCCAAGTAGGGATCTGGCGCGAATGGCTCATGTTTAGCAATTGTCATGAATGGATCTCTCCCAAATGCGCAGCAAGGCGTCCGAGTTGCCTTGGGCAAAGTCATCCCTAGCCAGGGACATGGAATGCTTTTCGACATGATATTTTCACGAACGGATCGCTGCCAAATGACCTGCAGGGCTTCCGAATGACGTTTGGGGGACGATTCCTGGAGACATTGGTGCCAAGCTTTGATCTGGAATGTTTCATCTTGAGCTATTTTCACGAACGGATCTCTGCCAAATGACCAGCAGAGCCTCCGAATGACATTTGGAGGATGATTGCAGGAGAAATTTGCACCTAGCTGTGATCTGGAATGCATTTTTCATTTGTAGCAATTTTCTAAAAAGGGCTCTCTGCCAGGTAGCCGGCAGTGCATCCCGATGACTTCTTGAGGAAGATTCCCGAGAATTTCGTCCCTAGCAGTAAGCTGGAAGGAATGTCAAATGAACAGCCTTTCTCAATAACGGTAATGCCAGGGGCTTTCATCCGAATGCATTTTGAAAGATGATTTGAGGAGCAATGAGTAGCTAGCTGTGGTCTGGAGTGAATGTCTCAAGCCTAGGACTTGTCATGAACGGATCTCTGCCAAATCACCAGCGGTGCATCGTGATAGCATTTAGAGAACGATCCCTGGAGACATTCGTGCCTTGCTGTTATCTGGAACTAATGTCTCATGGAGAGCATTTTTCAAGCAGGGATCTCTCCCAAATGGCCAGCAGTGCATCGGAATTACATTTGGAGGATGATTGCAGGAGAAATTTGCTAATTTTGGGGAGAGTTAGGCTTGCAAAAGGTAGGGCTCCCCGCCAATTGGGTTAAAGTTCCTCTGAGTAGGTCAGTTGGAGTTAGGGATAGGCGTTAGGGCTCCTTAGCCCACTTGGCGTCAGCGTTAGGGTTTCCCTAGCTAGGCCCTTTGGACTAAGGGGTAGGGTTCCCATTGCTAGACCAAGGGGAGTTGGGTTATGGTTCCTATGGGTTAGCCACGCTGAAATAGGCTTGCTCTGGGAAGGGATTCCCACCCTAGCATTGGGATTCTTACGGGTAGGCCACTTGGCGTTAGGGTTAGGGTTCTATGCATAGGCCAGTTGAAGTAAGGGTTCCAATGGTTAGGCCAGCTCAGTTTAGGCATAGAGGTCCTGCAGATGGGTGGATTGCCTTAGGGTGGCTATGGGTAAGGCCCGAACCCTAGGATTAGGGTTCCCACGGGAAGGCCACTTGCACGGAGGCTTACGTTTCCTGTGGTCGAGGAAACACTAGGATCGGGATTCCTACCCGTATGAACCCTAACCCTAGCGCTGAGCACACTAACCTAGGGCTGGGAGCTCTGCCCTTCCCTAACTCTAACTGCATGTGGCCTGCACACAGGAACCACACTTGGTCAGGAATAACCCTGAGGACGTGGCGTCCTACCCACAGCTTAACTCCAACTGTCTTGTGCCACTAGACGACGTGGGCTCGTAAAAAGTACAAAGAAAGGACAACTCAGCCCTAATCAAGGCTGGGCACAAACTTCTCATGGAATCTTCATTTTCAAGCTGTTCGGATCCTGTCCTGAGCTTTTGGGCTTGATCGGTTGGAGAAAATTAGAAACAAAGGGAAGGGAATTATTAATGAATGCTTATGACACATTTCTCATGGAATCGTCATCTTACGGCCCTTGTGAGTCTGTCCTCATCGTTAAGAAGAGATCGGCTGGTGAGAATTACAAAGAAAGCAAAACTCTTTTCTCATGCTCAAATGTGTCATGCAGCCTTCATCTTAAAGCCATCATACTACTATCCTGATTCTTCGGCATAGAAAGCTGCAAAGAAAGAGAACCTGATTACTCATCATTGCTGGAGGAAAAGTTATCTGTGACTATTCATTTAAAAGGCGTTACGAGAGGGTCCTGAAGAGATGGGCTTTATCGGGCAGTGAAAGTGCTAAAGCAAGAGAAAGCCAGTAGTGATCAGTGCTTTGTGAAATTTCTCACGGAATCCAAGTCTTCAAGCCATTATGAGTCTATCCAGATCATCTGGAAGGGAGCGCACGGTGACATTGAAAAGAAAGCGAAACTCATTACTGATCGGTGCTTGTGACACATTTCTTATGGAATCTTCCACTTCAGACAGTTTGGAGTCTGGCCTCATTTGGAAGGCTCGCTCCGTGCAGATGAATAACAAAGCAAAACGCTTCGCTCACCATAGCGGGGGATAAATTTGTCGCGGAATCTTCACATTACAGCTTTTAGGATCCTGTCCTAAAGAAAGGTTAAACTCATTCTTGACCACTAGGGGTTTGGCAAATACTTCTGAAAGCCTCCCTTTTTAAAGCATTTAGGAGTCTGTCCTTACTGTCATTTGCAGTAGAGCGGTTAGGGAAAATTAGAACTAGAGAGAAAGTCATTAACGAACAGCACTTGAGACAAACGTTGTCACGGACTCGTCATCTAAAAGCCACTAGGTTTCCCTTGGTCATTTGGAAGAGAGGGCATCATGAACGTTACAAACAAAACAAAACTCGTTAGTGATCCCCGCGGGTGACTCGTTTCTCGGAGCATTTTCATTTTAAAAGAGTTAGGATACGGTCCTGAGCATTAGGGAAAGATCGGTTCCGTGGAACTTACACAGAAAGAGAAAATCATTAGTGACCCGTGCTTGTGACAAATTGTCATGGACTCTTCCTATGAGCGCCATTGGGCTACTAGCCTGATTATTTAGAAGTGGTCGGTCCTCGAACTAGATGAAGCAAGCAAAACTCTTTACTGCTCTGCCAATTGGCAAGCAGTGCATCCGAACGGCATTTGGAGAATGATTCCAGGAGAAATTGGTGGCTAGCAGTGATGTGAAGTGAATGTCTCATGTTTAGCAATTTTCAGGAAGGGTCTCTGCCAGATACCAGCAATGCCTCCGATTTGCACTTGGAGGTCGATTGTAGGACAAAGCCGTCCCTAGCAGGGACATGGACTGCTTTTCTACATGAATAATATTGTTCAGGAATGGATAGCTGCCAAATGCCCAGCAGCGTATCCGACTGGCTCTTGGAGGACGATGCCAGGGCATATTCGTGTCTAGCTGTGACCTGGACTGAATATTTCATTTTTAGGAATTGTCCTGGCTGGATCTCTGGAAATGGTAAGCAGTGCATCGTAACGACATTTGGAGGACGATTCCATGAGAAATTCCTGCCAAGCAGTGATCTGGACTGAATAGCTCATGTTTAGCAACGTTCATGAAGGGTTCGCTGCCAACTTCCCAGCACTGCATCCGAACGGCATTTGGAGGACGATTCCAGGAGAAATTAGTCCTAGCTGAGATCCAGAACGATTGTCTCATCTTTAGCTATTTTCACGAACGGATCCATGCCAAATGGCCCGTGGTGCACCCGAAAGCCATTTGGAGTACGATTCCAGAAGAAATATGTGCCAAGTAGGGATCTGGCGCGAATGGCTCATGTTTAGCAATTGTCATGAATGGATCTCTCCCAAATGCGCAGCAAGGCGTCCGAGTTGCCTTGGGCAAAGTCATCCCTAGCCAGGGACATGGAATGCTTTTCGACATGATATTTTCACGAACGGATCGCTGCCAAATGACCTGCAGGGCTTCCGAATGACGTTTGGGGGACGATTCCTGGAGACATTGGTGCCAAGCTTTGATCTGGAATGTTTCATCTTGAGCTATTTTCACGAACGGATCTCTGCCAAATGACCAGCAGAGCCTCCGAATGACATTTGGAGGATGATTGCAGGAGAAATTTGCACCTAGCTGTGATCTGGAATGCATTTTTCATTTGTAGCAATTTTCTAAAAAGGGCTCTCTGCCAGGTAGCCGGCAGTGCATCCCGATGACTTCTTGAGGAAGATTCCCGAGAATTTCGTCCCTAGCAGTAAGCTGGAAGGAATGTCAAATGAACAGCCTTTCTCAATAACGGTAATGCCAGGGGCTTTCATCCGAATGCATTTTGAAAGATGATTTGAGGAGCAATGAGTAGCTAGCTGTGGTCTGGAGTGAATGTCTCAAGCCTAGGACTTGTCATGAACGGATCTCTGCCAAATCACCAGCGGTGCATCGTGATAGCATTTAGAGAACGATCCCTGGAGACATTCGTGCCTTGCTGTTATCTGGAACTAATGTCTCATGGAGAGCATTTTTCAAGCAGGGATCTCTCCCAAATGGCCAGCAGTGCATCGGAATTACATTTGGAGGATGATTGCAGGAGAAATTTGCTAATTTTGGGGAGAGTTAGGCTTGCAAAAGGTAGGGCTCCCCGCCAATTGGGTTAAAGTTCCTCTGAGTAGGTCAGTTGGAGTTAGGGATAGGCGTTAGGGCTCCTTAGCCCACTTGGCGTCAGCGTTAGGGTTTCCCTAGCTAGGCCCTTTGGACTAAGGGGTAGGGTTCCCATTGCTAGACCAAGGGGAGTTGGGTTATGGTTCCTATGGGTTAGCCACGCTGAAATAGGCTTGCTCTGGGAAGGGATTCCCACCCTAGCATTGGGATTCTTACGGGTAGGCCACTTGGCGTTAGGGTTAGGGTTCTATGCATAGGCCAGTTGAAGTAAGGGTTCCAATGGTTAGGCCAGCTCAGTTTAGGCATAGAGGTCCTGCAGATGGGTGGATTGCCTTAGGGTGGCTATGGGTAAGGCCCGAACCCTAGGATTAGGGTTCCCACGGGAAGGCCACTTGCACGGAGGCTTACGTTTCCTGTGGTCGAGGAAACACTAGGATCGGGATTCCTACCCGTATGAACCCTAACCCTAGCGCTGAGCACACTAACCTAGGGCTGGGAGCTCTGCCCTTCCCTAACTCTAACTGCATGTGGCCTGCACACAGGAACCACACTTGGTCAGGAATAACCCTGAGGACGTGGCGTCCTACCCACAGCTTAACTCCAACTGTCTTGTGCCACTAGACGACGTGGGCTCGTAAAAAGTACAAAGAAAGGACAACTCAGCCCTAATCAAGGCTGGGCACAAACTTCTCATGGAATCTTCATTTTCAAGCTGTTCGGATCCTGTCCTGAGCTTTTGGGCTTGATCGGTTGGAGAAAATTAGAAACAAAGGGAAGGGAATTATTAATGAATGCTTATGACACATTTCTCATGGAATCGTCATCTTACGGCCCTTGTGAGTCTGTCCTCATCGTTAAGAAGAGATCGGCTGGTGAGAATTACAAAGAAAGCAAAACTCTTTTCTCATGCTCAAATGTGTCATGCAGCCTTCATCTTAAAGCCATCATACTACTATCCTGATTCTTCGGCATAGAAAGCTGCAAAGAAAGAGAACCTGATTACTCATCATTGCTGGAGGAAAAGTTATCTGTGACTATTCATTTAAAAGGCGTTACGAGAGGGTCCTGAAGAGATGGGCTTTATCGGGCAGTGAAAGTGCTAAAGCAAGAGAAAGCCAGTAGTGATCAGTGCTTTGTGAAATTTCTCACGGAATCCAAGTCTTCAAGCCATTATGAGTCTATCCAGATCATCTGGAAGGGAGCGCACGGTGACATTGAAAAGAAAGCGAAACTCATTACTGATCGGTGCTTGTGACACATTTCTTATGGAATCTTCCACTTCAGACAGTTTGGAGTCTGGCCTCATTTGGAAGGCTCGCTCCGTGCAGATGAATAACAAAGCAAAACGCTTCGCTCACCATAGCGGGGGATAAATTTGTCGCGGAATCTTCACATTACAGCTTTTAGGATCCTGTCCTAAAGAAAGGTTAAACTCATTCTTGACCACTAGGGGTTTGGCAAATACTTCTGAAAGCCTCCCTTTTTAAAGCATTTAGGAGTCTGTCCTTACTGTCATTTGCAGTAGAGCGGTTAGGGAAAATTAGAACTAGAGAGAAAGTCATTAACGAACAGCACTTGAGACAAACGTTGTCACGGACTCGTCATCTAAAAGCCACTAGGTTTCCCTTGGTCATTTGGAAGAGAGGGCATCATGAACGTTACAAACAAAACAAAACTCGTTAGTGATCCCCGCGGGTGACTCGTTTCTCGGAGCATTTTCATTTTAAAAGAGTTAGGATACGGTCCTGAGCATTAGGGAAAGATCGGTTCCGTGGAACTTACACAGAAAGAGAAAATCATTAGTGACCCGTGCTTGTGACAAATTGTCATGGACTCTTCCTATGAGCGCCATTGGGCTACTAGCCTGATTATTTAGAAGTGGTCGGTCCTCGAACTAGATGAAGCAAGCAAAACTCTTTACTGCTCTGCCAATTGGCAAGCAGTGCATCCGAACGGCATTTGGAGAATGATTCCAGGAGAAATTGGTGGCTAGCAGTGATGTGAAGTGAATGTCTCATGTTTAGCAATTTTCAGGAAGGGTCTCTGCCAGATACCAGCAATGCCTCCGATTTGCACTTGGAGGTCGATTGTAGGACAAAGCCGTCCCTAGCAGGGACATGGACTGCTTTTCTACATGAATAATATTGTTCAGGAATGGATAGCTGCCAAATGCCCAGCAGCGTATCCGACTGGCTCTTGGAGGACGATGCCAGGGCATATTCGTGTCTAGCTGTGACCTGGACTGAATATTTCATTTTTAGGAATTGTCCTGGCTGGATCTCTGGAAATGGTAAGCAGTGCATCGTAACGACATTTGGAGGACGATTCCATGAGAAATTAGTCCTAGCTGAGATCCAGAACGATTGTCTCATCTTTAGCTATTTTCACGAACGGATCTCTGCCAAATGGCCCGTGGTGCACCCGAAAGCCATTTGGAGTACGATTCCAGAAGAAATATGTGCCAAGTAGGGATCTGGCGCGAATGGCTCATGTTTAGCAATTGTCATGAATGGATCTCTCCCAAATGCGCAGCAAGGCGTCCGAGTTGCCTTGGGCAAAGTCATCCCTAGCCAGGGACATGGAATGCTTTTCGACATGATATTTTCACGAACGGATCGCTGCCAAATGACCTGCAGGGCTTCCGAATGACGTTTGGGGGACGATTCCTGGAGACATTGGTGCCAAGCTTTGATCTGGAATGTTTCATCTTGAGCTATTTTCACGAACGGATCTCTGCCAAATGACCAGCAGAGCCTCCGAATGACATTTGGAGGATGATTGCAGGAGAAATTTGCACCTAGCTGTGATCTGGAATGCATTTTTCATTTGTAGCAATTTTCTAAAAAGGGCTCTCTGCCAGGTAGCCGGCAGTGCATCCCGATGACTTCTTGAGGAAGATTCCCGAGAATTTCGTCCCTAGCAGTAAGCTGGAAGGAATGTCAAATGAACAGCCTTTCTCAATAACGGTAATGCCAGGGGCTTTCATCCGAATGCATTTTGAAAGATGATTTGAGGAGCAATGAGTAGCTAGCTGTGGTCTGGAGTGAATGTCTCAAGCCTAGGACTTGTCATGAACGGATCTCTGCCAAATCACCAGCGGTGCATCGTGATAGCATTTAGAGAACGATCCCTGGAGACATTCGTGCCTTGCTGTTATCTGGAACTAATGTCTCATGGAGAGCATTTTTCAAGCAGGGATCTCTCCCAAATGGCCAGCAGTGCATCGGAATTACATTTGGAGGATGATTGCAGGAGAAATTTGCTAATTTTGGGGAGAGTTAGGCTTGCAAAAGGTAGGGCTCCCCGCCAATTGGGTTAAAGTTCCTCTGAGTAGGTCAGTTGGAGTTAGGGATAGGCGTTAGGGCTCCTTAGCCCACTTGGCGTCAGCGTTAGGGTTTCCCTAGCTAGGCCCTTTGGACTAAGGGGTAGGGTTCCCATTGCTAGACCAAGGGGAGTTGGGTTATGGTTCCTATGGGTTAGCCACGCTGAAATAGGCTTGCTCTGGGAAGGGATTCCCACCCTAGCATTGGGATTCTTACGGGTAGGCCACTTGGCGTTAGGGTTAGGGTTCTATGCATAGGCCAGTTGAAGTAAGGGTTCCAATGGTTAGGCCAGCTCAGTTTAGGCATAGAGGTCCTGCAGATGGGTGGATTGCCTTAGGGTGGCTATGGGTAAGGCCCGAACCCTAGGATTAGGGTTCCCACGGGAAGGCCACTTGCACGGAGGCTTACGTTTCCTGTGGTCGAGGAAACACTAGGATCGGGATTCCTACCCGTATGAACCCTAACCCTAGCGCTGAGCACACTAACCTAGGGCTGGGAGCTCTGCCCTTCCCTAACTCTAACTGCATGTGGCCTGCACACAGGAACCACACTTGGTCAGGAATAACCCTGAGGACGTGGCGTCCTACCCACAGCTTAACTCCAACTGTCTTGTGCCACTAGACGACGTGGGCTCGTAAAAAGTACAAAGAAAGGACAACTCAGCCCTAATCAAGGCTGGGCACAAACTTCTCATGGAATCTTCATTTTCAAGCTGTTCGGATCCTGTCCTGAGCTTTTGGGCTTGATCGGTTGGAGAAAATTAGAAACAAAGGGAAGGGAATTATTAATGAATGCTTATGACACATTTCTCATGGAATCGTCATCTTACGGCCCTTGTGAGTCTGTCCTCATCGTTAAGAAGAGATCGGCTGGTGAGAATTACAAAGAAAGCAAAACTCTTTTCTCATGCTCAAATGTGTCATGCAGCCTTCATCTTAAAGCCATCATACTACTATCCTGATTCTTCGGCATAGAAAGCTGCAAAGAAAGAGAACCTGATTACTCATCATTGCTGGAGGAAAAGTTATCTGTGACTATTCATTTAAAAGGCGTTACGAGAGGGTCCTGAAGAGATGGGCTTTATCGGGCAGTGAAAGTGCTAAAGCAAGAGAAAGCCAGTAGTGATCAGTGCTTTGTGAAATTTCTCACGGAATCCAAGTCTTCAAGCCATTATGAGTCTATCCAGATCATCTGGAAGGGAGCGCACGGTGACATTGAAAAGAAAGCGAAACTCATTACTGATCGGTGCTTGTGACACATTTCTTATGGAATCTTCCACTTCAGACAGTTTGGAGTCTGGCCTCATTTGGAAGGCTCGCTCCGTGCAGATGAATAACAAAGCAAAACGCTTCGCTCACCATAGCGGGGGATAAATTTGTCGCGGAATCTTCACATTACAGCTTTTAGGATCCTGTCCTAAAGAAAGGTTAAACTCATTCTTGACCACTAGGGGTTTGGCAAATACTTCTGAAAGCCTCCCTTTTTAAAGCATTTAGGAGTCTGTCCTTACTGTCATTTGCAGTAGAGCGGTTAGGGAAAATTAGAACTAGAGAGAAAGTCATTAACGAACAGCACTTGAGACAAACGTTGTCACGGACTCGTCATCTAAAAGCCACTAGGTTTCCCTTGGTCATTTGGAAGAGAGGGCATCATGAACGTTACAAACAAAACAAAACTCGTTAGTGATCCCCGCGGGTGACTCGTTTCTCGGAGCATTTTCATTTTAAAAGAGTTAGGATACGGTCCTGAGCATTAGGGAAAGATCGGTTCCGTGGAACTTACACAGAAAGAGAAAATCATTAGTGACCCGTGCTTGTGACAAATTGTCATGGACTCTTCCTATGAGCGCCATTGGGCTACTAGCCTGATTATTTAGAAGTGGTCGGTCCTCGAACTAGATGAAGCAAGCAAAACTCTTTACTGCTCTGCCAATTGGCAAGCAGTGCATCCGAACGGCATTTGGAGAATGATTCCAGGAGAAATTGGTGGCTAGCAGTGATGTGAAGTGAATGTCTCATGTTTAGCAATTTTCAGGAAGGGTCTCTGCCAGATACCAGCAATGCCTCCGATTTGCACTTGGAGGTCGATTGTAGGACAAAGCCGTCCCTAGCAGGGACATGGACTGCTTTTCTACATGAATAATATTGTTCAGGAATGGATAGCTGCCAAATGCCCAGCAGCGTATCCGACTGGCTCTTGGAGGACGATGCCAGGGCATATTCGTGTCTAGCTGTGACCTGGACTGAATATTTCATTTTTAGGAATTGTCCTGGCTGGATCTCTGGAAATGGTAAGCAGTGCATCGTAACGACATTTGGAGGACGATTCCATGAGAAATTAGTCCTAGCTGAGATCCAGAACGATTGTCTCATCTTTAGCTATTTTCACGAACGGATCTCTGCCAAATGGCCCGTGGTGCACCCGAAAGCCATTTGGAGTACGATTCCAGAAGAAATATGTGCCAAGTAGGGATCTGGCGCGAATGGCTCATGTTTAGCAATTGTCATGAATGGATCTCTCCCAAATGCGCAGCAAGGCGTCCGAGTTGCCTTGGGCAAAGTCATCCCTAGCCAGGGACATGGAATGCTTTTCGACATGATATTTTCACGAACGGATCGCTGCCAAATGACCTGCAGGGCTTCCGAATGACGTTTGGGGGACGATTCCTGGAGACATTGGTGCCAAGCTTTGATCTGGAATGTTTCATCTTGAGCTATTTTCACGAACGGATCTCTGCCAAATGACCAGCAGAGCCTCCGAATGACATTTGGAGGATGATTGCAGGAGAAATTTGCACCTAGCTGTGATCTGGAATGCATTTTTCATTTGTAGCAATTTTCTAAAAAGGGCTCTCTGCCAGGTAGCCGGCAGTGCATCCCGATGACTTCTTGAGGAAGATTCCCGAGAATTTCGTCCCTAGCAGTAAGCTGGAAGGAATGTCAAATGAACAGCCTTTCTCAATAACGGTAATGCCAGGGGCTTTCATCCGAATGCATTTTGAAAGATGATTTGAGGAGCAATGAGTAGCTAGCTGTGGTCTGGAGTGAATGTCTCAAGCCTAGGACTTGTCATGAACGGATCTCTGCCAAATCACCAGCGGTGCATCGTGATAGCATTTAGAGAACGATCCCTGGAGACATTCGTGCCTTGCTGTTATCTGGAACTAATGTCTCATGGAGAGCATTTTTCAAGCAGGGATCTCTCCCAAATGGCCAGCAGTGCATCGGAATTACATTTGGAGGATGATTGCAGGAGAAATTTGCTAATTTTGGGGAGAGTTAGGCTTGCAAAAGGTAGGGCTCCCCGCCAATTGGGTTAAAGTTCCTCTGAGTAGGTCAGTTGGAGTTAGGGATAGGCGTTAGGGCTCCTTAGCCCACTTGGCGTCAGCGTTAGGGTTTCCCTAGCTAGGCCCTTTGGACTAAGGGGTAGGGTTCCCATTGCTAGACCAAGGGGAGTTGGGTTATGGTTCCTATGGGTTAGCCACGCTGAAATAGGCTTGCTCTGGGAAGGGATTCCCACCCTAGCATTGGGATTCTTACGGGTAGGCCACTTGGCGTTAGGGTTAGGGTTCTATGCATAGGCCAGTTGAAGTAAGGGTTCCAATGGTTAGGCCAGCTCAGTTTAGGCATAGAGGTCCTGCAGATGGGTGGATTGCCTTAGGGTGGCTATGGGTAAGGCCCGAACCCTAGGATTAGGGTTCCCACGGGAAGGCCACTTGCACGGAGGCTTACGTTTCCTGTGGTCGAGGAAACACTAGGATCGGGATTCCTACCCGTATGAACCCTAACCCTAGCGCTGAGCACACTAACCTAGGGCTGGGAGCTCTGCCCTTCCCTAACTCTAACTGCATGTGGCCTGCACACAGGAACCACACTTGGTCAGGAATAACCCTGAGGACGTGGCGTCCTACCCACAGCTTAACTCCAACTGTCTTGTGCCACTAGACGACGTGGGCTCGTAAAAAGTACAAAGAAAGGACAACTCAGCCCTAATCAAGGCTGGGCACAAACTTCTCATGGAATCTTCATTTTCAAGCTGTTCGGAT
Organism: Lepidochelys kempii; assembly: GCF_965140285.1. Classification (NCBI taxonomy): domain Eukaryota; kingdom Metazoa; phylum Chordata; order Testudines; family Cheloniidae; genus Lepidochelys; species Lepidochelys kempii. The sequence goes on along the minus strand of NC_136382.1, from coordinate 185,737,994 downwards.
CCTGTCCTGAGCTTTTGGGCTTGATCGGTTGGAGAAAATTAGAAACAAAGGGAAGGGAATTATTAATGAATGCTTATGACACATTTCTCATGGAATCGTCATCTTACGGCCCTTGTGAGTCTGTCCTCATCGTTAAGAAGAGATCGGCTGGTGAGAATTACAAAGAAAGCAAAACTCTTTTCTCATGCTCAAATGTGTCATGCAGCCTTCATCTTAAAGCCATCATACTACTATCCTGATTCTTCGGCATAGAAAGCTGCAAAGAAAGAGAACCTGATTACTCATCATTGCTGGAGGAAAAGTTATCTGTGACTATTCATTTAAAAGGCGTTACGAGAGGGTCCTGAAGAGATGGGCTTTATCGGGCAGTGAAAGTGCTAAAGCAAGAGAAAGCCAGTAGTGATCAGTGCTTTGTGAAATTTCTCACGGAATCCAAGTCTTCAAGCCATTATGAGTCTATCCAGATCATCTGGAAGGGAGCGCACGGTGACATTGAAAAGAAAGCGAAACTCATTACTGATCGGTGCTTGTGACACATTTCTTATGGAATCGTCCATTTCAGACAGTTTGGAGTCTGGCCTCATTTGGAAGGCTCGCTCCGTGCAGATGAATAACAAAGCAAAACGCTTCGCTCACCATAGCGGGGGATAAATTTGTCGCGGAATGTTGCGGTTCAGTGATGAGACAGAACACAGCTTTATGCAAGCAAACAGGCTGGTCAGCGGAGATGGGCTGTTCTGCCCCCCCTGCCTTCCACCTTCTCCTTTTATTATATTTCTCCCCCTAAGCATTACACACTGCTACACAAAGGAATGTATGACGTTGATTCATATGCTTAGTTACCATCCTCTATCTACTACAATCCTGGTTCTCAGGCCTTGAGCCCAGGCTAAAGAAACCTCCCACAGTTGCTGTCCAAACAATCAAGTTCTCAGGGTTCATATCTAGCCCTTGTCCTTGGATAGAGCAATGTGTGCATTGCTCCTAGGAAACAGTCAGGGTGTGCCCCGCCTGCTTCCAGGTGGAATAGCTAGACATTAACCCTTCATCTCCCCTTTTTTTGTTTATTGAAGTTGGCCATCTCATGGTAGCCGCCAATTTGTTTTGTCATGCTATTTAACTCCCAGACAGACAAGGACATAACCTGGGGAGCTTTCCAGGGCAAAATTTTACAAAGTCTTAACAAGGAAGGAATACATTGTACACAGCAACAACAAAAAATAAGCCCAATGATTACAAACACAAAATAACCAAAAACTTAACATCTGCAATATAATCATCTAAAAGGGGTACACTTCTTTTACTACAATTGTAACCAGCAAAAGGCAATATAAGTATCATTCTACTAAGACAGCAAAGGGTGCCATCACTTAAATTTGCAGGAATATTATTAAGGGTACATGAACCACAAGTAAAAACCCATCCTGATGGTAGGATGATATGGCCATAATTATATGAAACATTAACAGCATGGGAACAATTTAAAAGGGATTGAGAAATTTTTTGACAGCCCAATGGCACCTTTGTACTAGTGCAGTTAACTACACGCGCACAGGTGACATTGTGAGCCCCGGCCGGGTACGGTGTGTGAAGGAATATAGCCGTGCGAGGCAGAATATAGTTGGCCGGGCCCCAATTAGCCATGCTAGAGTACTGGGAGAAAAGATTAGCATAAGCAAAGAGCAGTATCTTATTCTCCTTCGGACTTGTAACGGGGGAGGCGCTTCTGAGCCAACCCCTACAGAAAATAACAGGCACAAAAGGCACACAATCATCACAGAATTAGCAGTGATTTGGGCGAGAATCGCCACAAACAAAGTCTTAGGAGTTTCTGGCTGCTGAATCTGCTGCCAGTTTTCGTTGAGCCGTGGCAACCAATGCTTTTACTGCTCCCCATGTCACGGGCTGGCTTGGGACGCTACGCCTCCTCCGTTTCCGTCCCGCCGTTGTCGACTCGGGGGGCAATGCGGTCTCCTCCAAGGTCAGCTGAAACTCTGGTATGGGATTCGACAGCCCCTGGTGCCATGCCATGTTGTTTAAGTGCTGGTCGCACGCACCGGGCTGGAACCCACAACGGTCCTGCAGGGAGAGAAACAGCAGCATATCCCCGACCCCAAGTGATTAGAGGTGCTGGGCCCAGCCACTGTGGATCGGGCAGCTGACGGTAAAAGACACGCGGTCTTTCCAGTACCTCAGATTTGTGAAAATGCCGATCCGCAGGGGTCTGCTGATCTGCATTCAGTGTTAAATTATTTAAAGTAAACAAGAGGATATGCATTTGTTGTTGAATGTCTCCTAAGGTTCGGAGACGCAGCTCCCCTTGTTTTAATTGTTTATCTAGCAAGGTTTTGAGTGTGCGATTGGCACGTTCAACAATGGCTTGGCCCGTGGAATTATAAGGGATTCCGTGTTTAAGACGGACGTCCCAGCGGGCACAAAAGGTGGAGAGGAATGCAGAGCAGTAGGCTGGGGCATTATCTGTTTTAATTTGGCAAGGGCGACCCATAACAGAAAAGCAGGCCAGCAAATGGTGAATAACTTTGTTAGTGGCTTCCCCACGCTGTGGGGTTGCCCAAAGGAAGCCTGAATAAGTATCAACGGAAACATGTAAAAATGAATAGGGGCGGAATTGTGGTACATGAGTAACATCCATTTGCCACAGCTGATTTGCTGCGGTACCTCGGGGGTTAACGGCATAAGAAAAAGTAGGAGCAGCAGCAGCACAGTGGGGGCAGGAACGAACAATGGAACGTGCATGATCAGCAGGAATGTGAAACTGCCGGGCCAAAACAGAGGCAGACTGATGAAAAAAGGCATGGCTTTCAATGGGGTCAGAAAAAAGGGAATTTACCTGACCACGCAACGTGCGATCGGCGCGTGCATTGCCCTCAGTGAGTGGCCCAGGCAGAGGGGTATGACTGCGAATATGAGCAACAAAGTAAGGGAAATGACGAGTGGCAAGAAGATGCTGTAAAGACAAAAACAGGTGAAGGAGGTCTGCATCAACCTGAGGGGTAATGAGGGCAAGGGGTAAATGATCAATTACCTGATAAACATAATGGGTATCCACAATTAAATTAAAGGGACAATCAGCAAAAAGTTGAAAAGCCAAAATAACAGCAGCCAATTCTGAACGCTGTGCAGAACGCTGAGGCAGTGTAAAACGAAAATGCCAACGAGGGGGGTCACCCAACTGGTAAGTGACTACACCTCGGTGGGGAGAGCCATCAGATGTTAATATCGAGGGTGGTGTCTAACTTTGTAAGTAAATCACGGCCCCAAATATTGAGGTGGACAGGGAGCACAAAAGGGCGGATTGTAGCAAGGGCACGGCCTCCTGGTTTAGAGACCGTGACCCAAGACAAACTTTGGCGCCCGGGTTTGCTACCCCCAATCCCCCACAACTCTTTAGAAGGAACCGTAGGCCAACTAACCGGCCACTCCAGATCACGAATCACTGTAACATCAGCTCCAGTGTCCACCAGCCCTGTAAAAGGAACATCATTTAAGAGAAGTGTTAAATGAGGTTTCGAGGGGCGGACTGACATTGTCAGAGCAACAAGTGGAGAAGACGCGCTGTGAGACGGCGAGTGAGACAACGTAGATCCAAAGCCTCCTCCGCCCCGAGTTCGATCCTCGGCAGCTGGCACCTGATAGGGGACTAAAATCAATTGTGCAATTGACCGTCCACGCGGGAGCGACTGTGGAAGATGAGTCCACACCTGAACCTTAATAATGCCAGTGTAATCAGCATCAATGACCCCTGGAATGACAAAAAAGCCCTGTTTCCCAGCATGTGGGCGAGGGAGAACAAGACCTACAAAGCCGGCAGGGAGAGGTCCCATCACCTGTGTAGGTATGGCACAGACCTCCCCTGGCAGCCGAAAGTCAGTGTCCTCCTGCAATCTGTTGGTAAAATCCAAAAAGGACTCTAAGGCACCCTGACGGATACTGACAAAGCTTTTGGTAGGCTTGCCTGAATCCGGGACCTTCTTGAAAGCATGCTGGGCACAGGTGGAAATAATGGGGAAGACGGCCTGAGGGAGTTGAGACTGTATCTCAATAGTAGCAAACTGGCCCTCCCCTGCCAAATGCTCATAAATGATACCTTGCTCTCTATATACCTGGGCTTGGCGTTCTGCCATCTGCCGATACTCACTAAGCCAAATAACATACTGACTGGGTGACAACATCATGCGCAGCAGCGTTTTCCAATCCTCAGGGATTAGGGAGTACCCAGCACCCATCCCTTCAATAAGACCACGCACAAAGGTGCTAGTCAGGCCAAATTCACGAATTGCTTTCTTTACCTCTCTAACCACCGAGTATGGCAGAGTGGTCCAGGTGCCCACGGGGTTGCCCTGGTCATCATTCTGCCAGGTCACCGGGCAAACGGAGACCAGATCAGCCAGCTCCTCTGCTGTAAGATCTGATCGAGCTTTCGCTGCGTGAACCATTTGTTGCACCAGCGAAAGCTTCTGAGCAGATGCAGATGACTCTCCGGGGGGCCCTATGGGGGGAGGGTGATCACACACCGGCTCCGGTGGGGAAGGCCAGGGAGGCGGTGGTAATAGAGGCACTGGGGGCGAAGCAGGGGGAGGGATGGCTGCAGGAGCGGACGGGGGTGGCAGGATCGGCAGCTCCTCTGTTGGTGCTGGAGAGGGCCTTTTCAAGGCGACACGCTGTGTCGCATCGCCAGGAGGGGGGATGGCTGCAGGGGCGGACGGGGGCAGCGAGAGCACCAGCCTCGCGAGGGAGGGTCTGTCCGAGGCGACACGCTGTACCACGTCGCGGCAGAGGTGCCAGGCATGTAAAGCCTGCACGGGTGCCCGAGGCTCTTTGTGCAATGTCTGGCCCAATCGCTCCCAGTCCGCTAGCTTAAAGCTTCCAGCTTCAGGATACCACGGGCACTTGGCACGCACCTCCTGTAGCAGGAGAGTGAGTTCTCGAGCCGGGCAGTTATGCTGAGCCTTACAATACTGCAGCTCATTGCGGTGTTGCACTTGCAAAGCAGAGAGGGAGCTTCCCATACTTACCACAATGAAAAATACTCACCGGGATCCACGTAGTGGATGAGTGACGCGTCTGAAACCCTTGCCGGGCGAGGTGAGTGCTGAGGGCCCCACGTTTGGGCGCCAGTTGTTGCGGTTCAGTGATGAGACAGAACACAGCTTTATGCAAGCAAACAGGCTGGTCAGCGGAGATGGGCTGTTCTGCCCCCCCTGCCTTCCACCTTCTCCTTTTATTATATTTCTCCCCCTAAGCATTACACACTGCTACACAAAGGAATGTATGACGTTGATTCATATGCTTAGTTACCATCCTCTATCTACTACAATCCTGGTTCTCAGGCCTTGAGCCCAGGCTAAAGAAACCTCCCACAGTTGCTGTCCAAACAATCAAGTTCTCAGGGTTCATATCTAGCCCTTGTCCTTGGATAGAGCAATGTGTGCATTGCTCCTAGGAAACAGTCAGGGTGTGCCCCGCCTGCTTCCAGGTGGAATAGCTAGACATTAACCCTTCAGCGGAATCTTCACATTACAGCTTTTAGGATCCTGTCCTAAAGAAAGGTTAAACTCATTCTTGACCACTAGGGGTTTGGCAAATACTTCTGAAAGCCTCCCTTTTTAAAGCATTTAGGAGTCTGTCCTTACTGTCATTTGCAGTAGAGCGGTTAGGGAAAATTAGAACTAGAGAGAAAGTCATTAACGAACAGCACTTGAGACAAACGTTGTCACGGACTCGTCATCTAAAAGCCACTAGGTTTCCCTTGGTCATTTGGAAGAGAGGGCATCATGAACGTTACAAACAAAACAAAACTCGTTAGTGATCCCCGCGGGTGACTCGTTTCTCGGAGCATTTTCATTTTAAAAGAGTTAGGATACGGTCCTGAGCATTAGGGAAAGATCGGTTCCGTGGAACTTACAAAGAAAGAGAAAATCATTAGTGACCCGTGCTTGTGACAAATTGTCATGGACTCTTCCTATGAGCGCTATTGGGCTACTAGCCTGATTATTTAGAAGTGGTCGGTCCTCGAACTAGATGAAGCAAGCAAAACTCTTTACTGCTCTGCCAATTGGCAAGCAGTGCATCCGAACGGCATTTGGAGAATGATTCCAGGAGAAATTGGTGGCTAGCAGTGATGTGAAGTGAATGTCTCATGTTTAGCAATTTTCAGGAAGGGTCTCTGCCAGATACCAGCAATGCCTCCGATTTGCACTTGGAGGTCGATTGTAGGACAAAGCCGTCCCTAGCAGGGACATGGACTGCTTTTCTACATGAATAATATTGTTCAGGAATGGATAGCTGCCAAATGCCCAGCAGCGTATCCGACTGGCTCTTGGAGGACGATGCCAGGGCATATTCGTGTCTAGCTGTGACCTGGACTGAATATTTCATTTTTAGGAATTGTCCTGGCTGGATCTCTGGAAATGGTAAGCAGTGCATCGTAACGACATTTGGAGGACGATTCCATGAGAAATTCCTGCCAAGCAGTGATCTGGACTGAATAGCTCATGTTTAGCAACGTTCATGAAGGGTTCGCTGCCAACTTCCCAGCACTGCATCCGAACGGCATTTGGAGGACGATTCCAGGAGAAATTAGTCCTAGCTGAGATCCAGAACGATTGTCTCATCTTTAGCTATTTTCACGAACGGATCTCTGCCAAATGGCCCGTGGTGCACCCGAAAGCCATTTGGAGTACGATTCCAGAAGAAATATGTGCCAAGTAGGGATCTGGCGCGAATGGCTCATGTTTAGCAATTGTCATGAATGGATCTCTCCCAAATGCGCAGCAAGGCGTCCGAGTTGCCTTGGGCAAAGTCATCCCTAGCCAGGGACATGGAATGCTTTTCGACATGATATTTTCACGAACGGATCGCTGCCAAATGACCTGCAGGGCTTCCGAATGACGTTTGGGGGACGATTCCTGGAGACATTGGTGCCAAGCTTTGATCTGGAATGTTTCATCTTGAGCTATTTTCACGAACGGATCTCTGCCAAATGACCAGCAGAGCCTCCGAATGACATTTGGAGGATGATTGCAGGAGAAATTTGCACCTAGCTGTGATCTGGAATGCATTTTTCATTTGTAGCAATTTTCTAAAAAGGGCTCTCTGCCAGGTAGCCGGCAGTGCATCCCGATGACTTCTTGAGGAAGATTCCCGAGAATTTCGTCCCTAGCAGTAAGCTGGAAGGAATGTCAAATGAACAGCCTTTCTCAATAACGGTAATGCCAGGGGCTTTCATCCGAATGCATTTTGAAAGATGATTTGAGGAGCAATGAGTAGCTAGCTGTGGTCTGGAGTGAATGTCTCAAGCCTAGGACTTGTCATGAACGGATCTCTGCCAAATCACCAGCGGTGCATCGTGATAGCATTTAGAGAACGATCCCTGGAGACATTCGTGCCTTGCTGTTATCTGGAACTAATGTCTCATGGAGAGCATTTTTCAAGCAGGGATCTCTCCCAAATGGCCAGCAGTGCATCGGAATTACATTTGGAGGATGATTGCAGGAGAAATTTGCTAATTTTGGGGAGAGTTAGGCTTGCAAAAGGTAGGGCTCCCCGCCAATTGGGTTAAAGTTCCTCTGAGTAGGTCAGTTGGAGTTAGGGATAGGCGTTAGGGCTCCTTAGCCCACTTGGCGTCAGCGTTAGGGTTTCCCTAGCTAGGCCCTTTGGACTAAGGGGTAGGGTTCCCATTGCTAGACCAAGGGGAGTTGGGTTATGGTTCCTATGGGTTAGCCACGCTGAAATAGGCTTGCTCTGGGAAGGGATTCCCACCCTAGCATTGGGATTCTTACGGGTAGGCCACTTGGCGTTAGGGTTAGGGTTCTATGCATAGGCCAGTTGAAGTAAGGGTTCCAATGGTTAGGCCAGCTCAGTTTAGGCATAGAGGTCCTGCAGATGGGTGGATTGCCTTAGGGTGGCTATGGGTAAGGCCCGAACCCTAGGATTAGGGTTCCCACGGGAAGGCCACTTGCACGGAGGCTTACGTTTCCTGTGGTCGAGGAAACACTAGGATCGGGATTCCTACCCGTATGAACCCTAACCCTAGCGCTGAGCACACTAACCTAGGGCTGGGAGCTCTGCCCTTCCCTAACTCTAACTGCATGTGGCCTGCACACAGGAACCACACTTGGTCAGGAATAACCCTGAGGACGTGGCGTCCTACCCACAGCTTAACTCCAACTGTCTTGTGCCACTAGACGACGTGGGCTCGTAAAAAGTACAAAGAAAGGACAACTCAGCCCTAATCAAGGCTGGGCACAAACTTCTCATGGAATCTTCATTTTCAAGCTGTTCGGATCCTGTCCTGAGCTTTTGGGCTTGATCGGTTGGAGAAAATTAGAAACAAAGGGAAGGGAATTATTAATGAATGCTTATGACACATTTCTCATGGAATCGTCATCTTACGGCCCTTGTGAGTCTGTCCTCATCGTTAAGAAGAGATCGGCTGGTGAGAATTACAAAGAAAGCAAAACTCTTTTCTCATGCTCAAATGTGTCATGCAGCCTTCATCTTAAAGCCATCATACTACTATCCTGATTCTTCGGCATAGAAAGCTGCAAAGAAAGAGAACCTGATTACTCATCATTGCTGGAGGAAAAGTTATCTGTGACTATTCATTTAAAAGGCGTTACGAGAGGGTCCTGAAGAGATGGGCTTTATCGGGCAGTGAAAGTGCTAAAGCAAGAGAAAGCCAGTAGTGATCAGTGCTTTGTGAAATTTCTCACGGAATCCAAGTCTTCAAGCCATTATGAGTCTATCCAGATCATCTGGAAGGGAGCGCACGGTGACATTGAAAAGAAAGCGAAACTCATTACTGATCGGTGCTTGTGACACATTTCTTATGGAATCGTCCATTTCAGACAGTTTGGAGTCTGGCCTCATTTGGAAGGCTCGCTCCGTGCAGATGAATAACAAAGCAAAACGCTTCGCTCACCATAGCGGGGGATAAATTTGTCGCGGAATGTTGCGGTTCAGTGATGAGACAGAACACAGCTTTATGCAAGCAAACAGGCTGGTCAGCGGAGATGGGCTGTTCTGCCCCCCCTGCCTTCCACCTTCTCCTTTTATTATATTTCTCCCCCTAAGCATTACACACTGCTACACAAAGGAATGTATGACGTTGATTCATATGCTTAGTTACCATCCTCTATCTACTACAATCCTGGTTCTCAGGCCTTGAGCCCAGGCTAAAGAAACCTCCCACAGTTGCTGTCCAAACAATCAAGTTCTCAGGGTTCATATCTAGCCCTTGTCCTTGGATAGAGCAATGTGTGCATTGCTCCTAGGAAACAGTCAGGGTGTGCCCCGCCTGCTTCCAGGTGGAATAGCTAGACATTAACCCTTCATCTCCCCTTTTTTTGTTTATTGAAGTTGGCCATCTCATGGTAGCCGCCAATTTGTTTTGTCATGCTATTTAACTCCCAGACAGACAAGGACATAACCTGGGGAGCTTTCCAGGGCAAAATTTTACAAAGTCTTAACAAGGAAGGAATACATTGTACACAGCAACAACAAAAAATAAGCCCAATGATTACAAACACAAAATAACCAAAAACTTAACATCTGCAATATAATCATCTAAAAGGGGTACACTTCTTTTACTACAATTGTAACCAGCAAAAGGCAATATAAGTATCATTCTACTAAGACAGCAAAGGGTGCCATCACTTAAATTTGCAGGAATATTATTAAGGGTACATGAACCACAAGTAAAAACCCATCCTGATGGTAGGATGATATGGCCATAATTATATGAAACATTAACAGCATGGGAACAATTTAAAAGGGATTGAGAAATTTTTTGACAGCCCAATGGCACCTTTGTACTAGTGCAGTTAACTACACGCGCACAGGTGACATTGTGAGCCCCGGCCGGGTACGGTGTGTGAAGGAATATAGCCGTGCGAGGCAGAATATAGTTGGCCGGGCCCCAATTAGCCATGCTAGAGTACTGGGAGAAAAGATTAGCATAAGCAAAGAGCAGTATCTTATTCTCCTTCGGACTTGTAACGGGGGAGGCGCTTCTGAGCCAACCCCTACAGAAAATAACAGGCACAAAAGGCACACAATCATCACAGAATTAGCAGTGATTTGGGCGAGAATCGCCACAAACAAAGTCTTAGGAGTTTCTGGCTGCTGAATCTGCTGCCAGTTTTCGTTGAGCCGTGGCAACCAATGCTTTTACTGCTCCCCATGTCACGGGCTGGCTTGGGACGCTACGCCTCCTCCGTTTCCGTCCCGCCGTTGTCGACTCGGGGGGCAATGCGGTCTCCTCCAAGGTCAGCTGAAACTCTGGTATGGGATTCGACAGCCCCTGGTGCCATGCCATGTTGTTTAAGTGCTGGTCGCACGCACCGGGCTGGAACCCACAACGGTCCTGCAGGGAGAGAAACAGCAGCATATCCCCGACCCCAAGTGATTAGAGGTGCTGGGCCCAGCCACTGTGGATCGGGCAGCTGACGGTAAAAGACACGCGGTCTTTCCAGTACCTCAGATTTGTGAAAATGCCGATCCGCAGGGGTCTGCTGATCTGCATTCAGTGTTAAATTATTTAAAGTAAACAAGAGGATATGCATTTGTTGTTGAATGTCTCCTAAGGTTCGGAGACGCAGCTCCCCTTGTTTTAATTGTTTATCTAGCAAGGTTTTGAGTGTGCGATTGGCACGTTCAACAATGGCTTGGCCCGTGGAATTATAAGGGATTCCGTGTTTAAGACGGACGTCCCAGCGGGCACAAAAGGTGGAGAGGAATGCAGAGCAGTAGGCTGGGGCATTATCTGTTTTAATTTGGCAAGGGCGACCCATAACAGAAAAGCAGGCCAGCAAATGGTGAATAACTTTGTTAGTGGCTTCCCCACGCTGTGGGGTTGCCCAAAGGAAGCCTGAATAAGTATCAACGGAAACATGTAAAAATGAATAGGGGCGGAATTGTGGTACATGAGTAACATCCATTTGCCACAGCTGATTTGCTGCGGTACCTCGGGGGTTAACGGCATAAGAAAAAGTAGGAGCAGCAGCAGCACAGTGGGGGCAGGAACGAACAATGGAACGTGCATGATCAGCAGGAATGTGAAACTGCCGGGCCAAAACAGAGGCAGACTGATGAAAAAAGGCATGGCTTTCAATGGGGTCAGAAAAAAGGGAATTTACCTGACCACGCAACGTGCGATCGGCGCGTGCATTGCCCTCAGTGAGTGGCCCAGGCAGAGGGGTATGACTGCGAATATGAGCAACAAAGTAAGGGAAATGACGAGTGGCAAGAAGATGCTGTAAAGACAAAAACAGGTGAAGGAGGTCTGCATCAACCTGAGGGGTAATGAGGGCAAGGGGTAAATGATCAATTACCTGATAAACATAATGGGTATCCACAATTAAATTAAAGGGACAATCAGCAAAAAGTTGAAAAGCCAAAATAACAGCAGCCAATTCTGAACGCTGTGCAGAACGCTGAGGCAGTGTAAAACGAAAATGCCAACGAGGGGGGTCACCCAACTGGTAAGTGACTACACCTCGGTGGGGAGAGCCATCAGATGTTAATATCGAGGGTGGTGTCTAACTTTGTAAGTAAATCACGGCCCCAAATATTGAGGTGGACAGGGAGCACAAAAGGGCGGATTGTAGCAAGGGCACGGCCTCCTGGTTTAGAGACCGTGACCCAAGACAAACTTTGGCGCCCGGGTTTGCTACCCCCAATCCCCCACAACTCTTTAGAAGGAACCGTAGGCCAACTAACCGGCCACTCCAGATCACGAATCACTGTAACATCAGCTCCAGTGTCCACCAGCCCTGTAAAAGGAACATCATTTAAGAGAAGTGTTAAATGAGGTTTCGAGGGGCGGACTGACATTGTCAGAGCAACAAGTGGAGAAGACGCGCTGTGAGACGGCGAGTGAGACAACGTAGATCCAAAGCCTCCTCCGCCCCGAGTTCGATCCTCGGCAGCTGGCACCTGATAGGGGACTAAAATCAATTGTGCAATTGACCGTCCACGCGGGAGCGACTGTGGAAGATGAGTCCACACCTGAACCTTAATAATGCCAGTGTAATCAGCATCAATGACCCCTGGAATGACAAAAAAGCCCTGTTTCCCAGCATGTGGGCGAGGGAGAACAAGACCTACAAAGCCGGCAGGGAGAGGTCCCATCACCTGTGTAGGTATGGCACAGACCTCCCCTGGCAGCCGAAAGTCAGTGTCCTCCTGCAATCTGTTGGTAAAATCCAAAAAGGACTCTAAGGCACCCTGACGGATACTGACAAAGCTTTTGGTAGGCTTGCCTGAATCCGGGACCTTCTTGAAAGCATGCTGGGCACAGGTGGAAATAATGGGGAAGACGGCCTGAGGGAGTTGAGACTGTATCTCAATAGTAGCAAACTGGCCCTCCCCTGCCAAATGCTCATAAATGATACCTTGCTCTCTATATACCTGGGCTTGGCGTTCTGCCATCTGCCGATACTCACTAAGCCAAATAACATACTGACTGGGTGACAACATCATGCGCAGCAGCGTTTTCCAATCCTCAGGGATTAGGGAGTACCCAGCACCCATCCCTTCAATAAGACCACGCACAAAGGTGCTAGTCAGGCCAAATTCACGAATTGCTTTCTTTACCTCTCTAACCACCGAGTATGGCAGAGTGGTCCAGGTGCCCACGGGGTTGCCCTGGTCATCATTCTGCCAGGTCACCGGGCAAACGGAGACCAGATCAGCCAGCTCCTCTGCTGTAAGATCTGATCGAGCTTTCGCTGCGTGAACCATTTGTTGCACCAGCGAAAGCTTCTGAGCAGATGCAGATGACTCTCCGGGGGGCCCTATGGGGGGAGGGTGATCACACACCGGCTCCGGTGGGGAAGGCCAGGGAGGCGGTGGTAATAGAGGCACTGGGGGCGAAGCAGGGGGAGGGATGGCTGCAGGAGCGGACGGGGGTGGCAGGATCGGCAGCTCCTCTGTTGGTGCTGGAGAGGGCCTTTTCAAGGCGACACGCTGTGTCGCATCGCCAGGAGGGGGGATGGCTGCAGGGGCGGACGGGGGCAGCGAGAGCACCAGCCTCGCGAGGGAGGGTCTGTCCGAGGCGACACGCTGTACCACGTCGCGGCAGAGGTGCCAGGCATGTAAAGCCTGCACGGGTGCCCGAGGCTCTTTGTGCAATGTCTGGCCCAATCGCTCCCAGTCCGCTAGCTTAAAGCTTCCAGCTTCAGGATACCACGGGCACTTGGCACGCACCTCCTGTAGCAGGAGAGTGAGTTCTCGAGCCGGGCAGTTATGCTGAGCCTTACAATACTGCAGCTCATTGCGGTGTTGCACTTGCAAAGCAGAGAGGGAGCTTCCCATACTTACCACAATGAAAAATACTCACCGGGATCCACGTAGTGGATGAGTGACGCGTCTGAAACCCTTGCCGGGCGAGGTGAGTGCTGAGGGCCCCACGTTTGGGCGCCAGTTGTTGCGGTTCAGTGATGAGACAGAACACAGCTTTATGCAAGCAAACAGGCTGGTCAGCGGAGATGGGCTGTTCTGCCCCCCCTGCCTTCCACCTTCTCCTTTTATTATATTTCTCCCCCTAAGCATTACACACTGCTACACAAAGGAATGTATGACGTTGATTCATATGCTTAGTTACCATCCTCTATCTACTACAATCCTGGTTCTCAGGCCTTGAGCCCAGGCTAAAGAAACCTCCCACAGTTGCTGTCCAAACAATCAAGTTCTCAGGGTTCATATCTAGCCCTTGTCCTTGGATAGAGCAATGTGTGCATTGCTCCTAGGAAACAGTCAGGGTGTGCCCCGCCTGCTTCCAGGTGGAATAGCTAGACATTAACCCTTCAGCGGAATCTTCACATTACAGCTTTTAGGATCCTGTCCTAAAGAAAGGTTAAACTCATTCTTGACCACTAGGGGTTTGGCAAATACTTCTGAAAGCCTCCCTTTTTAAAGCATTTAGGAGTCTGTCCTTACTGTCATTTGCAGTAGAGCGGTTAGGGAAAATTAGAACTAGAGAGAAAGTCATTAACGAACAGCACTTGAGACAAACGTTGTCACGGACTCGTCATCTAAAAGCCACTAGGTTTCCCTTGGTCATTTGGAAGAGAGGGCATCATGAACGTTACAAACAAAACAAAACTCGTTAGTGATCCCCGCGGGTGACTCGTTTCTCGGAGCATTTTCATTTTAAAAGAGTTAGGATACGGTCCTGAGCATTAGGGAAAGATCGGTTCCGTGGAACTTACAAAGAAAGAGAAAATCATTAGTGACCCGTGCTTGTGACAAATTGTCATGGACTCTTCCTATGAGCGCTATTGGGCTACTAGCCTGATTATTTAGAAGTGGTCGGTCCTCGAACTAGATGAAGCAAGCAAAACTCTTTACTGCTCTGCCAATTGGCAAGCAGTGCATCCGAACGGCATTTGGAGAATGATTCCAGGAGAAATTGGTGGCTAGCAGTGATGTGAAGTGAATGTCTCATGTTTAGCAATTTTCAGGAAGGGTCTCTGCCAGATACCAGCAATGCCTCCGATTTGCACTTGGAGGTCGATTGTAGGACAAAGCCGTCCCTAGCAGGGACATGGACTGCTTTTCTACATGAATAATATTGTTCAGGAATGGATAGCTGCCAAATGCCCAGCAGCGTATCCGACTGGCTCTTGGAGGACGATGCCAGGGCATATTCGTGTCTAGCTGTGACCTGGACTGAATATTTCATTTTTAGGAATTGTCCTGGCTGGATCTCTGGAAATGGTAAGCAGTGCATCGTAACGACATTTGGAGGACGATTCCATGAGAAATTCCTGCCAAGCAGTGATCTGGACTGAATAGCTCATGTTTAGCAACGTTCATGAAGGGTTCGCTGCCAACTTCCCAGCACTGCATCCGAACGGCATTTGGAGGACGATTCCAGGAGAAATTAGTCCTAGCTGAGATCCAGAACGATTGTCTCATCTTTAGCTATTTTCACGAACGGATCTCTGCCAAATGGCCCGTGGTGCACCCGAAAGCCATTTGGAGTACGATTCCAGAAGAAATATGTGCCAAGTAGGGATCTGGCGCGAATGGCTCATGTTTAGCAATTGTCATGAATGGATCTCTCCCAAATGCGCAGCAAGGCGTCCGAGTTGCCTTGGGCAAAGTCATCCCTAGCCAGGGACATGGAATGCTTTTCGACATGATATTTTCACGAACGGATCGCTGCCAAATGACCTGCAGGGCTTCCGAATGACGTTTGGGGGACGATTCCTGGAGACATTGGTGCCAAGCTTTGATCTGGAATGTTTCATCTTGAGCTATTTTCACGAACGGATCTCTGCCAAATGACCAGCAGAGCCTCCGAATGACATTTGGAGGATGATTGCAGGAGAAATTTGCACCTAGCTGTGATCTGGAATGCATTTTTCATTTGTAGCAATTTTCTAAAAAGGGCTCTCTGCCAGGTAGCCGGCAGTGCATCCCGATGACTTCTTGAGGAAGATTCCCGAGAATTTCGTCCCTAGCAGTAAGCTGGAAGGAATGTCAAATGAACAGCCTTTCTCAATAACGGTAATGCCAGGGGCTTTCATCCGAATGCATTTTGAAAGATGATTTGAGGAGCAATGAGTAGCTAGCTGTGGTCTGGAGTGAATGTCTCAAGCCTAGGACTTGTCATGAACGGATCTCTGCCAAATCACCAGCGGTGCATCGTGATAGCATTTAGAGAACGATCCCTGGAGACATTCGTGCCTTGCTGTTATCTGGAACTAATGTCTCATGGAGAGCATTTTTCAAGCAGGGATCTCTCCCAAATGGCCAGCAGTGCATCGGAATTACATTTGGAGGATGATTGCAGGAGAAATTTGCTAATTTTGGGGAGAGTTAGGCTTGCAAAAGGTAGGGCTCCCCGCCAATTGGGTTAAAGTTCCTCTGAGTAGGTCAGTTGGAGTTAGGGATAGGCGTTAGGGCTCCTTAGCCCACTTGGCGTCAGCGTTAGGGTTTCCCTAGCTAGGCCCTTTGGACTAAGGGGTAGGGTTCCCATTGCTAGACCAAGGGGAGTTGGGTTATGGTTCCTATGGGTTAGCCACGCTGAAATAGGCTTGCTCTGGGAAGGGATTCCCACCCTAGCATTGGGATTCTTACGGGTAGGCCACTTGGCGTTAGGGTTAGGGTTCTATGCATAGGCCAGTTGAAGTAAGGGTTCCAATGGTTAGGCCAGCTCAGTTTAGGCATAGAGGTCCTGCAGATGGGTGGATTGCCTTAGGGTGGCTATGGGTAAGGCCCGAACCCTAGGATTAGGGTTCCCACGGGAAGGCCACTTGCACGGAGGCTTACGTTTCCTGTGGTCGAGGAAACACTAGGATCGGGATTCCTACCCGTATGAACCCTAACCCTAGCGCTGAGCACACTAACCTAGGGCTGGGAGCTCTGCCCTTCCCTAACTCTAACTGCATGTGGCCTGCACACAGGAACCACACTTGGTCAGGAATAACCCTGAGGACGTGGCGTCCTACCCACAGCTTAACTCCAACTGTCTTGTGCCACTAGACGACGTGGGCTCGTAAAAAGTACAAAGAAAGGACAACTCAGCCCTAATCAAGGCTGGGCACAAACTTCTCATGGAATCTTCATTTTCAAGCTGTTCGGATCCTGTCCTGAGCTTTTGGGCTTGATCGGTTGGAGAAAATTAGAAACAAAGGGAAGGGAATTATTAATGAATGCTTATGACACATTTCTCATGGAATCGTCATCTTACGGCCCTTGTGAGTCTGTCCTCATCGTTAAGAAGAGATCGGCTGGTGAGAATTACAAAGAAAGCAAAACTCTTTTCTCATGCTCAAATGTGTCATGCAGCCTTCATCTTAAAGCCATCATACTACTATCCTGATTCTTCGGCATAGAAAGCTGCAAAGAAAGAGAACCTGATTACTCATCATTGCTGGAGGAAAAGTTATCTGTGACTATTCATTTAAAAGGCGTTACGAGAGGGTCCTGAAGAGATGGGCTTTATCGGGCAGTGAAAGTGCTAAAGCAAGAGAAAGCCAGTAGTGATCAGTGCTTTGTGAAATTTCTCACGGAATCCAAGTCTTCAAGCCATTATGAGTCTATCCAGATCATCTGGAAGGGAGCGCACGGTGACATTGAAAAGAAAGCGAAACTCATTACTGATCGGTGCTTGTGACACATTTCTTATGGAATCTTCCACTTCAGACAGTTTGGAGTCTGGCCTCATTTGGAAGGCTCGCTCCGTGCAGATGAATAACAAAGCAAAACGCTTCGCTCACCATAGCGGGGGATAAATTTGTCGCGGAATCTTCACATTACAGCTTTTAGGATCCTGTCCTAAAGAAAGGTTAAACTCATTCTTGACCACTAGGGGTTTGGCAAATACTTCTGAAAGCCTCCCTTTTTAAAGCATTTAGGAGTCTGTCCTTACTGTCATTTGCAGTAGAGCGGTTAGGGAAAATTAGAACTAGAGAGAAAGTCATTAACGAACAGCACTTGAGACAAACGTTGTCACGGACTCGTCATCTAAAAGCCACTAGGTTTCCCTTGGTCATTTGGAAGAGAGGGCATCATGAACGTTACAAACAAAACAAAACTCGTTAGTGATCCCCGCGGGTGACTCGTTTCTCGGAGCATTTTCATTTTAAAAGAGTTAGGATACGGTCCTGAGCATTAGGGAAAGATCGGTTCCGTGGAACTTACACAGAAAGAGAAAATCATTAGTGACCCGTGCTTGTGACAAATTGTCATGGACTCTTCCTATGAGCGCCATTGGGCTACTAGCCTGATTATTTAGAAGTGGTCGGTCCTCGAACTAGATGAAGCAAGCAAAACTCTTTACTGCTCTGCCAATTGGCAAGCAGTGCATCCGAACGGCATTTGGAGAATGATTCCAGGAGAAATTGGTGGCTAGCAGTGATGTGAAGTGAATGTCTCATGTTTAGCAATTTTCAGGAAGGGTCTCTGCCAGATACCAGCAATGCCTCCGATTTGCACTTGGAGGTCGATTGTAGGACAAAGCCGTCCCTAGCAGGGACATGGACTGCTTTTCTACATGAATAATATTGTTCAGGAATGGATAGCTGCCAAATGCCCAGCAGCGTATCCGACTGGCTCTTGGAGGACGATGCCAGGGCATATTCGTGTCTAGCTGTGACCTGGACTGAATATTTCATTTTTAGGAATTGTCCTGGCTGGATCTCTGGAAATGGTAAGCAGTGCATCGTAACGACATTTGGAGGACGATTCCATGAGAAATTCCTGCCAAGCAGTGATCTGGACTGAATAGCTCATGTTTAGCAACGTTCATGAAGGGTTCGCTGCCAACTTCCCAGCACTGCATCCGAACGGCATTTGGAGGACGATTCCAGGAGAAATTAGTCCTAGCTGAGATCCAGAACGATTGTCTCATCTTTAGCTATTTTCACGAACGGATCCATGCCAAATGGCCCGTGGTGCACCCGAAAGCCATTTGGAGTACGATTCCAGAAGAAATATGTGCCAAGTAGGGATCTGGCGCGAATGGCTCATGTTTAGCAATTGTCATGAATGGATCTCTCCCAAATGCGCAGCAAGGCGTCCGAGTTGCCTTGGGCAAAGTCATCCCTAGCCAGGGACATGGAATGCTTTTCGACATGATATTTTCACGAACGGATCGCTGCCAAATGACCTGCAGGGCTTCCGAATGACGTTTGGGGGACGATTCCTGGAGACATTGGTGCCAAGCTTTGATCTGGAATGTTTCATCTTGAGCTATTTTCACGAACGGATCTCTGCCAAATGACCAGCAGAGCCTCCGAATGACATTTGGAGGATGATTGCAGGAGAAATTTGCACCTAGCTGTGATCTGGAATGCATTTTTCATTTGTAGCAATTTTCTAAAAAGGGCTCTCTGCCAGGTAGCCGGCAGTGCATCCCGATGACTTCTTGAGGAAGATTCCCGAGAATTTCGTCCCTAGCAGTAAGCTGGAAGGAATGTCAAATGAACAGCCTTTCTCAATAACGGTAATGCCAGGGGCTTTCATCCGAATGCATTTTGAAAGATGATTTGAGGAGCAATGAGTAGCTAGCTGTGGTCTGGAGTGAATGTCTCAAGCCTAGGACTTGTCATGAACGGATCTCTGCCAAATCACCAGCGGTGCATCGTGATAGCATTTAGAGAACGATCCCTGGAGACATTCGTGCCTTGCTGTTATCTGGAACTAATGTCTCATGGAGAGCATTTTTCAAGCAGGGATCTCTCCCAAATGGCCAGCAGTGCATCGGAATTACATTTGGAGGATGATTGCAGGAGAAATTTGCTAATTTTGGGGAGAGTTAGGCTTGCAAAAGGTAGGGCTCCCCGCCAATTGGGTTAAAGTTCCTCTGAGTAGGTCAGTTGGAGTTAGGGATAGGCGTTAGGGCTCCTTAGCCCACTTGGCGTCAGCGTTAGGGTTTCCCTAGCTAGGCCCTTTGGACTAAGGGGTAGGGTTCCCATTGCTAGACCAAGGGGAGTTGGGTTATGGTTCCTATGGGTTAGCCACGCTGAAATAGGCTTGCTCTGGGAAGGGATTCCCACCCTAGCATTGGGATTCTTACGGGTAGGCCACTTGGCGTTAGGGTTAGGGTTCTATGCATAGGCCAGTTGAAGTAAGGGTTCCAATGGTTAGGCCAGCTCAGTTTAGGCATAGAGGTCCTGCAGATGGGTGGATTGCCTTAGGGTGGCTATGGGTAAGGCCCGAACCCTAGGATTAGGGTTCCCACGGGAAGGCCACTTGCACGGAGGCTTACGTTTCCTGTGGTCGAGGAAACACTAGGATCGGGATTCCTACCCGTATGAACCCTAACCCTAGCGCTGAGCACACTAACCTAGGGCTGGGAGCTCTGCCCTTCCCTAACTCTAACTGCATGTGGCCTGCACACAGGAACCACACTTGGTCAGGAATAACCCTGAGGACGTGGCGTCCTACCCACAGCTTAACTCCAACTGTCTTGTGCCACTAGACGACGTGGGCTCGTAAAAAGTACAAAGAAAGGACAACTCAGCCCTAATCAAGGCTGGGCACAAACTTCTCATGGAATCTTCATTTTCAAGCTGTTCGGATCCTGTCCTGAGCTTTTGGGCTTGATCGGTTGGAGAAAATTAGAAACAAAGGGAAGGGAATTATTAATGAATGCTTATGACACATTTCTCATGGAATCGTCATCTTACGGCCCTTGTGAGTCTGTCCTCATCGTTAAGAAGAGATCGGCTGGTGAGAATTACAAAGAAAGCAAAACTCTTTTCTCATGCTCAAATGTGTCATGCAGCCTTCATCTTAAAGCCATCATACTACTATCCTGATTCTTCGGCATAGAAAGCTGCAAAGAAAGAGAACCTGATTACTCATCATTGCTGGAGGAAAAGTTATCTGTGACTATTCATTTAAAAGGCGTTACGAGAGGGTCCTGAAGAGATGGGCTTTATCGGGCAGTGAAAGTGCTAAAGCAAGAGAAAGCCAGTAGTGATCAGTGCTTTGTGAAATTTCTCACGGAATCCAAGTCTTCAAGCCATTATGAGTCTATCCAGATCATCTGGAAGGGAGCGCACGGTGACATTGAAAAGAAAGCGAAACTCATTACTGATCGGTGCTTGTGACACATTTCTTATGGAATCTTCCACTTCAGACAGTTTGGAGTCTGGCCTCATTTGGAAGGCTCGCTCCGTGCAGATGAATAACAAAGCAAAACGCTTCGCTCACCATAGCGGGGGATAAATTTGTCGCGGAATCTTCACATTACAGCTTTTAGGATCCTGTCCTAAAGAAAGGTTAAACTCATTCTTGACCACTAGGGGTTTGGCAAATACTTCTGAAAGCCTCCCTTTTTAAAGCATTTAGGAGTCTGTCCTTACTGTCATTTGCAGTAGAGCGGTTAGGGAAAATTAGAACTAGAGAGAAAGTCATTAACGAACAGCACTTGAGACAAACGTTGTCACGGACTCGTCATCTAAAAGCCACTAGGTTTCCCTTGGTCATTTGGAAGAGAGGGCATCATGAACGTTACAAACAAAACAAAACTCGTTAGTGATCCCCGCGGGTGACTCGTTTCTCGGAGCATTTTCATTTTAAAAGAGTTAGGATACGGTCCTGAGCATTAGGGAAAGATCGGTTCCGTGGAACTTACACAGAAAGAGAAAATCATTAGTGACCCGTGCTTGTGACAAATTGTCATGGACTCTTCCTATGAGCGCCATTGGGCTACTAGCCTGATTATTTAGAAGTGGTCGGTCCTCGAACTAGATGAAGCAAGCAAAACTCTTTACTGCTCTGCCAATTGGCAAGCAGTGCATCCGAACGGCATTTGGAGAATGATTCCAGGAGAAATTGGTGGCTAGCAGTGATGTGAAGTGAATGTCTCATGTTTAGCAATTTTCAGGAAGGGTCTCTGCCAGATACCAGCAATGCCTCCGATTTGCACTTGGAGGTCGATTGTAGGACAAAGCCGTCCCTAGCAGGGACATGGACTGCTTTTCTACATGAATAATATTGTTCAGGAATGGATAGCTGCCAAATGCCCAGCAGCGTATCCGACTGGCTCTTGGAGGACGATGCCAGGGCATATTCGTGTCTAGCTGTGACCTGGACTGAATATTTCATTTTTAGGAATTGTCCTGGCTGGATCTCTGGAAATGGTAAGCAGTGCATCGTAACGACATTTGGAGGACGATTCCATGAGAAATTCCTGCCAAGCAGTGATCTGGACTGAATAGCTCATGTTTAGCAACGTTCATGAAGGGTTCGCTGCCAACTTCCCAGCACTGCATCCGAACGGCATTTGGAGGACGATTCCAGGAGAAATTAGTCCTAGCTGAGATCCAGAACGATTGTCTCATCTTTAGCTATTTTCACGAACGGATCTCTGCCAAATGGCCCGTGGTGCACCCGAAAGCCATTTGGAGTACGATTCCAGAAGAAATATGTGCCAAGTAGGGATCTGGCGCGAATGGCTCATGTTTAGCAATTGTCATGAATGGATCTCTCCCAAATGCGCAGCAAGGCGTCCGAGTTGCCTTGGGCAAAGTCATCCCTAGCCAGGGACATGGAATGCTTTTCGACATGATATTTTCACGAACGGATCGCTGCCAAATGACCTGCAGGGCTTCCGAATGACGTTTGGGGGACGATTCCTGGAGACATTGGTGCCAAGCTTTGATCTGGAATGTTTCATCTTGAGCTATTTTCACGAACGGATCTCTGCCAAATGACCAGCAGAGCCTCCGAATGACATTTGGAGGATGATTGCAGGAGAAATTTGCACCTAGCTGTGATCTGGAATGCATTTTTCATTTGTAGCAATTTTCTAAAAAGGGCTCTCTGCCAGGTAGCCGGCAGTGCATCCCGATGACTTCTTGAGGAAGATTCCCGAGAATTTCGTCCCTAGCAGTAAGCTGGAAGGAATGTCAAATGAACAGCCTTTCTCAATAACGGTAATGCCAGGGGCTTTCATCCGAATGCATTTTGAAAGATGATTTGAGGAGCAATGAGTAGCTAGCTGTGGTCTGGAGTGAATGTCTCAAGCCTAGGACTTGTCATGAACGGATCTCTGCCAAATCACCAGCGGTGCATCGTGATAGCATTTAGAGAACGATCCCTGGAGACATTCGTGCCTTGCTGTTATCTGGAACTAATGTCTCATGGAGAGCATTTTTCAAGCAGGGATCTCTCCCAAATGGCCAGCAGTGCATCGGAATTACATTTGGAGGATGATTGCAGGAGAAATTTGCTAATTTTGGGGAGAGTTAGGCTTGCAAAAGGTAGGGCTCCCCGCCAATTGGGTTAAAGTTCCTCTGAGTAGGTCAGTTGGAGTTAGGGATAGGCGTTAGGGCTCCTTAGCCCACTTGGCGTCAGCGTTAGGGTTTCCCTAGCTAGGCCCTTTGGACTAAGGGGTAGGGTTCCCATTGCTAGACCAAGGGGAGTTGGGTTATGGTTCCTATGGGTTAGCCACGCTGAAATAGGCTTGCTCTGGGAAGGGATTCCCACCCTAGCATTGGGATTCTTACGGGTAGGCCACTTGGCGTTAGGGTTAGGGTTCTATGCATAGGCCAGTTGAAGTAAGGGTTCCAATGGTTAGGCCAGCTCAGTTTAGGCATAGAGGTCCTGCAGATGGGTGGATTGCCTTAGGGTGGCTATGGGTAAGGCCCGAACCCTAGGATTAGGGTTCCCACGGGAAGGCCACTTGCACGGAGGCTTACGTTTCCTGTGGTCGAGGAAACACTAGGATCGGGATTCCTACCCGTATGAACCCTAACCCTAGCGCTGAGCACACTAACCTAGGGCTGGGAGCTCTGCCCTTCCCTAACTCTAACTGCATGTGGCCTGCACACAGGAACCACACTTGGTCAGGAATAACCCTGAGGACGTGGCGTCCTACCCACAGCTTAACTCCAACTGTCTTGTGCCACTAGACGACGTGGGCTCGTAAAAAGTACAAAGAAAGGACAACTCAGCCCTAATCAAGGCTGGGCACAAACTTCTCATGGAATCTTCATTTTCAAGCTGTTCGGATCCTGTCCTGAGCTTTTGGGCTTGATCGGTTGGAGAAAATTAGAAACAAAGGGAAGGGAATTATTAATGAATGCTTATGACACATTTCTCATGGAATCGTCATCTTACGGCCCTTGTGAGTCTGTCCTCATCGTTAAGAAGAGATCGGCTGGTGAGAATTACAAAGAAAGCAAAACTCTTTTCTCATGCTCAAATGTGTCATGCAGCCTTCATCTTAAAGCCATCATACTACTATCCTGATTCTTCGGCATAGAAAGCTGCAAAGAAAGAGAACCTGATTACTCATCATTGCTGGAGGAAAAGTTATCTGTGACTATTCATTTAAAAGGCGTTACGAGAGGGTCCTGAAGAGATGGGCTTTATCGGGCAGTGAAAGTGCTAAAGCAAGAGAAAGCCAGTAGTGATCAGTGCTTTGTGAAATTTCTCACGGAATCCAAGTCTTCAAGCCATTATGAGTCTATCCAGATCATCTGGAAGGGAGCGCACGGTGACATTGAAAAGAAAGCGAAACTCATTACTGATCGGTGCTTGTGACACATTTCTTATGGAATCTTCCACTTCAGACAGTTTGGAGTCTGGCCTCATTTGGAAGGCTCGCTCCGTGCAGATGAATAACAAAGCAAAACGCTTCGCTCACCATAGCGGGGGATAAATTTGTCGCGGAATCTTCACATTACAGCTTTTAGGATCCTGTCCTAAAGAAAGGTTAAACTCATTCTTGACCACTAGGGGTTTGGCAAATACTTCTGAAAGCCTCCCTTTTTAAAGCATTTAGGAGTCTGTCCTTACTGTCATTTGCAGTAGAGCGGTTAGGGAAAATTAGAACTAGAGAGAAAGTCATTAACGAACAGCACTTGAGACAAACGTTGTCACGGACTCGTCATCTAAAAGCCACTAGGTTTCCCTTGGTCATTTGGAAGAGAGGGCATCATGAACGTTACAAACAAAACAAAACTCGTTAGTGATCCCCGCGGGTGACTCGTTTCTCGGAGCATTTTCATTTTAAAAGAGTTAGGATACGGTCCTGAGCATTAGGGAAAGATCGGTTCCGTGGAACTTACACAGAAAGAGAAAATCATTAGTGACCCGTGCTTGTGACAAATTGTCATGGACTCTTCCTATGAGCGCCATTGGGCTACTAGCCTGATTATTTAGAAGTGGTCGGTCCTCGAACTAGATGAAGCAAGCAAAACTCTTTACTGCTCTGCCAATTGGCAAGCAGTGCATCCGAACGGCATTTGGAGAATGATTCCAGGAGAAATTGGTGGCTAGCAGTGATGTGAAGTGAATGTCTCATGTTTAGCAATTTTCAGGAAGGGTCTCTGCCAGATACCAGCAATGCCTCCGATTTGCACTTGGAGGTCGATTGTAGGACAAAGCCGTCCCTAGCAGGGACATGGACTGCTTTTCTACATGAATAATATTGTTCAGGAATGGATAGCTGCCAAATGCCCAGCAGCGTATCCGACTGGCTCTTGGAGGACGATGCCAGGGCATATTCGTGTCTAGCTGTGACCTGGACTGAATATTTCATTTTTAGGAATTGTCCTGGCTGGATCTCTGGAAATGGTAAGCAGTGCATCGTAACGACATTTGGAGGACGATTCCATGAGAAATTCCTGCCAAGCAGTGATCTGGACTGAATAGCTCATGTTTAGCAACGTTCATGAAGGGTTCGCTGCCAACTTCCCAGCACTGCATCCGAACGGCATTTGGAGGACGATTCCAGGAGAAATTAGTCCTAGCTGAGATCCAGAACGATTGTCTCATCTTTAGCTATTTTCACGAACGGATCTCTGCCAAATGGCCCGTGGTGCACCCGAAAGCCATTTGGAGTACGATTCCAGAAGAAATATGTGCCAAGTAGGGATCTGGCGCGAATGGCTCATGTTTAGCAATTGTCATGAATGGATCTCTCCCAAATGCGCAGCAAGGCGTCCGAGTTGCCTTGGGCAAAGTCATCCCTAGCCAGGGACATGGAATGCTTTTCGACATGATATTTTCACGAACGGATCGCTGCCAAATGACCTGCAGGGCTTCCGAATGACGTTTGGGGGACGATTCCTGGAGACATTGGTGCCAAGCTTTGATCTGGAATGTTTCATCTTGAGCTATTTTCACGAACGGATCTCTGCCAAATGACCAGCAGAGCCTCCGAATGACATTTGGAGGATGATTGCAGGAGAAATTTGCACCTAGCTGTGATCTGGAATGCATTTTTCATTTGTAGCAATTTTCTAAAAAGGGCTCTCTGCCAGGTAGCCGGCAGTGCATCCCGATGACTTCTTGAGGAAGATTCCCGAGAATTTCGTCCCTAGCAGTAAGCTGGAAGGAATGTCAAATGAACAGCCTTTCTCAATAACGGTAATGCCAGGGGCTTTCATCCGAATGCATTTTGAAAGATGATTTGAGGAGCAATGAGTAGCTAGCTGTGGTCTGGAGTGAATGTCTCAAGCCTAGGACTTGTCATGAACGGATCTCTGCCAAATCACCAGCGGTGCATCGTGATAGCATTTAGAGAACGATCCCTGGAGACATTCGTGCCTTGCTGTTATCTGGAACTAATGTCTCATGGAGAGCATTTTTCAAGCAGGGATCTCTCCCAAATGGCCAGCAGTGCATCGGAATTACATTTGGAGGATGATTGCAGGAGAAATTTGCTAATTTTGGGGAGAGTTAGGCTTGCAAAAGGTAGGGCTCCCCGCCAATTGGGTTAAAGTTCCTCTGAGTAGGTCAGTTGGAGTTAGGGATAGGCGTTAGGGCTCCTTAGCCCACTTGGCGTCAGCGTTAGGGTTTCCCTAGCTAGGCCCTTTGGACTAAGGGGTAGGGTTCCCATTGCTAGACCAAGGGGAGTTGGGTTATGGTTCCTATGGGTTAGCCACGCTGAAATAGGCTTGCTCTGGGAAGGGATTCCCACCCTAGCATTGGGATTCTTACGGGTAGGCCACTTGGCGTTAGGGTTAGGGTTCTATGCATAGGCCAGTTGAAGTAAGGGTTCCAATGGTTAGGCCAGCTCAGTTTAGGCATAGAGGTCCTGCAGATGGGTGGATTGCCTTAGGGTGGCTATGGGTAAGGCCCGAACCCTAGGATTAGGGTTCCCACGGGAAGGCCACTTGCACGGAGGCTTACGTTTCCTGTGGTCGAGGAAACACTAGGATCGGGATTCCTACCCGTATGAACCCTAACCCTAGCGCTGAGCACACTAACCTAGGGCTGGGAGCTCTGCCCTTCCCTAACTCTAACTGCATGTGGCCTGCACACAGGAACCACACTTGGTCAGGAATAACCCTGAGGACGTGGCGTCCTACCCACAGCTTAACTCCAACTGTCTTGTGCCACTAGACGACGTGGGCTCGTAAAAAGTACAAAGAAAGGACAACTCAGCCCTAATCAAGGCTGGGCACAAACTTCTCATGGAATCTTCATTTTCAAGCTGTTCGGATCCTGTCCTGAGCTTTTGGGCTTGATCGGTTGGAGAAAATTAGAAACAAAGGGAAGGGAATTATTAATGAATGCTTATGACACATTTCTCATGGAATCGTCATCTTACGGCCCTTGTGAGTCTGTCCTCATCGTTAAGAAGAGATCGGCTGGTGAGAATTACAAAGAAAGCAAAACTCTTTTCTCATGCTCAAATGTGTCATGCAGCCTTCATCTTAAAGCCATCATACTACTATCCTGATTCTTCGGCATAGAAAGCTGCAAAGAAAGAGAACCTGATTACTCATCATTGCTGGAGGAAAAGTTATCTGTGACTATTCATTTAAAAGGCGTTACGAGAGGGTCCTGAAGAGATGGGCTTTATCGGGCAGTGAAAGTGCTAAAGCAAGAGAAAGCCAGTAGTGATCAGTGCTTTGTGAAATTTCTC
The DNA here is from genome assembly GCF_965140285.1 of Lepidochelys kempii. Classification (NCBI taxonomy): domain Eukaryota; kingdom Metazoa; phylum Chordata; order Testudines; family Cheloniidae; genus Lepidochelys; species Lepidochelys kempii. The sequence goes on along the minus strand of NC_136382.1, from coordinate 185,710,627 downwards.
ACGGAATCCAAGTCTTCAAGCCATTATGAGTCTATCCAGATCATCTGGAAGGGAGCGCACGGTGACATTGAAAAGAAAGCGAAACTCATTACTGATCGGTGCTTGTGACACATTTCTTATGGAATCTTCCACTTCAGACAGTTTGGAGTCTGGCCTCATTTGGAAGGCTCGCTCCGTGCAGATGAATAACAAAGCAAAACGCTTCGCTCACCATAGCGGGGGATAAATTTGTCGCGGAATCTTCACATTACAGCTTTTAGGATCCTGTCCTAAAGAAAGGTTAAACTCATTCTTGACCACTAGGGGTTTGGCAAATACTTCTGAAAGCCTCCCTTTTTAAAGCATTTAGGAGTCTGTCCTTACTGTCATTTGCAGTAGAGCGGTTAGGGAAAATTAGAACTAGAGAGAAAGTCATTAACGAACAGCACTTGAGACAAACGTTGTCACGGACTCGTCATCTAAAAGCCACTAGGTTTCCCTTGGTCATTTGGAAGAGAGGGCATCATGAACGTTACAAACAAAACAAAACTCGTTAGTGATCCCCGCGGGTGACTCGTTTCTCGGAGCATTTTCATTTTAAAAGAGTTAGGATACGGTCCTGAGCATTAGGGAAAGATCGGTTCCGTGGAACTTACACAGAAAGAGAAAATCATTAGTGACCCGTGCTTGTGACAAATTGTCATGGACTCTTCCTATGAGCGCCATTGGGCTACTAGCCTGATTATTTAGAAGTGGTCGGTCCTCGAACTAGATGAAGCAAGCAAAACTCTTTACTGCTCTGCCAATTGGCAAGCAGTGCATCCGAACGGCATTTGGAGAATGATTCCAGGAGAAATTGGTGGCTAGCAGTGATGTGAAGTGAATGTCTCATGTTTAGCAATTTTCAGGAAGGGTCTCTGCCAGATACCAGCAATGCCTCCGATTTGCACTTGGAGGTCGATTGTAGGACAAAGCCGTCCCTAGCAGGGACATGGACTGCTTTTCTACATGAATAATATTGTTCAGGAATGGATAGCTGCCAAATGCCCAGCAGCGTATCCGACTGGCTCTTGGAGGACGATGCCAGGGCATATTCGTGTCTAGCTGTGACCTGGACTGAATATTTCATTTTTAGGAATTGTCCTGGCTGGATCTCTGGAAATGGTAAGCAGTGCATCGTAACGACATTTGGAGGACGATTCCATGAGGAATTCCTGCCAAGCAGTGATCTGGACTGAATAGCTCATGTTTAGCAACGTTCATGAAGGGTTCGCTGCCAACTTCCCAGCACTGCATCCGAACGGCATTTGGAGGACGATTCCAGGAGAAATTAGTCCTAGCTGAGATCCAGAACGATTGTCTCATCTTTAGCTATTTTCACGAACGGATCTCTGCCAAATGGCCCGTGGTGCACCCGAAAGCCATTTGGAGTACGATTCCAGAAGAAATATGTGCCAAGTAGGGATCTGGCGCGAATGGCTCATGTTTAGCAATTGTCATGAATGGATCTCTCCCAAATGCGCAGCAAGGCGTCCGAGTTGCCTTGGGCAAAGTCATCCCTAGCCAGGGACATGGAATGCTTTTCGACATGATATTTTCACGAACGGATCGCTGCCAAATGACCTGCAGGGCTTCCGAATGACGTTTGGGGGACGATTCCTGGAGACATTGGTGCCAAGCTTTGATCTGGAATGTTTCATCTTGAGCTATTTTCACGAACGGATCTCTGCCAAATGACCAGCAGAGCCTCCGAATGACATTTGGAGGATGATTGCAGGAGAAATTTGCACCTAGCTGTGATCTGGAATGCATTTTTCATTTGTAGCAATTTTCTAAAAAGGGCTCTCTGCCAGGTAGCCGGCAGTGCATCCCGATGACTTCTTGAGGAAGATTCCCGAGAATTTCGTCCCTAGCAGTAAGCTGGAAGGAATGTCAAATGAACAGCCTTTCTCAATAACGGTAATGCCAGGGGCTTTCATCCGAATGCATTTTGAAAGATGATTTGAGGAGCAATGAGTAGCTAGCTGTGGTCTGGAGTGAATGTCTCAAGCCTAGGACTTGTCATGAACGGATCTCTGCCAAATCACCAGCGGTGCATCGTGATAGCATTTAGAGAACGATCCCTGGAGACATTCGTGCCTTGCTGTTATCTGGAACTAATGTCTCATGGAGAGCATTTTTCAAGCAGGGATCTCTCCCAAATGGCCAGCAGTGCATCGGAATTACATTTGGAGGATGATTGCAGGAGAAATTTGCTAATTTTGGGGAGAGTTAGGCTTGCAAAAGGTAGGGCTCCCCGCCAATTGGGTTAAAGTTCCTCTGAGTAGGTCAGTTGGAGTTAGGGATAGGCGTTAGGGCTCCTTAGCCCACTTGGCGTCAGCGTTAGGGTTTCCCTAGCTAGGCCCTTTGGACTAAGGGGTAGGGTTCCCATTGCTAGACCAAGGGGAGTTGGGTTATGGTTCCTATGGGTTAGCCACGCTGAAATAGGCTTGCTCTGGGAAGGGATTCCCACCCTAGCATTGGGATTCTTACGGGTAGGCCACTTGGCGTTAGGGTTAGGGTTCTATGCATAGGCCAGTTGAAGTAAGGGTTCCAATGGTTAGGCCAGCTCAGTTTAGGCATAGAGGTCCTGCAGATGGGTGGATTGCCTTAGGGTGGCTATGGGTAAGGCCCGAACCCTAGGATTAGGGTTCCCACGGGAAGGCCACTTGCACGGAGGCTTACGTTTCCTGTGGTCGAGGAAACACTAGGATCGGGATTCCTACCCGTATGAACCCTAACCCTAGCGCTGAGCACACTAACCTAGGGCTGGGAGCTCTGCCCTTCCCTAACTCTAACTGCATGTGGCCTGCACACAGGAACCACACTTGGTCAGGAATAACCCTGAGGACGTGGCGTCCTACCCACAGCTTAACTCCAACTGTCTTGTGCCACTAGACGACGTGGGCTCGTAAAAAGTACAAAGAAAGGACAACTCAGCCCTAATCAAGGCTGGGCACAAACTTCTCATGGAATCTTCATTTTCAAGCTGTTCGGATCCTGTCCTGAGCTTTTGGGCTTGATCGGTTGGAGAAAATTAGAAACAAAGGGAAGGGAATTATTAATGAATGCTTATGACACATTTCTCATGGAATCGTCATCTTACGGCCCTTGTGAGTCTGTCCTCATCGTTAAGAAGAGATCGGCTGGTGAGAATTACAAAGAAAGCAAAACTCTTTTCTCATGCTCAAATGTGTCATGCAGCCTTCATCTTAAAGCCATCATACTACTATCCTGATTCTTCGGCATAGAAAGCTGCAAAGAAAGAGAACCTGATTACTCATCATTGCTGGAGGAAAAGTTATCTGTGACTATTCATTTAAAAGGCGTTACGAGAGGGTCCTGAAGAGATGGGCTTTATCGGGCAGTGAAAGTGCTAAAGCAAGAGAAAGCCAGTAGTGATCAGTGCTTTGTGAAATTTCTCACGGAATCCAAGTCTTCAAGCCATTATGAGTCTATCCAGATCATCTGGAAGGGAGCGCACGGTGACATTGAAAAGAAAGCGAAACTCATTACTGATCGGTGCTTGTGACACATTTCTTATGGAATCTTCCACTTCAGACAGTTTGGAGTCTGGCCTCATTTGGAAGGCTCGCTCCGTGCAGATGAATAACAAAGCAAAACGCTTCGCTCACCATAGCGGGGGATAAATTTGTCGCGGAATCTTCACATTACAGCTTTTAGGATCCTGTCCTAAAGAAAGGTTAAACTCATTCTTGACCACTAGGGGTTTGGCAAATACTTCTGAAAGCCTCCCTTTTTAAAGCATTTAGGAGTCTGTCCTTACTGTCATTTGCAGTAGAGCGGTTAGGGAAAATTAGAACTAGAGAGAAAGTCATTAACGAACAGCACTTGAGACAAACGTTGTCACGGACTCGTCATCTAAAAGCCACTAGGTTTCCCTTGGTCATTTGGAAGAGAGGGCATCATGAACGTTACAAACAAAACAAAACTCGTTAGTGATCCCCGCGGGTGACTCGTTTCTCGGAGCATTTTCATTTTAAAAGAGTTAGGATACGGTCCTGAGCATTAGGGAAAGATCGGTTCCGTGGAACTTACACAGAAAGAGAAAATCATTAGTGACCCGTGCTTGTGACAAATTGTCATGGACTCTTCCTATGAGCGCCATTGGGCTACTAGCCTGATTATTTAGAAGTGGTCGGTCCTCGAACTAGATGAAGCAAGCAAAACTCTTTACTGCTCTGCCAATTGGCAAGCAGTGCATCCGAACGGCATTTGGAGAATGATTCCAGGAGAAATTGGTGGCTAGCAGTGATGTGAAGTGAATGTCTCATGTTTAGCAATTTTCAGGAAGGGTCTCTGCCAGATACCAGCAATGCCTCCGATTTGCACTTGGAGGTCGATTGTAGGACAAAGCCGTCCCTAGCAGGGACATGGACTGCTTTTCTACATGAATAATATTGTTCAGGAATGGATAGCTGCCAAATGCCCAGCAGCGTATCCGACTGGCTCTTGGAGGACGATGCCAGGGCATATTCGTGTCTAGCTGTGACCTGGACTGAATATTTCATTTTTAGGAATTGTCCTGGCTGGATCTCTGGAAATGGTAAGCAGTGCATCGTAACGACATTTGGAGGACGATTCCATGAGAAATTAGTCCTAGCTGAGATCCAGAACGATTGTCTCATCTTTAGCTATTTTCACGAACGGATCTCTGCCAAATGGCCCGTGGTGCACCCGAAAGCCATTTGGAGTACGATTCCAGAAGAAATATGTGCCAAGTAGGGATCTGGCGCGAATGGCTCATGTTTAGCAATTGTCATGAATGGATCTCTCCCAAATGCGCAGCAAGGCGTCCGAGTTGCCTTGGGCAAAGTCATCCCTAGCCAGGGACATGGAATGCTTTTCGACATGATATTTTCACGAACGGATCGCTGCCAAATGACCTGCAGGGCTTCCGAATGACGTTTGGGGGACGATTCCTGGAGACATTGGTGCCAAGCTTTGATCTGGAATGTTTCATCTTGAGCTATTTTCACGAACGGATCTCTGCCAAATGACCAGCAGAGCCTCCGAATGACATTTGGAGGATGATTGCAGGAGAAATTTGCACCTAGCTGTGATCTGGAATGCATTTTTCATTTGTAGCAATTTTCTAAAAAGGGCTCTCTGCCAGGTAGCCGGCAGTGCATCCCGATGACTTCTTGAGGAAGATTCCCGAGAATTTCGTCCCTAGCAGTAAGCTGGAAGGAATGTCAAATGAACAGCCTTTCTCAATAACGGTAATGCCAGGGGCTTTCATCCGAATGCATTTTGAAAGATGATTTGAGGAGCAATGAGTAGCTAGCTGTGGTCTGGAGTGAATGTCTCAAGCCTAGGACTTGTCATGAACGGATCTCTGCCAAATCACCAGCGGTGCATCGTGATAGCATTTAGAGAACGATCCCTGGAGACATTCGTGCCTTGCTGTTATCTGGAACTAATGTCTCATGGAGAGCATTTTTCAAGCAGGGATCTCTCCCAAATGGCCAGCAGTGCATCGGAATTACATTTGGAGGATGATTGCAGGAGAAATTTGCTAATTTTGGGGAGAGTTAGGCTTGCAAAAGGTAGGGCTCCCCGCCAATTGGGTTAAAGTTCCTCTGAGTAGGTCAGTTGGAGTTAGGGATAGGCGTTAGGGCTCCTTAGCCCACTTGGCGTCAGCGTTAGGGTTTCCCTAGCTAGGCCCTTTGGACTAAGGGGTAGGGTTCCCATTGCTAGACCAAGGGGAGTTGGGTTATGGTTCCTATGGGTTAGCCACGCTGAAATAGGCTTGCTCTGGGAAGGGATTCCCACCCTAGCATTGGGATTCTTACGGGTAGGCCACTTGGCGTTAGGGTTAGGGTTCTATGCATAGGCCAGTTGAAGTAAGGGTTCCAATGGTTAGGCCAGCTCAGTTTAGGCATAGAGGTCCTGCAGATGGGTGGATTGCCTTAGGGTGGCTATGGGTAAGGCCCGAACCCTAGGATTAGGGTTCCCACGGGAAGGCCACTTGCACGGAGGCTTACGTTTCCTGTGGTCGAGGAAACACTAGGATCGGGATTCCTACCCGTATGAACCCTAACCCTAGCGCTGAGCACACTAACCTAGGGCTGGGAGCTCTGCCCTTCCCTAACTCTAACTGCATGTGGCCTGCACACAGGAACCACACTTGGTCAGGAATAACCCTGAGGACGTGGCGTCCTACCCACAGCTTAACTCCAACTGTCTTGTGCCACTAGACGACGTGGGCTCGTAAAAAGTACAAAGAAAGGACAACTCAGCCCTAATCAAGGCTGGGCACAAACTTCTCATGGAATCTTCATTTTCAAGCTGTTCGGATCCTGTCCTGAGCTTTTGGGCTTGATCGGTTGGAGAAAATTAGAAACAAAGGGAAGGGAATTATTAATGAATGCTTATGACACATTTCTCATGGAATCGTCATCTTACGGCCCTTGTGAGTCTGTCCTCATCGTTAAGAAGAGATCGGCTGGTGAGAATTACAAAGAAAGCAAAACTCTTTTC